>NC_135330.1:18953331-19580624 GCF_023851605.1 Tamandua tetradactyla | reverse complement strand
GAGAATGGTGGTGTATACATACAACGGACTGCAGAGCAGCTGCAGGAAGGAATTAAGTTGTAACACATGCAACTAGGTGAATGAATCTTACGGACTATATGTTGAATGAAATGTCAGAAATAAAAAGACAAATATTGGACTTCCAGGTCAAGATGGCGGCTTAAGAACATGCGCATTTTAGCTCGTCCTCCAGAACAACTACTAAATAACCAGAAACAGTACAGAACAGCTCCCGGAGCCACAATAGTGACTGGACACACAGCATACTCCAGTCTGGACCAGCTGGACCAGCTACGAGCCCCCACAGAACCATGAGTTCCCAAAGCTGTGGCAGCCAGCGCCCCTCCCCCACAGGCCGCTTCCCCAGGGGAAAGGAAAGGACTTTACCAGCAGCAGGGACTGGGCACAATCAAACCCCATTGTGGAACTAATTAACAAATTCTGACTACTAAAAATAGGCCCCCAGCTTAAGTGAACCTGATCAAAGCGGAGGTTGCTCATTTTTGCCCCAGTGCCAAGGGGGCAGGACTGACAGAAAAAGGGGAAAAAAAAAAGAAGGAAACAGAGGTTTTTCTGACTGTGTATCTACAAAGGCTTGACTGCCTCTGGATACAACGGCAGGAATTTTCAGGCTGCAACTGCCCCAGGCATAGGCAGAAGTGAGCTCTTTTGGGGGCTTATCTGGAGCTTGTGCTTTCCCCAGGGGAGGGGTGAAGCCCCACCTAGGTGGAATCCCTCCACCAAGGAATTCAGACACCAGGGCTTGGTAATTTGAAGCCATGAAAACCAGCCTACAACCTCTCCTCTGTCTCCACCACACCCCCAGCAGGAAGAGTCTGCCAAAGTTAAAGGTACCGCATCACCTTATGCTGGTGGGCCCTGCAGTCAGACAAGCGCCACACACAGGGCAGGATAAGAAAAACAGAGCCCAGAGACTTCACAGGAAAGTCTTTCAACCTGCTGGGTCTCACCCTCAGGGAAAACCGACGCAGGTGACTCTTTCCTCTGGATAGGAGGCCAGTTTGGTCTGGGAAAATCTGGCTGGGGTCTATAATATCTAAGTAGACCCTCCTAAGTGTGTGTGGGGGGAAAGGCACCACACAAGCAGGGCAAGAAACAAGAAAACAAGAACTGAAAAATTCTCCTCTGTTAAACAAAACTTAAGCTAAAGGTTCAGATAAAGCTGAACAGAATATCAAAGAACAGATAGACAACAAATTCATCCAGCAAGAAAACCCTAGATAAAAGAAGTAAAAGCAATCTCCAGAATAAAGTGATTAAGGTAATTAAATGCCTAGACACCAGCAAAAAATAACAAATCACACCAGGAAAATTGAAGATATGGCCCAGTCAAAGGAACAAACCAACAATTCAAATGACATACAGGAGCTGAAACAATTGATTCAGAATGTACAAACAGACATGGAAAACCTCATCAAAAACCAAATCAATGAATTGAGAGAGGATATAAAGAAGGCAAGGAAAGAACAAAAAGAAGAAACTGAAAGTCTGAAAAAACAAATCACAGAACTTATGGGAATGAAAGACACAGTAGAAGAGATGAAAAAAACAATGGAAACCTACAATGGTAGATTTCAAGAGACAGAACATGGGATCTCTAAACTGGAGGATGGAACATCTGAAATCCAACAAGAAACAGAAACTATAGGGAAAAAAATGGAAAAATATGAGCAAGGACTCAGGGAATTGAAAGACAATATGAAGTGCATGAATATACGTGTTGTGGGTGTCCCAGAAGGAGAAGAGAAGGGAAAAGGAGGAGAAAAACTAATGGAAGAAATTATCACTGAAAATTTCCCAACTCTCATGAAAGACATAAAATTACAGATCCAAGAAGTGCAGCATACCCCAAAGAGAATAGATTCAAATAGACATACTCCAAGACATTTAATAATTAGAATGACAGAGGTCAAAGAGAAAGAGAGGATCTTGAAAGCAGCAAGAGAAAAGCAATCCATCACATACAAGGGAAGCCCAATAAGACTATGCGCAGATCTCTCAGCAGAAACCATGGAGGTAAGAAGACAGTGGGATAATATATTTAAATTATTAAAAGAGAAAAACTGCCAACAAAGAATTCTATATCCAGCAAAATTGTCCTTCAAAAATGAGGGAGAAATTAAAACATTTTCAGACAAAAAATCACTGAGAGAATTTGTGACCAAGAGACCAGCTCTGCAAGAAATACTAAAGGGAACACTAGAGACAGATACGAAGACAGAAAAGAGAGGTGTGGAGAAAATTGTAGAAAGAAAGACTATGAGTAAAGGTAAAAAGAAGGAAAATTAGATATGACATAAAATCCAGAAGGCAAAATAGTAGAAGAAAGTACTACCCATGCAGTAATAAACACTGAATGTTAATGGATTAAACTCTCCAATCAAAAGACATAGTCTGGCAGAATGAATCAAAAAACAGGACCCATCTATATGCTGTCTCTACTCAAAGGACACGAGGCCAAGGACACAAATGGGCATTTACACAACCAATGTTTATAGCAGCATTATTAACAATTACCAAGAGATGGAAACAGCCAAAATGTCCATCAACAGTTGACTAAACAAACTGTGACATTTACATAAGATGGAATATTATGCAGCTGTAAGACAGAATAAACTTATGAAGTATGTAACAACATGAATGGACCTTAAGGACATTATGCTGAGTGTGATTAGCCAGAAACAAAAGGATAAATACTGTATGGTCTCACTGATATGAACTGACATTAGTGAATAAACTTGGAATATTTCCTTGGTAACAGAGATAGAAATAGGGTAAGATATTGGGTAATTGGAGCTGAAGGGATACAGATTGTACAACAGGGCTGAATATAAAAACTCAGAAATGGACAGCACAATATTACCTAACTGTAATGTAATTATGTTAAAACACTGAATGAAGCTGCATATGAGAATGATAGAGGGAGGAGGGCTGGGGCATATATGAAATCACAAAGAAAGATAGATGATAAAGATTGAGATGGTGTAATCTAGGAATGCCTAGAGTGTATAATGATAGTGACTAAATGTACAAATTTAAAAAATGTGTTTGCATGAGGAAGAACAAAAGAATGTCATTACTGCAGTGTGCTGAAAATAGATGGTACTTAATATTTTAAAATTTCAACTAATGTGTGAGACTAAAGCAAAAAATATTTATTTGGTACAAATCTATACTTTGACTAGTGCATCTCCTAATATAACTTATGTAGGTAGTTGATGGAACACCTTAAGGACATGGAACTTTGTATAGGATATGAGATTTTGTTGGTTTGTCCAGGTGATGCCCTGATGAATCCCAGAGTGATTTGACCAGTGAGTGGAAACGTATTTGCAAAGTCCCCTTCAGGGAATGGTGAGAATGGGGGAAAACTCAACTTCCCCAAGTTGAATTCTTGATATTCTCACAAGCAGTGTGGACAACCAAAGCTATAGGCTGAGCCCCCAGTCTTGGGGTTTGTTCATATGAAACTTAACCCCACAGGGGATAGGTCAAGTCTACTTAAAATTAAACCTAAGAGTCACCCCCAAGAGAACCTCTTTTGTTGCTCAGATGTGGCCTCTCTCTCCAGCCAACACAGCAAGCAGACTCACCATCCTCCCCCTGTCTACGTGAGACATGACTACCAGGGGTGTGGATCTTCTTGGCAGCGTGGGACAGAAATCCCAGAATGAGCTGAGACCCAGCATCAAGGGATTGAGAAAACCTTCTTGACCAAAACGGGGAAGAGTGAAATGAGACAAAGTGTCAATAGCTGAGAGATTCCAAACAGAGTCTAGAGGTTATCCTGGAGGTTATTCTTATGCATTAAGTAGATATCACATTGTTATCCAAGATGTAGAGCTGTGTTCTAGTAGCCATGTTTCTTGATGATGATTGTATAATGATATAGTTTCACAATGTGACTGCGTGATTGTGAAAACCTTTTGTCTGATGCTCCTTTTATCTACCTTGTCAACAGATGAGAGGAACATATGGAATAAAAATAAATAATAGGGGGAACAAATGTTAAAATAGATTTAGTTTGAAACGCTAGTGATCAATGAAAGGGATCAGTAAGGGGTATGGCCTGTAAAAAATTTTTTTTTCTGTTTGTTATATTTTTCTGTTGTCTTTTTATTTCTTTTTCTGAATTGATGCTAATGTTCTGGGAAATGATCATGATGATGAATATGCAACTATGTGATGATATTGTGAATTGCTGAGTGTATGTGTTGGGAATGTTTGTTTCTTGTAATTTTTTTAATTAATAAAAAATTTTTTAAAAAAGACAAATATTATCATATCTCTCTCATATGGACTAACTATAATGTTCAAACTCAGAGAATTGAAGTTGAGAGCTTGGGTATCAGGTTGTGGCCTATTGTAAAGGGTCTTGGACTATAAGCTCTTATAGCAGTCTCATATATCCAGGAATTGTAACTGTTATTTTTAAATTGAGATACTGAGCTATTAGTGTATAACCTGGTTGTTCCCTGAAACTTTGGGTATTTATGTATCACCTGAGACTCAGAGTTAGAGCACTGAAATTCTGAATGTCAGTGTTACCCCTTAGAGCAACTGTTTAACAAAGGTCAAAAAGTGATCAGACTTTGACTAGAGATATGAATGAATTCAATCTGCATAGGACTATGGTAAATCAGAATACAAGGTAAAGGATGATATGGTCCATATTTTAAAACTTCAGCTTCTATGTGAGACCAAAGGGAGAGATGTTTATTTAGTGCAAAATGTATATTTTGGATAGTGCATTATCTAATTTAACTTGTATGGTCAGTTTATTCAAACACCATAATTACAAGGAATCTTAAATAGGGTGTGAGATCTCATTAGCTTGTACAGCTTAGTGTGGTGCCCTGATACATCCCAGAGTAATTTAGACAGAGAATAAAAAATATTAGCAAAGTCCCCTTGGCAGGGGTGGGGAGAAAGGAGGAAATATTCAACTTCCCCATGTGGCAAATTCCTGATATTCTTGCAAGCAGTGGGGACAACCAAGTCAATAAGCTAGCCCTCAATCTTGGGGTTCGTCCCTATGAAACTTGTTCCTGCAAAGGATAAACTAAGCCTCCTTATAATTATGACTAACAGTCACCCCAGAGAACTTCTTTTGTTGCTCAGATGTGGCCTCTCTCTCTCTCTAAGCAACTTGCCAGGTGAATTCATTGCCCTCCCCCCTAAAATGGGACATGATTCACAGGTGTGCAAATCTCCCTGACAATGTGAGACAGAACTTCCAGGATGAGCTGGGACCTGGCATCTTGGGATTGAGAAAGCCTTCTTGACCAAAAGGGGGAAGAGAGAAATGAGATGAAATAAAGTTTCAGTGGCTGAGAGATTTCAAACTGATTCGAGAGGCTATCCTGGAGGTTATTCTTATGTTATATAGATACCCCTTTTTTAGTTTATGATCCATTGGAGTTGCTAGAGGAAAGTACCTGCAATTGTTGAGCTGTGTTCCAGTAGCCTTGATTCTTGTGGGTAATTATATAACTATATAGCTCTTACAATGCAACTGTATGATTGTGAAAACCTTGAGTCTGATACTCCTTTTATCCAGGGTATGCACAGATGAGTAAAAACATAAGGATTAAGTAAGTAAGTAAATAAATAAATAAATAATGGGGGGGGGGATACGGGGTAAAAAAAATTGGATAGATTGAAATACTGGTCAATGAGAAGGAGCGGTAAGGAGTATGGGATGTATGAGTTTTTTCTTTTTTCTTTTTATTTCTTTTTCTAGAGTGATGCAAATGTTCTAAAAATGATCATGGAGAAAAATACACAGCTATGTGATGATATTGTGAGCCACTGATTGTATGCATTGGATAGACTGTATGTGTGTGAAGATATCTCAATTAAAAAAAAATCTGACATGTAGAAAGCATTCTATGTATTTGAGCAAATTAAAGAAAACAAGCAATGAAAACAGGCAATTAGATTTGAAGCTTAAGAAACTTTTGAGGCCCTTGAATGAACAATTTGACTAATACCAATCACTTATTGTTGGGTTCAGAGAACTATGATTCAGGATGCCATGTATGGCTTGTGTTAACATGCCCCATGTAGGAACAGATGATCTAACACTGTTCAGATTGCATTACCAATACTATATTTTAATTCTAGAATAATTAATACATTTTGAACTAACAAATAGGGGCTTTATTTATAATATCCCAAAGCTGGAAGCAACCAAGATGTACTTCAATGGGGAAAAAATAAGCAAACTTTGATACATCCAAACATTGGAGTATTAATCAGCAATGAAGAGAAATGAGCTATCAAGCCACAAAAAAGACATGGAGGAACCTTAAGTGCATACTGCTAAGGGAAAGAAGGCAGTCTGAAAAGCCTACATACTATATAATTCCAACTACATGACATTCTGGAAGAGGCAAAACTATAGAAACTGTAAAATAGATAATTAGTTGCCAGGAGTTCAGGGGTAGGGGGAGAGGATGACAAGGGGGACCATTTTAAAATATGGTCCATATTTTAAAACTTCAGCTTCTGTGTGAGACCAAAGGGAGAGATGTTTATTTAGTGCAAAATGTATATTTTTGGATAGTGCATTATCTAATTTAACTTGTATGGTCAGTTTATTCAAACACCACAATTACAAGGAATCTTGAATAGGGTGTGAGATCTCATTAGTTTGTACAGGTTAGTGTGGTGCCCTGATACATCCCAGAATAATTTGGGCAGAGCACTTTAATTTCTAGAATAATTTTATTTAGGACAATAAAATTATTCTGTATGATGCTATAAAGGTGGAAACATGATATTAAGCATTTGTCAAGACATCTTGAACTGTACAACACAAAGATTGAGCCCTACAGTAAACTATGGACTTCATTTAATAATAACATGTTGATATTGGTTCATTAATTTTACTAAATGTACAACCCAAATTCAAGAAGTTAATAACTGGGAACTAGGGAAGAGGAGGGAATATGGGAACTCTCTATACTTTCTTCACAATATTTATGTAAACCTAAAACTGCTTTAAAAAGCTGAAGTCTACTTTTTAAAAATTACAAGGCAAACCTTGATTTAGATGACCTCAAAAACCACTACTGTTTCCCCATTCATTCTAGTAAGAGACTTTGATTTTTATTTTCTAAATGATATCAAAGAAAAGACTGGCCAAGCAAATCAGTGGGTTGTATGACCACTCCACAGGGGTGAATAAGTAAGAACCACCACTTCTAAAGCCCTCACCATAATTGTAGGAAATAAAAGAGCCCCATGGCAGCAGTGCTTTGATGCTGTCCCTCTCTGACAAGGGGGAGGATACTCACCAGGGTTGTGGGTTCAATTGTAAGTCCCAGTGTTGAAACTGGTAAGTGTGTTTTATTTGGCCTATCTTGGGTTTAAAATTTTTTAATTAGTTGCCAATATTTTAAAAATCAGATATTTCACATAAAATAAAGATTTTCAGAATCTCTTGCAAATTCAGAAGTTCTAGAAATATTGGCCTTGGAATTCCCACCTGATAACAATCACCTGACATAAAGTAGCAGCTGCCCCCTTTAAATGGAATATATGGTCTTGAGGTTGTCTCAGCATCCACTCAGCATGCTTTGCTTATTTATGTTAATTGCATGGCCACTCAAAGCATTTGAAATCCCTCACTATGAAATGTAATGTACAGGTAATTCTAAGAATTGAGGACACAGGAATGATTAGGAAGATAAAGAATTTGTAAGGCATTACAGTGTCATTTTTCAAAAAAGAGAAGCACCAAATCTGAGGTATATTGTAATGGGTATGAAACTTGCAATTGTAAATATTATGATGATATTGATGAGGATATTGCACAGAGTCCCCTAGTGAGGATCTAGGGAAAATGTGTGTGTGTGTGTGTGTGCGCGCGCACGTGTGTGTGCATGCGTGCCTGCACACAGTGGGTGCTTAATAAATATTTATTGAAAAAAATAATAAGAAGCTCAAGAGCTTTCACCAAAATCCTAACCCCTAAAATATTATGAAATACTGCTACACATCTTACAGCTTCTGAATGTGCCACCCTGCTCTTGTTTTTGCTTATTTTCCTCTCAGGTTTTGGCCGCCCAAGGCTGAAAATAGAGCACAGACTTAATAAAAACCCATTAATCAATTATAAATTAGAGCTGATTCATCAATCATCAATGGCTCAGTTTACATTACATTGATGTGACTTCAGAGTACACTTATTACATCACAGCAGGAAAAAAAACTAGTGAAAACAGGACTTCCAAGCTTACAGATGCAGGTTGAGTCTGGCTATGCCATGCCTGGCTGAGGGTCTCTGAGAAAGTCACATGGCTCTCTGGTCCAAAGTTTGCTCTAAAATTATTATCTTTGGGGCTCCTCTGTTCTTTAAGGTCTCTGTTTCTGTGAAAAACAAACACATATAAGAGATAAGTAACTAGAAACTCAGAATCAGCTAAGTCTAGCAAAGAAAAAGAATTTCCCCATTAATCAAGGCAAGGGGCCCTCCAAATACTGGGCCAGCAATATAGGAAGGGCAGAGAGTTGTGTGTGAACTCAGTAGCAGGATGTTGAGCAAACTCAGAAATAGTGGTTGATGGGGGTTGGGGGGGAATCCAACTGGAGACTGAAAAAATTATAAAGGATGGGAAAAGTGTCTCTAATTAGGTTATTTAGAAACTGGACAACCAAATGTAATTCTTGCTGAAAAAAAAAAAACAGCCAGCGTATACATAATAGTTACAAGAATATATGCTAATGGACAAAAAAAAGGATCAGAATTCCTGTGTAAGTTAGAGCAGTATGCTCCTGTGAGCTAATACACAGGTGGAAAACCACACCTGCATTCCATTAGTACACAGATTTTAAAATATTAAAGGAAGAACATAGTAAGTGCTCAACGAATGTGTTTAATTATGTTTAACTTTTTTATTTTGAAATAATTTCAAACATAATAGAGCTACGAAAAGAATACAAACCCCATATAGAGAACTCCAACATACCCCCCATGCTCCCAGATACCCAGATATACCAATTTTAACATTTTGCCACTTTTGCTTTCTTTCTTTCCTTCTTTTGCTTTCTTTCCTTCTTTTGCTTTCTTTCCTTCTTTCTATCTCTCCCTCTCCCTCTCCTCTCCCTCTCCCTCTCCCTCTCCCTCTCCCTCTCCCTCTCCCTCTCCCTCTCCCTCTCCCTCTCCCTCTCCCTCTCCCTCTCCCTCTCCCTCTCCCTCTCCCTCTCCCTCTCCCTCTCCCTCTCCCTCTCCCTCTCCCTCTCCCTCTCCCTCTCCCTCTCCCTCTCCCTCTCCCTCTCCCTCTCCCTCTCCCTCTCCCTCTCCCTCTCCCTCTCCCTCTCCCTCTCCCTCTCTCTCCCTCCCTCTCATCTATCTCTATCCGTCATCATTTTCTGAACATTTGAGCACAGGTTACACACATCATATACCTTAGGCACACTATACTTTCATATACAGTTCCTACAAGCAAGGATATTCACTTATATAATCACCTTAAGTGCAGTTGTCATGTTCAAGAAATTCAGCATTGATATAAAGCTTACATTCTACATTCCAAGTGTCTCTTATGTCCAAATTTTGTGCTTTTGAGCTTTATCTCCTCCATTCTCAGATGCCATCCAATATCAGGTATCACATTTAATTATCATCTCTTTAATTTCACCTTTTTCTCTCTCATCTTTAATTGTGGCAGTAGGTATACAACATAAATCTTCCCGTTCCAATCCACCCCCAAGCACACTATTCAGAAGAATTCATCACAATCATAAGGTTGCAGTACCCTCACCATCCATTCGTAGACTTTCCTTTCACTCCAAATAGCAACCCTAACACTCATTTTGCATTAATTCCCTATTGCCCCTTCCCCCACCTCTGGTAATCTGCACTCTCCTTTCTGTCTATCTGCATATCTTCTGATATTTGCTTTGTAATTACCAAGGGTCAAGTTTAACACCCTAAATATATAACAATCTATTTGCTTTGATACCAATTTAACTTAAACAGCATACAAAAACTATGTTCTTTTATTCCTCCATCCCTCCACCTTTATGTGGTTCTTGTGCCAAATTATGTATTTATACATTAGGAGTCTGTTCTGGTTTGCTAGCTGCCAGAATGCAACACACCAGAGACGGATTGGCTTTTAATAAAAGGGGATTTATTTTGTTAGTTCTTCAGAGGGAAGGCAGCTAACTTTCCACTGAGGTTCCTTCTTACGTGGGAAGGCACAGGATGGTGTCTGCTGGCCTTCTCTCCAGGCCTCTGGGCTCCAACAACTTTCCCCAGGGTGATTTCTTTCTGCATCTGCAAAGGCCTGGGCTGAGCTGCAAGTGCCAACATGAAGTATGCTGACCTGCTTGGGCTGTGTTACGTTGAGCTCTCTCATCTAAGCACCAGCCAAGTAAATCAAACATCATTCATTACAGCAGGCACGCCTCTTAGCCGACTGCAGATATAATGAGCAACAGATGAGGTTCATGTACCATTGGCTTATGTCCACAGCAATAGAACTAGGCACATTCACCTGGCCAAGTTGACAACTGAATCTAACTACCACAGAGTCCAAAACCATTACTTTAGCATTACATTTTATGTATTTGCTTTTAATATCTTGCTTAAAGTAAAATGTGGAGTTACAAACCAAAACTACTGGCTTTTATATTTACCCATGTCATTACACTTACTAGAGATCTTTATTCCTTCATGTAGCTTCCATCAATTGTTGGAATTGACAGTTGTCTTTCCTTTCAACCTACAGAATTCTCTTTAGCATTTCTCTTAGGGCTGAATCAATGGTGATGAATTCTCTCAGTTTTTGTTTATATGGGAATGTCTTAATCCTCCCTAATTTTTTGAAATACTGTTTTTCAGGATATAGAATTCTTGGTTTGAAATGTTTTGTTTTCAGAACTTTAAATATGTCTTCTCACTCCCTTTGTGTCTCCATGGTTTCTGATGAGAAATCAGCACTTAATCTTACTAATAGACCTGCAAAGTCTTTGATGTTTGAGCATCTTGGATGTATTGATTTATGTCTTTCATTAAATTTGGGAACTTTTAAGCCATTATTTCTTTGAATAATCTCTCTGCCCCTTTCTCTCTTTCTTCTCCTTCTAAGACTCCCAAAATGTGTATATTGTTATGCTTGATGGTGTCCCCCAGTTTCCTCAAGCTCTGTTCACTTTCTTTCATTCTTTCATCTTTCTGCTTCTCAGATTAGATGATTTCATTTGTCTTATATTCAATTTCACTAATTCCTTCTTCTGCCAGCTCCAATCCTCTGTAGGGAATTTTTTATTTCTTTTACTGTGGATTTCAGATTTGGTTACTTTTCATAACTTGCATCTCTCTGCCAATATTCTCTTTGGGTTCATCTATCATTTTCCTAATTTGCTTAAGTTCTTTGCCTATGTTTTCTTTAGTTCTCTGAGCATATTTAGGACTATTTGTTAAAAGTTTATCTGGAATACCCTGTCTAGTTCTCCTTGTCAATGGTTTCTAATGCTTTAATCTTTTTTTGACTGAGCCATCATTTCCTATTTCTTTGTATGTTTCGTAGTCTTCTGTTGAAATTTGGACATTTTGAAATTTTGCTATATTATTGCTGGAATCTGGACTCTGAGGTTGCATCCAGCTCATCTATTGACAGAGCTTTCCCTTAATGCCAGGAGCTAATAAAAACAAAAAAGAAAATCCCTTTCCCAGTCTTTGCAAATTGACCTTTGCAGAGCTGATCCATATAATGAGCTTAGAGAATATCTCCAGGGCAAAGTGTAGGCATTTATCATTTCTACACATGTTTCTTATACTGGCCATAGGTGTTTGACCTTAGGAATTCCTGCATTTACATGGCATTTTAGTTTCCTAGCTGCTAAAACAAATATCAGACAATGGGTTGGCTTACACAATAGGAATTTATTGACTCATGGTTCTGAGGCTAGAAGTCCACAATCAAGGTGTCAGCCCGATGATACTTTCTCCCTGAATACTGTGGGATTCTGGGCTGGCTGCTGACAATCCTTGGTCTTAGGCTTTTCTATCTTATGGTAGTGTCCCCCTTAAAAGGTGTGTTCAAAGCTTAATCCACATTCCCGTGGATATGAACCTAATTATAAATAGTATCTTTGAATATGTTAAGATGAGTCAGGGTGCGGATTCATTTGTGAATAAGTTCCTACTTAGATGTGGACACAGTGAATCAGGGTGGGCTTTACTCCACATGGTTGGATTTATAAAGAGAGGAACCTCAATCACAGTCTGTAAAAGTCAGAAGTCAGAGGAGGGGGGAGAGGAGAGAGAGAGATCACCACGGGACAGCAGACTGCCATCACCAGAATGCTACTGAGTTCAGGAGAAGGCACAGCCTGGCTGACATCTTCATTTTGGACTTCCAGCCTTCAAAACAGTGAGACAGTAAATACTTGTTGAAGCCAGTTCATCATGTGGTATCTTTCATAGCAACTCTGGCAAACTAAGGCAGTAGGCATTCTAGATCCAATGACCTGCTGCCATGGGACAAGGCTTTGCCTTACTAGTTAGTGAACAGTATGAACCAGGTCACAATGAATGCCTGGATCTGAGACCTGGAATCCCAGAGGCCTGTGCAGTCACCCTGCTCCCAAGAAGATCACGTTACTGCTAGGGGGCCCAGGAACCACTGTGGAGAACGGAGCACCGCAAGGAGAGGACAGTAAAGAATAATCCCTGCTTAGGGGCCAGTAACTAAGCCAGTGAATTTAACTCAAAAAGGATCTCATTTTTAACCTCTTGTGACAAAATGATCTTCAAAGCAGGTCAATGTTACTGCTTATACTTTAAATAAAACCCGTATTCTACATGGAAGTTAATTTGGTGAACTACCTTATGTTCATAGTGGTTCACCGTCACTCAAACTCTCCTGGCAAGCAGTTTCTGCCTCCAACACCTGTGGCAATAAATATTCCATTTATCTGTAAGCTATAAATACAAAATAAATAATGATGGCACTGCAATTGTGCAGATGAAGAAACAGAATTTGAATTACTTGAATTCTGTCATTCTTTGTAACCACTTATAATTTTTATTTGCACTTAAAATTTTAAAACACTGAAACAGAGCAGCCAGAGTGTTCATTTGAAAACCATGCTCCAATGTATCTGCAATCCAGACACCTCTCTAGTGAACTCTTGAAACCAAAGTGTGTAGCTGAGACCTCATGCATTACAGGACAACTGTAGTTTACGTATATACCATTAAATTTCAATGCTAATGTAGCAATTATTTAGCACTTAGATAACAAAAGATTTTTTTTCAGGAAGGAGTATTTTATCTCTATTGCTGGCTCATAAGAAAATTTAAAAAAGACCGTTTAGTTGATTTTATTTATGTTTTAATTTTTCACAGAAAATGTACCCATTTATTGCCTACACCCAGGGTAGATCATTCCCCCTGCCCTGCCTTCAGTACCACAGGTAGGGTCTGAGTCTCAAAAACAGTTTAGTAATGGTGCAGTTCTAGACTGCTTCACTTTCCCCAGTGTGAATGCTTACAAATCAAAATGAAGAGACAAAGGTTGGAGCAAGCCCCCTTCTGCATAGATACCCATCTATACAGGACTCTTTCATATACCTTTAAGATCAAAGAGCCAATGCAATTCTAATCCAATTCTCACAACAATCCTATGTGGTGATTTTATTTTCCCATTTTACAGATGAGGGGACTGAACTCAGAAATGTCAAATAACTTGCCCAAATCTGTAGTTTATGAGTAGCTGAGTGGGACAAACTGCTGGTACTCACCATTATCCGTCTTCTCTCTTTCCTTGGTACACTGCTGGATCAGGTTTCCAGACCCATTGCATCTAGGTGGGGCTCTGTGACTAGTTCTACAAATGGAATGAGGGAGGAAGTGATATCTACCCCTTCCAGCTCTGGCTCCCAGAACAAGTCCTACCAGATTCTCTATGCTCTTTTTCTTTCCATGTTTCATGACTGGATACAGAGAACCCAGGGGAAGACTCGAAGGAGATACTAGATGAAAGGACCCTGGATCCCTGAATTTCTATATGGAAGGTTAATACCAAATATACAGATGGACTGACATGAGAGAATATGCCTTTATTGTGTTAAGCCACCAAGATTTTGATATTGTTCATTCCTGCTACCCGGTGGTTACCCCACCATGACATAGTGTCATAATCTACATCAAGCTCACTTTGACTCCAAAGCTTGTGATCCCAAGTGGTAGAGAGCTTGATTGCTACCAGATACCACCTCCTAGCCCAAATCACCCAAATTATACCTAGTGGTATAGAAAGCCACCCCTAAAATCCCAACACACATCTTCTTACCACGTCTCTTAAAAAGCTTTTGGGAAAATATCTATCAGCTTCTGTTATGTAAAAAAATAAAAATAAAAATAAAAACCCAAATGGCTTACAGAAAAAGCAGTATCTCAATTCACAATTTTGAGAGTCTGAAATTTGGACTTGGCTCAGCTGGGCAATTCTACTGGCCTGGGCCAGACTCTACTAATATCAGCTGGCCTTACTGATACATCTGCGTTGATCTGCAGAGTTGGCTGGGCTGGCTAGCGTAAGATGGCTCGGCTAGGATGGCTTATCTCTGCTACATGGTGTATCTCTTCCTTCAACAGGCCAGCTTGAGCTGGATCTCTATGGTTAAAGAACAGAAAGAGGACAAACCCCAATATACAAGCACTTTTCAAGCTACTCCCATTGGCCAAAGCAAGATGTGGCCATGCTCAGGGTCAACATGGGAGGGTACTAACAAATGGCATAGAGTCAGGGAGGCAGGAAAAAATTGAATCCATTACTATAATCAATCTACTGCAATATCCAAGAGCAACTTTTTTCAGAGCAGAATACAAGCATTTCACATACTTGAAAGCTCCCAGTGTCATCTCCAGCAATACAATGGTAATAGAATCTAGAGGACAATTGCCTCAGTTGGCATTTCTTAAAGTTCATTGGAAACCACATTGGGAGGAAATGACCAATTCATTGTTCCTATGGCTGGTTTGTCTCGGAGCCCTGGAGGCAGAGCTGTCTCTATCTGACAGAAGCATGGTTCTGCAGGATGTGAGAAATCTTCCTGCAAAAAGTGAGTCATGATGAGAACAGGGTGCCAGGCCTCCCTCATACTCCTCACTGTGGCAAGGAAGATGTGACCAAATGCCTGATGAATACACCCTCTTTTCCAAGAGGGGAGGGTTAAAAGAGGCTAACAGGAAGAAGGAAACCACTACAGGAGCTGCTGCCCAAATTTTAACGTAATCTCCTTTCTGCTCAAGTTCCCTTTGCCTTGATTTTTATGTCCAAGAGCATCTCTTTGGGGCTTGCTGTTGTTGATACAAAAATGTCTTTCACTCGGCAACAGCTTAACCAAAGAAAGAAAAATGTCTAATAAGAAAAGAAAACAAAATAGCTTCTCTGCCATTTCAGTAACTTAAGGCCAGTGAACAGCCACTTATGTCTCAGGCTGTTTCACACTCATTCTCCTTTTCACTTCTTGTTACAAGACTGTTGGCCCCAGTTTGAGATAACAAGACTGAGGCTGAAGCTTGCCAAAGGTAGAGTCAAATCCAGGTACCCAGGAAGGCCAGGTAAAGGTTGGAGCAGTGATTCTAAAGGTAGCTAGCCCCCCCCCCCCAATGTGCCATAGATTGTTTTCTGAAAGAATAAGCTCTTAATTCCTTAAAAACCTAATAATATTTTAAGTGTTCCCTGTAAGTTTCCTATTCAAAGGAGCCCAATGGGAGACCCTTTTGCATAGGAAAGGACCTTTATGAATTCTGACTGATCACTGGCTTCCCCCCTAAATTCATTTGCTTTGCTTTACAGTGTAATTTATTTTCTTAGGAGAAATTTTGTGATTTTGTGAAAGTGGGCCTGTCTTCCATTCTGCACCTCTGCCTTGGCTGGTGGGGGTTCAGTAAACGCTTGCTGTAACCATTGTGGGTAATGACACAATGAAAGACGCCCACAAGTAATGCTGCCATTTAAACACACGTGGTGTCTGGAATGACTTCCTTCCCATTTCAAGCTATGTTGAGAATCTGCACCTTAAAATCATTGCTTGGGTAAAGAAAGGGGAAAACATCATTTGGTTAAATACCCACATTTAACTATTAATTACCCCCTAACTATTAGTGAGCTCCATGTTAATTACTGTTCCAAAAACCTAGGTGTTTGTCAAGTAGCAGGTGGTGAAAGAGATTCCCTTAGGGTTGCATGTGGTCTGCTGAAATGGGGGCAGTTGTGGCTGGAGTGGCTAAAATCTTACTAGTTTAATAACAGCCTCAGTTTAGGGAAGCAAGTTGCCAATCTTTTAGATTCCTTTGAAGGGTCCTCCCTGCAACTGCTTTTATTATTAATGAATTGATTCCACAAACAATCATCTGAACACCTACTAAGTGCTGGGCATTTCCTAGACCCTGGACTCTGGCCTTACCCTCATGTCCTAGCATCTGGTGAGAAGACACATATGTAGATCAATAATCACACCAATGTGGTAAGTGCTATATTAGTAGGATGGAAAAGGGCACTGGGAAGCATAGAAAAAGAAGTGCCACACATTGCTGGAAAGGGCAAAAACTGTTTCCCAGAGTTGGTGGTATTCTCACTAAATCATGAAGGTTGAGTAGGAGTATACCAAATGGATGATGATAAAGGATATTTCAAGAAGAAAGAATAATCCATACCAACATGCAGCAATGAGAACCTGGTGTTTGGAGATGGGTGGGTGGCTGGATGAGGAAGTGAATTTAAAAAAGGTTGTCTGAGGCAAGATTACAAAGGAATTTGGACATTAGACTATAAGTAATAGGAAGACACTGAAGGGTTTTATGCCGGAAGGGAGGGAGACCTGATTAAATTTGGCAGCATGAAAGATGGCTTGAAATGTGAAGAGGTTGGAGGTAGGGAGCTCAATTGTAAGGCAAACACAATAGATGAAGGTCTAAGCTAGGATAGCAGTCACGGGGATGGAGAGAATGACGGTCATTTCAGCAACAGTAATGAGGTCAAATTCTAAGAGTTTGTGACTGTAAGGTGAGAGAGAGGAAGAGATTGAGATGACTGCACATCTATGGCTTGGGTATTCAGATCTATTAAGCAAAAAATGGGTGATGCAGGCATAGGAGCAGACTAGCTTGATTTATTCTCTGTCTAGTTAGAGTGCGGAAACAGTCAGGAAGCTTCCAGGAGTGAGATGTGTGCTCAGTCCTTGAAGAGTGATAAGAGACCTGGTGGTTCGTTCTCATCCATCTCCTCTTAGGGAGTGGTACCTTGATTCACAGAACAAATGAGATTGATTCATATTCACATAAACAGGAAGAACTGGCCTTTAGCAACCAACAATGGAGAAGTGTACCAGTGAGGGTCTCGGTTATACTTAACAGAAACCTCCTCTATCCAGCTTAAGCAAACAAATAAATTCATTAAAGGATGTTGGTAACTCAAAACATCTCCAGGAAGGCCAGAAGGCCAGGCTTGGAGATTACATGACCAGGGACAACACGTGGACTCTGTGGATTTCTCTAATGGAGACCTCGCCATGGCAGCCACTAAGAGGTGAGATATAGCCAAATGCCCAAAGTCATCCTCATCAGAAAATGGGTCCCTCCTTCTACACTCTGCTCTTTTCCAAATCAGAGTCTCCATAGATGTGTCTGATGAGCAGAGCTTGAAGCTGTAAATATACCCCAGCTGCAAGAAAGGCTGTGAAACCAAGAGTCTGGATTACCCTTGGTGACCTGAGAATCACAATGCAGAAAATGCCCCCATAGGAAGGGTTTCAGAATATGCTGATTAAAAAACATGACAAGGCAGGCCACAGTGACTTAGCAGGCAGAGTTCTCACCTGGCATGCTGGAGACCCAGGTTCGATTCCTGGGTGCCTGCCCATTCAAAAAAAACAAAACAAAAAACCATGACAAATATATACTTCAGAAGACTGTTAAAGGAAGAAGCTAGAACTAAGTGGTCTCTTCCTTCAGGTTTTGTGAATCACTACTTTTATAGACATTATAGCTTCTTAACTTTGTACTATGATTCTTTCCCCCAGACTAAGAAACCCCTATGGCAGGGAAGGTGTCTTTTTCAGTTTTGTGGGCCACATTGTTGGTGCCATGACCCAGAAGGAGCTCAGTAAATGCATCCCTTCTCAAATCCATGCCAACTATAGAATTCCCTTGGTTCATTCAGTGAGCATTTACTGAACACCTACTGTATGTCATGACCTCTGTTGGCCATTACAGCTGACTCAGCCGAAGCATAAGAGTCACCTGTGTTCATACCCTGTAGTCAATAGGCCTTGTTATGTAACCTCCTCAGAGATGTGCAGAGATGACACCTGGTGTTTGATGGCACAATAATCCATCACCATCATAAGAGCAATGACACCTTAGCCTGACAAAGATGGCTTCATGGTCACCCAGGTTGGTAAGAGCTTGCCTTGGCAGGGCCACCCCAGTTCCACCTCTTTGGTATTGGTTTCTATAACCTGTGGACGCTGCCTCAATAAAAATAAAGCATTACACCCTACATACACATTAACTCAAAGTTGATCAAACAGCTAAATATAAGAACTAGCACCAGAAGGTTTCTAGAAGAAAATATAGGGAAATATCTTTAAGACCTAGTAATAGGAGGTAGCTTCCTAAACTTTACACCCAAAGCACAAGAAACAAAAAAATATATATGTGAAGAGGAACTCCTCAAAATCAAATGCTTTTGCACCTCAAAAAACTTTGTTAAAAAGGTGAAGGGCCAGCCAACTCAATGGAAGAAAACATTTGGAAATCACATATCAGACAAAGATTTGATTTCCTGCACATACAAAGAAATCATACAACTCAACAACAAAAGAACAAACAATCTAACTATAAAATGGGCTAAAGATATGAATAGGCATTTTTCTGAAGAGCAAATACAGATGGCTCAAAAGCACATGAAGAGATGCTCATTTTCACTGGAAATGCAGATCAAGACTACAATGAACTACCACCACACACCTATAAGAATGGCTGCTATTAAACAAACAGGAAACCATAAATGTTGGAAAGGATATGGAGAAACTGGGACACTTATGCACTGCTGGTGGGAATGTACAATGGTGCAGCCACTATGGAAGACTGGCAGTTCCTTAGGAAACTAAATATTGAGCTGCCCTATGACCCAGCAATAGCACTATTTGGTATATACCCAGAAAAGCTGAAAGCAATGACACAAACAGACATTTGCACACCGATGCTCATATACATATGATGGAATATTATGCAGCAGTAAGACAAAATGACATCCAGAAGCACATAACAAGATGGATGAGCCTTGAGGAGATAATGCTGAGTGAAATTAACTAGACTCAAAAGGACAGATACTGGATGATTCCATTTTTATGACCAGCATAAAGGTTTAATCAGAGACTTATAATGCAGAATACAGGGGACTTAGAGATACAGAGAAGCTAGAGACGGGTGAACTGTTAGCTAATGAGGTTGAACTCCAATGCGAGAGAATACATAGGAGTAAAGGTGATTCTCTAGGGAGTCTAGAAGTAATATTACCGTATTGAAGATGAACAAAATTGAAAGGGGTTGTGTAGACCTATGTGTCCCACTGACTCACAGTAGAAATATGAATGAGTTCTTGTAAGAATTACTTCAAGGATAAGATTCTTCTATAAAAAGTGTTTAAGTCCAGGGTACAGGGGGAAAACTATTGCATGCTATGAGCTATGGTCAAAAGGAAAACATCAGGACTACCGCAGAAATAGTAGAGGTAAATAATGGTGTGAGGGACAAGAGTTAAGAATTAAGGTTTAGATTTCCTATTTGGTGAGGGTGTGTTTATTGGTTTTCTGTCTCTTGGGAACAATGAAGTTATCTAAACTTGAGAATGCTGATGGACTGTGGACTTTGGGCCCTCTATATGATTCCTACATGAATGCAGGTGGCTGAAGGATGCACTGATGGAGAAGTAGAATGGCAAATGATGGTGTATACTTACAAATGAAGGCTGTGCAGCTACAAAAAGGAACAATGTCATGAGGGATGCAACAATGTGAATGAACATGGTGGACATTTGATGAGACAAAATAAGCAAGAAAAAAAAAAAACAATAGTATGGCCACCTTTGGAAAATGCTTATAAGAAAACAGGGGCCTAAATTGTAAGCTTTTAGAGCAGACATATTAAGTCCAGAGTAGTGATTATTATTTCTGGATTCTGAGAGGCTGTTTTATATATATAACCTGATACTTAGAGATAAGAATGAAGCCAAACAGGTTGGGGTTAAAGTAATTTAGACCATAAGGGTAAAGAAGACTGTCTATATTTTAAACCACACATATCTTTGAAACCAATCGAAGGAATGTCTATTTGATCTGGAACTGAAATTTTCTGTAGTGCATAATCCAATTCAACCTATCTGTATAGCTCATTTGAACAACTGAAGCATAGAGAGCAAAGAATGAGAAAGAGGTCCTTTAATCCTGTACAGATTATTCTAATGACTGGAAACATTCTAGAGTACATTAACCAGATAATCAAGAAGTATTGGCAAAGTCCCCTGAGGGAGTTGAGAAAGACTATGGAACTATTAAACCTTACCATCAGGGAATCCCCTGATACCGTGTCAAACTTGAGGGACACCCAAATCAATAGGCCATGCCCTCGATCATGAGGCTTACTCTTGTGAAGCTTATGTAGGTAGCACAGAAGCTTAGATTCCCTATAGGCATGCCTAAGAGTTACTTCTGGAGGACTTCTGCTGTTGCTCAGATGTGGTCTCAGTCTCCCTAAGCCCAACTCTGCAAGTGAAATCATTGCCCTCCCCACTACATGGGACATGACATCCAGGGGTGAAAGTCTTCCTGGCGACATGTGAGAGGACTCCCAGGGATGAATTCAGACCTGGCACTGTGGGATCAACAATTACATCCTGACCAAATGGGGGAAAAGAAGTGTAAAAGTATCAGTGGTAGAGAGAGTTCAAATAGAGTCGAGAGGTTACTCTGGAGGTTGCTCTTATGCAAGCTTCAGTTAGACCTTGCTACCTATCATAACCTGCCAACCTCTACCCAGGACCATTCTAGCCAATCCTAAAGAACACCTGGGGCAATTTATAAGATTCCACAAGGGTTCCAGGCACTAGAATAACTTGCCAGAAACCTACAACCTCCAGATTGGTCCCTAGTCCAGATAATTCCTGAAACCTAACCCAGCCTCTCCAGAATATCAGATAGTTCCATCTCCCTACCCCATATCAGTGACAGACCCTTCCAATATCAAAAAAATTTAGAATTGCCATAGCCCAAACAACCCCAAAGAGAGATATGGAAAGATCAAAAGTGATGGTGGAATTACACATAGAAGATAAGACTTAACAAATGAATATGAACGCTGAATTATTAAATTGATATCTCTTTTGGTCTCCAGTATTTTAGAGTAGCTAGAAGTAAAAACCTAAAATTGTGAAATTGTAACCCATGTCAAAATCTGAAATATGTTCTACAACTAATTATGGTGCTGTGCTTGGAAATTTAAATAGCTTTTTTGTACATATGTTATTGTTCACTAAAAAAAGAAGGAAAAAAATGTCGATCGTGATGATAAAAAAGGATTTAAGCCCTCTAGCCGCCTATATTCTGGAGCACTAGAAGGAAAATTATGAGAGGATCGTATGGTAGCCCATGACAAACTCTGGGATCTATCCTGTAACCACCTTTTGAAGAGTGCTTTGAAAACTATTGCTTTTTTATTTCTTTGCTTTGTATATATGTCATACTATACAATAAAAAAAGTTTAAAAAATAAAAATAAAGCAGATGGGAAATGCTAGTGAGTTTCAGGAGATAAAAAGATTCTTCTAAACCATTTGGCCAGACTTTTTAAAATGAAAATTCAAGGCCTGGAAAGAGCTTTTCAATTTCTCTATTTCAATTTTGTCTTTTCCCAAAATGTGGTCATCAGGGTTGCTCAACCATCCAAGCTGCCAGCTCTCCTGCAGCACAGGATGCTGCCTAACTCCCTTTTCCCTTATCTCAGCAGAGTTTCCCTATCCAGGAAATCTGAATTACTGTAAGGAAAGAAAGTCATTTATCATAAGAATTAACCATGATCCCAAGGGTCAGAAGTGAAGCCCTGGGAGGTTGGTTTGACTTCTCAGCCTTGAATTTTAGTGTTGAGGTGTTAGGAAGCCCTGTGGGGCTCAGGCCCGTTTCCCTGGAAACACAGAAACAAGAAGTCATACAAATCCACTGTGGCCAAGGGTCCAGGCCCAATACTGCCTCCAGTTTCAGCAACTTCCTGCTGACTGCGGTATGTGGGTTCCCTAGAATTAAGGTTAAGATCAATGCCCTGGCAATCCGTGAAGATTGGGAGCTTCTATGTCTGCTTTAGTAAAGCTTTCAGCAGGACCCGGTATGAACATCTGGTATGAGGCAAGGTAGAATTAATCATATATATTTTAAGCCTACTGAGATTAGTCTCTTTCTCCCGAACACCCTCTAGGTTTCCATGCACTAGGTTTCATGACCATGATATTATTCTTTTGGATCTGAGGCACCTTTTAAAAATTCAGATCTTTAAGAGAACTCATCTTAAGCTATTACGTGTCCACTCTGCTTCCAACCATGATGGAATAAAAATGACCAAATTTACCCTCCCTCCTTACAACATTAATAATTTGGGCAAAGTATAAGAAACAAAATGTTTCAGACATTGGACAGCAGACAGTCAAGGAAAGGGCTCCCTGAGATGGGAGAAACAAACAAGGTTGTCCTAAAATTGCCCCAGATTATTATGCAGAAAGAGTTTCCTGTTCACAAGACAGAAAGGGGGATCTGAAGTAAAAGGGTCTACCTGAGTCAAGGAGATGGAACTGGGAGTTTGGGGAGCCCAAGGCATCTAGAGTTCACAGGGCAAGGTATACAAAAAGACAGATCTGCAAGAAAGCAACAGAGATCTGCAGATGATTATTCTGGAGTCTTCAGCTGAATATTGATCAGTGCATGTGTATGAAGGAACTAACTAAGGCAGTAGAAACAGCCTCCAGGAAAGAGCAGGTTAAACAATTCCAAAGTTCAGACAGGGCCGGGAATAGTTCACGTTCCCAACAATTAGAGCAGAGAAACTTGTAGTATGTGGGACATCAGGAAGTGTATTCAGAAGGATATTGCCAAATTAGTCCTATGTAAAAAGGTCTCCTGATCCTACCGAACAATGCTTAAAAGCAAGCCTCAAAAGAATCAAACTGTTTGATTCTTAACTACATTCAGAATAAAAGCACAAAAACATTTAAAGGAATTCAAAAAGTTCAGCAGTCAGAAACATAAAATGCATTTGATGCATCCAGTGAAAAATCATCAGGCATATAAACAAAAAAACAGGAAAATATGGTCCATGAGGAGAAAAATCAATCAACAGCAGCAGACTCAGAAATGACACAGATGTTAGAATTATTAGACAAGGACATTAAAATGATTACTATGGATATACTTCATATGTCCAAGAAGATACAGGAAATCTTAGGTATGGCAAATAGAGACATTAAAGATATTTAAAAAACTGAAATTGAACTTTTAGAGATTAAAAATGCATCTCAGACAAAAAAATGAACTGGAAGGTATTAAGAGCAGTTTAGACACTACAGAAGAAAAAATAAGTGAACCTTGAGAAATAACAATAAAAACTATTCAAAACGAAACAGAGAAAAAAAAGATTTTTTAAATAAACAGCATGCATGAGCTGTGGGACAATTTATGTGTAATCGGAGGTCCTAAGACATAGGAGAAGGAGGGCGAAGGGCTACAGAAAAAATATTTAACAAAATACTGGCCAAATTTTTTTCCAAAATTGATGAAAACCACAAACTTAAACATAAGAAGTTCAAAAAAAAAAAAAAACAGGCATACCAAGCATATCATAATTGAGCTTTTTAAAACCCCTGATAAAGAGGAGAAAATCTTAAAATCAGCCAAATAAATAAAACATTGCATACAGAGGAACAAACATAAAAATGGCAGAATTCTTCTTGTCAGAAATGATGCAAGCCAGAAGACAGTGGAGCAACATCTTTAAAGTACTGAAAGAAAAAAAAAACATCAACTTAGAACTCTAGATTCAGTTAATATATCTTTCAAGAACAAGGGTGAGACATATAAAAGCTGAAAGAATTCATCAACAGATCAGCATTAACAAAAGTGTTTAAAAGTTCAGATAGAAGGAACATTGTACGAGAAAGAAATCTGAATTTATACAAAGAAATGAAGAGCACCAGAAATGGTGGGTAAATATAAATGAATTGCTTTTTTATTTTTAAAATATCTTTAAAAGGCAATTTACCACTTAAAGCAAAAATTATAACAATGTATTTCAAGGGTAAAATGTAGAGCAAACGTAGCACAAAGAAAGCATACAGTCATAAGATTCTTGCACTTTACCTGAAGTATTACTTAAAAGAAGACTGTGATAAGAGAAAAAAAGTAACACAAAGACTGAGAAAGGGGAAATGGAAAGATATGTGTATAAGGTTCTTACAATATACTTGAAATGGTACAATATTATGTGATGGAAGATAGGATATATAGTATAATCTCACTGCAACAATTTTGAGAAAAAAACAAGGAGATGCAACTATAAGTCAATATGGATGTAAAACTGAATCATAAAAAATATTCAATTAATCCAAAACAAGGCAAAAAAAGAAACAGTGAACAAAGAAAGGTGGGAAAAATAGACAAAGAGCAAGTGGCAAATTTATACCAAACTGTTTCAAAAATCACATTAAATGTAAATGATCTGAGCAGGCCACAGTGGCTTAGTGGCAAGAATGCTTGCCTGTGATGCCAGAGGACCCAGGTTCGATTCCCGGTGCCTGCCCATGTTAAAAACAAAAAAAAATGTAAATGATCTAAACATTCCAATTGAAAAGCAGAAAGTGTCAGGTTGGATTAAAAATTAAGATTCAACTATGTACTGTCCAGTCCATGGTGGCTCAGTGGCAGAGTTCTCATCTGCCATCCCAGGGACCCGGGTTCAATTCCCAGTGCCTTCCCGTGCAAAACAAAAAACAAATAAACAAAAAAATTAAGACCCAACTATGTACTGTCCTTAAGAAACACACTTTCAATATAAAGACACAAATACATTAAGAATAAAGGATGGAAAAATATATTCCATGTTAAATATAATCAAAAGTAAGCAATATTAATATCAGAGAAAGTAGATTCCAGATAGAACACATGGAGAGAAAATCAGGAAGTTTATGCAAGACTTGAACAACATTATCAACCAACTTTACATAATTGACATTTATAGAACACTCTACCCAAAGACAGTAAAAACACATTATTTTAAGAGTGTTGCTCATGAAACATTTACTAAGATAGACAGTACTCTTGGCCATAACCCCAGTCTTAAAAAATTTTAAAGTATTGAAATCATATAGAGTTTTATTTTTTATTCCACAATGGAATCTAATTGAAAATTAATAACATAATGATATCTGAAAAATTCCTAAATATTTATAAATTAAACATACTTCTATATAATGCATGTGTCAAAGAAGAAATCACAAGGGACATTAGAAAGTATTTTGAATTGAAATAAAATAAAAACACAACCTATCGAAGTTGTGAAATGCAGTGAAATCAGTACCCAGAGGGAAATTTATAGTATTAAAACACTTATATTAAAAGGCAGAATTGTCTCAAATCAATGACTTAAGCTTCCACTTAAGAAACTAGAACAAAAGAGTAGATGAAACCTAGTGTAAGGAGAAGAAAAGAAATAATGATGAGTATAAATCAGGGAAATAGAAAAGTCAATGAAACCAAAAGCTGGTTCTTTGAGAATATCAATAAAATCCATAAACCTCCAGAAAAATTGATCAAGGAAGAAAGAGAAAACACTAATGACCAATATCAGAAATGAGAAAGGATATCATTACACATCCTATAAAGTTTAAAAGCTAATAAGGGAATATTAGGAACAATTTTATGCCAATAAATTCAAAAACTTAGATGAAATAGTATCTTAAATTTCTTAAAGGCATAAACTACCAATGTTGTCTCAAAAAATGTAGCCTGAATTACCTTAAATCTATTAAAGATACTGTATTTTTTACTAAAAGGCACTCCACAAAAATCTCTAGATCCATATGGCTTCAATGATGCATTCTACCAAACATTTAAAGGAGAAATAACATCAGTTCTACACAAACATTCCAGAAAATAAAAGAAGAGTGTGAGAGACAGAATAACAACCCCCCAAAGATAGCTATCCAAGTCCTAACTCCTGGAACTTGTAAATTTGTTACCTTATATGGCCAAGGAGATGTTGTAGATGCAATTAAGCTAATGGTTTTGGGATAGAGAGATTATCCTGGTTTATCCAGATGCACTCAGTGTAACCACAAGAGTCCTTAATACGTGAGAGGGAGGCAGAAAAGTCAGGATGAGAGTCAGATTTGAACATACTATGCTGCCGGCTTTGAAGATGGAAGAAGGGACCATGAACCAAGGAATTCAGGAGGCCTCTAGAAGCTAGGAAAATAAAGGAAATAGGTTCTCCCTTAGAGCCTCCAGAGGAAGGACAGCCTTGCCAACAACTTAATTTAGCCCAGTAAGACACATTTTGGATTTCTGACTTCCATAACTGCAAGATAATATATTTTGTTGTTTTCAGCCACTAAGTTTGTGATCATTTGTTACAACAGCAATAAGAAACTAATATAAAAAGAGAACACTTCTCAACTTATTGTATGAAGCCAGCATTATCCTGATACCAAAGTCAGATATGACATTGCAACGTAAGTGAAAAAAAATTCATTACCAAATGTTAGCAAATCCAATCCAAAAATATATAAAGAGGAAAATAAATCAAAACCAAATCAGGTTTACTCCAGGAAATTTACTTTATGTCCATGTTCCACTACTTTCCAGTATGTTCCAAATTCCTTTAATGGATCTTACTTCCAGCAACCCATTCTGTATCATCCATCTTTCCCCATCTGACTCTTAGCTCAGGACTTACCTGCATCAGCCTTCTCTACATTTACAAATAGATGAAGTACCTTCAGATTTTGAAAACTTTGCTCATCTCTTCCCCCTGCAAGTACTGTCTTGTCTTGCCCTCTCAGTGGGGAGCTTTTACTCATCCTTTACATCCTAGGAAAGATGTCACCTCATGCTTTAAGGAACCATCACTCTGTCCTGCAGGCTGCTCCTCCCTATCTCTCCCATCTCTCCCTCAGCACCTTATTAGGATTTCATGATAGGACTGCACCGTGTTTTGTAATCATTGCTTTCTTCCTATGCTACGGGTTCCACCAGGGCAAGGATGGTGTTCAATTTCATTTTTGAATCATCAATACCTAATACAGTGCCTAGCATGTGGTAGACCTACCAGAAACAATCAAGGAGCACTTTAGCAGTGAGTAATTGACAGTCACTTGAGATAGAGTTGAGTGTTCTGGGCGATCTAATCCAAAAGGAAGAAATTATCTTCAGAGGGGACTGGGAGTGTTCCAAAAACAAGCACATGATCTGCTCACTCAAAATCATATCATATAACTTACATATGTTCAGAGCCTCTATATGTCAATGCAGTTGTAAATGCAACATTGTGTTGGAGGGAAATAAAATATATGTGATTAATCCTAATTTTCTGATGAGGAAACTGAAGGTCAGGAAGGATTCATTATTTGCCCAAGATTATGGTGTGAGATAGTGGCAGAACATGGGATCCAAGCTCATTGGTCCCAGCTTGGCACACTCTCAGGCACCCCACTATCTGCTCCTTTGAGTATATACCACAATTGCCCATCCTTACATGAAGGAGGTGAAAATTAATAGTACTTCTGTGTTGTACTGTACATATCCCATCTATATTTCAGACTTGCCCGCCCTCAGCATGACTTTCACAATAGGTAAAGGTGCTGGAAGTCTCCCACCCGCCGTATAGTAGCCTTAGTTGTCCTTCTGACCCCCAGACCTCCTTAACATGGTTTTCCTATTCAGCAAAGCATTCTGCCTCTTTTCCACTCTACCAAAAATGCTAATAAAAAAATGGAAAATAAGGGATTTTAGAACTAAATAAAAGTTCATTAGCTACAATCAGAGAGACAAATGGCCTAATGAATCTTTTCCAATTTATTTCAAAGAAATCATCTAAACTGCCTCCCAGAGGCAACCAGACAGTTCCATGGACATGGTGTCTTCCACCTTGGAAGGTGTTGGGGGTTGTTACCCAATCTAATATGCCTAGGAGTGGTGCCTCTATTCTTACGTTTCTTATCACATATTTTCCCTGGTCTATCCTTTGGTCATTACCATTTCTGCTCAGATATCTTCACTTTTACACATTCTGCACAATTCTCCCCATCCTTCATCATCCCCTGGGAAAGTTGTGCAACTTGGGTAATGTGGAAAAGATATCTTTAGGCTTTGCCTCCACTTGTTATCTTGAGAACTTCTATTAGATTCCACTTTCTCAGGTCCTATCACTCTCTGTCATCTAGAAAAGGAGCATGGATTCTCTCCCACTGATTATTCATTTTTTCACTTGCTTAATGTCATAACATAATTTCTTCCTCTTCTAACAGGAAATTGCCCGTTCTCTTTATATCTCTGTCAAATTTCTCAGCTTTGCATTTATTTGAGCTATTAGTGTAACATGGTCAGATAGAAGTTTTCCCTGTGGGAGGCCTTTGATCTCCAGCAATGAAGAAGAACAAACAATAATCTTTGTTTTATGCTTTCCAGATTGGAATTTAAGTCACAAAGTCTGGAGACACAAGCAGAGAGGGCTTTAAGCCTCCTTAAGTCAGAGTAGTAATAACATGTGACATTGGTAAAGCTTTTCAAATGCATTATTCATCTGATGGGCCTTTTCAACCCATAGTAACTACATGAGGTAAATAGCGAAGGGAAGGAATTATTTTTCCATTTTTCATATGATATGGATGTATCTGGGTCTTCCTTCTTCAGAAGGAAAAGTCGGATAGGCTCATATGCTTATTCCATGTCTTGAGAAAATCCATTTCCTTTTCCAATATTTCTGTCAATTCCATATCTCTTCTCGACTCTTGTTCTCTACTCCTATGTCTTTGCCCTGGTGCTGACCCACACATGGAACTCAGTCTTATTTAATTTACACACACACACACTCCCAAAGCACATAAGGTCTTTTTTGTGTAAAGAAGACTGCAATAAAGTTTTGGGAGCACAAAAAAATTTAAAACTGGATATTAGATCTCCCTATCCTAAAGGGTAGCTCTCTCAACCTATTTTAGAAGACTATCCACTCTCTCCTTTCATTCCCCCCTCCCCCCTTTGCTCTATTCTCTCCCATTCCCCAAACTCTTACTCATTTCTATGTGGAAACAATCTAGCATCTTTTTATCAGGCCTCAAGTTTTCCATGCTCTAAGATTCTCTCCTTCTTCTCCAAGCACTTTGTCAAGGAAATCTAGTGACAATCATGAAGAAAGTCTTTTTGTTTTACAAATAAGGCAAGGAACCTGAGGCTCCTAAGAGTTTACGTGACCCTCCTGAAGTCAGAGGGGACAATATCACTGCCAGTTATTTTGTTAACTGAAAGACACAGAGCCTCAGAGATATAACTTTCCAATAAAATTCCAGGGCCAGATTTTGGGCCTATTTTAAGATACAATCAATTGTACTTCAAACGTTTTAGAGAAACATCACGGCCTTCTCTATTCAGCTCCTTGGGGGTTCTGTGAATTGATATTGTGACGTGCTCCATGCTTGTCTCATGTTGTATAGGATTGTGGGTGTTGTCTCCAATTGCCTCAGAAGTGTAAACACTAGTGTTATTTTGCTTCCACTGTGTATGATACTTATTGAGTGATACAGATAAAATTAGTTTCTGGTCCAGTAAACACAATACCCAATTTTAAGAGTCTTGATTTTTTTTCCTTTCCATTTGTATGTTTTATTCCCATACTGTTCACTCTCTTTATTATAATGTGATTTGCACTCACCTTCTATTCATAAATCGATAGTTTCCAACAGTAATGAAAATAATTACTTCTTCCTATGGTAAACGGTCACAGAAATTTCTGCCCTTATGTTGTGATTATTTAGCCTGGAGCAAGGCCCATGCTGATTTTTCTGAGAAATACAGCATGCATTAGTGTGACCCATTCAACCAGTCGGTGAAGATTCCATCACCAGCTCTTCAAAACCTCCTGGTGTATCTCCAGACACATGTACCCAATCCAATTCGGATGGGGCATTCCAGGAGAGGGGACCTGGAATGAAGAGGAGCAGGTACTAAACAGGGAGATCCAAAAGCAGGTAGTGAGAGAAACATGTCCAGTTCTATAGGTACAACACAGTGTTAAGAAGGCCTGGCCTCAGAGCCAGGGTCTCCGAGATGGAGTGATGGATGTGGATGAATCCTGGGGCAGTGAGAACATTGGCAGCATTAGTAAAGTCTGGGAGCCAAAGAGGGCCCAGTTACCAAGGTAGAGCTTGAGGCTCTTTCTCCCACCCAGGGAAGTAAGTGTCAAGAGTGAGACAGGGCAATAACTCTAGAGAGACTGAGATACTGGACAGGTTATAAGGTCCCAAACTCATTTGATCATCCAACAAATATTTTGTAAACACTAAGTATTGGTCATTGTTTTGGGGTGTTAAGAAATAGCAATTAAAAAGACAAGCATAGTTCCTACCTTCATGAAGTTTATAATCGAGCAAGAAAAACAGATCATAATTAAATAATCACAGAAATGATTAATTAATTACAAATGTGATAAGAGCTGTGAGGAAGAGGTCCAGGGCCTTTGAGAATCACACTAATGAGTGCTAGCAGAATCTGGGGAATCTAAAGCATTGCTGGAGAGACTGGCATTTAAGTTGAGTTGTAAAGGAAGCATTGGTGTTGTGAAAGGGTAGAAGCTGGCAGGCAGAAGCTGGAGACAGACAGGGATAAAGGAAGAAAAGTGATCCCATCAGAGAGAAAAGTTCCTGTGAAGGCCTTGGGGTGGGAAGTAGATTGATACATTCGCTGAACAGAAAGAAGGAAAGTGTGCGGATGGCACAGGTGAGACAGAGCATGGAATTCCTTGTCATACTTCTGGCTGCAGTAAGATTAAGAATGGGATCTTAACAGCAGTGGAAGCCATTAAAATGTTTTTAGAGAGTAAGTGACACGATCCCATTTGAATTTTTAAAAGATCACATTAAGTGTTGTGTAAAACCAGGTTTGGGCAGGGGAAAAGGGTAAATATGGAGAAATCTAGTTGCAAGTCTCAGGAGAATCAGATAGAAGCCAATTCTGAGATGTGATAAGGAGTGGGGTAAGGAGTGGGTAAGGAGTGTCCTGGGGGGAAAAATAGAGCTTCTATGACCAGAACGAGAGTACTGGGTCTTCAGGGCACAAAGTCCACAACCAGGGTGCCCTGACACTAGGTTCAGGAGGTGGGTCAGGGACTCCTTGACGGCCCCTGGCAAGATTAAGCTTGCTCATACACGCAGGGGCAATGCTGGACCTAGGGCTGAGACCAGTGGTCTTGGCTGAGGTAAAGGAGGGTTAGGAGGATGGGGCTTCCAGGGTCTGACCCCTCTCCTCATAGATCAGTGTCTCTCTGTCCAGCAAGATCTATAAGGATAGTGGCCTTAGTGGGATTTTAGCCTCCTCCAGACCCCACTTTCCTTTCCGAACCAATTATTAAGCATTTAGTATAGGCCAGGCACTGGGATACAGAAATGAAAAAGGTGTGGTGATGACCCCAAAGAAGCGCACATGTTAGTGGCAACACATGAATAGTTAAAGCCATCTTGACAATTGACAATGTGGAGAAATATAAAAAAGCAGTGAAGAAAAGAATTCATTGTGCTTACAGGGGATGCAGAGATCAGGAATGCCGTAAGGCTTTACAGAGGAGGTGGCTCTTAAAGGGCAGATGGACATTTCCCAGAAAGGAAAAACACTAAAGAAGAGGAAAAAGCATGCGCAGGGCACTCCTGCAGTCAAACAACATTTGAGTGCCTAGCATTTGCCAGGTACTGTACTAAGCATTTGGGATGCATTAATGAAAAAAAGGCAAAGATCCCTGCCCTCATGGAGCTTACATGATTGCAGGATGTGAAAATGAAAAGTACACATGGTCGAAAATGTTTGGGCAATGCTAAGAACCTCAGTGTAGCTAAATGTGAGTGGGAGAGAAAGAGATAAGACTGCAGGGAAGGGAGGGGCCAGGCTGCAAATTCTTTTTATCACACTGAGGAACACAGGATCACAAGCCCACTTCACTAGATTCTGTAAGGGCAAGGGCAGTAACTTGGTTTACCAGAGCTGCCATGACAGATATCACACAATGGGTTGGCTTAAACACCAGCATTCATTGTCTAGTGGTTTTGAAGGGGAGAAGTTCATTAAGATGCTTTCTCCTAGGGCTGGTGATGGCTGTCCTCCATCACATGGTGATCCTTCTCTCTCTCCTTTCTGGCTTCTTCCTGTGGTGCTCTCTGACTGACTGCATCCAAATTTCCTCTTTATCAGGCCTCCAGTTATATGGGTTGAGATGTACCCTGATACAATTTGGCCACACTTTAACTAACAATAACATCTATGATGGATCCGCTATACAAATGGGCTCACACCCGTAGGAATGCAGATTAAGATTTGAATATGTCATTTGTGGGGTACATGGTTCAATCCCCAATAGTCGAACTTCTGGACGCCCAAAGGACATGTTCTTCCCATATATAAGATATGCTCAGCCCACTCCAATATCCCAAAAACCTTAAGCCATTTTAGTAACAAGTCTAAGTACAAAGTCTCATCCAAATTACTTGAGTGTGTTCCACACTGGGACAAAATTCCTTTCCAATTGTGGACCTGTGTAACCTAGAAAACAAGTTATATGATTTCAAAATACAAAATGTGGGACTGGCATAGGTAGGCATCCCCATTGCAGAAGAGGAAAAATGGAAGGAAAAAAAGGGGTCAGGGGTCACAAACAAGTCCAAACCCCAATGAGCCAACTCCGTTAGATTCCAAGGTCTGAGAGTCATCTGTGGATTGATGACTTGCCCTCCAGGCCTGCTGGAGTGATGTCCAGGCCATGCTCTCCCTGAACACAGAGGAGTAGGCCCCACTCTCTCGGAGCCACCTCCTCTCCATATACGAGGCCCCACCCTCTCCAAACAGCAGAGTGGTGGCCAGGCTCTTCCTAAATGCTAGGACATATATAGGTCCCACCTTCTTTAAACATGGTGTACACACACTCAAAAATGATTTAAATCAGTTTTCCTTTGCTTTGTCCCATCTCTGTCCCTTTCAGCTCAGGTTTGTGGTACATCTCCTCATACAAATTCCAAAAAATCATGTTAGTTTTGCATGCAGTTTCAGGTCTCCAAGACATCAGATAAAAGGATCTTCTATAGATCCTTATTAGATAAAGTTAAATCCTGACTTCTTCTGAGATGGCCAGCTAGATCCATGAGTTATATGCCTAATTTCCCTACCAGTGCTCCCTTTTGGAGGGGCTCACCTCCTGGAAGCTCAGGGAGGGTCTTGACAGAGCTGCATCTGGCCTTAGTCTCAGAACACACTATATGGATAAGCTGAGAATTTTCTGAATCACCAATTACCAGTACCTTTGTGATGAACAGTCCAGCCCTCAGTTTATCCCTTTCCTCTCTTATTTTACTATAAGTGGCATGGAGAAACCAGGCCAGGCCTTCCGTTCTCAGCTTTGAAATCTCCCCAGCTAAATATCCCAGCTCATCACTTACAAGTTCTGCTTTCCCTCCGACGTCTGAACACAATTTCACCAAGTTCCCTATGACATTAGAGTAAGGATCACCTTTCCTCTAGTTTCTATAATACATTCATCATTTCCATCTACATTCTCCCTGGAAGTACCTTTAACTTCCACATTTCTACCAACCTTCTGTTCACAACGTATTCTCTAAAACAGAAACTTTCCCTATAGCTCTGGTACTTTTGAGCCCTCACCAGGAGCACCTTTAATATCCATATCCTACCAACATTTACTCAAAGCAATCTAAGCTTTTTCTCTACAGCACCTCAAAATTCTTCCAGCCTCTATCCATTACCCAATTCCAAAGCCACTTCCACAGTTTTAGGTACTTGTCATAGCAGCACCCCACTTTCTGGTACCGAAAACTGCTTTAGTTTGCCAAGGCTGCTATGGAAAATGCCATCCAATGCATTGGCTTAAACAACAAGCATTTACTGTCTCATGGTTTTGAAGGCTGGACGTCCAAAATTAAGATGTTGGCAAGGCCATGCTTTCTCCCAGAGTTGATAGCAATCTGGCAATGGCAGTCCTCCATCACACAGCAATCTCTCCTCTCTAACTGCTTCCTGTGCTGTTCTCCAATTGACTGCATCCAAATTTCCTTTCTTTATAAGGTCTCTGGTCATGCAGATTAAGATCACCTCTATCTCAGTTTGGCCATGCCTTGATTAATAATAACATCTTCAAAGGATCCTATTTACAAGTGGGTTCACACCCACAGAAATGTGGATTAAGGTTTGAACATGTCATTTGTGGGGTGCATAATTCTATCCTTAACAGGACTGAATCTTCATATTCCCAGCACCTGATACAATACCTGACAGATGGCAGATGCTCAGGAAGTGAATGAATGAACTAATTGCTTTGGGGCTTTGTACAGGTCAGTGAACAAAGAGAATTGTGTCCTAGAAAGATCATTTTAAGTGTAATGTGAAAGAAAGGATTGAGACAAAAAGTCCAGCCAAAATAAGTTGTCTAGATCTGTGGCTGTCCATGTAGGTTAGCTTGTTTGTTTATAAATGATATACATCAGTATCAAAAACACTGATCTACTCATTAATAAAACACACATAAAAATAGAGATTTTTATAGGAAAAATAATTAAAATAGAAATTTCGTTTTCTTCCTCTGATTCAGTAGAGCCCATTATGGAAATGAGTGCTTCAGACGATGTCGACTGAACCATAGATGATGACTGAACCATAGCAGTAACAAAGGAGATGGAGAGGAGCAGCATATGTGAGGAAGTGATGGCTCTGCTTTCCATACAACACAAGAGCTAGATAGCAGCGCGCCCTGCTGATGAGGCCTGCCTACGGATTTACACTGGCCCTCAACTGCTGCCCCAACACAGAGCTGGACACATTCCACTCTCTGACCCACATAGAGGAAACCTGGTAAATACACCTCATCCAAGAACACTTGGCACTTGGCAGGATAAATCAAGGGTGAGACTAGATGGGAAAAGATGGGGGTAGGTATCTGGAAGAAATGTAATCTAGGTCAAGGCAAATCTCAAGAGGCTAACTGCCTTTTACTGAAGGTGTCTACTGACCTGGGTCTACCTGCCCGTGGTAATCCCACCTGGTGCTCAAGCTGTGCAACAAATGTACAGTTTATTATCCCCTCCAGTAACAGAGAGAAGATGAAGGGGTGGTATCCAGGACGCTCATTCAAACTGATGATTCACCCAGGAAATTCCAATGGCAGGGACTGGGTCTTATCTGTCTGTCCGGACTTCATACCACCCATCAGACATAATGGTAACTATACCACTACCCTTTACTGAATACCTACCACATGCCAAACATTACACCAAGAGTCTTACATATAATACCTCAATTCATACTCACAGCATGAAGTAGGCTTTGCGTATTCCCTACTCTCATTTTATAAACAAGAAAAATGAGGCTTAAGGACATCAAAGATACATATCAAATGATTGTGTAAAAACTGAGCTGAGAATTCAGGTATATCTGACTCCAAATACATTAGGATTGTACTAGAATCACTCAGCCTCATGTAGATATGGGGATCCCCAGACTTTTGTCCCAGCCTCCTTCATGGCCTCATCTCTCCCAATACCTGCCCCCCCCCACCCCCATGTGCTGTGCTAAGTTATATTAAACTTCCTGCTGTTTCACAATACACCATCCTCTCTCTCTCATGCATCCCAAATTTGAATGCCAATGGTGCTGGTCTACAGATCTTGGTTTGGGTAAGAAGGACCCAGTAACTCATTAGAAATATAGATCTTAAGCCCCACCTCAGACCTACTGAATCAGAATCTGTATTTTAACAGGACACCCAGGTGATTTGTATGTGCATTATAGCTTGAGAAGTTCTGGTCTTAACCTGCAATACTCTTTTCCTAATTCTCACTTGGACACTTTATGCTTAATATTATCTGAGCATTCATAACATGCTAAGCACTGAGTTTAGAACTAAGGACACAAAGTCAAATAAACCACAATGTGTAAACTCAAGATGATGACAATATATTCATGAAATACATGTAAATAAGTAGTATTTTAAAAAGTGTGAGTTAGTGTGAGGGCTAGAAGTAACCCCCTTATTTTCAGATTACACGATCCTATACATAGAGAATCCTATGCATATGTAGAGAATTAGCCTCATCCTTCATTTATCCTGCCAAGTGTTAACTAATCATGGATGAGGTGCATTTACCAGGTTTCCTCTATGTGGGTTAGATAGTGGAATTTGTCCAGCTCTATGTTGGGACAGCAGTTGAGGGCCAATGTAGATCCATAGGCAGGCCACATCAGCAGGGCTGTCAGCTGCCTAGTTCTTGTGCTGTACAGAAGGCAGAGCCATCACTTCCTCAAATATAAATGTATTCACCAAAGTGGCAGAGTACAAGCACAACATGCAAAAACAAGTAGTGTTTCTATATATGAGTAATGAACAATTTGAAATCAAGAAAAATATTCCATTTACAATAGCATCTAAAAGAATCAAATATTTAGGAATGAATTTAACCAAGAATATAAAGGTGCTGTACATGGAAAACTGTAAAATGATGTTTAAAAAAATTAAAGAAAACCTAAATAAATGGATGTTCCATGTTCATGGACTGGAAGACTAAATATTGTTACGATGTCAATTCTACCCAAAGCGATTTACAGATTCCATGCAATCCCAATAAAAATTCCAACAGTCTTTTTTGCAGAAGTGGAGAAGCCAATAATCAAATACACATGGAGGAGTCAGGGACTGTAAATAACAAAAATTATCTTGAAAAGCAGAATGAAATTGAAGGACTCACACTTCCTGATCTTAAGACTAACTATAAAGCCACAGTAATCAAAACAGCATTGTACTGGCACAAGGTCAGACATAAAGATCAAAAGAATCAAATTAAGAGTTCAGAAATTAAACATCACATCTACGGTCACTTGACTTTTTATAAGGATCCAACTCGACTCAATTGGAAAAGAATAGTCTTCTCAGCAAATGTTACTAGGAAAAATGGATCTCCATTTGTAAAAAAAAAAAAAAAAGAAGAAGGACCCATACCTCACACAATACACAAAAATAAACTCAAAATGGATCAAAGACCTAAATGTAAGAACCAGAACTATAAAACTCTTAAAAGAAAACATATTCAGGAACTTATGTTTGGCAATGGATTCTTAGACTTTACACTCAAAGCACAGCCAACAAAGGTAAAAATAGATAAATGGGGCCTCATTAAAATTAAAAACATTTGAACACCAAAGGACTTTATCATGAAAGTAAAAAGACAACATAACAGAATGGGAAAAAAATATTTGGAACCACAGATCCAATAAGAGCTTAATATTTAGAATATATAAAGAACACCTACAACTCAACAACATGAGACAAATATCCAATTAAAAATGGTAAAAACAAACATTATTATGCCTCACTCATATGGATGAACTATAGTATAAAAACTTGGTGAGCTGAATTCGAGAGCATGGGTTATCAGGTTGGGGCCTATTATAAAGGGTCTTAGTTTGTAAGCACTTATAGCAGTCACATATATTCAGGAGTTGTAACTGTTATTTCTAAATTTATAAATACCCAGAAATTTCTGGTATTTATGTAACACCTGAGACTCAGAGTTTCATAGCTCTGAAGCTATGAAAGTCAGCCCTATCCCATGCAGGAACTGTTTAAAAAATTGAAAAGGGGATCAGACTTCGACTAGAGTTATGAACAGAGCTGATCTGGATAGGACTAAGGTAAATCAGAGTACAGGGTAAAGGATGATATGGTCCATATTTGAAAACTTCAACTTCTGTGTGAGACCAAAGGGAGAGATGTTTATTTGGTGCAAAATTTATATTTTGGGTAGTCCGTTACCTAATTTAACTTGTATGTCTTGAATAGGGCATGAGATCCTGTGGTTTGTACAGGTTAGTGTGATGCCCCGATATATCCCAAAGTAACTTGGGCAGTGTGCCAGTTTGAATCTTTTGTGGACCCCAAAAAAAGCCATGTCTTTTAACCCTTATTCAATATTGCTGGGCAGGAGCTTTTTCATTGTTCCCATGGAGATGTGACCCACCCAATTGTGGGTGGTAACTTTTGATTAGATGGCTTCCATGGAGATGTGTCTCTACCCATTCAGGGTGAAGTTGCTTATTGGAGCCCTTTAGGAAGGAACCATTTTGGAAAAAGCTTTAGAGTCATGAGTGCTCATGCAGCCAGAGATCTTTGGAGATGAAGAAGGAAAATGCCCCCAGGGGAGCTTCATGAAACAAGAAGTCAGAAAAGAAAGCTAGCAAACTTTGCCATGTGCCTTTTCAGTAGAGAGAGAAACCCTGAAATTCATCGGCCTTTCTTGAGTGAACATAACCTCCTGTTGGTGCCTAAATTTGGACATTTTCATGGTCTTAGAACTGTAAACTTGCAAATTAATAAGTTCCCCTTTATAAAAGCCATTCTGTTTCTGGTATATCGCATTTCAGCAGCTAGCAAAGTAGAACAGGTAGTGAATAAAAAGTATTTGCAAAGTTCCCTTGGGGAAGTGGGGAGAAGGGAGGAAATACTCAACTTCCCCATCTGGGGAATTCCTGATAGTCTCACAAGCAGTGGGGACAACCAATTCAATAGGCTGAGCTTTCAGTCTTGCAGTTCACCCCTATGAAACTTGTTCCTTCAAAGGAGAAGATAAGCCTACTTATAATTATGCCTGAGACTCACCTTTGAGAACCTCTTTTGTTACTTAGATGTGGCCTCTCTCTCCAAGTCAACTTGGCAGGTGAACTCTCTGCCCTACTCCCTACATGGGACATGACTCCCAGAAGTGTAATTCTCCCTGGCAATGTGGGACAGAACTCCTGGAATGAGTGAGGACCTGGCATCATGGGATTGAGAAAGCCTTCTTGACCAAAAGAGGGGAGAATTAAATGAGACAAAAAAAAGTTTCAGTGGCCAAGAGATTTCAAACTGAGTCAAGAGGTTATCCTGGAGGTTGTTCTTATGTAGGATATAGATACCCCTTTTTAGTTTAAGGTGTATTGGAGTGGCTGAAGGGAAGTACCTGAAACTGCTGAGCTGTGTTCCAGTAGACTTGATCCTTGAAGACAATTTTATAACAATATAGCTTTTACAATGTGACTATGTGATTGTGAAAACTTCATATCTGATGTTCCTTTTATCCAGGGTATAGATAGATGAGTAAATAGATTTGGATAATAAATAAATAAATAATAGAGGGGATAAGGGGAAAATAAATTGGGTAGATTGAAATACAAGAGATCAATGAGAGGGAGGGGTAAGGGGTATGGGATGTATGAGTTTTTTCTTTTTTCTTATTTCTTTCTCTAGAGTGATGCAGATGTTCTAAAAATGATCATGGTGATGGATATACAACTATGTGATGATATTGTGAGCTACTGATTGACACCATGTATGGACTATATGTGTATGAAGATTTGTAAATAGAAATATTTTTTTAATTTTCAAAAGACCTGAAAAGACATTTCTCTGAAGAAGATAAACAAATGGCCAATAAGCAAATGAAAAGATGTTCAACATTACTAACTATTAGAAAAATGAAAATCAAAGCTGCAATAAAATACCACCTCATATCCACTAGAATGGTTATTACTGAACAAATGGAAAATAACAAGTGTTGGAGAAGATGTTGAAAAATAGGAAAACTCTTCCATTGTTGGTAAGAATGTAAAATGGTACAGTCACTTTGGAAGATGGTTTGGTGATCCTTCAAAAATATAGGTGTAGAATTACCATATGACCTGGCAATCCCACTTCTAGTTATATACCCAAAAGAATTGAAAGCAGGGACTCAAAATGCATAGATGTTCACAGCAGCATTATTCACAATGGCCAAAATATGGAAGCAACCCAAGTGTCCATCAACCAATGAATGGATAAACAAAATATGGTATATATATATATACAATGCAGTATTATTTAGCCATGAAAAGGAATGAAGTTCTGATACAGATGACAATGTGGATGATCCTTGAAGACATATGGAGTAAAATAAACCAGAAACAAAAGGAAACATACTGTGTGACTTCACTGACATGAACTAATGCAAAGGTAGTTCAACACAACAAAATCAATTAATGTAATACACCACATTAACAAATCAAAGGGATATAACCACATGATTATCAAAATTGATGCAGAAAAGGCATTTGACAAAATCTAACATCTTTTCTTGATAAAAAGACTTTGAAAGATAGGAATAGAAGGAAACTTCCTCAACATAATAAAGGGCATATATGAAAAATACTCAGGTAACATCATCTCAATGGTTAAAGACTGAAAGTTTTCCTTCTAAGATCTGGAACAAGATAAGGATGGCCACTGTCACCACTGTTATTCAACATTGGGGTAGAAGTTCTATCTAAAGCAGTTAGGCAAGAAAAAGAAATAAAAGGCATCCAAATCAGAAAGTAAGAAGTAAAACATTCACTTTTTAGGTGACAAGATCCTATATATAGGAAGTCCCAGAAAATCTACAACAAAGAAACTAGAGATAAGAAATAAGTTCAGCCAAGTGTTGGATACAAAATCAACACACAAAATCGGTAGAGTTTCTGTATACTAGTAATGAGTAGTATGAGGAAGAGATCAAGAAAAAAATCTACTTATGATAGCCACTAAAAAAATCAAATAACTAGGAATAAATTTAACCAAGGATATAAAGGATTTGTACAAGGAAAACTACAAAACATTGCTAAAAGAAATAAAAGAAGACATAAATATACAGAAGGGCATTCTATGTTCATGGACTGGAAGACTAAGTATCATTGATATGTCAATTCTACCCAAATTGATTTACAGATTCAATGCAATCTCAATCAAAATCCCAACAGTCTACTGTACAAAAATGGAAAAGCCAATCATCAAATTCATTTAGAAGGATAAGGGCTCCAAACAACGAAAAACATCTTGAAAGAGAAGAATGAAGTTGGAGGATTCACACTTCCTAGACTTTAAGCATATTACAAAGCTACAGTGGTACAAACAACATGGTACTGGCTTAAAGATAGATATATTGACCAATGGAATCAAATTGAGAATTCAGAAGGAGACCCTCAAATCTATGGCCAATGGATATTTGACGAGAGTGCCAAGTCCACTTAATTGGAACAGAACAGTCTTTTCACCAAATGGTGTTGGGAGATCTGATATTCATATTCAAAAGAGAGAAAGAGGACCCCTATATCATACCTTATATAAAAATTAACCCAAAATGGATCAAAAGTCTAAATATAAGAGCCAGGACCATAAAGCTCCTAGAAGAAAATATTTCAGGATCTTGTGTTAGGCAGTGGTTTCTTAGACTTTACATACAAAGCACAAGCAACAAAGAAAAAAAGATAAATGGGACCTCCACAAAATTAAAAACTTTTGTCCTTAAAAGGACCTTGTCAAAAATGTGTAAAGGCAACCAACTTAATTGGAGAAAATATTGGAAACCACATATCAGATAAAGGTTTAATGTCCAGAATATATAAAGAAATCCTACAACTCAACAATAAGAAGGCAAACCACCCAATTTAAAAATAGGCAAAAGAATTAAGTAGACATTATTCCAAATAAGAAATACAAAATGGCTAAAATGCTCATGAAGTCTTTCTTCACTAGTTATTATGGAACTGCAAATCAAAACCACAAGATATTTCTTCACACCTACTAGAACGGCTACTATTAAAAAAATAGAAAACTGCAAGTGTTGGGGTAAATACTCATTCACTGCTGGTGGAATGTATAAAGGTACAGCCACTGTGAAAGACATTTTTGCAGTTCCTCAGGAACCTAAGTATAGAATTGTCATATGATCTGGCAGTCCTGCTACTAGGTGTATACCCAAAAGAACTGAAAGTAGGGGCTCGAACAGCCATTTATACACTGATGTTCATAGAAGCATAATTCACACTGGCCGAAAGATGGAAGCAACCTAAGTGTTCATCAACCAATGATTGGATAAACAAAATGTGGTATATAAATACAATGGAATATTATTCAGCAGTAAGAAGAAATGAAGTTCTGATACATGCAACAACATGAATGAACCCTGAGGACATTATGCTAAGTGACATAAGCCACATGCAAAAGGACATTATTGTATGATCTCACTGATTGAACCACTTATAATAAGCAACCTCATATCATTAGAATCTAGAATATAGGTTACTAGGAGATAGAATGGGGGCAGAGAATGAGGAGTTGATGCTTAATTTGTGCAGAATTTCTATTTAGGTTGATTGTAAATGTTTAGAAATAGATGTGATGGTGGCACAGTACTGTGAGTGTGATTAACAGTGCTGAATTATGTGTGTGAATAATTGAAAAGGGAAATTTTGGGTCGTGTTTGTTACTAGAAGGAAAGTTAGCAGATAAAACCTGGGACTGTATAACACAGTGAGTGATGGACTGTGTCAATGATCACTATGGTTAATAGTACAAATATAAGAATGCTCTTTCACAAATATTAACACACACAATACTATTACAAAGTATTAATATTATGGTGGTATATGGGAAAATACAACCAATGTAAACTATGGACTATAGGTAACAGTAATATTTTAATACTCTTTCATCAATTGTAAACAAAGATACCACACTAATGCAAAGTATCAACAATAGGGGCATATATGGGAACGCTGTATTTCTGTACATGACTTTTCTGTAACCCTACAACTTCTCTAAGTAAAAAAAAAGCAATAATTTAAAAACATATAAAGTGAAAAAAACTATACACAAAGTAATACATATGGTATGATTTCATTTGTATAAAATACAAATATAAATGAATCTATAGAGACAGAATTAGATTAATGGTTATGTAGAGCTGGAGAAGGATAGAGGGATTGAGAAGTGACTGCTAAGGGGTATGGGATTTTTCTTTTTGGAGTAATGAAAATATTCTAAAATTGATTGTAATGATGAAGATACAACTGTGTGATTATACTAAAAGTCACTGATGGTACACTTTAGCTGAATGGACTGTATGGTATCTGAATATATCTCAATAAAACTGCTTTTTGAAAAAAAAGCAACCACACCAAAATGATAGAACTATAAAACACAAAGAATTGAACCCTAATGTAAACAGTGGCTAAAGTTAATAACATAATTATAATATTATTATATCATCCATTGTAATAAAGATACTACACTAACGCAAAATGTTAATTATAGGGAAAGCCGTGTTTGTGAGAGGAAGGCATAAGGCAAACTGGAACCCTAATTCCTGAATGACTTTTCTATAAACCTACAATTGCTCTATTTAAAAAAAAAAAGTTTGGGTTTTAAGCACAGAATGTATAATCTTATATGCCTCAGTATCTTCAAGCACTAATGATGATGCCAGGCACCAAGAATGGACTCAATATTTCTGAAAGAAAGTGAACTATATATAAGGAAGGGAGGGGAGGAGAGAAGGAATTACAACTAAGCATAATCTCTAAAATGACGATTCAAACGAGGTCTGTCCATCAGTGACCTCTCCATAGTGCATCTTCACTTAACACTTGGATACCCCAAGATCAAGATCTTTATGGTTCCCAAACCACCAAATGCTTCTCATGAGACTCACTTTGGTAATGATAGTTACAATCTTTAGGCTACTAGTCTAGAAATCTTGGACTTATCCTTGAGTCTTCCTTTTCTTTTGTTCTTTTTATAAACCTATTGTAAAATCCAGTTCTTTTATTCATTCATGTGTCAGACAGTTACTGCGTGTCTTTAGAGCTGGAAAATATCATTTCGTAGCTGAAGTGCTCAAAGAAGTTCTTACAGGAGTTAGAGTCATAGCGGTTGAGAACACAGAAGTGTCTGGTCAGACAGAAGTCTAAATCTTGGCCTAGCGTAGATACTAGCTGTGACCTTGTGGGAAATTCCTAACTCTCTTTGCTACTGCACCGTTATCTGGAAAAGAAGATGATGCTATTACTTCATAGACTTATGTGAGGAGCAAGTGAGACCCACACAGTGGTTATTACTGTAATTTCCATGGAGCAGGGTGACATTTGAACATGCAATTGGAGGACATGACTTAAGCCAAGACTGAGAAGTGGAAAGGATGGCAGCCTGTTGAGAGGACAGTGAGTCATCTGCTTGGCCTGGGGCCCAGGGTTTGTAGGAAGGAGAGGGAAACAAGGCTAGAAAGACAAGTTGAGTTGACGTGATGGAGTTCTTCAATACCAGCCTGAGGGATCTGTGGTGCATCTGAGCGCAACAGCAACAACAACTGAAGGTTTCTACAAAAGGAAGAAACATGATCAAAGTTTCTTCTGACTTGCTGTGTTGGTGGAGTGTGGCAGTGATGGACCGGGAGTAGCTGAAGATGCTTCAGAGTTTCAGACTGGAATGGCAGTCATGTCTTCAGCCAGAAATTGAGCAGTTGGGAGAAGACAGTGACTTTCAGGTAGAGAGTAAACTAGGATTTAGCTCATTGGCATGGAGGAGCTAGAAGTACATTCAAAGAGGGTCACCTAGCAGGCAGGTTTTAGGAGGGATATTGAGGCTGGAGTGACAAACCTGGGAGGTACCCACAAAAGATAACAGTTGAAGTCATTGACATGGGAAAAGTCCTTCAGGGAATTCAGAGAGAGAAATAGGAAGGAAAGACCCTTAGGAAATACTACTGTGTGGGGAAGAGGAAGGCAAAAGGGATCAGAGAATCTAAGAGGAGGATCAAGATTTGCAGAATTATGGGATTAAAGGAAGAACAGAGGGTCGACACCTACAGATAAGGACTGAGAAAAAGACTTTGAATGTGGCAATAAGACAGGCATAGGTGACTTTCTACAGGACAGCTGAAGATCGAGGCTATCCTTCACAGTCTCCACATTTTGACGTAATGTGAGGCTGATGGTAAAAGCTTGATAAATATTGGCTACTTGAAGCATATCTTAGGCTGAAGGACTTCTACAAAGCAGCCTGAACCCAATGCCATAGCCACTCCCTGTTGAGCTTTATAGCCTGGTCTGGAAGAGAAATTGGTTACTCTGAATATGAAGCAGGGAAGGGCGGGTGTGCAAGCAAAATGGGGTTGATGATTTAATCCTATGCCCTTGGACCCTGAGGATTCATTTAACCCCATTGCCTGCCTCTACCTAAGTTAGACATTTTCAACAGTCCCAGCAGCAACTCCTGAACAACTTTTGATAGTCTGTTCTACATTTTCTAAAAACCCTTGCCAAGGTCAAGCAGAAAATAGGCCCTTGTCACCCAGAGTTTCTAAAAAGATCACTTGACAAATTAAGTCATGAGTCAACTAATAGGAAAAATAAAGTCAGAGATCAGTCTGCTTCTGTAAGAATGGCATGCTGGGTCATCTGCAGCAGAGATGGTGGATTGTAAAGGAGGCAGCAGAGGCCAGGATCCTGGAGAGTGTGCTGAAGGGTCTTAGCTCGAGGAACTGAGGAGCTCTGTCAGGCACAAGAACATCAAAAGCATGGAATACAAAATCGCATTTGTGCTGTGCCCTGAGAATAAACTCGAATGCAGTTATTCACAAGGAATGATTGTCCTCAAGGTCTTATCGCTACAATTTTTTCATTTCTTGGTGTCTAAAAGTGAGAGGCTTGAGATCTTACACAGTGCTCAGATACAAAGGGCATCCCTTCACATCAAGGAGGCACACTGGAGAAAGAAAAAAAAAAAAAAGAGTGGGAGGACAAAGAGGTCCAGCGCAGGAAGAATTAAGATAAAAATAAATACTCGCAGTAGTTAATGGGACAGAGCTCATACTTATGGGAAATAATGTTTTATCAGATTTTTCAGAATAATTCTAGCATTTATTAAGTGACTCCTGGGTGCCAGGCTCTAGGCTCAGCAACAAGGATATGATGACATATTCCCATGAGGAGCGGAACAGCCTATTGAGGGAGACAAGTGTGAGCAAACAACTGTGAAACAGCATGAAAGGTGCTAACGGAGGCAGGTGCATGATGCTAATAGAGGCAAGGGAGGTATCTCTGCCACGAGGGAAAGAAGCATTGAAGAGCAACAGAGAGAAACCGTTTTACTTCGGGGCACTTCATTTGGACAGTAGTAGTGATCTATTGGCATTTGCAAAATGAATATTCCATGAATGAAAAGAGCCTCCAGCAAGCAACCGGAAAGGTCCCTGTCATGAGGTAATCTGCCGAGGCACAAATGTGAATGGCCTACTAGGAGGCAAGAGTGTGCTTGTCAGCCACGCCACTAATGAATGGACCACACTCAACACCTGGCATTCAGAACTCAGCACAGCTTAGCTTTTCTCTTCTCATCACAATTCTCATACAGTAATTAAAAAAAAAATTTCTTTGTAAAGTCACAGAAATATAAAGTCAGTAAGGTAGGGATATAATGAAGAAAGGAGATGAATTTAATAGCAAAATTTATTTAGATAGTTTTAGACATTGCCTTGGCCCCATATTTATAGAACCATTAGGGGTCTGAAAGGATCCCTTACATTTTTCAGTTACACTTTACTGCATTTTATGGTAGAAATTATATGCCATGGTGACATTCATGAGTTCAGAGACTCAGAAAGGTCACGGGATAAACCCTTTGAGAATGTCAAGGGTCCAGTTCTGTGCATAATCAGCTCTATTTTATTGGCACTGTACTAAATATAACAAGTTCTCACTCTAAGTTTGAAAATTAAGGTGCATCCTCCTTCACATGCTTTCCCTATAATTTGGGGAAGGTTATTATCGCCCTTCCCTGTTTATGAAAGTTTCATATGTACCACCAGAAGCCAGAGGAAGATGTTTATCCATAAAACTGAAATCTAAAAAATAACTCAAACTACAAAATATAACTAAATTACCCAACTGAATCGTTCCTCCATTTCCTAGTACCTAATAGCCACTAAAACTCCAATTCTGGCCCCTCTCCAAAATACCCTCCAAGTATCCTGAACTTACCATGACCTGTGTCCATTTCTCTTTTCTTGCTGTGGCTATTAAGGCTCTAAGTACTTAATCACCGAAGCCAGGAAACACACAGTTGGTCTAGACTAGACTCTCCCCCTCACATCTAATCAGTTATCAACTACAATCAATTTTACCTCCTAAATGACTCTCAAACACTGCCAGGCCTCTCCAGCCGCATGGAACTGCCCACTGCCCTACCTCTGTCTGCCATCACAACATCCTGACACCCTAACTCCCAAATGTCCTTCCTACATCCTCCACATTGATACAGAGTAATTTTTCTCAAAAGGCAAATCTTTTCTTCTCTGGCTTCCACTGAAGATCATGATAGAGTCATAACAATGACTGGTTCCTGGTCAGTGATTCTGAAGTCCATTTTCTACAGTGTCACTTTAAGAAACACCCTGACTGTGACTTGTTTATGCTCTTGAACATTTCTGTGTTCTTTCATACCGCGATGTGTTTCACATTTGCCAAACTTCCATCCTATGCTGTCCTTTCACTTATCTCTTCTTGGCAAATTTCTATCAGTCATTCAGAATCTAATTAAAATGTCACTGATTGTGTAAAGGGTCATGTGCAAATCTCTCACTGCTTGTCCTATCTCAGCTCCACAATATTGGATACACTTTCCTATTAAAGCATCACAGCTTACTGCAACAACTTGTCAAAGGATTATCTTTTCCAAAGATCTTTGACTCTCTAGTATGTTGCACAATGCCGGGCACCCGGCAGTCGGTCAGTAAATGTTTGCTGAATGAAAGGACCTACAATTGAGGTCTGTGGCTACAGGTAAAATGAGAAAGGGTTGTCATCAAAGGGCAAAAACTGCTTTTTTTGTTAAGTATAAAATGACTCAGGGGTGCAGGGTGGTTCAGTGGTAGAATGCTCACCTTTCATGTGGGAGACCAGGGTTCAAGTCCCAGACCGTGCATCAAAAAAAAGAAAAAAAAATCATGATGTCAGAAAAGTTAAAACAAGGATGAGGAGTGCTTTTATATCTCAACTGATTTTTAAATTGCTCATCACCTCTGTCCTAACTGGACTAATTTCAGCCAGAAACCTACAGCCTGTTGAAGTGAGAGTATTTCACAGTTGGGCACCAGCTCCAGCAAATGTTCAGTGATCATGGATGAAATACTTTAGAAGAAGCCATTGGCTTTGAAAATATAGATGCAAAAAGATGCCTAATAAGATCATTTGCTAATTTTTTCTTTTGTTTGGTGCATTAGACCATGCTATCAGACACACAGCATTGGTCATACTGTATACAAAACATCCAATATCTGTGATGGCAGTTTCCACAGGACAATTTCAGTGAGACTATTTTTTGTTCATTCATTCACAGACAACTTCTGGGCAGCCACTATGTGCCAGTAACTGGCAGAGCTCTGGAGAAGCAGTGATAAGAGCAGGTCCCTGCAACAGAGGGTAAATAGATTATTACAAATGGGCATCTTCAACTTTTCCTAAGCATTTCCCATCTAAATCCTACGCGGTTCCAAAACTATTATGAAGCTCCCATATACTCAGCAGGCCACAGCTACCTTAGTTAACCTCAAGAAGGATGCTGAGCATTCTAACCCAGATAGAGGGCCATGCTAGGCACAACGAGTCTCAAGATGCAGCGACATTCAAAATGCGGTAATTTCAAACCAGGGTTAAGTCCACCACTGCTCTAATTCTCCATGTGTGGTGCTCTGTTCAAAGAGCGTTTTCTAAGAAGAGATTTGGATGGAGGGAAATGCGTAACAATTGAGCTCCTGTTTCAACTGGCATTTGGGGGACCTGGTGTAGGGCACGGAGGGATTCTTTGATGTAGAGGGTTGTGTATGCGTGTGTGGTGGTAGAAAGAAATACACTGCACTTAGTATAACTGCTGAAGCCCTGACTTCTGCCTTCTTCAAGGGGTTGGAAACCTAGACAGAGACTAAGGGATACAAGAGGAGCTCAAACCTAACAAGCTACATTATAAACAATGCAACAATCTCAATAAACTGCCTCCTCTATCCCTTCCGCTGCCCCACTCACAGCACCAGCCCTTACCGAGCCAGACTCTGGACAGCGCTGTACCCTCCCCGGCCCCACCCGCACCCGGTTCCAGCCCTCCTTGGGGCGCCACCTACCGCGGCCCAGCCTTCGCCCCACGTGCCGAGCCCCACCCCGGCGCTAGCGGCCTTTTAAACACCCCCACACTTACTTATTACTCCCTCCCCCCTACACACGCCCGGACGGCAGCCGGAGAGGGACAAAACTCATGGCGTACAGCCAGTTTCCTCCGCGGAGTACATCCCAGGCTGCCCCAGCCCGTGGACCACTCGATCCTGGGCCACAGCCCTCTGGGGCCCGCCAGTTCGGACTACAGGGCCGTGGAGCGACAGCTGGCCGGGTTACTGGGCGGGGCCGGCGAGAGCGCGGGTCCCCGCCGCCGCCGCCTCCGCCTGGCGCTCGGGCGGCCCGCTCGCCTGCCGCTGGGTGCGCTGCACGCGGGGGGCAGCCGTGGTGCAGAGGTTCATGCAGCGAAGGCGGCGGCGGCGGTGGCGGCGGCGGCTGCTGCTGCTGCTACTGCTGCCGCCGCGGAGGCAGACAGACCCGGCGCTGCCGCCGCCGCCCTCCCCCGGCTTCATGCCTCCGCCGCCTCCTCCTCTTCTCCGGAGAGGGGCGGGGGGCTCCGGCCGGGGGTGGGCACCATTCCTCTCAGCGCGGCTCCCCTCCCTGCCCTTCCGCGCGGGCGCTAGAGCTGGCGGGGGCGCCCGCCGCCTCCTAGGAGCGCACGCTCCGCGCGCCCTGCGGGAGAGAGGGGGCGGGCGTGGGCGTGGGCGGGAGGGCGTCGGGGCAGCGAGAACCCAGAGCGGCTGCTAGAGGAGGGGGCTTCCCCGGAGGATGCCCGGCGGCCGCTCCCCTCTTCTAGACCCGAGCTGAGCCGGACCGGGAGCGAGCGGTGCGTCGCCATGCCGGCGTGACGGGCGCCCCCGGCTGCCCGCGCGGGCCCCCGCGCTGCCCCGCGCCGCGCCGGCGCCGGCGCCGGGCGGCAGGATGGGCTGTATCCAAAGCATCACCTGCAAGGCGCGGATCCGGCGCGAAAACATCGTGGTGTACGATGTGTGCGCCACCATCGACCAGTGCCCCACGCGCATCGAGGAGACCTCGCCCATCGTCCTGCGCTATAAGACCCCCTACTTCAAAGCCTCGGCCCGCGTGGTCATGCCCCCCATCCCCCGCCACGAGACCTGGGTGGTGGGCTGGATCCAGGCGTGCAACCAGATGGAGTTCTTCAACACCTACAGCGACCTGGGCATGTAAGCGAGCGGCCGCGAGGAGCCGAAACCGGGTTCCCAGCCTCAGTCTCTGCTCCCTTACCCCTTCCCCAACCCCCCTCTCCCCGCTCCTTCGTGTCACTGTCCCCATCCCCTTTCTAAACCTTCCTCCCACCTCTTCTCCTCCCTCCCTCCTCTCTGCGCTTTTGTTTCAGTGACAGGGCGGGTGTAGGGAGGCTCCTCGCTAAGGCATTTTCTTGTGGTTTGCTTCCGATTCCCCATACACGCGAGCAAAACAGTGCCGGGCGGTAAGAACGCGAGAAGGAGGGTTAGAGAGGCTGAGGGGGAGGGGGGTGGTTTGGCGAGTGCCCCAGGAGTTTCAGGGCGCCGTCTGTGCTTCGTGGGGGCCTCTCAGGAAGAGTTTGGGGAGACGCGTAGAGAGAAGAGTGGAGAGGAGTGCTGGGGGAGCGTGGGCTGCGCCGCGCGTCCTTTGGAGAAACCGGAGCGGGCTTGGAAGAGGAGGTCCGGGGCGTCCGAGTGGGTGCTGGTGTTTCTGTCCTTGCCCCTTCGCTACTGAATTCGAGCCCCTTCCCGGGACCAAGGAGCCTAGTGGCTTTTCCTTCCGGGACCACACACAGGGCCGGGCTGCCTCTTGTGGTTCCGCGCCCTCCGGACAAGTTCTGAGGCGGTGGGGAGCCGGAAGGCGCTGGGCGCGTCCAGGCACAGCAGAGCTGATTGCCTCCTGCGTTCAGCCTCCAGCTGACAAACCTCGGATTGTTTCTTATGCTCTAGAAAAAGATGGGTCTGATGGCTGTCCAGGGTCTTTACTTACTCTACAAAACTTTCCTAATTGTGGCGCTGGAAGGGATTGCCCCGCGCCCACCGCGGAATTCTGTCGGCAAGCTGGGAGCTCTCCAACTTCTTTCAGCAGCTCAGTTCGGTGCGCGCCGGACTTGGCGGCTGTGCTTGAGACCCAGGATTGCCGCGGCTCCTCCACCGCCAGGGGCCGACAGCCTGCTCGGGACCTCAGGGTGCGGGCAGCCGCATCCAGGACTTCTTTTATTTATTAAATGTTCATTCCTCTCCACCTGCCTCCTTTCAGAACTCGGCTCTGTATAGTTGGCAGGTACAATGGTGAAAAGGTTTGGAGCCCGCATCCTGCTGGCTGCTGCAATGTAGATCTAGAACACCTTATTCTATAGGGGAAACCCTTTTCTGGAAATTCAACCTCATTTTATTTATCGATCTAAAACAATGGCGCTCCCAAAGTTTACCTATTTAATATGGATATGGGTGGAGGAGTTGCCATTTTCAAAGGTTTTGCCACCTTTTTAGCAACAGTTTGCAGGCTTCTTAAGTGCTGTCTGAGAGCATGTAATTAACACTAGTCATAGGTGCTAAAAGGAATTTTGACAGGTTGTCCCCCCACCCCACCACAAAAAAAGAATTTGCACTTTTCTCTCTAAGCATAAAGGCTCACTGCTGGAGAAAGTGTATTCCTAGTGAAGTGTGAGAGCCCAGTTTCTTCTGTGCACTGTATTATCATCTTTCTGGAAGGCAGCCGGATGTGAGAAATTGGGGAAGTATTATTTTGGTGATGATGCCATTTAAAAACAGACACACCCTCAAGAGAATGATTATACCTTTACACATGCAGTCTCTTCAAACTGTGTTTTTTTAGAAACCTGTTATTTCCAGTTAAATCAGAAAAATCCATAGGGCAAGGACCCCCTTTCTTGTTACTGTGCAGCCTTGCTGGGGGCTTGGGGAAAGAAACCACTCTACCCAGCAGCCTGGGACCTCTGTAGAGGAGGCCAGGAGAGAGTGAGCAAAAGCAGTGTAACTTTTCCTGAGATATACAGCCCAGGCTCTCTGTTGCCTCAAATCGCCTGTTAATCAGTAAATCAGAAATAAATAAATAACCTTTTCCATAAAAGATAAAATATATTCTACCTCAGGAGAAGCCAAATTGAGATATAAACAGACAGGCTGGTTGAACTTCCTTGAGTTAATGAGAGGGTATTTCGGAACCAACTTTAAAGGATGTGAATCAGTGATGGCTCTGGGGGACACATGTTCTCTGACCCTTCCCCACTGAATTCTTGCCTTTGGAATTTAGAAAGCACTTTTGTTCTTAAATTGCTACTTTCAGTATTTTTAGATTCTTGACTTTCATGTTGTTGATGCAGGGGAGCGAAAATAGTTTCCAAGATATCATATTATTATAAAGCTGTGTCCAGTCTACCTGTCTCTTCTTGCATGCTATAATTGCTATGTGTTTAAGGCCACTTTTGGAGCCCAGATTTGACTGAACCGATTTCCACAAAATGCCCATGCCCTGAAAACTTTACCAGTGTAAACTTTTTAATAGAAACTCATATTGCATTAAAGTTGCTGCAGTCTATTAGTTATTATGTCTGCTTTAGTGGAAAAAACACCACGGGCTGAATTTTTACTCCTGTGCAATGTTCCTGGGAGATGAAGCATGATATGGTGAGGGTTTACGATAGAAAGCTGCCTTTTCAACATTTAAAAAGGGATTAAACCCAAGGAAACCCACCACTTAAAATGGCAAGAAACTTCCCTTTGCAGTGTTATAAGGAAACAGGAACTTTTTTTGGTTCAAGCTTTCAACATTTTTTAAAGGGTTAGGTTTCTCAAAGTGAATTTCAAATAATTGATTGCCATGATGGTCAGAGCTTAATTCGAACTTGAACTCAAGTGACTTGGAACTTCCTCAAATGATTGTGGAGAAACAAGGCTGGTAAACACTTGCAGTGCCTATTTATTTTTCATTAGGCTCCAGCAAGTCCTGCTCATGCAGCCCTGAATAGACTGCTGCAGGTCTTCATCCTTCAGGGAGGAAGGGCCACTGGCTTTTCTCAATCAACCAGTCAATAAACCAATATTTACCAGTGCCTTCTTCCAGGAAGGAAAACAAAAATATGTAGGCAACCTCACTGCTCCACAGTGTAGGAGATGTGGGTGCATGTAGAGAAAAACAGTGCTTCCAAGAAGTATAGGGGAAAGTGAGAATGGGTGCAGGACCAGGCAGGTTTGCAGAAGCAGAGGGACTCAAGCTGAACTCTGAGGGAGGAATAAGATTCAGCCAGGCAGGGAGGAAGGACCAAATCTTGAGGGGGAAAAAACAGCAAGTATATGAAAGTAGGAAAATCTAAGGTGTGTTAAGGGGGCATAAGTAGGCTGGAGTGGAGCACTCAAATAGGAAAACAGTGGGAGATGAGGTCTGAAAGGTTGGTTGGAGTCTGATGGGGAGCATTTAAGGTGATTCAGTGTGGAAAAGGGAAGGTTGCAATCAAATCTTCGTAGCCAGACAGAGGGTGTCAGAAGATTCTTCGAACCTTATTCTTACCTCTTGGATATGCAGAAACTTTTCAATGGAGGCATGAGGCCTTTAGGATGAAGTCGTGATATATACTGGAGCGTAGCACCCAAGAAGTGTCCTGAGTGAGGCGTAAATAAAGAATGGTATTCATGTGCCAGGGATGAATGAGGTAAAGCCGAGATCAGGGGGAACACTGGCTATGGCTAAAAGTGCCTTCCCACTCTCTGACTCCATGCAGATTGTCTTCTAGAGCTGTTAGGGAATGTGTAAAGGACTGAGAGTATGGAAGCCACTTCAACTGCCAATTCGGAGAAGCTTGGGCCTGGGCGAAACTTTAGTAAAATTGTAGTGGAATCCTTTTCTTCAGGAGACAGCTCTTAGCCATCTCTTCACTTTTTTAGAACCAAGGTTATTAAGGAGTTGGCTCTACTCACTCACCTCTGTTGACTGTTCAGTTCCATTCAAGCTGGTTTCTCTCCATTCCAGAACTGCTCTTGCTAGATTTGTCTGTGATTTCTGTGTTGCCAAATGCACCACGCTTTTGAGAGATTCTCATCTTTTCAACATTCCACATAGTTGACAGCTTCCTTTGTCTTGAATCACTTCCATCTTTGTCCTTTCTTATATTTCCACAGTTGTTCTTCTATCTCTGCCTTACCTCAAAATGTAGTTCATTCGTTCTTCACATTCTGTATTCTTCCTGGGCAATTTCATCCATCCCTATGGCAGTAGATGCTCTCTGTGATGTGCAGTCTATGACACCTCCAGCCGTGTGTGGTCTACATACAGTTTCCATCCGGCTGTCTTAAAGATATCTCAAGCTTAGTATATCCAAACCTGAGCTCTCGATATCCAGTACAGCCACCACCTTGAAATCTGTACCTTTGCCATCCTTCTCCTCCTATCCCTGAGTTGTTCAAGCTGAAATGTCTATGTGTCATTCTTGATAATTCACCACAAATCCAAACCATCATCTAATCCTACTGATTCCGTCTCCAGGATATATTTCCCATTGAGCCACCATTCTCCACATCCACTGCTGACCATCTTAGGACATGTCACCATCAACTACCACGTGCTCCACAGATGCCTTCTAACTGTCCAGGGGGGCCTAATGAGTACTTCAGCCCACCTCTCTCATGCCCCATTCCCATCATACCTCTACTCAGGGGGCTCATAATCTGAAAGTAGCTAGAGCTGATCCTCATGAGAAACATTAGGGATCCCCCAGTCTAGAGCTTCAGATGGGAAAGCAGGATCCAGTTCCCTTATTCAAGTCCTGAGTGCCCTTGAAGGGGAGGTGGCCTAATCTGCCTCTAATCTTCTCCGTCTCAGTGAAGGAGGTGCAGCAGAGGATTAGTTGGTCTTATCAGTGCAGCATTAAGCACAATGGAGATAAAGTACAACTCCCGGAGTTGCGAAGGGGAGGAAGTTTCAGGGAGGAGACAGACGTGATTAGGAAGAGGTAGATGGGGAGAAATAAATGAAGAGTCAACAACCAAATGTAGCTTGTATAGTGCAAATGCTAAAATACACTCCACAGGCTCTGGTTGAAACAGGGAAAGCAGGGGCAGGAGATGAGCTGGGGTAGGGGAGGGGTGGGCGGTGTTGGGTTCCAGGATTTCAGTGACCTTCCACATGCCAACAGAAGCAAATGATGCCTCTGGGTCAGGTCTACAGAAGTTTCATGTTCCAGGTCTAGAAAAAATACTGGCAATTGATTAAGGAAATGCAGAATTAATTATCCCTATTCCTTGTCATTTCTATACCAGTTTGATATCATCTGGCCATCTGGCCCTCACAAGGACCCTGTGAGCTAAGTACTATTATTTGTCTATCTTACTGATAAGAAGACTGAGGTGCAGGGAGGTAAGGGGACTTCCCCAGGGTTCATACATCTAACGGGCAGCAAGTGGCCAAGCTGGGACTATTTGCCATATCTTCTGATCCTGAGTCCTGGACACCTGTATGCTGCCATAGCTCATCCCAGCCTAACTTGGGGAAAAGTCATGGGGGCAAGTCAGCACTCCATTCATATCAGCACCAGAAAGCCAGTGGTTGTGGCTGCAGCAGGCATGAGCCTGTCTCTCTTCTTCGAAGCTTCTCCTGGGTGATTGTGTAGCTCCCTTTTTACCAGCCTCCTTCCCTCAGCTGCATTGGTCCATGGATAAGAAAAGTTGTCACAGATAAGAGAGTTCACTATTTTAACTTGTGTTAACACTGGCCAAGCAAGAGGATGTGGCTGCAATTTATAAGTTGACCATTGCCGACCCGCTTGAGAAAAGCAATAACAAGAAATTAGCAGTTACAGGATGTTCTGGGGAATACTCACAAGGAGGCAGGGCCTGCGTGGTCCTGCGGAAAGGGTGGTGGCCACACGTGGCAGCAGGGAAGCCCATGGTGTGTGGGCCATTCCCCCCATGGCCAGAGTCATGGGTGAGTTGCCACTCATCCTTGCCGACCCAGATCATCTTGTTCTTTGAGGATGGTTTTGGAGTCTTTGCTGTTGTGGATGTTCGTAAAGAAGCGTGTGAGCGTGCATGTGTCGGGGGCGCCGCCTGCATCGGGGTGCCTTGTACATCCGAGAGATCTGCCGAGGGAAGGAAAAGGATGGAGGGAAATAAAGTAACACACATTGATGGCCTGTGTGCCACGCATGACCTCCTTGAAACCCACTCCCGCGGGAAGAGAAGTGCTCCTGCTGTGAGCTTCAGGAGGGTGTCACAGCCAGCAAATAGCGGAGGGAGCCAGCAGTCAAGCCCACGTCCTCCAGCCACTCTCTTCCTAGTAGACCAACTGCCTGACCTCCCGAGGAGGCTTCCTGAACCTGCACTGCAGTATCTTTCTTCCTCTAGAGTTTTCCGTTCCTCTCCAAAAGGGACCTCGCTTTATTGGTTTTCCCCAGTCGGTATATTTCCTTGCTCCTTTGTAAATTGAGAAATTTTCCCTGGATCATGTATGGGAAACTCTTAGAATTCCCCCTGAAAATGGCATTAGATGTTAGTGGGAAATGTCTGCAAGGAGGTGGGAACAAGGAAGGCAGGGAGTGAGCCCTTGGCAGTACGGAGGTTACTCCCTGGGAGCTGGGGGATGCCCTCCCCAGCTCTAAGGGACCCCAAGCTGGACCATCAGAGCTGCAGGGATCAGCCCTGTGCTGATGCCTCCAGGAGCTTCCCTGCTGGCGTCCTGTTGGCCATAATGGGCAATCCTGGGCCCCAGTAGATAGTCATCCAGATCAATCAAGTGCTGGATATGGGGTCTCTTCATCCCTCACACTTCCCAGACAATTATTATTTGAGTAGATGACTAGAAGGATAAAGAAGATTCCGTCCTGCAGTGGAAAGGATCCCTGGCCTTACTACTAACTGGTTGGTCATACTTGGACTTCAGGCTACCACGTTAGCTGCATGGACCCTGTGCCCTCATTAGGTTCTGATATATGAGCCAGTTGGAACTGTTGTCTGCACCAGAAGAAGATAAAGCTATTTGCTCACCATCATAATGGTTCGAGGCAGAGGACCTGGGTTCAGATACCTCTTTGTGACCTTAGGCAGGCCCCTTAACTATCCAGTGAGGGCCTGGTTTGCCTGTATGCAAATGCACAAATCAGATCTGTCCTGTCTCCTTCATAGGAGGTCAACAATAAAGGAAAATGAAGAATGTGAAAGTGCTCGCCAAACAGTGTGACTGTTATTAGGGGGAGGGTGACTCTGAGTCAGCCTCGAGGAACAGGAGGTTGTGGGTGTGGTCCGGAGGCTTCCCTGGCAGAGATGTGTTCAGACTCTGGAGCCCAGTCCCTGGTGCACTAGCAACCTCCCCGCCACAACCCCCCACCCTTGTACTCGAAGCCAGAGGGAAGGGAAAGACTCGCCTGGTAGGTCTGGAGACAGCATTGTTTTCCACTTGTACTCAGAGGAGGGCCATAGAGACCCCTTGCCCCACCCAGAAGTTACCCTCCCAGATGTGCTCTGAACTGTGGGCTCTGGTCAGCATCCAGGATCCTGGCAGCCTCTTGTCCTTGGGCGCAGTGCCTGCCACTCAGCCACATTCTCCACTTTACTGCCTGCCCCACCCCTGAGCCCTCCTTCGGTGACAGTATCAGTCATGCTGTGATGAGGACCTCCAGTTTGCCCAAGCCCAGGACTGGAGGGAGGGCAGATGCTGGAGTCTATAAGACGTGTCGTTCATCCTCAAGAGAATCATATTACTCATGTAATAATTTGTGTTCAAATTGTTTTTAATATACTTTAAAAAAAATCCCTTTCAAAGTTTCATCTCATTTAACTTCACAGTTATCATGAAACCTATTTAGGGCAGCCGTTATTCACATCTAAGATAAGCAAGCTGAGGTCCAAAGAGATTAAGTAATTTGCTCAAGGTCACCGTGGCAAGCGCTGGTAGAATCAGGCCTATTGCCCAGGCCTCTGACTCCTACCCCGGTGTCCCTTCATGCCAAGTGCACATTCAGCCAACGAGGGACAGGAGGTGGGGAAGGGAAAGGTCATCTGCGAACACTTTGGGGGTATCATTTATGGTGGAAGGAAGAAAGGGAATGCAGGGACATCTAACTGTGTTCATTAAAAGCAAGGCAAAATTTTTAGGCTGTCAAATTAAAACAAAATAAATGAGACCTGGGCGGGCCACAGTGGCTCAGCAGGCAGAGTGCTCGCCTACCATGCCAGAGGACCCTGGGTTCCATTCCTGGTGCCTGCCCATGTAAAAAAAAAAAAAACATACTTATTAAAAAAAAAAAAAATTAAAAAATAAATAAATAAATAAATGAATGAGACCTGTGCTGTCTGATGGTATATGAGTGGGGTTACTGTGGCGGGCCTGGCCTGGGAAGTCTCAGGCTGGCTCCCTCTCTTGAGGCCTGACATTTCAGAGCCAGTGCAAGGGCCTGTGTGGGCTGGGTGCTCGAGGCTATCAGAGGTCTGGCTAATGAGAAGCAGTAAATCGGCATCTGCAGTCAGCGGGCTCTGCAGCATCTGGAAGGGGCAGGCAGCGCAGGCAGCCCAGGGAGGTCAGGGCTTCTGGGGTGTGAATGCTGGCAAGGACAAGCTTGGACAAGGCTGGGAACTGCCAGGAACAGGCAGAGTTGACATTGCTTTACCCTAGGCCTGTGGGGGTCAGGGGCTGGGATATGTGGAGAGGGAGAGGCTTCAAAGGGGTTCACGGAATCATTCTGAGAGAGCAGGGATCTAGCCTCTTCCCGAGAGCCAAGCAGCTGAGCCACCATCTTCCAAAATGGCTACTCCCACACCTTAGCCTAGGAAACTCAATTCAAGGTCAGATGTCTTCCCCTTTAGTAGAGAAATTGTGGATTTACAGAACAATTATGCATAAAATACAGGATTCCTATATACCACCCCATCACCAACACCTTGCTTTGGTGTGGAACATTTGTTACAATTGATGATAACACATTTTGGAAATTGTACTATTAATTCAACTTCATGGTTTAACTTAGGGTTCACTGTTTTTGTAGTGTAGTTCCATAATTGTTTCTAAAAAGCTTTTATTCTGTTACCAGATATACAATCTAACATCTCCCCTTTTAATCATATTCAAATATATATATTTCGGTGCTATTAATTGCATTCACAGCATTGTGCTTCCATCACCACCATCAATTACCAAAACATTTCCATAATTCCAAATAGGAACCCTGTACATTTTAAGCCTTAACTTCCCATTCCCTATTCTCACCCCTATCCCCTAGTAACCTATATTCTGGATTCTGATGCTATGAGTTTGCTTATTCTAATTGTTTCAAATCAGTGAGATCATACGTATTTGTCGTTTTGTGCCTGCCTTATTCTACTCAACATGTCTTCAAGGTTTGTACGTGTTGTCACGTGTCAGGACTTCTTTTCGTCGCTGAATGATATTCCATTGTACAAATATACATTTTATTTATCCATACATTGGATACTTGGGTTGCTTCCATCTTTGTCAATTGTGAATAATGCCACTATGAACCTCAGTGTGCAAATATTTGTTCAAGCTGTGACTTCCAATTCTTTGGGGTATATACCGAGTAATGGGATTGCTGGATCATATGGTTGTTCTGTACTTAGCTTTCCGAGGAACCGCCGACAGCAGTTGCACTATTTTACACTGCTACCACCAAGGAATGAATGTTCCTATTTCTCTGCATCCTCTTCAACACTTATTTTCTGCAGTTTTTTTAATAGCGGCCATTCTAATGGGTGTGAAGTGGTATGTCATTGTGGTTTTGATTTGCATTTCCCTGATGGCTAATGATGTTGAGCACCTTTCATGTGCTTTTTGGCCATTTGTATATCTTCTTTGGAGAAATGGTTTTTCCAAGTGTTTTGCCCATATTTTAATTGGGTTGTTTGTCTTTTTGTTGTTAAGTCGAATTTCTTTGTGAATACCAGGTATTCTTTATCAGATATGTGGTTTCCAAATATTTTCTCCCATTGTGTAGGTCGTTGTTTTACATTCATGAACTAATCTTTAAGGAATAAAAGTTTTTTATTTTGATGAGGTCCCATTTATCTATTTTTTCACTCGTGCTTTGGGTATAAAATCTAAGAAACCATTCCCTAACACAAGGTTCTGAACATGCTTCCCTACATTTCTTTTAGGAGTTTGATAATGCTAGCTATTTTAAGGACCAGATTTTCTTTTAAGTGATGCATATAATTGAGAATCCATTTCAAATTTCCATGAACAACCTTCAAGTTTTTTTAGGGAGGATGAGACTGTACCAAATAGCTATATCCCAGACTCCTGTTGAAGATATCTTCTCGTCCTTAGGAGCCATGGAGCACATCTTTTGCTAGAATGCATGTACACTTTGAATGGTGGGCAAATATCTGCATATTGTTTTGTTTTCCCATGAATCTGTGAGCGGTTTATTAACAGCGACAACCATTTATTGAATGCTTTATATGCACTGTGAAAAATGTGCCATATTTTCTCCATATTAGAGATGATGAAACCTAGACCTAAAGAAGGTGTGTAACATGCTCTGCATTACCTAGCTAATAAGGGACAGAGTCAGGATTAGAAACCAGATAGAGCTAATTCCAATAACTCTTTATTATGTTATACTGCCTTATTAAGGGTTGAATGAATGAATGAGAGTGAACAAATGAATGAGTGAATGAATGAATGATGGAGTGTTACCATATTGCCTGAGTGCTTGCTTTAGTCCTGCTTGAGGAAACCTTGGAAATGAAGCATTTAAATTGAATTGTAAATGGCTAGCCTCCTCACCTCCTGCTGTCTGGTTTGCTCAGCTGGTCAGGACATGATGCTAATGATACCAGGGTCTTTGGGTCAGACCCAAGGGACTATCCCAGTGTCCAAGTCACTTTACCCTCCAGGTACTTCACAAGTTGCTTCTACCCGCTATCAGTTACTGCAGAATCTAGGTTAGAGAACAGAGAAACAGCCAGAAAAATGCAAATGGTAGTCAACAGAATCATCCCTGACTCCTGAAGTGTTAAGGCAATGTGAGAAATCATCTAGCCCGAATGGCTCATTTTCCAAATGGAGTCACTGAAGCCCAGAGAGGGTCAGTGACACAGCTAGTGAGTGATAGAACCAGGACTCAGACCTAGATCTGTCCAACTCCATAACCGATGGATTTCTTCACCCCTGGCCCACCCTGGCCCTGAGGGGGAACAAGTGGCTTACTCCATGGGTCAAGACTAGGGGCACGCAAACCAGGAACCTGCAGTTACCACCTTCTGTTTTTCATCAACCCCCACTCCCCACTGTTTGCTGACCTTCCAGGTCTCTGGGCAGAGATGGCCGCATGCAGTTGGGTGCAGGAAGAACACCCTCCCTTGGAAGCACAAAGAGGAACTCAAATTAGCCCAAGGGATGTCTACCCAGTTACCAGAAACAGAGACCTGCCTACACCAGTGTCCACACACAGTGGTTTACAAGCAAAAAAGAAGAGGGCTTCTCCAGAGACGCATGCCCATCTCAGATGGTAGGAAATGGGATGGCTTGGCAGCCCAAAGGAGGAAGGTTGTATAGAGAAATCGAGACTCAGCCCGATGCCCAGCAACCCTGAAAGCCTTTCCTCTACCCCTCACCAGCACCCAGGTGCTGATGGCATACCTGGCCCCCTGCCCACAAACAGGCAGTTAGTTCCATGGCTCCTGGCAGCTCCAGAAGAAACAAGATCCAAATGGTGTCAAAGATGACAGATTGTGAGGGGGCCAGGGGCTCTCCCCTGACAGCAGGGCTCAGCTAAGAGGCCCCTGTGGAGCAGAACAGATGGGGGAAGTCTGATAGGGATATCCTAGCAGCCTGGAGACTCTGTTTCTCTTGTGGCTTTTAGCTAGGTATCTTTCAAATTTCTTCCTTTTTTACGTTTATTTTTATGAATGTGGGCATTTTAGCAGAGGGCCATGATCTCCTTTTGCTGTGTTTGCTTACCGTAAAGGAGGTACGTGGGGAGGAGCAGGAGAGAGCAGGTCAGGGCCACCACAGTTTGCTTTGCCCTTGTTGGGCTCTAAGGGAGTTGTTGAGGAAGGACTGGAAAGGGGGGGTAAGCGTGTGCCCCCAAGCAGTCTATTACCACCTGCCCATCTGACTGGCTCCAAACTATAGTCTTTGTACTTCTCCAAAATGCCTCTCTTGAAGAGGATCTGGAATTCCAGGGCAATGTCAGGTGGTCTGCCTTCCCCTTAAATAGTCCTGTCCTCTTCTCAAAAAAATTTCCCTGGGCAGCTGATGAGCCAGGCCATTGAAGGACCTAGCTCCTGCCCTCCCTGGAGAAAACTGCACCCCTAGGTCTCCCAGCCTACTTTGTCCCCATCATTGTCCACCTTCCTAGCATGGCCTTTCAAGTCCTGTGTCCCTCCTAGCTCTTGATATCTATCTGATTGGCTGTGTTGCCTGATTCTTTGGTGTTTTTTGCCAGGCTGCTGCCTGCCTTGTCCCGATCCATCTTTCTGTCCATTAAACATCTACCTGCCTGGTTTCTGACTCTTTCAAGTTGCTGGGTCTTAACCAGATCCCTACTCCCAGGGCCCTGCCTGCATTCCTACTCCTGAATTCTCTGGACTTTCAACTGAATCCCTGTCTTGGGCTCATCATCTCCCTCTGGGGCTGGGGAGGCAATGGCAGAGGAAGACATCGCTGAAGGAGTACCCTGTCCTTCACCCTAGGGGCAGAAGTACCCACCCTTCTCCAGAGAGCCCATGAGCCACTCTGTCCTTGGCATCTATTCCAAGCCTAGTCTGGGCTTCCTCTACAGTCTCACAAATGGGTTTTCAAAAATCATGGGTGATCTTTATAAGGGCCATTACTCATAACTTAAAAAGACAACTAAACTAGTTGTGAATGGCTTGTGAGGAAGCTAAAACACAGATAAGATAAAAAAAAAATTCTATTTCCCAGAATAGGTAGGGCTTGAAATCCAGGATGAGGGCAGGAATAAGGGGAATTAATTCAACAAGCATTCATTCAGGGCAGCTCAACTCACAGTAGGTCCCTGACAAAGAGAAGGGAGTATGAAAAAAATTTAGAGATATTATATGCTGCCCTTGATCTCTTGGTAACCATCAGAAAGGCCGGGATATCAAGAGCAGATCCTAGAATGTGAGAAAGAAGACAATTGACAGTGTGGGGGCAGTGCCAAGGGGAAGCTGCAGTCAGCTTCATTCCTGCCCAGCAAGGCCCAGCAAAACCCTTGACCTGTGGTCCAACCCCATCCTGCCGAGAATGAAAACTGGAAAACCAAGTATGGGTGGTAGCTGCTGTCCTCATCCCAGAGCTGAGGAACTACCACCCACCAGAGTCTTTTCTGCTGAAAAGCTCCCTGAAGTAATAACAGTCTCCAGTCCAGTGACTGGGTTATAGGCTTAGCTAAGAGGTTCCTGAGATGGAAAGGAGAGTAGGAGCTGGGAACACCAAGTTGGCTACTCTAGGGCTGAAGTGGGCATTGCCAGGTTCTAGGAGTCTTCAAAAAATGTCTCCGAGAGAGGTGGTGTTTCAGTACATGAATCCCAGAGAGTATCTAGACTATCCAGGTACCTGTGGGGTTGCTTAACCACAGTTGAAAAGACATTTAGAGATGAAACTGTCACCTAATCAGGCCGAGAGTTAGACCTGGAGGATGGCTGACTGAATGGGGTCATTGTGTGGATTTAATCCTAAGGGTCCCCTTTCTCCTAGAAGAACTACCTGGCCCTCAAAGTTGACTGGGGATGGGGGAAGTAGTATTTGTCTACATTATAGTTTTCCTGGAAACCCTATCTGTTGACCTTCAACCTTAGGATCTATGCATTATTATTTTTTCATTAAGCGACTAGTTCTCTTTAGCCATGTAAATGATTGAACAGTGTTCACAGACAATCCCAAGTAGGGATTGAAGCACCTACTTCAGATTGTTTGCAAACACCTAGAGTTTAAGATGATTTCTTCCCCCCTAAGATAGGGCCATGGTTTCTGCAATGTATATCAACCACTTCAGACCCAGCGTTGAAGAGTCCTGGGCCAGGAACCCCTGCATTTTTTTAGCCAAGAAGAGCAGGGATAGTTCTAGATCAGAACACAGGAATGCTTAGTTATTCATCCTAACAGGGAAGCCATAATTTTGATGCTGAGAGGTTCCTTGAATACAGCCTTCAGTGTCTGGTGCTTCTTGAACCTTCTGGTTAGAATTGGGCTCTAGAATTACGCCCTAGTATGTCTGATTTTGCGAGAAAAGGAGAAGCATCTTGGAATGTTTTCATGCCTTCCCAACAACGTGAAGACAGTTGAAAAATATTCTTTTAGAGATATCCTTGATTAAACTGAAGCAGAGAAACCAAGAGAGAAAGAAGTGGGTGGGATAGTCAGGTTGTCTTAACTGGATCAGTATATCCAGAGTTTATCCAGAGTTTAAGAGCATAGATTTTCAAGGAAGCATTGAATTCATTCCCCAGCTACTACAACTAAGTCTACATGAAATTGTTTCCAGCTTCAAGGGTTCAACTTCTGGGATGCCATGTGTATTTATAAATATTTTGATATATGTATATATGATCCAGGAGAGAACTGAGTGGACCCCTACAACCCACAACTCCTTGGCAAAAATCACCTTCCATACTAGCTCAAAATTCTAGTTCTCAGTCATATTATCCAACTTCTAAACATTTCTCATTTCCTTCTGTGTATGCTTTAAAAGAATTGTATCCACTATTTATTATGTCTGTAAGATCAAACTTGTTAATTTTGTTCTGCAAATATTCTCTATTATTAATTTTTATCTGCTTGATCTATCAACTATTGAGATCTGTCACAATTTCTCACTATGATCGTGTGTTCATAACTCTTCTTGCAGTTCTTTCAATTTTTGCTTTATGTATTTTGAAGCTGAGCCTTTTTACCTCTTTGGTTTTCATTTTTGACCCTTAGGGATTTATTTTGCAAGCTCAACCATGCATTCAAGAAGAAATCTGTAATGGAAGATTTTTCAAGATATTGAGTCTGCCACATTATGATTTTCTTGCTAGATTATTCTATTCCTCAATCACAGACAAAAGTAAGCTTTTAGTGGAGACCTTTTCTGGTTTGAATGAATGTTTTTCAAAGTGAGGTGCCTTCCTAGACAGGTCCTTTTGATTTAAAAAAAAAAAAAAAGGCTGAGGTTTCTTAGCACTCTGCTGTTAGTGTGGAAAGGGAAACCAAGGTACTGTGAGGACTTTGTGTCTAAGGCCAAGGGTGAACAGGTCCTGCAAGCATTTCCATGTGTCCTGGGGCACCACCAGCTGAGACGTACTGCTGTCTGGGCAGAGCCAGGTTTCTCTGAGGCATTGTAAGCTACTCTGCTGAATGACTATGGCACTTGTCACCCACCCATAAACACTCCAGTGCCCTGAGTCCTGCTCTAGACAAATCAGAATGCTTGCTGAAGATGTAGCTCCCAAGAAGCTTCAGGGCCCATCTCCAGCACAGCCATCCTCGATGTCTCTCTGTAGCATCAGACTCAGTAGTTGGCTCCAGGTTTCCCAGCACCTGGTCCGTTGGTCTTGCCCCTGAGTCTCATTTTGTATTTGGCTTCTGGCAGGTGATGCACTTGTCTGCACTCTTCTGTTCCACATGCCTCAGAGAAGGAGGGGAGAGGTGGTGTGTAGGGGACAGGAGTGGGATGTGGGGCAAAGCTGTCTGCCGTTTGGAAGGCATAATCAGAGACTTTCCTTCCCACCCACCCCCATCCCCAATAGACATACATTCCTCGTTATCCCCTGGCACTCATCGGCTGACCCTCTCCAGAGGTGGGGGTTAAGGATGGGGATTCCCTGTGTTGAGCATGGGTATGGAGATTTCAAGGTGGTTCGAGCCATATAAAACTAGAAGCCACTGAAAAAAAGGTTAGGCTAAAACATCGATGTTTACAAAAGCACTTTCATGTATATTACTTCTGCTGAGCCTCACATGCTCTTAGAGATGATTTTATTATTCCCTTTGTAACAAGGGAGAAAACCAAGGCTTAGGGAGCTTAAGTGATTTGGCAGATTTACACAGTTTAGAAGTGGCTAAACTCATTCTCTGATTCGAAATTGATGGCCCCCTTTATGTATGTGATCCTGGAAAAAGGAAAATTATAGAACTTTCAAAGCTGCAAAAATGTCCTTCGAGAGCCCCAGTCTGATTCCCTTATTTTACAGGAGAGAAAACAGATCTAGAAAGAGGTAAAGGGAATTTCCCAAGGTCATACAGAAAGCTAAGTGACAGACAAGCTGAGATCCTCAAAGAATAGACTTTATTGTAAAACATACCTGTGTTTATTTTTATAACAATTCAGTGAATTTAAATTTTTTTGCAAGCTTACCTTTTCTCTGGGAAGCACACACTGTAATGAAATGACCGTCCACAGGAATGACCCAGCCTAAAAGACAAGTGCTTAGGAGGAAAGGATCTGAGACCCTTTACTGCGGTTACCTGGGGTCCTGAGAAGGGCATGCCAGCCAGCTTTCAGTGGTAGGATAGATTGTCCCTTCCCTCTTGTCCACTTAGTTCCCATCAGAAATCTGAGCTGCTTCCCACCCACCCGCCTGTTGGGCAGCCTCTTTCCTAACCCAAGTAAACACTATTGATTCTTCACCTAATAGGCACAAGATGAGCAGGAGATACAAATTATATCTCATTTAATTCACACTACCTCTGTCTCTGAAAGATCAGGCAGCTCGCCCAAACCCACAGAGCTAGAACCAGAATTCAACACCGGGTTCAAACAACTTCTAATCTACACTTGAGACCACCATCATGCTTTACCTAAAAGAGAAAAAATGAACCTCGGATTCCAAACAGCGCTTGATAAAGCTGGAAATAGCAGCTAATTTGAATATCTGATAACGAAACTATTGCAAGCACGCTAACCAATCTACAAGTCTGTGGAAAGGTATTTTCGGATTTATCTGTAAGCCAAGAGAGCACTCTTTTAAAAATACTATCAAAATACTTGAGTTCTTTGTAGTTTCCAGCTCTCCAAACCCCTCACATCTTACCTTGTGTTCATGGTTTCTACGTAGACAGAACACAGAGCTGGAGATTCCTTGTTGTTGTTAAAGTTGCTGATTAGATGATCAAAAATAGTATATGGTGAAAAAAATCCATGGAGTTCAGAAGCAGCCATCACCAAAGGTTCATTGCTTCTAACTGCTGTTTGAAGGCAGCATAGTGTTAAAAAAGCATGGGCCCCAGAGCCTTAGTTGGTAGGTTGAAAACCTGCCTCCATCGCTTACTAGCTGAGTGACTTTAAGCAGATTAACTAACTTCTTTGCACCTATTCTTCCCCATCTGTAAAACAGGCTTATTAATAGTACCTACTTCATAAGGTTGCTGGGAATGTTCACATTTGTTAAGTGCTTAAAACAGTGCCTGATATGTTGTAGACACCATATGTTTTCATCAAATTCTTTTGTAAATGGGTGAACAAACAACAAAATGGACCAACGTATCTTGAATACCTGTTAATGTGCTAGGAATTATGCTAGAAAATTTTTCATATAATGAAGAAAAACTTGTCGTGGTTGTATAAAAGCCCTTTGTACAGCTGAGCCTGCCCAGCGGTGTTTATCGAGCATATGCTTGGCATCTTGCAGAAGTGGGGGAATTTGATAGACCAGTAAAGAATGCTTGAAGACCACCATAACTTGCCTTTTCTTCTGGCCTCTTCTAGGCAGGATCGTCCTAGTTCCCTAAAATGTCCTTCTTGGTTCTAACTTAATCCTTGAGGCTCTGTTCCCAGAGAAGATCCAGTCTAACCCGGACAGAAACCGTGAGGAATGCCTGGTGGCCCTTGCTCACTGATTCCCATCTAGGCATTGTTATCTCAGAATGGCGCCTGCGTTTTATCTCGTAAACCCCAGCATTCCATTAAGAGAAGTCAGCTGTGGTTACTCAATGACTTTAGGGCTTTCCTGTCCTGCTTTTGGGCAAGTTTCCCTTCCCTGGATCCACTACTGATCTTCCTGAGCTGCACTTTGTTCTTTCCTGAACACCTCTCGCAGGGTGGGGTTCTTTCTGATCATCACCTGCTAGATTTGGGCACTCCTGACCTCCTGCCCAAGTGAGAGCCAGACCCAGAACTCAAAGCCTTGGGCTTAGAGTGTTAGCCCAGAAATTATAGGAACAATAAGAGGTGTGTGCAGGTCCTGATGGCATGGGGATCAGACCAGCAAAGAGAGCCTGAAGGTCATTACCACAAAATTGTAAACTGAGCCTGAGCATCGCATTCTGAGGAAGGCAAAGAACCTTTTAAAGCTTCTGAAAGAGTACACTCAGGAGAACTCTGAGGCCCCAGCCCAAATGAAATGGATGCTGATGCTCGGGAAGCTGTCTCTACCCTGGCTGTGAGCTTCACCAAGATGTCCCCTAAGACCTGCTCTTGAGCCACTGGGCCCTCTCAACTTCATGTTTCAGAATCATAGGGGTCCCCTTTATATACAGTCTCAGACCCCTCAGTTAATTTTCATCGGTGCTCTTGACCTACTCAAGGTCTGATCTTGGGATGCTGGCGGTTCAGTTTAAGGCTACAGAAATCTTCTCATAAAGCAGGTAAACATAAACAAGATGTCCATCCTCAGCCAGCTAGTCCGCAGCTTATCAGTCATTATTTTAACAAACATTTTAAGTGCTGGCATTGTATCAAGCACTGTGCTAAGCACTGGGCATCTGTGAAAATCAGTACATTTAATCCAGAAGAATAAAAGTTGACCCAGACAGCATCCTAAAGAAATATCATGTGGTGTAGTCCCATATGTCATAAAACCTAAGTGAAAGAGGTAGAAATTGGCCCTCAGGGTAGAAAGCCTTTTTAGCAAAATGGCGGTGGGTGTAATTCTGAGGCGTCAAATCAATTGAACTAAAGGCCTAAGGCATACCCCTGAACTGTCCTCAGGGAAGATTCTGAACCTTCCAAGCCATGTTAATAATAACTATCCTTCATCTTGATAATAGACCCTTACAAAGTGTTCTTGCTGAGAACATTTCTCTTGCTCTTCACAATGGGCATTAGAGGAAAGCAGGGAAGGCATCATCCTGCTTTTGCAAATGAAAAAACTCAGTTTGTGTGACTTCTCCAAGGCCAAGGAGTGTACATAAGACTAACACATTATCTTCTGACTCGGAAGCCACTGTTTGTCCTCTTTGCCACCCTGTTGGGCCTCCTGGGTTCTAAATTTAAGCATCACCTAATGTCCAGCCAACCGAGAAAAAGGATTAGTCATCTCTCATTTGGAAAGCTTGGATGGGTGGGCCCCATCTGGTGCCAAAAATGTGTCTGACGTGAGCTTGTCTTTGATGATGTGCAGATCCAAAACTGGGCTTTTTGCTGACTTTTGCTAAGATAATGTGTTGTGGCCTCTCTCAGAGTCATAAAGCAGCTGGAAGGGAATTTGGGAAAACATCTGACTCATTCTTCTGCCTCCTCCAGGCAATCCAGAGGCAGATGAAGGTCCTGTACCATGCAGGCCCTTCCACTCTCCCCTTTGCCCATTGAGAGGCCTTCTTTCCCTTTGAAAGCTCGAGCAAAGTGCTGATGCCATGACAGCATCTGGTACCAACCTGTGGGGTGCCCTGGAAGGCAGGATGCCAGGTGTGCTCTGGGAAAATTTTTGCTGTTCAGACAGGTTGAGCAGGGAAGAGAGACAGGTGGAAATACACCCGAATGTAAAATCTTGCCTTGCTTCCATGTTGAGGACACACCTCTGACCTGCAAAGATGAACCTCATAGAAGCAACCATACTCAGTACAGAATATTCTTCTGGGCTGACAAAATGGCATTCTGGGGCAAGGGAAGTGGTTCTGTAGTCCATGGCTTCCTGCATCTGTCTCAGATGCAGGGGTCAGCGTTTTGGACCCAGGGACATCTGGCTGTCACAGCCTTTACCATGACTAGAATGGATTCTGCCCAACTTGAGGGCAGTTTACCCCATCTTCCCACCTGTCTTCTTTGGCATAGTTTGAGATTCAAGGTACTGGGGACTGGTTTGTACCTTTAAAATTATAGTCAACCCTAACATGTGGTGTTGCCCTCAAGCCTTTCAAAGATGCACACCAAGTGTTTCCCTTCCATGGGCAGGGGCTGGGAGAAGAGGGTTACCTTTTATTTGGAAAAATGAATAAGTTCCAAGAGAAGCTTCTCGGTGAGGTGCAATGGTGAAGAGCCAGCAAAGGGGGTTCTCCCATTAAGAAATGGCAGGCTTTGCCTCCCTTGTGGGCTGAATACCATTGACTGACTTTTCTCCCCTTGCTGCTGAAGATTTTGCCCTAAGGAAAGTTAGTTTACACCTTATTACTGAAGAAAATAGCTTAGTTTTGAGAGAAAAACAGCCACCCACTCCCTGTCTGTCTAGAGCCAGTGCGGTTGAAGATGAATAGTGGACCCTTCTGCTCCCCCTTCCCCCACCCCATTCTCCACTGAAGCTTCCTTCTCCACCGTAAGGATAGCCAGCCTCCTCCTCCCCACCCCTGCCTCCCTCCTTTGGAATGGGACAGTTCAGAATTGAGCTAATCCTTTAGAAAATATTTAATGCTCATATGCCTCCCATGTGTAGAAGCAGTTTAAGGGTTCCTGTGATCCTGGGTTTAAATCTGTCTCTTTTACTTCCCACAAATTTATGGCCATCTGTTGATTTCATTTCTCTGACACCCACATCAAAATCATTCATAAGGAAGATCAGACCCATTCCAGACCCCTCCCGTACTCACAGCTCTTTCCTCCTGTCCAAATGCCTGAGCATGGATCTGCGAAAATGCTCTCACACGCGCACACCCTCCTTCTACCCGCTACACACACACACACACACACACACACACACACACACACGCATACACACACAGCAGGCTGTCAGGCAGTTTTGGAGTTCAGGTGTTTAGCTAAGCTAATAAGTAAGCTAATAAAAAGTGGGCACCTTCTAATCCCTCTATCCCTTGGGAACCCTGGTTACTAGGCCCACTGATTTGGATCCAGGATTTCTTTGGGTCCCTTATGTCTGCTATTTTGACTGTCTCGTCATTACTCACTCCATGATAAAATCACTTTGCTTTCTTATTGTCATCAAGTATATAGTAGCAAATTGTGTCTCATCTGTCCTAAAGCTCCCTAAAGGCATTCATCCCCTCTAAATCCTGCCCCTCACCCCTATGAAGGTCAAAGGGCTTAGGTAAGGGCTAAGTGTTTGGACAATGAGATGATCCATGCAAAGTGGTTAGTGCAGGGCCTGACGTCTGGTTAGGGACTCAATACGGACTATTATTACTGATGCTGGTGGTGTTTTAGTATATGTTAGTCCCATCATTTTCCTCTTAATCTTTCTCAGATCTGTTCTCTCTCTCCATCCCCACTCCCTTGGTGCAAAGTTCACCATTGCTCCAACGCATTGCCGCCATGGCCTCCTAATTAGCCTCCCTGCCTCCCATCTCCACGTTCCTGCTTTCCATCACCTATCTTCTGCATCACAGTCAGAGGAATTGCCCCAGAATATAAATCTAATCATGGTATCCCCTTCTGCCTAAAAGCCTCCAAAGGTCCCTCATCACCTTTAAGATAAAATTAAAACTCTTTAGCAAGGCATGCCCAACCTCTGGTGACCTGACCCTCTTTCATCCCGTCTGGGGACATCTCTACCAATCTCATCTGCTGGTACCCCCTTGTACCTCTGCCCGTGCTATACCAAACCGTATGTAGTTCCCCAGCCAAGATACCATGAGGCCTTTGCACGTGCTCTTCTTCAGCTCAGACCACCCACCCTTCTCCTAGAAGACACTTGTGCATCTCCCCAAAGAGCCTTCCCTGGCACCTTCCCTGGCACCTTCCCCCCAGTCTGGACAAGGTGCCCCTCACCTTCCACCATCCCACCCTCTACCATATATTAATAGGTAATACTTCTGTATTCCCAAATATTTCACATCTTAGCTCATTTAATCCCCACAACAACCCTGTCAGCTAAGTACTGTTAGTATTATGGCCATCTATAGATGAAGAAATTGAGACATAGAGAAATTAAGTGACTTATCCAAGGTCTCTCAGTTCTGAAGAACTGGGATTAGGACCCACATGGTGTGACCACAGAGTCCACAGTCATCACCACTGGGCTGTGTGGTCTGTTAGGCTGTTGTGAGTGCTGTTGACTGAACCATGGCCCACTCCAGACTGAGCTCCTTGAACTGAGAAACCATGAGTCAAGTTTGAATCCTGGAACCTGTCACCTGGTTTAGCCCTGTATAGGAGCCCAGTTCCTTTTCGAGTAGTCCTTCTGTCAACCTGTCAGCCTTGGTCTGTGGTACTCAGTAGATTTTAAGACTTACCCAACTTACAGCAACCAGTTTCCTGCACATCGCTCCATGAGAAATAGGCCCACAGCGCCTTCTATGTGCCAGACATAGAAAACAAGCCTCCACCCTCTGGAAGCTTATTATTTACTTGAGGAGGTAAAACAGATTATACCCAAACCTAGAGCAATAATAAGAATTCTTCATATCACATACAAAACCAGCTTCTTTGTTCTATGATCTCTTTTCATGCAAAATTCATCCCCCTCTTTTCCAAGCTAGACCCCAAACTCCTTGAAGGGAGGAACCAAATGCCATATCCCGGTGTTCAGCACTAGTAAATACTTGTGCTGATGCACGATTGAGCCTCTGCACAGACTTAAGGCTTCTGCTGCTGCCCCATGTCCCAGCCTCAGTGAAGCGTCTTCCCAGGCCTGAGTGGTAGAAGACACTAAAAGACCCGGACATCAGGGGGGGTTCCAGTTTGGATGTAAATTTCCCGTGTACTTCTTGGAGCAAAGTTCCAAGCCGCAATAGACCCACATTGTTCAGGGACACTAAAACCTCCTTTAAAGTACAATTTTTCCACTGCACTATATATCCCCTAGTGACCTACCTAGTTATACACCTCTACAAGGTAGCTGAACCCTTTCATGCAGATATGCTCCGAGTCAGAGCAGGCCTGGCCACCACTATGCAACCTTACCTCCCAGCCAGTGTGATCACTGAAGAACTGTGCTTGGGGCAAGGAAACCCAGGACCCATTACTGTTGGCAAGCCCTGCCAGGACATGCAGAGTGCACGCACCTCCCATTTTGAATGACTAGACCAGTACCTCCCAGCCTGCCTCCTTCCCTGCTCCACACCATCCAGCTCACAGCAGCTGCCCTCCTTCAGCATCCTGAGGCATTTGCAGTCTGTGCCAGCCACGGTACAACTTAGCATCTATGTGCACACAAAAGACAGTGCAAGATGTCATGGACTGTGCATCTGGTAGGAGCCAGGACAACCAGTGGTGGCTGCCACTCACCTACTCGGTCACCCTTTGCCAGACCCCACCTAGATGTGCACCTCCAAGCAGGTACACAATTTCCTCTTCTGTAAAATGGGGATAAACATACCTACCTTGCGGAGTTTTTGCGAAGATCTTATATTTACTTGTTTAGCAGATATTCATCCAATACCTATTATGGACTCCGCTCCTAGCCCATGGTAAATACTCAATAACAACAGCTTTTAAAAAAATCTGCCTTAGACAGAGAAATTTCAAAACCATAAAAAATTCAAAGGGAGAGATATTCCACTCACTCCCTTCAAATGTTGAAAGATCTCCATGGCTAGGATGTTCTGGGAGAGGAGTACCTTGCTCACTCACTGGAATAAATCCTAATAAATCCTGATTTCCATGTCCTCAGACCGCCAGTGTGCTCAGCATCCTTGCTTGCCCTGTCAACTGTTTATCTCACTAGACTGCAACTGAACATTGACCTGTCTGTACCTCCCACTAGAGACCACATCTGTGTACCCTACAGGTCCTAACAGGTCCATCCCAAGACTAGACCAGCACAGAGCACCCCTAGTCATTTCACAAGCATTCATCGGACCACAGCAGGCAAGCCCCTCATGTGTGTTCTTCCTGCTCCCTGACCTGGCCTTTAATGAAAGGAGCATTGCTGACACGTTAAGAGGGGGTAGATTTTGTAAAGTCTTAATGCCCATCTACTTCTGCAACTTTAGCTTACAGAGACATCAGGGTAGCCCAGGCTTTGGTGTCTGAAGACCAAATTGCAGCCACAGCTCTGCTATTGGTTGACTGTGAACTGAGAAATTTTGCCTCTGAGCATGCTAAACTCTAAGCTGAAGTTTCTACATCTGATCAAAGCAAGTGTTACTAATACCTGCCTCACAGGGCTGCGTTGAGAGTGAACAGACTTGTGTGAAACCATTTAGTAAATTTCAAAGGACTGCCTCTCTGTGCCACAGACCAGTGAGAGACCAGTGATCTTTCTTGTGTTTTATCATCAAGCATTTCTTATAGAATCTCGGCAAGCCACACTATTTCCTAGGCATCAGCCATTTATCCCACTGTTTGCAATAAAGGAAACTGAGGCACGCCGTGATGACTTATTGAGAGTCAGCAACCTAGAAAAAGACGCCTCAGGTGGGGATGATAGCGCCTTTCCTTTCCCTCTGGTTCTTTTAAAAAGTCAAGCTTCAGATTTTTTAGTCTCCCTGTCATTTCCTGAAGGCCCGAAGGTTTCCCAGATTTATAATCCTGCGCAGTCTGGTTTGCATATGCACCTTGGCTGCCGGATCCAGGTCCTCCCGGGAGGGAGCCAAGCTGGGGCCATGTCTCTCATCTGATTGCAGCCTCCTCTGTTTCCCAGCAAGTCCGCCTTCTTTCTGCAGAACTGCGGTGACACTCAGGCGCCGCAGGAGGGCGGCGGGGCGTGCTGGGAGGAAGGAGTGGATGTGTGACCTGCACCTTTGACAGTTGGGGGACAGATAGCAGTGCCAGCGCTCCTGGAATGTTCTAGTCATTATCAGAAACTTTATCTTATACCCTACAGTCTTCTGGTTGATGTCGGGTGTCAGGAACACGTGTGTCCCTACAACTCTTTCTAGCTCATTTAGAGCCGTCGCCTGACGGGACTCGATTTCCATTGCCTTCACCACATCCCACCCCAGAGGCACCCTGGCAGTGCTGGTAGGAATCCTGCCTTCCTGGACATCTGGGAGCATCCAGCCTCTTACCTCCACCCCCAGAACAGGGCAGCCCAACTCAGACTTCCATGAGGAAGCAGCCCCAACAGTGGGAGCCTCGTAAAGAGGTTCGACTCCCTGGTTGAAAGATTGTACTTTGTTTGGGGCAACCCTAGGCTGACTGGTGATGGCCACCAGAACAGCAGCCCCTGGGACTCAGCAGTCTGGTTAAGACCAACCCTGCAGCTCCTTACGCCACCCGCACTCCAGATGTATCCCAGGGTTCAGGCAAAAGCCAGCAGCAAGCTCAACCCAGGCTAGTGTCTTGTTTGTGCTCAGACGTTTTCCTCCCCCTCCAGGAAGCCGTCCCTGTCTCCCTGAGGGTGACTTAGGAGCTGCTTCTACTTCTCTGGTCCCTCTGGACTTTACCCCTGTATCACTATGGCCATTTTGTAGAATTTTAACTATTTGCTTTGGTGTCTCCATAAAACCTTTATGGTTTTATGGCATAAAAAAATTTTTTTTCAACTTCGTAGCCCTCGTTGATGCTTGCTAAATGAATAAGGAGTCTGATTGCATGTAAAGCTAATAGTGGTTTGGTTTTGCAGATGCCTGTTTTGAAATTCTACTCATAGTGACAGTATCAAGAAGGTGGGAAATATATTGAGCATCTGAAATTTGCTTTACCTACAAAGTTTCTTCATCATGGAGCTTATTTTAGCTGTTTCTAGTGTTGCCCCTTATCTTCCTAAATAAAACCCAGAGCCCAGGCATCTTCTAACACAGTTGCCATAGCTTTATAGGTCTCCATTTTCTTGTCTGTAAAATGAGAATGTGAGCCTACTAGAAAATTCCCTGGGATCCCTGCTGCTTTGAGATTCTGGAGCTCATTCACAAAACAGCCCAAGGTGGGAAAGGGTCAGAATATTCTTCATACAGTGTTCAGAGAGCTATAAATGCTAAGTCAGGGAGGGAGAAGACTCAAGGGACAAAAACAGCTGTCTTGAATTATTTGAGGGGCTGTCATGTAGAAGAGGAAAAGGATTAGATTCCTTTGAAAGGTCCCAAGGGCTAAAAACAAGGCTAATTATTAATTCATTCAAAATATATTTATTAAGCACCTGCCATATGTCAGGTACTATTCTAGGTACTAGAGATGCAGTAGTGAGTAAAACAAACAAGCAAAAATCTCTGCCCCAGTGGAGTTTATGTTCTAGTGAGCAGAGATGATCCTAACATAAAATCAGTCCAATAGCTGGGAGCTTCTTGGGGCCCCCAAAATGGGTTACTTGGGAGCTATTGAGTTCAAAGTTCTTGAACACTTTTAGTACTTGGAGTCTGTCTCCAATGGCTGGTTAGACTAGATGACCATGTTAGTTCTTTCTAGCCCTGCAGTCTCTTGTGAATCTAAGGACAATCAAGATGAGCACTATTGCTTTATCCTAACACCACTACATGACCTCTACTGTACGGCAACTCTGATTGTAAAAGGACAGACAAGGTAGAAGTTGGGGTTGGAGGGACTTGATTTTATGAAAAGGTACCCTCCAAAAAACAGTATTTAACAATGTGCATGGGTGGGTTGCCTTTCCTTGAAATCACCAATGTAGTAAAGCTGGAAAAAGAGACCACAGGAGGAAAAGCAGGAAGAGATGGAGAGCAGGAGAGGGGGAGGTGGAGTCTTTGGTGAGGAGTGTGAGGAGGGAGCCGAGAAGCATGAGGCAGACGAGGAGGAGACCACCAGCTTGTGACCCAGGAAACCCAGCCTTGCTTCCCTCTAAACTCCTACTGCCAACATGCTCTTTTCTGAGAAGAGCGGGAGTCTCGTTGCAATACTGCAAGTTTTGATCACACAGTTCATACTCAGTGAGTAGGTTTGGAGTTTCTACTCTGGAGCCAGGAAGTAGAGCATGAAAGGGAGATGAGAGGACAGAAGCACTATCCTGTCAGGAGAGTCTGCCCCCAGCCACACACTCTGTCCAAAACACACCTGCGACAACTGCTTCCAGGGTGTCTGAGGTTTCCTTCGGCCTTTAGCCTTGATTCCCTGCCATTCTAGTTCCCCCTGAGTTCTTGCACATGGAACAATGGAAAGAAAGCCTGCAGGTGTGGAGCAGATGCCACCAAAGCAGACCGTAGGGCTCCAAACTCCTCATTTCCCATACTGCTCCGTGCATTTTGTAGGGCTGCTTATGCTTCAATGTTTTCATATCTCTTGGGCATCACGGTGCAGTAGCAAGCCCATGGACCAGAGAACTCGAAGTTCTAGGATCCCAACATTTCATTTGATTGTCAGCAATTCTATGAAATAGATAAGATAGGAATTATTCCCTCTAATTTGCAACTGAGCAAACTGTGTCACAGGAAGCTCATTCATCCATTGTTATGGGGTTATAAATAGTATTAAGGCCAGGATAGTTTAAAGTAGTGAGAAGAGCACTGGACGTCTAGTCAGGACACCTGGGCTCAAATTTCAGCTCTGCTACTGTCCAGCTTGGGTGACCTTAGGAAATGCCAGAGTGTTTTTCTGGCTCATAATTTTATCATCTACAAAATAAAAAGTTCGGACTAAAAAAAAATTGCAAATTCAGGACATTTTTGGTCCCATTAGTCCTTTCCATGCCTGTAGCAAACATAGCTAATCGACCCCACTGTCACAGTGATCCAGATGCAACCCCAGGGTCCTCAGCACAACACTTCTGGGAACCAGGAAAATGAAAGTTAGCACGTGAGATGAAATTGCCTGTCTTCCCTACACTAGATTTCGAAGTTCTTTTCCAGTCTAACATTCTGAGAGTGTAAACCTGATCTCTTCACTTCCAGCATCATGCTCTTTCCATTCCATACTGGAACATTCGTTTTTCTGTAAATGATTAGAAAAAGAAATGGGTTGAAGATAGGACATCTGGGTTCAGGCCTCTTCCCTCTCTCTCACAAGCTTAGTTTCCTCGTGTTTGTATAGAGCCTAATAGTACCTGGCTCACATGGTAATTACAATGGAAGAAGATAAGGTGAGCAAGCAGTTTTGTAAACTGTACAGTGGGGTACAGGTGCACATAGCAGACAGCCAGTGAGCTCCTGGTCTGCACCTGGCACTGCTAACATGCAAGGATGGAGCCTTGTTCTTTCTTGGTCCAGCCAGGCACCTGAGCAGCCCACCTGGCATCTCAAACCTCTTTCGGGGACCAAGTAGCAGCCCAGACTGCCGACAATCCAAAGCAGGCTGTGTCGCTGCAGCTGTTATCAGCTTGGACCAGACACACCACCCAACTAGGGATGAGGTGGGTCAGGGCCTCAGACCAAAAGCACATTTGTCTTCCCATTCTGTTAATTTCCCATCAACTCACTGCTTTTCTTGGTAAGAGGGGTGCAGATCTTTCTGTTACCCCTTTGCTTATCTGCTCTTTGCCTCACTACTTTTTGGTATTACTTATCATTATTTATGCTGCTGAAAGAGAGAGATACAAGGTGTTCCGGTTTGTAGTGACGCTGGCAGTGAGATTTGGCTGGAACGGCAGTGGCAGTGAGGGCAGAAGGATGAAGTGTCTGGAGACGGCTGGTCCTGTTACCCACGTCATTGATCTGCTCACGAGGACCCAGCACACAGCTAGGAGTCTGCTTCCCCAACCCTTATACCCTGTCCTTACAGGCTCAGGCTTTCCATTACCCAGGCTTTGTGAAGATTAACGTATCATCTTTAAAGCACTTGGCACTTTTTGGGCAAAGTCATGCTGTGAACTCAGGCGTTGGTACAATGCTGAACTCTTTCTAAATCTCTGACCCCACTCCATGCATCAGAGATCTTACAGCCTTGTTCTGTTACATCCTCACTGACCTTTGCTAGTTCCCAGCTGGTTGCATAGACAAGCAAATTACTGGCAGGGCTTGGTTAAAACACTGTGCTTAGTCAGACAGCCTAGAAATACTGGTGAGTGACAAGTCCTCTTGAAAGGGTCTATTTAATAAATTTAGCATTGAGGCTTTCCATGTTTCTACTTATCTGCTCCAGCTTGTAAATGCAGGAACCCCTGAGGACTTCCTGGGTCTTAGGAGGCTAGATCTCTTAACTTATCAAAAGCCAACTGAAAACCAGGTTCGGTGTGTACTGATTCTAAAATACTTCAGATTCTTAACCTTTGCACTATCTCTGCAGAACTCGCACAGAATGGGACTGTTCAAGGGAGAGAGAAACACATTTGGGCACTGACCTGACCTCCCCAGCCCACGTGACAATGCCCTGGTGCTGAGTTAGGGGCCTGAGCTGGGTGTGTGGGTGGCCCAGAACCCTGGGACCAATATGGACACTGTTCCATTGGGAATTCTTCTCTAGCTTGGTTCCTTCTCTGTCCCTCTCCTCCCCAGGCCTCAAAAGAAGACTCAGAAAGTGCCATCTATCCTCCCTTTCTATGCGCTTCAAGGAGAAGGTCTTCACCCAACAAACGCCATTCCAGTAGACTCAGTAGCAAAGTAGTGGTAGCTCAGTACTTATGGCTGGTAAAACAGACAACAGGCAGTATATGCTTTCATTATAAATCCTGATCCTGAAGGATTCAGGTAATGCATCGTGAATCTTCATTAAGATGATCTCCCATCACCCAGCTTTAGGTACTGGCATTGGGCAGCCATTTCCAACATACCTTTTGTTCAGAGAGGAATTGCTTGCAGAATCTGGGACCTTGAAAACAGAAGACTGTGTTTTCAAGATGTCGTTGCATTTATAATCTGGTTATAGTTATATATCACTGCCCCTTGCTCTCACTTTTTTCCAGCTTTCTTCTGGGGTAGATATAAATCATGTCCACAGACGTGTCTAAAGAAAATGCCTACTGAAGTATGTTCTGTGGAAGTCATTTGGGGAAGGTATTCCCCTGTGGGTGGACTGAACTCTTTCAGGGAACTCATAGGTGCCTCAAGATTGGCCTAATTAATGTTTTTGCATAGTAATATACCTGTTTTCATTGTAGACTTAATTAGCTGCTTTAAAAATAATTCTTCAGGTGAAAGATGTTAATGGCTTATCATCCTGCCATGCTGAGCGGAGCCAGAGAGCTTGATAGTTTTAGGCCAAATAAAAGGAAGCACTCCTTTACTCTGTAGGTAGTAAATGTGTGACAGTCATTACTCTAAGAAACAGTATGGGCTGAAATGTTAAATAGATTCCAGGAGCGAACTTTTAGAGAAAGTCAGGGATGACAGATATAAATTGGTTTATTAAAGGGACGTTAGGGGACATTTCCTAAATTTTCAAAGTTAACATCTGGACAGTTCCCCCGAGTCACCCATGACTCTTGGTGCTACGATCAGGACCAGAGCTTAAAGGAAGTGATTGTGGGGTTTTCAGTTCTCATGCTTCACTCCTTTAAAGCTAGTTTAACCACTTTTCTTTTTTTTGAAAAAACAAAAATTAAATACTTCATTTTTTAATATTTAATATTTTCTCAAATAGCCACTTCTTCAAAACTCTGAAGTGATTTGGAAAAGCTAGCCTGTACAAACAGCCTAACTGTGAGCTGGGAAAACTGGGCTTCCCTCCCGCCTCTGCCACTATCTAACTGCGTAACCCAGTGGCCTCACTGCCCCTCGCCTGCCTCATTTTCCTTATTACACAGAGGGGGAATTGGATTAAATACTTAGAGGGTATAAGTTTCTATGGATCTAAAAACAAATATTATATGCTAGAATCCCTGCATAAAAAAAGAATAATGGGCTGGGGGTGGGGAGTAGGGAACTTTTGTCTTATTTTCCAAAAGGAAAAAAGTAGACTATTACCCCCTCCTGATGGGAGAGAAATAACATTGTAGGGATAAATATAACACTGTAAAGAAACCCCTGTCATCATAGGGAAACTCCCCGCAGCTTCCTTTCCCTTGAACCTGGCAAAGGAAGTGAATGATGTAGTAGGAAGAGACATCTGCTAACAACTTTTAAAAATTAGAGAAAAAATGTGCTTAGATGAGCTTTTATGGCCTTCCTAAGGTTTGGCCTCAGATTGAAGCAAAAGTCTCTCTCAGTTGAATCCCACAGCTTTCATCAGAGTGAGAGCAATGCACGTATGTAACTGTCATTGCAGTTTAAGTCGTACGTCTACTGCATTGCGCTGAATGACTTCTGCCACGTGAGGGCAGGGTGTTTTCAGGCCACATAGACCATGCTAGAGCATCCCCTGCTGGGGTCTTCAGAGCATAGCCTGGCCTTTTCTTTCATAAAACTTATCAGAACCTTGGAGATATCCCATCAGGAACAACTTCAACTTCTCTTAGTGGTCATGCAGCTTAACCGGAACCCCCATGGCACGGAACCTCACGCTGTTTAAGATAGTTCGTGCCATTCCTCCTCAGGTTGGGCCCAAACCTAATTCTCTCCATGATTCCCAGTTCTGCCCACTAGAGCCACTTGCGCTAAGTCTCACAGATCCAAATGTCTGCTCTGCAGATACGTGAGGATTTATTTTTGTCCCCCAAGCTCCTCCTCTCCCCATCAGTCTTCCTCAGCCCTTCCCCATCCCACCACTCTCCTGCAGAGGGTGGGTTTCAGCACATGGGCCCAGATGCTCAGAAAAAAGTGTCATCTCTTATCTGTTAGGCCCCTCTTCCTCAATGCCTGTATGCCTCCCCTCTGTTCTCCTGAGCCAAGGAGTTCAGTGACCAAGACTTAGTGCAGGATTTCCCAGGATGGCATTTCTATCACAAGGACATCGGTCCTCTTTGGGACACTTCCCAAGGGCGAGGAAGAGCACCCATGATGCTGTGTTGTTACTGGAAAGTCACAGTCTGTGGAGGGTGCATTTATCCATTGTTAGAATGTAATCTCTTGTCCCTGACCTCCTTCCCAAATGGGCTTGTGGAGTTGCTGCAAACCTGGGACACTCTGACCACTCCCACTGTGATGGCACTTTGCTTCTGGCATCGCCTCCCAGTGTGTTGTTTAATTTGGAGGGGTGTTCTAATTTGCTAGCTGCTGGAATGCAACACACCAGGGATGGATTGGCTTTCAATAAAAGGGGATTTATTTAGTTAACGTATAGTTCTTCAGAGGAAAGGCAACTAACTTTCGACTGAGGTTCTTTTTTACATGGGAAGGCACAAAGCGATCTCTACTGGCCTTCTCTCCAGGCCTCTGGGTTCCAACATCTTTCCCTGGGGTGATTCCTTTCTACATCTCCAAAGGCCTGGGCCGAGCTGTGAGTGCCGAGATGAGATATGCTGACCTGCTTGGGCTGTGCTACGTTGCGCTCTCTCATTTAAGCGCCAGCCAATTAAGTCAAGCGTCATTCATTGCAGCAGGCACGCCTCCTAGCCAACTGCAGATGTCATCAGCAACAGATGAGGTTCACGTACCATTGGCTCATGTCCACAGCAACAGAACTAGGTGCCTTCACCTGGCCAAGTTGACAACTGAATCTAACTACCACAAGGGGCAATGAAAAAGCACCCTGGATCAGGGCAGGGGTAATAGACCAGGTTAGCCTACCTGATCCACAGTCTTGTCACTGCTTCGCCTTCTCCCAGGCTTAGTAATATCAACATCCTCTGTTGGGTCTGGTGCTTCTGAGCACCTGCTGTGGTGTCTGACTACGCAAATGGACACCTGGTCTAGGAGAAAGAACACAGGGCTGGGAGACAGGGAGCCTGGGTTTGGGCTTATTTCAGCTGCTTAAATAGTTGTGTTGTCTTGGGAAAGCCACTTAACTTGTTAAAACCTTAGTTTCTTCAACTTGATCACGGGAATAATAATGCCTTTTTTTTTTTTTTTTTAGCTCAGATGCAGCTTCATTCAGTGTTTTAACATGATTACTTTACACTTAGGTATTATTGTGCTGTCCATTTTTGAGTTTTTGTATCTAATCCTGTTGCACAGTCTGTATCCCTTCAGTTCCAATTACCCATTATCTTACCCTGTTTCTAACTCCTGCTGGACTCTGTTACCAATGACATATTCCAAGTTTATTCTCAAATGTCGGTTCACATCAGTGGGACCATACAGTATTTGTCCTTTAGTTTTTGGCTGGACTCACTCAGCATAATGTTCTCTAGGTCCATCCATGTTATTACATGCTTCATAAGTTTATCTTGTCTTAAAGCTGCATAATATTCCATCGTATGTATATACCACAGTTTGTTTAGCCATTCTTCTGTTGATGGACATTTTGGCTGTTTCCATCTCTTTGCAATTGTAAATAACGCTGCTATAAACATTGGTGTGCAAATGTCTGTTTGTGTCTTTGCCCTTAAGTCCTTTGAGTAGATTCCCAGCAATGGTATTGCTGGGTCGTATGGCAATTCTATATTCAGCTTTTTGAGGAACCGCCAAACTGCCTTCCACAGTGGTTGCACCCTTTGACATTCCCACCAACAGTGGATAAGTGTGCCTCTTTCTCCGCATCCTCTCCAGCACTTGTCATTTTCTGTTTTGTTGATAATGGCCATTCTGGTGGGTGTGAGATGATATCTCATTGTGGTTTTGATTTGCATTTCTCTAATGGCCAGGGACATTGAGCATCTCTTCATGTGCCTCTTGGTCATCCGTATTTCCTCTTCTGGTAGGTGTCTGTTCAAGTCTTTTTCCCATTTTGTAATTGGGTTGGCTGTCCTTTTGTTGTTGAGTTGAACAATCTCTTTATAAATTCTGGATACTAGACCTTTATCTGATATGTCATTTCCAAATATTATCTCCCATTGTGTAGGCTGTCTTTCTACTTTCTTGATGAAGTTCTTTGATGCACAAAAGTGTTTAATTTTGAGGAGTTCCCATTTATTTATTTCCTTCTTCAGTGCTCTTGCTTTAGGTTTAAGGTCCATAAAACCGCCTCCAATTGTAAGTTTCATAAGATATCTCCCTACATTTTCCTCTAACTGTTTTATGGTCTTAGACCTAATGTTTAGATCTTTGATCCATTTTGAGTTAACTTTTGTATAAGGTGTGAGATACGGGTCTTCTTTCATTCTTTTGCATATGGATATCCAGTTCTCTAGGCACCATTTATTGAAGAGACTGTTCCGTCCCAGGTGAGTTGGCTTGACTGCCTTATCAAAAATCAAATGTCCATAGATGAGAGGGTCTATTTCTGAGTACTCTATTCGATTCCATTGGTCGATATATCTATCTTTTATACCAATACCATGCTGTTTTGACCACTGTGGCTTCATAATAGGCCTTAAAGTCCGGCAGCGCGAGACCTCCAGCTTCGGTTTTTTTCCTCAAGATGTTTTTAGCAATTCGGGGCACCCTGCCCTTCCAGATAAATTTGCTTATTGGTTTTTCTAATTCTGAAAAATAAGTTGTTGGGATTTTGATTGGTATTGCATTGAATCTGTAGATCAGTTTAGGTAGGATTGACATCTTAACTATATTTAGTCTTCCAATCCATGAACACGGTATGCCCTTCCATCTATTTAGGTCTTCTGTGATTTCTTTTAGCAGTTCTTTGTAGTTTTCTTTATATAGGTTTTTTGTCTCTTTAGTTAAATTTATTCCTAGGTATTTTATTCTTTTAGTTGCGATTGTAAATGGGATTCGTTTCTTGATTTCCCCCTCAGCTTGTTCATTACTAGTGTATAGAAATGCTACAGATTTTTGAATGTTGATCTTGTAACCTGCTACTTTGCTGTACTCATTTATTAGCTCTAGTAGTTTTGTTGTGGATTTTTCCGGGTTTTCGACGTATAGTATAATGCCTATTTTTTAATAGCACAGTGTTTCTCCACAGCAGCACTATTGACATTTGGATAATTCTGGATAATTCTTTGGTGTGGTGAGTTATATAAACCATCTGTGCCTCAGTTTCCTTGCTTTATAAAATGGAGGCTAATCATAGTTATCTACTTTAAAAGGTTGTTGTGAGGATTAAATGAATTCAAGTATATCGAGAGCCTGGAAGGGTGCCTGGCAAATAGTAAGTCTCTATATGTGCTTGCTGTTAATATCATTATAATCGTTATTGTCTAGTGTAATTCTGTAGTAAATACAATGAAGACATGTGGGTGTGCTAGGAGCCCCCCCCCCCCCAAAAAAAAGAGACACTTAATCTAGTCTAAGAGTTCTGGGAAGGATTCCTGGAAGAGGTGCCAGTGAACTGAATTTCAAAGGATGACTAGACATTAGCCAAGAAAGGAAGGTGCAGATGATATTCCAGGAAAAGGGTGTTGAAAACCATGAGCAAGACATGGGGTTTAAAACAAAAACAGCATTTGCTAGAAATTGCAAGGAGGCTTATGTTGCTATTATAGAAGGTTCCTGGCAGGGCCCAGTGGAGAGAGACTATAGCAGGGTCAGATCATGGGTACTTTTGTCTATGTCAGCTCGGCACCCTTCCCTGACTCTGTTTAACACAGATCCCACTCCTCACCCCACTTTGAGTTAGGCCTGGGCTTGGGACCCAGGCTGTACCAAGCACGTCCTCAGCCCCATTTGGCTGAGCACAAGAATTCTCGAGGATGGGCCTGTGGCCCGGGCTGGTCCCTGATGCACCGCTGGGATGTGTGGGCCGGGGTGTTGGATAGCCTCTTCTCCATCCCTTAGAGGGGTCCCCAGTCCTGGCCCATGAGATCCCAAGAACTGTCCAGGTTCCTGCAGTTCTTCCTTCTGTTTTGCAAACTTTCCCAGTGTCTTTCCAGCAGACCTTTTTTAAAAATAATCTAAACTTCAAGTTGGTTCCTGACATTTGCAGATGAAAAAGGCCTGACTAATAGGCCATGCTAAGGAGCTTGCATCTCATCCTCTCGGCAGCGAGGAGCTATTGAAGGGTGCTAAATCGGGGAGCGCCAGGGCCAATTGTGCATTTTTGAGGCATCACCCTGACAGCGCCGTGGAGGATGAATTAAAGAAGGGCTGGAGAAGGGGACACCCGTAAGGGCTGACGTCGCTGTCTAGGAGAGAAGTGGCGAGGGCCTGGCCCCAGGTAACTGAAGCAGGGATAGAAATGAGAGGCTGCGCTCAGAAGCACCGAAGCCCTTACCTGAGACGGCCAAGGGCAGGTGGAGCCGGGACTCCCCGTCAGCTTTGTTCCCATGGGACATAGGACAGACTCAACAAGGCAGAGGCCTTCTGCTAATGGGAACGGGCCCCCGGCCAGTTGCAGGGAGCCGGATGTGTGGGGAACCTGGCCTGGCTCTGAAGGTCAAGGCCTTAAAGGGGACAGCCGGTAGGGGCAGTGAGAGACGTCTGTTCCCTGCCTCTCAGCCAGAGCCTCTCTGCATGCCACAGTGCCACCTGGCTGTGTCGGGGTCTGGCTGCCGCCACTGTGCTGTTCCTGCTGCTGAGGAATTTCTTATAAAAGTATTTGTCAGTTTCTTGCCTTCCTTAGGGAGGCCCCTGTTTGCAAGCAGGCCTGCCTTCGGCTCCCTCCCAGGCTCTCATGTGTGGAGAGCATGACAGCCTGCCCACATTTCCTCCACTCCAAAGAGGCTCTCCAATGGCTTCAAACTGTACAAGATCCTAAAGATAAATGAGGCTCCTGGGGAGGGAGGTGGTAAAGGCAGAAACAGCCGAAAGGTAGGAGAGGGCTCGTGGGTCTGGGAGGGCATAATAACATTTTAAAAATTCACTTAGTATTTCATTTCATTTTCACAATAATCCTATAAGATAGAGTCTTTTCTTGCCCATTTTACAGATGAGAAGGCCAAAATTCAGAGAAAGAAAATGAAATGCACAACATTGCACAGGTCCTAAAAGAGAGAGCAGGGATTTTTGTTTGTTTGCATGGGCGGGTCTCCCGCATGGCGGGCGAGAACCCTGTCACTGCCACCATCGGCTGCCTGGGAGACCCGGGATTTGAACCCAGATCCCTGTGATTCTCACAATGTCGTCCCTCCCCTCTTCAGACAGATTAACCATAAATGAGTAGGTTGCAGCAAATCTTTATTCCAAGGTCTATTACTGTGTAAGATGTGAGTTTTCTTATATAATGCTGGATGGCTGAATGATAAACTTTACAAATCTGTGCAAATATCCAGCTGATGGTGTTTTCCTTAGCATTTGTTATGTGGTTTAGATAGTAGTGGGTTGGGCTTTTAAGAAAATGAAGATGAGACGCAGTGGTTCTTTATCCTCTGGCTTGTACCTTCCCCATTTGGAGGCTAGCCGGGGTGTTTTCCATCTCTCATGCTTCGGGCAGATCTGAGACCTGGGCAGAGCAGCCTTCTCTGGATGGTCAGCTGTGGCACTGTTCTAGTTTGCTAGCTGCCAAAATGCAACACACCAGAGACGGATTGGCTTTTAATAAAAGAGGATTTATTTTGTTAGTTCTTCAGAGGAAAGGCAGCTAACTTTCATCTGAGTTTCTTTCTTACGTCGGAAGGCTCAGGGTAATCTCTGCTGGCTTTCTCTCCAGGCCTCTGGGTTCCAACAACTTTCCCCAGGGTGATTCCTTTCTGCATCTCCAAAGGCCTGGGCTGATCTGTGAGTGCTGAGATGAGGTATGCAGAGCTGCTTTGGCTGTACTGTGTTGCACTTTCATTTAAGCACCAGCCTGTTAAGTCAAATGTCATTCATTGCAGCAGGCACGCCTCCTAGCCGACTGCAGATGTAATCAGCAACAGATGAGGTTCACGTACCATTGGCTCATGGCCGCAGCAACAGAACTAGGTGCCTTCACCTGGCCAAGTTGACAACTGAATCTAACTACCACAGGCACTAAACACAAATGCCCTCAAAATATGTTCATTCCCTCCCCTGGGGTGATTCCATTCCTTATCCTGACTGTGGCAGAGATGTGGAAGGTAAGGAGCAAAATATCCATCACCTGAATCACTTCTAACCTTTCAAAATGATGCTTCAGCAAATCCCATGCACAGACCTGGGAACGAGCCCATGATTCAGCAAAGCAGAATCAGCGACACAGGGATGTGGCAGGGAGTTGTTCCAAATATTTATGAATGTAGGCCCGCGGTATGCAGTAAGTGCTCCATAGTGCCTCATTAGAGGTTGCCTTCAGAATTGGATGTATACAGTCAGTGTGTCCCTCAAGGAGGCTGCCATATGAGCCATATGTACCCAGAAGGTGTGGAAGGGGGTATGGGATATTCATTAGGAGCAAAGGATTTGAAGCTACCTGGCTTTATCACTTTTTAGCTGTGTAACCTTGGGCAGGTTGCTTAGCCTCTCTGTGTCTCGGGTCTCTCAAATAATTATAGTACCTACTGCACAGACTGGTGAAAATTAAGTGAGTTGATGCATGTAAAATCCGTAGGATAATTCATAGTGCATGGTGTTCAGTGAGTTGTCAACAAAGTTTGATCCCACTGTTAGACACATCCTGGGACCCTTGCATTTCAGGGCCCTGCTGTGGCCTCTCCACAAGGTAGGGACTTCCACACGGCCTAGAGGACATACCCACCCGCAGCCCATACCCTTCATTCTAGACCACGCTGCAGGTTCCTGTTAGGCACGGGGTCACTAAAACTGGTTACTAATTACAAAAATTTTTTTTAGTAATTTTTTACGAAATTTTTAATTCAGGCTGTATTAAAACTTAAAAATATTTTGGTTATGAGTCTATAAAAAGTTTTGTTTCTATAACATAGTCTAATCTTACTATAATTTAAATGAAAATACTACTACAAGTGAAAACTTAAGTGTGTTATTTCATACCATTTTTACAAAAAACGAAGATGGGATAAGACGGCATATTCAAGCCTTTATTTATCCCTCTCAAAAATATTTCTGTGTTTCTGTTTTTCTTTTCAAATAATAAATTTCCTATTTATGTCTGTACGCATTTTCAATGTATAGCCTCCTACCTCTGGATAGTCACAGCAAATTAATGAGAAAGTTCTTCACACGCTCTAAGCCTAGTATCTTTCTGTCTGTACAACCAACTAAAAAGTTTTCCTAAATTTAAACTTGGGACAAATTTTCAGTGAGCTCAGTATTATTTCCCAAAACTTAATAGTCAATGTACGTTTTAAAGTTCCTCATAATTTAAAAATATTACAAAAACCATAGAAGAAATTAAATAATAAATATTTCCATTAAGCAAATGCAATTTTATTCCGCTTAAGTATGGTCTCCCTCTGCTCTCAATCTGTTTCTCTCTGTCTCAATAAACTATGAAGCTTTAACTTGCTGTCTCATGTGGAATCCTTTAGTGACCCTGTGCCTGGCAGTCCCAGGGATACTGGGATTCCCTGCCTAAACAGCCTCGAGCCTCAAGCCCACCTCCAGGGTCCACGTGAGCCTTTCCCCAGGTCTGACCCCCCGGGTGAATTCTACTGCCCTGGGCCACCTCTGAGGTCCAGAGGGTGACTGGAGGTGGAGTGTGGACGGACCATGATGTGCAGCCCCTCGGGGGCCGCAGTGTCCACATCGCGAGTGTGCAGCCCATCGTGGGCCCCGGTGTCTGTGCCCTGAGTGTCCGAGCTGGTGGACCACGATGCTGTCCAGCCCCTGCTGTGTGCCACCCATCACCGCCATGGCCCAGCAAGGAACTCTGTGAAGTCGGAGAATTCTAAATTTGTATCTGGTCTCCCAGATATAAAGGTATAATTATCGAGGTAGGAGAATAGAACATATTTTCTTTGTAGCAATCTGTAGGCTTGATTTATAGCCTTTAAATGTTTAGTCATAGGGTATGCGGGCTTTTTTTATCCTTGCCCCAGACCCTGCACATTTTAAGGGTGGAACTAGTGATGATAAGCCTTGTGGTGGAGAATGAGATCAAGAAAAGCTGCTTTGAGGTGAAGCAGGCTCTGGGGACCAGCTCATGGAAGTAACCTTATCGACGTGTATTCTCATTTCCTCCCTCTGCTGACTTTGGCCAGGTAGATATAGGATAGAGCTGTGGGAAACGTAGGTGTAAAGAACAAGATGGATGGTGAATGCAGATAAGGTCAAGGACTCTGGAGTCGGGCTGACCCCTCCTGCTGAGAGTGGCCATCCATTCTCCCTGGCTACCTGAGAGGCCATGGTGGACATCCGCTGCCCACCACCCACTCCTTTTCTAGGAAACAGCCCTTAGCTACTCCTGTTTTCATTCACCCACCTCACATCCAATTCAGCGTAAATCCTATGTTTTTCCTCGGAGTTTTTGTTTTGTTAGGCATTCCTTGCGTTGGCCCTCAGTGAGCCCTTTTTAGGGAACATCTAGCATCTAAGTGAGTACAGTTGTCTGTCTATCTGACATTCTCACCAGCCAAAATCAATCCAAAAAATTCATGCCAACATAAACAATTGTATTTCCATGCAAATTGAGTTTGTTCTGTCATCTCTCTCCTCTGCCTCCCTTTCTGAGTGACCTTGAGTGTTTCATTATGCTCTCATTTTAACACAATGTGCAGAATCTGTTGCCTGCACCCATGTCCCTGCAGCTTCCAGGTACCCCACAAGTGGGCAAGGCACAGTTGGCCAGTACTCATGGTGAAAGAAAGTCCCCAGGCTTTAGAGGTGGTGTGGTGTGATGTAAAGTGCACACATACCCATATGAGCTCAAAACCCTGCTCCACCACTTACTAGCTGTGTTTCTTTGGGCAAGTTACATAACTTCTCTGAGCTATAGGTGTTACATGTATAAAAATGAGGGTAATAATACTGACCTATGGCTATGTGAGGGTCCCTAGCACAACATCTAGTGGAGTTAGATTCTTAATAAATGTGGACAAGGACCTCATTTGTCTTTGATTCCAGGCACTTCACCCAGTGCCTGACACAACACATGTTGGTTCTTGTCTTCTTTAAGCTGTTGGGAGGGGTGGGCTGGATTCAGAGGCTCAAGTAACAGTAGATCCGCTGGCTGAACCCCAAGCACAGCTACGTTTGTTGACTTATCTTCTCTTTCACCCTTAGCTTTCCTCCCTTGACTGGAAAATGTCACCCTTGCCATTCAAGCTTGTGTCTGAGCTGGGCAGAAGCTCCAGGGGCCAAGGGAGCTGTGCATAGGTCTTAAATGGATGGCACCAGCCAGGCTTGAGGAATCTCATGCGGCCACTTACAACACGTTCCTTTATTCTCTTGACCACTTGTGTTAGGATTGCTGAGGCACTTTAATCTCTTGCGTGAATATTCATTCCTATCTGTCCAAGAGAGATGTGTAATAGAAATATAAATGCTGAAAATTTAAAGGCTTCTAAATGGTAAGGAGGAGAAAAACAGCCCTCTTAGGGAGGCAGCTGTGAGACCGGTTAAGGTGAGGGGGTCGGCTTTCAATTTATACTCTCCTGGACAAATGTGTATCATTCTAATCATTTGACTGATTCTCGTTGCTCTGGAAAATCAGCCACACAGAAAGCAGAGGCCTGACCTGGGCTTCAGATCTGCTCTTTGTTCCTTTAAATATGATTGTGGGTAGATGGGATTGGGTTGGATTTTTTTGCTTGTTGTTTTTTCTCCTCTTTGCATTGTCTCCTTTGGAATCCCTGATTTCAAAGGAAGGTAAATATCAGGTACTCATATATTTTACTGTTTGTAGCAGATGCCACTGAAGGAATTGAAGGCAACTGGGTGTGTTAAAATCATTTTAACCGATCAGGGCTGCTTGAAGTAATTTCCCCGGAAACCTGTGAAAAGGGTTTTCAAGTTGAACTCAAGACAGTTGTAAATGTGTCCTTTTGTTAGATAACAGAAGGTGAATGCTAATGTTGAGAGGGATCCTGGGAGCGAGAAGAGTTCTTGTCTTTGCAGCTCTTGGAAGCAGTCTCTGCCTTCCAAGGCCTCGGCCTCCTTGAAGTGGCAGCTGGGCACTTGCTCTGCAGGGTCAGAACTGGAAAGTGGGAGGCCGTGCTGTGACCAGCAGGTGGAGTGACCCAGGGCCAGTCTGCTCACCTCTGCTCATCAGACCATGTGCCAATAAAATGAGAACACAAATGATAGAAAGAGGTCTCGAAACAGAGCAGTGAGGGATGGGGGCTTGGAGCTAAAACAGAGAAACATGGGCCTGGGCGTCAGATGTCATGGTCCTGATTCTGAGTGGGTCACCAACCAGCTCACCTAAAGGAAGTCACTTTACTTTGTTGGCCTCAATTTTCTTACCTATAAAATGGGGCATTGAATTAGATCAAGAATTGGCAAACTTTTTCCTCTAAAGAGCCAGATAGTAAATACTTTAGACTTTGTGGGCCATCTGGTCTCTGTTGCTGAGACTCAACTCGGCCACTGTAGAACAAAAATAGCCACAGGCAATATGTAAATGAATGAATATGGCTGTGTTCCAATAAAACTTTATGTACCAAAAACAGGCAGTGGGCCCTAGTTTGCCAATCCCTAGATCAAGTTCTTTCTAATGACAAATTTATGTTTTCTCTTCGGAGGTAACCTATTAGAATGTGAAATTATGGGTTCTTTTATTTGCTATGTGATTAATTGAAGTTGCACATTAAACAGCTATCTAGTTATCTACTTTCAAAAAGTCTCATCACATCTCAGACTCTTAAGAGGTCCAAGGGATCTTAGGGACCATACAGACCCATGCCTTCCCATCTCCATGATGGAAGCCTCTCTATAATTTCCTAATTCCTGGTTATCCATATTCTGCAAAGAGCTCATCCTCTCAGGATAGAGCCCGCGCCATCCAACTCCTCCAGCTGGCAGCAAGTTCTTTCTTATGTGGAGGAAGAAACTGCTTCCTTGTCACCTCCCCCCCCACCCCACCCCACCCCATCCCACCACGATCCTACTTTTGCCTGCTCCTTCTTTCTGCCTTTTCTTCCTACCCTCCTTCCCCCCTCCCCGCAACTCCCTGCCCCAGATGGAGCTGCATTTCCCCTATATAATCCCCTCCAGGGACCACTCCTGCCTGCTCTGCCTCCTTCCCTCTCAAATCCAAGCCTGTTTGCTCTGGTCTGCTATCTCAGGGACCAAACTGCCCACCCCGCCCTGAAATTACTTCATATCAGGTTTGCTCACCTTTGCCCAGCCTTTTAGGGTAAGCACTACTGCAGGTTATGTGCCTGCCTTTCCATTCCAGCTTCATTCCTGACTCTGCCTTCCTGACTCCTTAGGTCAACCCTCGCATTTTTCCTAGACCTCCAGGCACTCTGCGTATGTCCAGAGTACCCATTCATCCAGGAAGATTTAGAGTACCTGATAATTCTTTAGGTACGTACCTATGCAAAGTGCCTTTTTCAGACCCATCAGCCCTCACATGCCTTCAGCTTACCTATATGGCCTGGAGTTTAGATCCGTCGTCCGCAGTTCAGCCATCCCTGCTTTGAATCCAACTAACTGCCTTCTCAAATCTATGCTAATGAGAACATTCATCCCTAGAAAAATAAGTGCCATTATGGCAGGAATGAAATGGAGGCCCTAGGAGCAGCACTTCTCAGATGGGAATAAATGGATACTTACTGTTATTAGCCTATTGGAAATCAGCAGTTTATGCTGAACTGGAAATATATCTGGGGTGCCAAGACTGTAATGGCTGATCATCAATAAGAAAGGAGAATGTGCTATTTGGGGTCTGTTATTTTGCTGTTGTATTTATTGAGCACCAGTAGCAAACTACATGTGCCATCAAATGTAAAATGAAACAAGTATCCTACCCCAGGACTCTTCCCTTAAACTGGAGACCATAGAAGGGCAAATGCCAAGGTAGGAATGAAGAAACTTGGTGACCATTCAGCCAGGACAGGAGACAGGTGCTGCCACTAGAAATGAGGAATCCTTGAGGCCTGTGGGTGCCTCAAAGCCAGTGCTTCAGTTCCATTCATGTTATCACAGGAGTTGAGAGTGGCCTTCTTAGCTGAGGGTGACCTTGCTCTGATCGGAGTACAGCTCTGATCAGAGCAAACACTAGAAGATAAAATTCATAAAGCACTGTGGTTAATAAAAGGAGACTACTGTCTTCTTCCTGAAGGGACCTAGAGAAAAAGAGCTTTTCAGCCCCAGGATGCACTTCATTCCAACTTCATTGTGGGGGATTCTTTGGTTTTTAAATTATGACCTTGCCAATCTGTTAATGAAATTTATTCTGCAAATGTTCCTTCTTTATAAAGAGGGCAGAGTCTTCTCTTCCTCTGGCTGAATGCCTCTTGCTATGGAGAAATGCGGAGAAGCTGATTCATGTGGGAATACCATTTCCCTCCCAGATGCAGCCAAATGGCAGTGCAGTGTAACCAAGCATTTGGAGCTCGGTGGTTCCCCCTTTTCTGGGGCCTGGCGAGCAGAGGTAGGGCCCCATTTCTGGCTCTGGTTGGAGAGGACGAGAAGCCCAGAAGCAAATGGGAGTTTGAATGCATGTTTGAGCAATTTCTGTTCACCACTGGAGCCAATGTCATAACAAAGATTGCTCCAGCAGCCTCGTTGACAGCCATAGTATGTGTCATAGGAGGCAACCAGGCCTTTGGACCAAAAAGTTTGGCTCTAGATCTTTACAGACTGAGGTAACAGTGGTGGGCTTCAGGGGTCAGTGAAGAGATGCTGGGATACTGTGCGCCCACCTGTGTGCACTCATATAGAGTAGCCTGAGAAAACCATGTGAGGAGCTAGTAGTATTATTTTACATCTGTCTGGGGCTTTACAGTTTCCAAAGCACCTTCACACATATAACCATGTTTTCTGTTTAGAGAATGGGTATGACTGTTCCTATTTTATGTATAAAATTGAGGCCCAAAGAGATCAAGGGACTTACTGCATGTTTTACAAAGACAGCATGCAGACAAAACTGAGTCCAGAACACAACCAACTTCTGGATCATTGCACAAGCGTGCTTGCCGGCTCTAAGTTCATTCCCTCTGGAAGGCCTTCCTGAAGCCCTCTGCCCATCCAAAATGCCCACTCAGGACTTTGCACAGATCCTGGACTCATGTCTGTCTGTCTGCCATTCCTAATTAGATCATAAGTTCCATGGAGGCCGGAGCCGTGACTCATTCACCTTTGTGTCCCCAGCTCCTAGGAAATACCTCGCACATAAAAGATGCACAAAAACTACCCAGAGTCCCTTTAAATATGGCTTTCAAGGTCCCATAGGCTCTGCACCACTGCCACCCCACTATGCTTTGACCTCATCACTCCCCACTTTCCCCAGAGCTGACCCCCACACAAAGTGCTTTCCTATCTCAGAGCCTTTGCCCTTTCTGTCTCCTCTGCTTGGAACACTCTGCCTCCGGATAGCCACGTGGTTCTCTCCTTCAGTTCATTCAAGTTTGCTTAATTGTCACATTCGCAAAGAGGCCTTCTCTGCAACTCAGCCCCATCCCTCCTTATTACTTGTCTCCTTTATATTTGTTCATTGTCTGTTTCCCCCACCAGAATGTAAGCTTCTTGAGAGCAGGAGCTTTGTTTTGTTCACTGCAGTGCCCCCGGTACCTGGAATAGTCTCTGCCATGCCATAAATATTTGTCAAATGAATGAATAAGCCTTACTATTTCTCATGTCAGTGGAGAGCTACTTTCTGTTACATCTTGAGAGGACAGTAGTTTTACCTGCCCCTGCTGAAGCCTCACTTCTCATTCTTTTCCCCAAGAAATGTGAGAATTGGCCATTGCTGTGCTATCAGTTGGGGAAGGATAGGGGCTACTATTTATGCAAGACCAGATTCTTCTCTGGGATTCGGGGCTCTTTGTACAGATATGTTCAGTCGAATTCCGTGGAGATTTTGGCCATGGTAGCCTTAGTTTCCAAGTTTGGGTGGGAAAAAAAAAACAGAATTAAAATGTACTGTTGTCCGTTTCAAAATAAGTTAGAGAGTCCACCTTGTTATACTCTGCTAGGCAGCCTCCATTTCTTCTTCTTCTGTGTCCTCCAAGGTAACGAGCACAGCCCTGGGGAAGGGCTGAGTAAAGGCCACCCTCCCCCATCCCCCACAAACTTCCTAGTTGTAATGCAGGATGGGCTTAAGTTCTTTCAAGTTCTGCTGGAAGTCTGGCTGGAAAGTTCCTAGACACCCAATTTTCTTGTTTCAAGTGCACTTTTTCTTTTCTCCTTGAAAATTGATCTGGGGGAATTTGTCTCCTTTGTAAATTCCATCCTAGAGGGTAGCTTAGAGTGTTCAGCATTCACACCGAACTTTCTAGATGCCTGATATGTGTGGCTGAGGGCTTGAACTCTTAGCAAGAGTACAAAGAATAGGGAAGGAACAGGCTTGCAAAGGAAATGCCCTTAGACCCGGCACTCACAGAACCTATGAACTAACCCAGCGTCCTCTCTGTCAGGACGTAGGAAGAGCTCTCTGCAGGGCTGGGCTCTGGAATTAGGGCTTGCCAGAGCTGTCCTGTCCCCACATCCCCCAACAGTCACTCTTCTCACTTCAACGCCCAAAATTACAGAGGCTGGGCCATTCCAACCGTGAAACTCAAGGGAAAGCAGAATTGACCTTCTCCCCAGGGATGATGACTCAAACTTCAGGATGTATTCATTCTTTTAAGAAATATATCATGCACCTATTATATAGCAGGCCCTGGGCTGGGCCCTGGAGATGGACACTAAACTGGACTTAGGCCCTGCCCTCAAGGTGCCTACAGTCCAGAAGAGACTGACGTGTATATTAGGAGATAGTAGGAGATGAGATCACAGCGTGGGGGCCACAGTGGGCCACACCAAGAAGCCTGCCCTTCTGTTCTCTTGGTGTCAGGGAGCCAGTGGAGGGTTTTCAAGCAGAGGAGTAGCTTGACTGGGTTTTCATTTTCAAAAGTGCCCGCAAGAAGGGGTTGTTAGGAAGTTGGTTAAGTTGGCTCAAGTCCCAGGCCTCATGAACATCACGTCCTGCACCTCGCCCCGCTGGGCAGCTCCTTCTGTAGTGTGCTCGTACAGCACCTGGGCTCAGCCTGCATGCTGCGGTTGCCTGCTCTCTCACTGGTGTTCCTCACGAGGATGGCAGAAACTATGTCTTCTTCCCATTATATCCCAACAGCCAGCAACAGCGCCTGGAACATGGTAGCAAACTCACTGTATATATATATATGTGTGTGTGTGTGTGTGTGTGTGTGTGTGTGTGTTTAATGAAACTGTTGCGGTAGTGCAAAGGCAAGGCTGTGGGCAGTCCCTGCAGTAGGTCAGTGCTCCCAGCAATGGGCAGACCAGTGGGGAGGACTCAGCAAGCTGCAGCGTCCTATACCTTTCCCAATCTTCCTCACGTATAAGGTGGGGTGGGAATCCCTGCTTTATGGAGATGTTGGGGAGATTAAATGAGAGGGCAAGGTGGCAGCTCATTGCCAGTGTGATGATCGCGGGGCTGCTTCCACTTCCCCAGTGTGGTCAGTTTCTAGAAAACTAGGAGCAGAGCCAAAAGGAGAGGCATGGTTTGAAGGAGGCAAAAGTTCATTTTTCTATCTTCTGCATCTCCCTCTGTGTCCAAAAGAGCAACCACTATCCTATGGAGACTATCTCCAAGAAAGGCCTCTTCCAGGCCCCTGGATCCTCTGGCCTCAACAGCCAATCTTTTCCAAAAAAAGATGTACATCATCAAACTGTATCAAAATCAATTCTTAAAAAGTCCAATTTATGATTAAAGGAATGAATGAATGAATTAACCAATGATCTTTAATTCAAGCTCTGCCATTAACTATGACCTAGGGTACCCTATGTCCCCAAGCCTCAGTTTCCCAACCTCTAAGTGGGCATTAGACTATGTTCTGCACAGGTTAGTTTCAAGAACTCATTTAGGTCATGCATGTGTAACTACCTGGAAAAACTGTAAAGCACAGAAGATAAATATTTTTATTATCTTTTTTCATATCCCCCAATAGTGCATAGCATAGAATGTGTACAAAGGAAACCTCTGGCCAAATACTGAAATGATACATGATGTCTATTTGATTTCTTTACTCTCCTGGGTCTTATTACAAAATTTGCATGCCCACAGGTGCCAAGAGGTTAGTGGATCCCAGTGTGGTTGGCAGGTTCTGACAGGCTGCCTACTTTCAGCCTGTGTTTGACCTTCATTGATTTATACCAGCTTAGATCCTGCTGCTCCTGGAGGTGTCATCCCCCCCTCCCCACCCAGCCTTGCTCTTCCCCAACCATCCATCTCTTTATCCCCCGTTCAGCAGCCATTCTGTGCCAGGAAACACAAGTTCATTTGGTGTTCAAGTGCAAGTGAAGGAAGGCCAGCTAGAACAGCACAGCAGGGCAAGAGACTCTCAGAAGGGATGCTGAACAGCTGCTCCAGTCCTTCTGGCCAATTGGAAGAAGGGGCAGGACATCTTCATTCCACTAATCTGATCTTCATTTGTTTTATCAAATTCCTCTTTTAAAATGCAGTGCAGTCTTAGAGGAGTAATCCTGATGGTCATGCACACGCTGATGAAGTTTAATTCAGTTACATACTAATTGCTAATGTTTACAAATCTACATGTGTTCTGTTGCCATGCATTTAATTTAACCTTCACAGCTCTGAGATGTAGCTATTAACTCTGTTTTACAGATGAGGAAACTGAAGCTGGAGCAGTGAAGTAATCTGAATATAGAGCTGCAAGTAAGAGAGATGAGATTTCACACCCAGCTTCGGCACCCTGCAAAGTTTGTCCCTTTTCACTAAGCTATGTTGTCTCCCAGGTGGTTTAGAGGGAGCAGGATCCCGATTCAAGAAGGGCTAGGAACCCAGAGCCTAGCAAAGGGAACTCATAGCTGAAGACTGCAAAACTGGTCCAGAAATGCCCATTGTGAGAGCCAGTTTGTTCACCTGCTGCCCACCTCCCCATAGCCATCCACCCACCTTGGTTAGAACTGGGGGTGCAGAGTCGGGTTGACAATCTCTTGGGCTGAAGGACCCAGTGAGGGATACAACTGAGCTTGGTTCACTTTGGCTTCTTGACAATGTTTCCCTATTTTTATTTTTTTAATTAGAAAACAGAATTGTTTTAAAATCTCTCATCCTTCTTTTAGCCATTTTAAAAACGCACTTTAAGTGATCTTTTCAATAATGCAGATTCTACAGTCCAATGGCATGGGTTCATATCTCAGCTCTGCACTACCTTAGCCATTTCTTAAATGCACTTTAATTGGATTTCCCAAGAACACAGGCTCTAAAGTCTAATGGCATGGGTTCAGATCTTAGCTCTGCACTTATTAGTGATACGCCTTTTGGGTAAATTACATAACCTCTCTGGGCCTCAATTTGCACATCTATAAAATGCAGGTTGCCTTACTGTATACCTCAGAGGATGCTTGTGAAGAGGACATAAAGTGTCTATATAAAGTGCTTAGCACAGGACCTGGCACATAGGAAGTGCTCACAGAATCATAGGTGGTCCAGGGCCTGCTACCTGAGCCCCACCTGTTCTGGGGGTCCCAGCCCCGGCCCTGCCTGAGGACTTGAGTGTGGACAGCACCTGTCCCCAGGATGATGGAACACTCGAGTAGCCTAGCCATTCCCTGAAGAGTGGGGCATTGGCAGAAAAAAGTGCAGGAGTTAGGAGATAGTGTGTCCTTGCTGTTCTTCATCAGTGAAATCCAGATTACACTCTTCCCTCAAGATCATTTCTTAGGTGTCTTATCTGAAGCAATACAGATTTGTCTGACAAGAATGTAGAGGTGGATTCTAAAGCAAAGGGCCCTTTCAGACCCCAGAGGTTTCTCCCTAGGCTAATTCAGACAGTTGACCTAAAAAAACCCTGATTTTTTCTTTTTTCTTTTTCTTTTTTTTTTTTTTTTGTCAATGGGGTGAAGTGAGGTAAAGATTAGAAGAGAAGTAGGTTGGGCTTCATGGAGCCCTGCTTTGGGCTCACACCTTTATTTTCCCTCGTCCTTTGTTCTGTTCTGTGTCCATCTATCCATGGACCTGCTTGTGAGTACAAATATAATAGAAAGGGATAAATGAATAAGAGAGGTAATCCCTGATAAATCTACTTGGAAAATGGGACTCACGAAGGTGGGAGAGACTTGCAGAGCCAGCAGAGTGAGAGACCCCAAGAATTTAAATGGGGTGGTGATGCTAGCGAAGTTCAGCTGCTTCTGGAGACAAAATTCCAGCTGGGGAAGGCCACAGTTCTGAGTAGTGTCTCCTGATGTTAATAAAGTCTTTGAGAGCCTAGATCATGCAACTTGCTGAATTCAGTTTATATTTCCTTAGGCAAAATCCCTCTGACCCAGGTAGAAATTTAATCAGAGAGCGAGAAAGAAATAGAAAGCAGCAGGGGACAAACTAGCCTCTTGAAAGTCAGGAGCTCTGCTCCATGGCTGGTTATATTTTAAATATAATGGAAAATTAGAAAATAGTGAACATTTACCGAGTGTTGACTGTGTTTGAGGAATTGTGTTGGGAACTTTGATGACTGTATGTTGTAATTTGAAACTATTGTGTACCCCAGAAAAGCCATGTCCTATCAGTCATGATTCAAACTTGTGAGGGCAGCCATTTTCTATAATCCTGATTCAATATTGTAAGGTGAAACCTTTTAATTAGGTTGTTTCCATGGAGATGTGGCACACCCAATTGTGGGTGTGACCTCTTGATTAGATTGCTCCCATGGGGATGTGACACACCCAATTGTGGGTGTGACCTCTTGACTAGATGGTGATGTGACCCCACCCATTCAAGGTAGGTCTTGATTAGTTTACTGGAGTCCTTTAAAAGGGTGAACATTTTGGAGAAAAGCTCAGAAGTGACATTTTTGGAGATGTTTGGAGTGCTGACAGAGATGTTTGGAAATCAAAACAGAAATGGCCCAGGTGCTAAGCAAGGACTCACAGAAATAGCCAGAACCTAAAGAGAAGAAACCTCCAGCCCTGGGAGATGCTCAGCTAAGAGATGAAACCCAGAGCAGCTAAGAGTGGCCCCACAGATGCTTAGAGAAGAAGCCACTGGAATCAGAAGCTAGAAGCAATGGAACCAGGAATAAGGACCAGCAGACACCAACCACGTGCCTTTCCATGTGACAGACATCAGCCTTTCTTTGGAGTCGAAGTATCTTTCTCTTGATTCCTTAGTTTAGACTTTTCTACGGCCTTAGCACTATAAACTTATAAATGCATAAATCCCCTTTATAAAAGCTGATCCATTTCTGGTATGTTGAATTCTAGCAGCATTAGCAAACTAAAATAGATTTTCTTACCAAAGGGAGGTGCTGCAGTTTACAAATACTAAACATGTTGAAACAGCTTTTTAAATGGATAAGGGGAAGGTTCTGGAAGAATTGTGATTAGCTTGATAGAGAAGGCCTAGAATACCTTGAAGAGACTGCTGGTACAACGCTAAAGGTGATTCCGATGAGGTTTTAGACAGAACTGATGAATGTGTCATTGAAAAGTGGAAGAAAGGCAACCCTTGTTTTAAAATGGGAGAGAATTTTGCAAAATAGTGTCCTTGTGTCAGATGGAAGGCAGGATTTGAAGGCAATGACCTGGGATACTTAGCGAGGAAATTTTCAAACTAAATGTGGAAAATGAAGCCTGTTTACTCCTTGCAGCTTATGGTAAAATGCTAGAGGAAAGGGATAAGCTGAGAACTGAAGTCTTAGGTACAAAGAAACCAAAAGACCATAATTCATTTAACCCTCTCAAAAGCCTTAAGCAGAAAGCATATTGGTCCAATAACCACTTAACAGTTTTCTATTCTGAAGACATATTCTTGGACCATGTGGGCTAAATTTTTCCCCTCTTCAGTTGGCCAAAAGAAGTGATATTCCCAGTTACTTATAGCTCAAGCAAGAGATTTACTGCTTTTCCACAACAAACTCCAAGTACGATAGGGACACTGCCCATTAACCACCATCAATTAGTTCTTGCTGCATAGCAATTGGTCCAGCCTTTGCAACAGGGAGCCCTGTACATGTCTGAGACTTCCAACCTGCTCTCTACACTTGGGGAGTTCAGACATGTCAAACTTCTTGACTTGACAACCAAGTTCTGAAATCAGAGGCCCATTTATTGGAGTGTAGAGAGCAAATATGAAACCCACTGTGACCCTACCCTTCCAATCCCTGACCATCAATGCTGGAGACACTTCCCGTTTCTAACAAATGCCACACATGCGAGGTCTCCTTGATGCAGAAAACATGCACTGAAGAGTGCACTCCTTGGATAGGTCCTGGACACCTAGATTCCACAGTTGCTTGACCCAGGTGAGATATACAAAAGAAGGACCAAAGTTTCTAGAATGGTCAAGAGACTCCTATCTACAGAGGTTATATACTTTCTACTCTCCAAGTTAGGCCTCATATTTGGCAGATAATTAGTCACTTTGTTTATCAAAACTCCCAGATCTTTCTTCATATTGACCCAGCAGGAAGCTTTCATGTTTTGCTGCCATTTCTTATATACATTTATAGGGCACAGGATCTTCCAATACTTTACTATACAGTGCCAGTATGCTCCCACTTACAATTTGTAATTACAGATATTATGAGTGGACACAAGCTCTACTCTTAAGAACTAAGGTCTTCAGGTCTCTCTTTGTGACTCAGTTCAAAGCTTTGTGACATTAGAAGTGATCCCTGCTCACTCATCAGGTTGCACAGGTGATATAGTCACTGCTTCAACAACTGTCAAGTAAGAAAGAAGTGACATTAGCTATTAGCTGGTTTGGGGGCAGCATCACATGGGAGAAAAAACCAGTGATTGCTCACCTCTTGCATGGGCCTCAGCCACAGTGGAGGGGGGGGGTGGGGGGGTGGACAATGCATAATATCCAAAATGGCAGAAGTAAGACAGCAGTTACAGTCCCTATTGCCTAAGTCTTCAAAGATACCCAGCTGGGCAGAGGGAGGATGTGAAGTTGGGATTTCATGGTACCCAGGGAACGGCAGGGTCAAGGCCAATGATACATTCCTGCTCTTTCTCTTTTGAAGACAGCTCCTCATCTTCTCTTGATCCTAGAACTCCAGGCTGGTTTCCCTGGTAACTAGGCTGACTTCCTGAGTAACTAAGCTAAAAACCTTCAAGGGGTGGGTTGGGGTGGGGTGGGGAGGACAGTTGCAGGCATATCTCCATAAAGGATGTTAATGGGAGGAAGGCCAACTGTGTGAGGAGAGGAGGTGGAAGAGACTCAAAGAGGAAGATGAAAACATTGAAGCAGGCCTCTCTGGCTTGACACTAAGAGAACCTAAAGCATAAAGCAGCTACATAACTTGTCATGTAACTGGTACAACATAGAACCAGGAATTAGTTTTCCTTTTTTCCAAAGAAAATGCTGCCACTGTCCAACCATCAGGAAGTTGTGCCATTAAAGTTGTGTTTCTTGGAGTGGAGATGTATGTACAATGATCTATGAGTGAGGCTGTTTGAGACTGAGCTCACTGCCCCATGTCGGAGTCTCCTAGCCCACATGCTGGCCAGCCCATCCCCAGCAGTTAGCCAGGGGTAATGAGAGAGACTCGAAGGTACAAAACAAAGCTGGAAACCCAAACTTGTGTTCTTTCCACCAGTTAGAATAACTTAGGATAAAAACTTGCTGAGAACAGCAGAGGCTCCTGGGACGACTGGCAATTTGAGTATCTTAGAGACAGACAATATGTTGGTACCAGATGTCATTTTAAGCTAAAAACCTATAGTTATGTTGCTTAGATTATCTTCTTTATTTACTCTAACCCATAATCCAGAAGCCATTCTATATTGAATGTGGGCCACTGAGCATTCCTGTGAGAACCACAGCTCAGTATTTTTAGGTGTTGTACTTTCCAGCTAGGGAATTATGTTTTTCTCTGCAGATCCCTGCATTTAATATCTGATTATCTAACTGTCACTGGTCCTCAGGAGTCAGCACCTTATCTCTACCAACAGAGTGTCAACCCTCAAAATAATTCCTGATCTGTTCTATCGACTCTGGCCCCAGAGAAATCTCCTAGGCAGGATCTGTGCATCACTTGCTATATCTACCACCTGGGCTGAGCTGTTTTCCACCTATTTTCCTCTGCCCTCTTCTTAGTAAGGGGAGGAGCAGAAACTGAGGAGGTCTGGGTGTTCCAACAAGCATTCTTTACTAGGCAGCCCTTGACAATCTCCAAGGAGGTGCCAGTCGTGTTTCCATGGAAATGGATGTGGTGTCTCTCCTCTCCATGCAGCCCCTAATCCACCCTCCCCTGGAGACTTAGGACAGCCCATGTCACAGAACTGGGAAGCTATGAAGAGTGTACATGCCTCAGATGAGCCCAAACATCAGCACAGTCCCAAGCCTGCCTCAGGATTTGTGCTGAGGTTGATAGCTCAATCTCCATCAGCTCTCCTGCCAGGCTGTCTTTGTTTCTTACCAGTGGCCGCCATGACCTCTGCCTCTACCTGTCCTTCCATCTTTTTCTGCCAGTCCAGTCTCCTCACTATACCCCTGGTCTGACCTAAGACAGCTGGCCGCCTTCCTCTGCCCACATCCTCCTGGAATGGCAGACTGCTCTGCTGCACCAGAGGGGCTGGGACAACAGGAAGGTCCAGTTTGATGGTGTGTTGAGTTTGCCGTGCTCTATGGAAGGGAAGGTGCCCTCCCAGGGAAGCCCCTCACAGGCCCTGGGAGAGCCCTTGGAGTACAGGTGGGAATGCAGGGTGTGTATCAGGGGGCTGCAGGGCCCCGTGAGGGTAGGTGGAGATGGAGTTCACTGCACCTAATGGGGATGGCCAGGGGCATCCCACAGGTCTGAGAGACCTGCTGGCTGGCTTGGCTGCTTTGGACAATTTGCATAAGCTCCCTGAAATTGTTTCCTCTTACGTAAAATAGGTCTACTAATATGCACTGTACAGAAGGGTGGTTCTGACAATTAAATGAAGAAATGTAAGTGAAATGCTCCCCACCTTCTGGTATGTCATAGACGTGGAAACAGCGGTGACTTGAACTGTGGCAGCTGCTGCTGAGGAGGTTCCATCCTGCCCCGGTACACTCTTGGCCTCGGTTGGCCACCGACTGTCCTCTTGTCCCTCTCAGGGCTCCCTCCAGAACATGTGACCATCTTGATTGATGGGACAGGGTAAACTAAGGCACATTTAGTCCTCCATGTATGTCTTCTAAGGAAAGTGCAGTCAAGGGTGAAGCAGAGGGAACTCTGTGCTGACAGAGCCTGACTCGATTCCGTCCCAATTCAGCAGGGCCAAGGGCAGGTTTGAGTCCACCTTGACAAGACAGTGTCCCTGCGGGGTTCCGTGTGTTCCATGGGAGGGCAGAGGTCAGCACAGTGGCCGATGGGGAGGTGTAGAAATCGATTCTGACAAGGGCATAGAACAGCCTTCTCTTCGTCTCTGCCCCCATGCCAGGGCAGAGGCCTCCTGCTGCTGTCCCTCACCTCCTCACACAACGTTTGTTCCATCGGGTCCACTGACCTCTCATCATCGTTGCCACCCAAGTTCCCGCTGCTCGTTTGCCACCATTTCTGTCTCAGCAGCGGAAACGGGCACTTTTCCTGGACCTGGTCCTACTCAGGTGGCTTCTACTGCCGGGCTGCAGTCAGCTGCTCATGTCTGAGATCAGCTCTGCATCCCTTCCTCCTGCTTCCTTACCACCAAGCCTGACTTTAGGCAGCATGGACTCCTGATGACACGCGTTCATGTGCACACATGCACATGGGAGTAGTGCACACACACACATGTGCCTGCTCCCCTGCACACTCCGAGCCCCCATCCCCGTTCCCCCCAACACAGCAAGTCATCCCTTGTACGGTGGCTGTTCCCGGGGATTTCTCCCCCCTGCGCTCGTATCATCCCAGCCAATCAGGACACACTGAGTAACAATTCAGATCTTTCCTAAAACTCAACTCCTCCCTTAACTTTCAGTGCCTAAGCTACATTCTGTTGCTTTCTTTAAAAACGTAATGAAGGGTTCTTTCCATCAACCCACTTGCCTGCCATTGACAGGCCCTGGAGGCTTCTACTGATCAAGATTCTTTTATTCTGCACGGAATCACTCTGACACACTTTTGTGAGTTAGTTCTCCATTAATTCGGCACAAGTTCAATCTCTTAGAGCCTCTACATCTGCAAAGGGTCAGAAGGATAGTCTGTGTAAAAGGAGGTAACCCCCCGGCTTTAAATGGGGTCTCTGAGTTCTAGGTCCTGTCCTGCTGGACTTGGCAGGGCCATAAAGATTATGTTTCTTTTCCTTCCACTTCTGCCTTTGGCCCTCGAGGAAAGGAAATAAAAGGATGCAAATGCCCCATCAGGCCCCTTCGTTTCTTTGGTGGAAGCTGTGGGAAGGACAGGAACTTGCAACAGCTGCTTGAAAATTAGAAATTAAGCTCATCTCCTTATTTTTCCTTATTTTTTCTCTGACCATTTTTGCACCTAGAATTGAAACATGACTTTGCTGTATTTTTCCTACCACTTGTCTGCCATATACCCATTCTGGATCATTTCTCACGAACTGCCATGGCCCACTTTTAAAAACTGTATATATTTTTAAAAACTTATAAAACAAAAAATTAAGAAGGTCTTGTTTATGTGTTATAGAAAGATTTTTTCCTGTTCCAGTATTTTTCTCTGCATGGCCCCTTAAAGGAGTAGCCGTCCTAGTATATTTCATTGTTTCTTTACCAATCCTTTACTAGTTCTGAAGTTACAAGTGATTTTTTTTTTTTACAAGGGCAGGCACCTGGAATCAAACCCTGGTCCTCTGGCATGGCAGGTGAGCATTCTTGCCTGCTGAGCCACCGTGGCCCACCCTACAGGTGATTTTGAAAGAGTCTAGGTTTGAACTCACAGAGACACAGATTTAATTCCAGCTCAAACACTTAGTAGCAAGTTGGAAAGTCTCTGAGATCCAGTGTATTTGTTGGTGCAACGGGGAAGGTGATCATATCTACCTAAACAGTGTTATTGAGAGAATTAAGCAAATTACTTATTCCTTCATTCATCAAAAAAACTGTATTAGAGTGAAATTTCTGAGGTCCTTTTTCACTCTCACCTTATTACACAAAAATGACTAGATAAATGCAAGAGACTAGACTTAGGGTGGTTTGACCTAAAGTAGAAGCTGTGCTGCATACATAAGCTTCACTTCAGGGGGCTCCTGCCGCTAGGGTCAAGACTGGAGTTCTGGGTGGGCAAGGCTGGCTTGCACCTAAGGGGCAGGGACAAAAGGAAACCAAGGTCTGCATCCTGGGCACGAACAGGCTTAAGGAAGCTTGGAGATCACCAGGCAGAGAGTGGATGAACTGAGAACCAACTCTAATTCCAAAGTGAATGTCTGCAGGAGCAAAGAGGCAGGAGAAGACTAACAGGGAAGAGGGGAAAAGGGGGGCTGAAGATACTGACCACCTTTGAAAAAGACCCTGGTGGACAGGGGTCAGTTAAGAGCACTAGGGCAGGCCAGCCTGGATCCCTTGCTGCAAGGGACAATCTTCCATGGCTTTTTATTCTCCCCATCAGTGCTTGCCTCCATTGGTATAGCTAATTAGCATTGATGGTAGTTCATTAGCTAATTATTTCTGGCTCGTGTTTACCAAGTGTATTACAGGGAGTTTGGACAGATCTCCCTGAGAGCTAAATTCTGGAAATTCTTCAGAAAAATTGGCACTTTTCATAAGCCCCCTCCCCCCCCCCCCCCGCCCCACCAACCTTTTTGTTGTTCAGAAAAATGACAGCTTAGCCATGTTAACCAGAGTTTCCAGTCTCTCCTGTTATCCTGCCTCAGTGAGAAGCTGGGGGAGTGTGGTAAAAAACGTACAGGATGTGGGTGAAGGTTCCAGCCTGCCTCCATCACTTATTAACTGTTGGACCTTGAGAAAATCATTCAACCTTTCTGAGCCTTGGTTTCCTCATCTATAAAGTAAAGGAAATAATATCTGCCCTATAGAATTTCTGTGAGGATTAATTGAGATAATTTCATATGAAGAGCATTTTGTGAAATGTAAAGTGCTCATCCAATCCTTAGTTATGGTTATTTTTCCATTCATTCAGTCACCAAATATTTGTGGAGCATTGTTTTGGTTTGCTAAAGCTGCCAGAATGCAATATACCAGAAATGGGTTGACTTTTTCAATGGGGACCTATTAGGCTAAAAATTTACAGTTCTAAGGCCCTAAAAATGTCCGAATTAAGGTATCAACAGGATGACACCTTCTCTGAAGAAAGGCCGATGTCATCTGAGGTCCCTCTGTCAATGAGAAGGGGCATGGCAAAGTCTACTGGTCCTTCTCACCTGGTTCTGTGGCTGTCACTAAATGTCCCTGGGTGTTTCTCTCTCAGCATCTCTGGGCTTTTATTCTCTTCACAAAGCATGCCAGTAAAGGACTGAGACCCACCTTGAATGGGCTGGGTCACATCTCAGTTGAAATAGCCTAACAAAAAGGTCCCACCCACAATAGGTCTGCACCCACAAGAATGGATTTAAAGAGCATTCCCTTTTCTGGGGTACAGGACAGATGCAAACCAGCACAAGCATCTCCATGCAAGTAGGAGATATGGGACACACAGAGAATTCTGCTGAGACACCGTCTCCTTGTGCCCCCCAGCCTGACAGCTCTGAGGGAGTTATCAAGGCCATTGCCTCCCCTTCAGCCTCATCTTCCCTAACTCTTGGCCCAACTTTATGTTCAAGTAATACAAAAACTATTTCTTCTGAATTTTTCTGCCCAGGCCATACCTTGGGGCCACAGCTCAAGCTGGTTGCTCTTTTGCTGCTTATTCTTTATCCAAGTTTCTCTTCAGGAACCAGTCACCCTGTGTTCAAATAATATGTAACCCTTGGCTGCCCATTCTTCACTCCTCCAGACCTCAATTTTCTCCAGTCTAAATGCAGGATAAATCTAGTACCAACTGCATTGGGTCATTGTGAGGACTGACCACTCAGCATTGGGCTATTTGAGGACCTACCACATGGCATTGGGCTGTTGTGAGGACTGACCACTCAACACTGGGTCATTGCGAGAACAGAGCCCACGGCATTGGATGGTTATGAACACCAACCCGTTAATGCGTGTAAAGGGCCATGAGCAACGCCTGGACAGAATATGGCCTCAGTAGGTGTTAGCTGTTACTGCCATCACCACTGTCCTCCTCTCCCCAGCTGGCCTGGGTCCTTCTGCTGTTCCCCCGTGATGTGGGATATATGTCTGTCTACATGTTTTAGTTTGTTAATGGTGCTGGAATGCAATATACCAGAAATGGATCCATTTTTATAAGAGGGGATTATTAAGTTACAAGTTTACAGTCCTGTGGCCTTAAAAATGTCCATACTTAAGACATTAAGAGAAAGATACCTTGACTCCAAAGAAAGGACCGAATGGCATCTGGGTTTCCTCTGTCCATTGGGAAGGCACATGGCCAGTGTCTGCTGGTCCTTTCTTAGCTTCTCTGGGGAAAGTGCTGAATTTCTTCTCTTACCTTCCCTTGGCTCTCTGTAGGTTCTGTCTTTTCAGTACCGTGGTCCTTGTTTAGCATCTCATGGGAAGGCACATGGCAATGTCTGCTGGGCTCCTCTCCTGGCTTCTGGTTTCAAACAACTCTCACAGATCCCATGGGTCCTTCTGGCATTTTCCTCTGCATCTCCAAACATCTGTGTCTAAGTCATTTCCCCAAGCATTTCCAAATGTCAGCGTCCAAATGTTTCCCCTTTTACAGGGCTCCAGAAAACTAATGAAGACCTATAGCTCCATCTAAGCAATAGGTCATACCCACAATTGGGTGTGTAACATCTCCATGAAAACAACCAAATCAAGAGGTCCCACCCTACAATATTGGAACAGAATTTAAAGAACATGGCTGCCCCCACAAAACTGGATTAGGATTAAAAGAACTGGGGTACATAACAGTTTCAAACCAGCATAACTACATACATCCCACATTGTGTTGAAGTGAACTGCCTATAACTCTGCTCCTCCAAGTAATATAAGTGCTCCCTGAGGACGTGTATCGTGTAGTATTAGGCTTGGTGTCTCCCATACCCAAAACAGTGGAGAGCGCGTGGTATATGTTCAGTCTTCACTGAACTTGTTTGAAATGAGTCATATCTCTGTAGTGGACTCTTTATTGATCTTGATTGGGACAACCATCCTTCCAGTGGGGCTTGTCATAGTGCTGGAAGAATGGACTTGACCTGTGACCTTAGGTGGCTCCTACTCCTTTGCCCCCCTCCCTTGACCCCTGGCCCCCGTTTCCCCTGCTGACTTTTGCACTCTCGGCCCAGCCTTCCTGTTGAAAAGATGTCTATTTCATCAGGGAGGGCATTCATCTGCCTGTTCAGGGACCGGACAGGTCCAGAATCAGTGAGAAAGCAAACCATTAGGATGGTCCAGGGCTGAAAACAGTAGAGTTGTCACCCGTAGTTGTCGGTACATGAGCTCTGAATGTGGTGTGTATGGGATTGGACTTTTTTGTTTCCTAGTTTTTCACATCAATGTCTTTCGACCTACTCCTGACATTTTGAAGCATGCAGCATCAGAAAGTGGACTCTGGAAAGCAGAGTTGTAGGGACCTGGGAGGGACAGGAGGTGGTTGTATAATTGGCCTAGGTAGGAATCTCAATTTTATTTTAAAAGAGCTACTTCTGCAAAAGGCTATTATTAGCTTCCTGTCTGGCTTCGGATCCTTCCCTGTCTCTGCCGCTCAATGCTGTGATCGCTGCCAGGAGAGCAGAGGGCCCCAGTGCTACCAGGAGGGCGCAGCACCCCAGTGCGGCTCAGGGGCTGGGTGAGCAGAGCCTCAGAGCGTCACCGCAGCATTGCAGACCCCTGGGCTCCAGACAGCCAAGGAAAAGAAGCTTGTTTAACCCCCATGGTGGTTATGTTAACAGCTCCGCCACCCTACACAGAGCCGAGTCTGCTCCCTCCTGCCAGGTCCTTGGGATACTGGTGAATTCCAGTTCATGCAGACACCTGGAAGGGAGGGCCACCCCAAAACATGAGGACATGTGGCAAAATTGGGCCCCTCCGCAGAGCCTTCTCCTACATCCTGGCACTCTGCACGCCCTGAGCACAAGATTCCATCAGAAGGCCACATCCGCCCCTTTCTGAAAGGCTTCCTGACCCCACCACCAGCATCAGAACAGACCATCTTCACTGCTGCTCCTCTGAAATCTTGAATTTGAACAGCCGTCTCTCAAGTCTTTCTACCAGACCAATTCTTTCATCTCTTAGAGTTGCTTTCTCCATGCTTGTTGCCTCCTTGGTCCTCCTCCTTAGCTCCCAGGCACATCACTGCTCCTACTCTTTCCCCGATATCCTCCATCCTCTTGCCTCTCCTCATTGCCTCCTTCATGCAGGCTGTCACTCATTCCAAGAGCATTTGTGAAATATCACTACGTGCCAGCCACAGTGGTGGTTGCTCCGTCTGTGGCAATCAGAGTTAACATGGTCCCTGCCCTCATGAAAAGACAGATCTTTAACCAGAAGCACACTCACACATATATGATTAAAAATGGTGGTAAGTTCTATGAAGGAAAAGAAGGGAGTGGGTTGCAGATCAGGGAAGACCTCTCTGAGGAAATGACACTTGCCCTTAGACCTATGTGCAGTTTACCCAGGTGAGAAGTAGAAAGAAGGACTTTTGAAACAGCATATGTCAAGGTCCTGAGGCAGGGAAGAGCCTGGTATCTTTGTGGACTATAAGGGAAGCTGATGGGGATAGAGTGCTGAGAGCCAGGGGAAGCATGGTATGAGCTGGAGCAGGGAAAGAGTCAGAAGCCAGATTATGCAGGGCTGTGTAAGAGGAAGTGAGGGGGTTGGATTTAATCCCCCATAATGGGAAGGTTTTGAAGTGTTGTAAACCGGGCGTGAGGGACCACACAGCCCAGCCCAAACACCATACTAACCCAACCTCTACTTCCTTTGTCCCTACCCTTGGACAGCCAAGTGCTGTGCCAGAAAATCACACCGCCCTCCAGAAATCAGGTGGCCTGGAACTGTCAGGAAGCCCATCACAGAGACTCACAGAGTGGAAATGGCTTGGCCATAGCTGGAGGTCTCTGTTTCCTCATTTGCAAAATGGGGATGGTGATAATAGTAGCCACCTGGCTGTATTGTTGTGAGGACTAAATTAGAGCAGGTGTGTAAAGCACTTACATCCTTGCCAGCCAGCGGGCATCCCAGCTGAAGCACATGGCCTGTGCTTTTTGTGTTATTCAAGTGGGATTCCTAGTATGGAATATTCTGGTGGATTCCTGGAGAAGGAAATCTTGGAGGGCCCCATTTACCCTGTGCTGGTTAACTTACAATGTCTGCTGCTGAAGGTTCTGCAGCCTCATTAACTGTTTCAGCCCAGAACATCTGCAGTTTCAGCCATTATTTATAAAGACACAACTAATTTTCTGGGAACCTCTCTGCACCTTCGGTCTGGTGCATGCTCTTGAGAATCCCCCCAGTCCACACCTATCTCCAGACACTGCAGACAGACATCCCTTCTGTATGCTCGGCAGGAATCCGTCCAGTAAAACACTTTCACAGGCCTGTCCTGAGGCACACGCCGAGCTGCTGGCATCCTCCTATCTCCTGTCCCCAGCTTAGCTGCTGCCGGCGACTCCCCACCTCTGCTGCCCTGCTCAGCCTGCGGTGAAATGTGGCCTGTGGAGAACACAAAATGGGAAGTTAATGAGAGCAATAAACTCTGATTTTAAGATCTAGCGCTAGACGGCTCCACTCCCTTACTAAGCCTCTTTCCCTGCATCTGCTTCCTTCCTCTGCTCAGGCTTTCAGGAACCTGCTATATTTGCTACCCTTCCCCCCCTCCTGGTCATTATTTGGTGGGAACTGGGAAGCTCCCTGAAGAAGGGGGTGCTTGGCAACTGGGGGGGAGGGGAAGGAGGCCCGTCCGTAGTGTGTCAATGCTGTTTCCATCTTCCACACTCGTCCTGCCCACAGCAGGGAGAGAGGTCACCACCCTCAGCAGCTGGACTGCGGCACCCGCCAGAGCCCTGCGCCTCTGCCACCACGCCTCTGCTGAGGTCCCAACTTAGCTCTAGTGTCACCTGTGGGGAGAAGCAGTGCTTTGGGAAAAGTGGTGCAGGGGGACGGATCAAGTTAGGGGCTTCAGTCCGCACTGGCTACCAACAGCCTTTGGTACCGAACAAGGAGTGGGCACAGGTGTTAGACAGTGAAGCCTAAGGAGTCGGAGTTGGGGTCAGCCCGGCTGCCACTTACTTGCTTTGGACTTTGGCAAATGACTTGGGCTGGACTTCAGTTCCCTTATGCAAAAGAGAGAGAGAAAGAGAGAAACATAGCACTTAACTTTGAGGCTGCTGTATAAAGCATTTAGCAGAACACTTGCCACCTGGTAAAGCCCCACTTAATATTAGCTGCTATTATCAGTAGTAGCAAAGTTAATAAAACTCTTCTCTCAAGATTCCTGCCCTTTGCCTGCCTTGATCATATCAACCTCGTCAAACTGTTTGCTTTTTGGTTCCCCTGGCCTTGCTCTTGCTCCAGTAAATAGGTCTTTGACTTTGACTCCATTTCCTGGTTTCCAAATGTTGATCCCCTCCAGCTCTCTGAGGCCGAGGAGTCCCCAGCCTCGTCTGTGCATTGACAGGATGGGGGTGGAAGAAGCGTACCCTGTTCCACTCCCGCCCACCCACCAGCTGGCCCTATGGAAGAGTCTGCAGGGCTCAGGCGGCACCAAAGGGCATTTGCTTTGGAGTCTGGATTTGGGGAGCGGGTAGAAAGGCTGACGGACTAGGATCAAGACCCCTGGTACCAGCAGTACCATCAAGACAAGCAAAGAGCATGCCATATATTCTTGTCTAAAGTATACAATCAGTGTCTCACAGTATCCTCACTCAGTTGTGCAATCATCTTCATTCTCAATTTTAGAGAATTTTCATTGTTCCGAAGAGACAATGACATATAGACACACACACATAAAATAAAACCCCAAACACCCCGTATCCCTTATCCCCTTCAATTATTTACCCCTAGTATTGCTGTGGTACTAATAAGTCTTTACCATTATAGTTCATAGCATGCGATAGGTAATTTTTCCCCCACATGCCACTCTATTAGTAACTCTTTGCACAAGTGCCATACATTTTCAGTAGCTCATGCATGAATTTATTTGTATTTGTAGTGTTAATCAGTGAGATACATGACTTTAAACAACCTCTTTCAATCAAATTCAACTTCAATATGGCACTATTACTTATAATCCCAGCAAGGAAATACCATCCCCTCTCTCCATTCCCAAACATTTAAGTTCAACCTCATTAATAATTCTGAACATACTAGGTAACCACTCTCCTTCTCTAACTTCTGTCCATCTCTAGGTCCCCTATAATCTACATTTTAAGACTCTGAGTTTATATTTTCTAGGTGATTCATATTAGTGAAATCATATGATACCTGTCCTTTGTGTCTGTCTTATTTCACTCAGCATTATGTCCTCAAGGTTTATCCATGCTGTCACATGCGTAAGGATGTCATTCCTTCTTACTACTGCATACATTCCATAGTATATTTGTACCACATTTTGTTTATCCACTCATCTGTTGATGGGCACTTGGATTGTTTCCGTCTTTTCCCAATTGTGAATAACACCACAATGAACATCAGTGTGCAAATGTCTGTTCTTGTCATTACCTTCAGAAAAACAGATCATTTTTAAGGTTCAATAATACCTGAAACATTTCATTCCAAATTATTGATTCTTTATTTGCTAGTTTGAAACTGTTATGTACCCCAGAAAAGCCATGTTCTTTTCCTAATCCAATCTTGTGGGACCAGACTTATTGTTTAGGGTGAAAACCTTGATTAGATCGTTTCCATGGTGATCTGACACATTCATTTGTGGGTGTATCTTTTTTATTAAATGGAGATGTAACTGCACACATTTAAGGTGGGTCTTGATTAGTTATTGGAGTCCTTTCAAAAGGGAGACATTTTGGAAAAGCACGGTTGCTTCAGAGCCAACATAGCCACAGACATTTGGAGATGCTTGGAGTGCTGATAGAAATGTTTGAAGATAGAAATAGCCCAAGTGCTAAGCAAGGACTCACAGAAATAGCCAGAACCCAAAGAGAAGAAAATTCCAGCCCTGGGAGATGCTAAGCTAAGCGATGAAACCCAGAGAAGCTAAGTGTGGCCCCACAGATGCTTAGGGAGGAAGCCACTGGAATTAGCAACTGAAAGCAAACAGAACCGGGAACAAGCACCAGCAGACACCAGCCACGTGCCTTCCCATGTAACAGACATTAACCTTTCTTTGGAGTCAAGGTATCTTTCTCTGGATACCTTAGTTTGGACATTTTTAAGGGTTTAGAACTATAAAATTATAAATTAACAAATCCCCTTTATAAAAGCCATTCCATTTCTAGTATATTGAATTCTGGCGGCATTAGCAAACTAAACCACTTTCTTTAGTCTCAGAATAAGAGAACTGTACAACAACAAAAATATATGAATAAAACTGTCCTTAAAAAAATACAGGGTTTAAACAAGGATTATGTAGGCATGTGCTAATCCCATGGTCACTTCTCACTGGGTTGCTGAGGCCCCTGGAACCAGTAAGGCAGGAAAAGACAAGAATGCTGATATCAATGAGCAGGTGGTACCCTTCCCTCCTGCTGGGCTACTTGCACCTGGAGTCCTACTTGCATTTATTCATTCATTCATTCATCCATAATGGAAATATGGATTCATCCAAATAGGAAATATTCCAATTTCCTATTCAGCTCTTTGGAAAGATTTGGCACTTTACGTCATTACCAGTATCCCCTTGACCTTGAAGAATATTTCCCTTTAGTGATTCCCAAAATCAGGTGGGGAGAAATGCCCTTGGTCTAGGAGTCAAGGGATGGCAGCATGGCCATCCTACATCTCTAGGCTTCAAGGGCTTCTGGCCAACCATCCCCAGGGCTCACTGTCTCCATCAGATGCACATGGTTACAGAAGAGAAAGACACAGTGGTTATTCCCCAGGGATGTTTCTGCTCCCCAAATCCAGGACCCCACACAACCTGTCCACCCCGGGCTCTAAAGCCATGGAAGACTCAGGGCAGCTTCCTTGGGTCTATGCTGGGCCTGACCATTAGCTTTAGCATCAGAAAATTAGTTGTGTCTTTATAAATAATGGCTTAAACTGCAGATGTTCTGTGCTGAAACAGTCAGTGAGGCTGCAGAACCTTCAGCAGCAGACATTGTAAGCTAACCAGGACAGGGTAAATGGGGCCCTCCAAGATTTCCTCCTCCAGGAACCCACCAGAATATTCCATACTAGGAATTCCACTTGAATAATACACAAAAAAATAAGTGAACTACCCTCCTCCCAGTCAGCGAGAAAGAACAAAAGGGAAAAGATGCAAAGAATGAAAGGGTTTGTGAGTTCACAGTGTCAGAAGACTTTCCATAGTAACAGGAGCTGCCAGATGCTGGTCTCCGGTGGGAGCTCATGGGAGTCCTGGCTTTGGGGCTGGGATGTTGGCAGTGTCAAATTAGGGAGCAGTTTCTCCTTCCCCCACATTACGCTCAGGCACAAGCCTGCTGACCAGAAAATCACAGGCATCCATCAAAGCTGAAGAGCTGCAGTGGTTCCCCAGCTGCAGGTAGTTTAAGAGACTCAATAAGGTAGATGTCAGAACCCTGGAGAGCAGAGTGAATGGAGACCCAGGCCCAGCAGAGACCCAAGGAAGCTGCCCGGGGTGGACGGGTTGTGTGGGGTCCTGGATTTGGGGAGCAGAAACATCCCTGGGGAATAACCACTGTGTCTTTCTCTTCTGAAACCATAATTTTGTGATGCAGAAAATCTCACTCACTATCAGCACAAGGCCGGAGGTCTTTGGTCAGAGAATGTAGGAACTAGACGTAGCCTATCCTATTGTTTATTCCACCCTCTTCGTTCTACAGATGAAGAAATTTAGGGTGAACTTGTTCTCGGGCTAGAATGGTAGCTTCCAGAGCAGGTGTTTTTAAACTGGGAAAATGGCCCCCACCAAATTTTATGCAAACTTTTATATATTTGTGTGTGTTCTGTCTCCTCTGTATTATCCACAGTCTAACACAATGTTCGGAACAAATTAGACTCTCAAAAATCCTTGTGAAATGAGTATGTGATGTGCCCCTTGCTTGGTACATGTCATGAGTGAACCTTTGCTCTCTCCTTTAACATCCCCATTATCTCACTGAAGTGTAGCCAGCTACCCCTCTGTTAAATTGTCAGAACAGAGCGGAATACGAAGCTCTCTAGTCCTGTGTCACCAGGAGGTTCCTACTCTTGAAGAAACGTGGGTCCCAGCCAGCCATCCTTCTTTTCGATGAGCACAAGCCATGAGAGCCCCCATTTATGAAGCACCTGCCATGTGCCAGGCACTATACAGATGGCTTTTATAGGTTTTCTCATTTATTCCCAAAAACAATTTATGAAGTAGGTTTTATTATTATCCCCATTCATATGGGAAGCTGAACCTAAAGAGGCCTAGTCATTTGCCCAAGGCCCCTGGTCAGCAGGTGGCCGTCTCCAATTTGCAGGCAGTGAGCTTGGCTGCCCACCTCACCCTCCTCTCCCAGCACACTGCCTGCTCTGCCCAGATTAGAATATGTCTCCACTCCTGTTTCTCTTTATTTTTCCCTCGAATTCTTCCCAATCATGCTATGCAATCCTGTGAGGTAAGACATTACTTTTTATTACAAAATAAATTAAATTTGTTCATTTTAATAGGTCAAATATAAAATAAAGGGAATATTGCCCATAATCCCATAACCACAGACAATCATTTTTAACATTTTGGTGTACTCATCCAATAATGCCTTTTCTCAATGTCAAGGTTTACCCTTAGAAACAACGGGATCCCAAAATAAGGTGGAAAAAATGTATGTCCATTCCTCTCTCCTCTTACCCACCATTTGTCTGGCTTCAAGAGATAGAAGTGGAGGGCCAGCTGACTTTCATGGACTGGGTTGCATGTGTGCGGCACCCCCACCTCCTGCCCCCCTCCACCCCCCAGCCCAGCTTCTTCCAGCTCTGCACAGGGCAGGGCTCGTGGGCAATGCTGAGTGCCGGACAGAGGCTCCCAGCACCAAGCCAGGATCCCTGAGGACACTCAGCCCACTATGTCTGCACCTGATCCCCTCAGATCCCTTCAGCTCTCTCGCAGACTTATTACCTCTGCTGCCTTCAAGAACTAACCTCACCAGCCTACTCTGCTAGAAACTCACTCTTTTCATTGCAGCAGCTTAAAGGAAACCCCTGCTCTAGGCTGATCCTCAAGATGCACATAGTCTGCTGGGGAAGACAAATGTAGAAACAAAGTACATAAATGCAGCGCATTTAAATACATACAGTAGTGTGCATGGGTGGTCAGTGGTAGAATGCTCGCCTTCGGTGCAGGAGACCTGGGTCTGATTTCCAGATCATGAACCTAAAAAAAAAAAAAAAATTAGTTGGGTGGGCCTTCTTGAGGAGGTGGCTTTGAGCTGCAAAACTGAGGATGAATAGGAGCCAGACATTTAAGGGAAGAGGGTTCTGGGCAACACGAACAGCAAGTCCAAAGGCACAAGGAGTTGGGCTTGTTGTTCAAGGCAGAGACAAGCTGGAGTTTAAAGAGCCAGGAGAGAGAGGGTGAGGATGAGGCTGGAGAGCAGGTGGGGACCTAAGAGTACAGTCATGGGTGTTACAAGTGCAATGGAAAGCCACTGTAGGATTTCTCAGAGAAATGAGGGATGATCTGATTTATGTTTTCCTAAAAAACATTAATTGCCTGTGGTGGGCGGCCAGGACAAGCTAGGAAGCAAGTTGAAGGAAGGAGGTTGTGGCATCATGCTGAAGAGAGAAGAAATAGCTTGGACAGGGTGGCCATGGAGATAGAGGGAAGGGGCAAATTCCATCCACAGGGAGAGTGAGGAAACCTGCTAAGAGAAAGGCGAGGTAAGGATGGGTGGAGTGGCGAGGGAAAGTCAGGGGTCTGCACACTCTTGCTTGCATTTCACCTGGAATGTGGCCCACATTGAATCCCACTCGTCCTTTGGGGTCGAACTCAGTCTCTGCCTCCCCTGTAAAAGCTCTCAGCACCCAGTCACCTCTGTTTCCTCTTGTTACATGCAAAGCCTGGATCCGAGCAGCATTTCTTTTCCCTGTGCCTGGCATTAGAGTGAGGTGGTGAATCTAAAGGGCTTGCTGTCTGGCCAGGGGACACAGTACTGCAGAACAGACATAGTCTCTGCAAGCCTGCCCTGGACAGATGCATGAGGGTGCCACCAAGTTTAAAGCTACCACAGGCTGTCTGGGTGGGGAAAGGAACTTTGCTCCCCAAAGCTCAAAACTGGAGTTGGAGGTAAACCATCCTCAGACATGACTCAGAAAGCTGGCCACCAACGCAAGACCTCAGGGCTGTCAAATAGAAACCAACTAGCAGAGGCCTCTGAGAACCCAGCCAGGGCCATTTAGGGGGCATGATCTCAACTGTCTCCAAGTAGTCATGGGAAAAAAACATAAGGACAAGGAATCTCCAGTACCTGCAGGTTAGAGCCTAGAGATACTCAGGTAAAACAGGATTGAAGGTGGGTTATGAAAGAAGCCCTGTCACTTTAAACGTGGAGCCTCTCCCAATGCTGATGACTTTTTAAAAACACTGGAAATTATCTCTTCTGCTATGGAACAAAAATTTCTCCCTATGTGCCAAAAAGAAAAGGATGTGGTCAGAAAGGAAGGGGGATGGCGGGGGAGGTGGGAGGGTAGTATTTACAGGCTTCCCAGAGTCTGACATAAACAGTGCAGAATGAGGAAAAACCTAAATTTAAAACTTACTCTGTAATCATGGAGCAAACCGTCTGAGGCTCGGGATACATGCCAGCACCAGAGCTGGGAATTGGTGTCTGAGTAGGCTGAGTGGCTGCCTGGAGGCACTGGGCTTAGTGACTCACCAAGTTGACAAAGGGCATGGCTTTAGCACCCCTCTGGCTTCCCCCTGCCTCCCAGTGCAGCCTTCCACACCTCCCTTTCCCCAGCCTTGGACTCTGCACACACCTGCTCCTTGAAACGTGCCTTATCTCCATGCATCTCTCTCTTGACCTCACTGCCATTGGCTATTTACTTCCAACTTCTCTTGGGGAGGGACTTGGAGATGGGGAAAGTGCTAGGGTGCTTCCTCTGCAAAGTTAGAAATGATGCTGAGCATGAGCCTCATGGGAATGCAGAAGCTTTGCCCTCCTTTGTGCTGGGGAGAAAATGGAATTCTCAGAGAATGTGGCGTTTTCTTTAAGCTTTCCACATGCCTAGAAGCACCTGAGGTTTGAGCTATGGAGGTAAAGAGAGAAGTTAGGAACCCATTTTCCCCCTCTGTAAGTGCAGTAAAGTTAGCAAAGCAGTGTTCCTTTGAAGAGGAGGCTCAATGTAGTTGTTAGATGACAGGCTCTCAGAGCAGTGCCTGGAGTCAGGAAGTTCTGAGTTAACCCTGAGCAGGGATGATGTTCTTAGAAGAGATACCCAGCCCTAGAACTGAAGCAGGGTCTTGTAGGGCCACTTCTCTACCTGGCATTACCCTTTAGTTGATAGACTGGAGAGAGGTTGGGGATTCTGGGGAGGAATCTAAACGTCAGAGAGATGGGAGGAGTCACCTGGGGGCCTGTCTACCAATTGTTCTAAAACTGTTTCAGTATTTGGGCAGGCCACGGTGGCTCAGCAGGCAAGAATGCTTGCCTGCCATGCCAGAGGACCTGGGTTTGATTCCTGGTGCCTGCCTATGGAAAAAAAAGCTGTTTCAGTATTTCAGCAGTGGGTATGTTCATAGCAGTGGGTGTCAGCTAATATCATCCATGGTTATTATTTTTGAAAGCCTTGGGACCATCAGTTTCCTACCAGGAAGGCACCATGAGAAAAGCATGTAATGCAGAATCAAATGTCAGGTTTTCAACTCAGTTCTGCCCATCACTGCAAGTTCCTTCTTATATAACAGAAAGTATATACCCACCGTGTGGGACTAATAAGAAGTGGATGCAATGCTGTTAGTGGATGTGCTTTGTAAATGTTAAGACTAAGCAGATGTGAATAGAAACATGCACACCAAAAAATAACTCCATATTGGAACTGTCCGGTATCCTAGAGCTGTGGACTGGCTCTCCCACTCAACCTGTCCCAAATATTTACACGGTGCATTCAGGCTGAGGGTACAAACAAAGGCCCACAGACCATACTTCTAAATATTTAAAAGTTATAAGTCAGACCAACAAAGTGCTGAATCAAATAAGTTCTACCCTCCTACCTTGGCAAAAATACATTTTAACAACTTGGGAGGCCAGATTTGATTTTAAAATTCTTGAACTCCTCAATGTTCTGTGCCCAAAATGTGACAGCCTAAGAACAGGCAGCCCTCAGCCTCTGACCCCAACCACTTCTCTTCCCACTCCTAACTGTACCACAACGAGAGAGGCATCACACACATGTATATGACCACCCAACATGCATGTGCGCATTCCATGCACACCCTCCATGCAGGTGGATGCACTGTCCTTAGAAAGACAGACCAGGGAAAAGGCTTGCATAGACTTGGAGGCATGTTTGGGGTCATTTGGGCTGGGAATACTGAGATTCCAGGTACTCAGAGCAGTCTGGAAGGAGGGGCACAGGCTCCAGTTAGGCACATCCTCTTAGCTCCACCAACTCCTTGCTCAATGTGGAGTCATGACCAGAAGATACTAGAGTGGGTGCTTCTAAGATTGGGGGGGGGGGGGGGCCCAGATAGGGACTTCTCCCACCGGTGTCTAGGGATAGAACCATCCAGGCCTCAAGGTCTTACCTGGGAGCTCTCCAGGTTTGAAATTGCCAGACATCTAGATACAGTTTCCTCTGATTCCCACCCCACGCTCCACTGGTGGCTTTAACATTAGTAGTTTCTCTGCATACCTGCCCACTCCCTGCCTTCAAGAATGCTACCACCAGCCTTCCTTACCCCCAGTGACAGCAGGGACTCAGGAGGAGAAAAGTAGGGCCCAGAGTGGATGCTGTGCTCCATATGGAACTGCTAGGTCAGGATGGAGCCTGGACCTGAACCTGGGGACCACTTACTTTAATAAACCATTTCCCATGAGCTTATTTGATTGGGATATCAAATATCATGTTCATCATGGTAAGAAGGGCTATAGGAGGAGGGGGATGAGATAATAACTAATACCTACTGTTCTAGTTTGCTAGCTGCCAGAATGCAATATACCAGAAATGGAATGGCTTTTAAAAGGAGGAATTTAATGAGTAGTTAGTTTACAATTCTAAGGCCGAGAAAATGAGCAATTAAAACAAGTCTATAGAAATGTCCAGTCAAAGGCATCCAGTGAAAGAGACCTTGGTTCAAGAAGTCCAATGAAGTTCAAGGTTATTCTCTCATCTGGAAAGGCATGTGGCGAACATGGTCAGGGTTCCTCTCTCATCTGGAAGGGCACATGGCAAACACAGTGTCATTTGCTAGTTTCTTCTCCTGGCTTCCTGTTTCATGAAGCTCCCCGGGAGGTGTTTTCCTTCTTCATCCTCAAAGGTCACTAGCTCGTGGACTCTGCCTCATGGTGCTACAGCATTCTCTGCTCTCTCTGAATCTCCCATTCTCCAAAATGTTTCCTCTTTTATAGGACTCTGGTAAACCAATCAAGACCCACTCAAATGGGTGGAGACGTGTCATCACCTAATCCAGTTTAACAACCACTCTTGACTAAATCACATCATCCAAGGAGATGATTTGATTATAGTTTCAAACACACGGTATTGAATAGGGATTATTCTACCTTTATGAAATGAGACTTTGTTTAAAACATGGCTTTTCTAGGGGGCATAGATCCTTTCAAACCAGCACACTAACGTAGTGTGTTATGGTTTACAAAGCGTTTGCTCACATATCAGCACTGCACTGGACCCCTGTAATCGCTCTGAGATGCAGGGAGGCCTGCAGTTCTTTTTCTTCCCATTTTACACATGAGGAGCCTGAGGCCAACAGTTGTGATTTGCCCAAGGTCAATCTGTGACACAATCTCCTGAGGGCAGTTTTGGTGCTTCCTCCATTTACTACACCTAAGACTTCAAAGAAGAAACGATGAGATGAAGAACACAAGGGGTCTTCCTGCCAGCGTGGTGCAGGAGAAGGTAGGACTTTGGTCAGAGAGATCCAGCCCCCAATCTTGGCTTTGCCTCTTCCCATCTGTATGACTTTGGACAGTTTACTCTGAGCCTTTTCCTTTTGTATGATCAAAGTATAGATATTCCTTCCTCGTATGGCTACTGTCAAGAGCGTGCACATGGAAGGGTTCAAAAGATGTTAGTTTCCCTCTTTCGGTAACCCATCTCTGTCACTTACTAATGCCTAAACTTAAATGTCATTTACTTTGTGCCACCCACCGTGCCATGTACTTTCCATTCATTATCTCATTTCATTGTCACACCAACTGCATCAAGCAGGTACTGTTATTGTCCCTATTTCGTAAATGGGGAAGTGGTACAGAAAGGGCAAGTGACTTGCCCAAGCTCACACTGCTAGTTAGTGGTAGTTCTAGGTTTACAAACCCAGGCAATCTGGCTCTGGAAATGGATGTCTACCACTATCGTTAGCCAGCTCTCTGCTTCAACTTCCTTCTCCCCTTCATTGCCCAACTTTGTGAAGGAATTACCTGAATTCTTAAAGTTTTCTTGTGCTGTTTTATTCCTCCCATAACCCCTTACAGAACAACCTTCACTCAAATATCTTAACTACAAGTGTTGTCTTGTTTATGTATCACCAGCATCCTAATTACGAAATCTGATTTTTTTTCTTAACCCTACTCTCCTTGCTTAATATAGCTTATGTGACTGCTGACTCCCTGAATTTGTCTTCTGTTGTTAACTTCGGAAACTAGTTCTCCCCTTTCACTGGCTCTTCTGCTTTTCAGATTTCTCATTATCTTCTCACCATCTAAACAGGTGTCCTAAGATCTCTCTCTCTTCATCCCCAAAAATCTAAACCACCCCAACTGATCCTCTCCATGTAGACAATTGCCAAATTAATATCTCTGTCCCTATCTCCTAATCTAGCCCTAACTTTGCAACTACCACATAGACACAATGTCCATAAATCTAGTCAACTCCATAAAAGTAGCAGTATCAAAATTGAAATTCATGGTCTCCTCCCATCTTTAATTTGAGATTAGTTCAATACTCATTTGTTCAACAAATATGTTTAAATTCCATTTATGCACCAGGCACTCTTCTAGGTACAATATGGCAGTGAATAAAATATGAATGCCCTTCTTTCTTGGAGGTTACATTTTGGGAGTATGGGGGAGATAGACCATAAACAAAGTAAATAAATTATATAAAATTTTATATAAATTATATAGCATATTAAATGTTGCTATGGAATGAAATAAAGCAGAGACAGGGGATGGGGCAGGACATTGCAATTTTGAATATGACTATCAGGAAAGGCTGAGAACATGACATTTGAGCCCTGAATAATGAATGCAAGGAAGTAAGCTATTGGATTCCAATGGAAGAATGTTCCAGGTAAAGTGCAAAGGCTCTGAGGTGGAAGTGTATCTGGCATGTTCAAGAAATAGCACATAGGACAGAGTGTGCAAGAGGGGAAAAAGAAGTGATGAGGTCAGAGAGCAAACGGGCAGCTAGATCACGTAATGCTACATAAGCCCTTTTAAGGATTTGGGCTTTTTCTGTGGGATAGGAGCTATGGAAGCATTTTGAACATAGAAGTGACATTATCTCACGTATGTTTAACAAGATCACTGTGGCTGCTGTGTTAGGAATAGACTGGAGGAGCAGAGAAGAGACATTAGCAACTGTAGTTTGGACCAGGTTGATGGTGATGGAGGTGGTGGGAAGAAGTTAAATTCTGAATATATTTGTTGATGTCAGCAGGTTTGCTATTGGTAGTATGTGGAGCATGCAGAGTAGTCAAGAGTGCCTCTAAAGTTTTTGGCCTGGAACAGAAAGGAAGGAACTCCCATTCGCTAAGACAGGGAAAGTGCAGGAGGAACAGATTTGACAGGGAAGAAGTAGATATTAAGAGTTCAATTTTGGATAAAGTTGGAGCATACAAGTGGTAATGTCAAGTGGACAATTGGGTTTATGGATCTGGAGCTCGGGGAAGTATTACATATAGAGAGCTAAATGTGGAAGTCATCAGAATGCAGATGGTACCTAGAGCCACGAGACTGGATGAACTCACCACAGAAGTATGAGTAGATAGAAAAGAGATGACCAAAGACTGAGCCCTGGGGCCCTTCAAAGTTGTGAAGTTGAAAGATGAGGCAGAACCAGAATAGGACACTGCAAAAGAGGTAGAGGGAGAAACAAAAATAGTAAGCATGTAGCATGTACCAGACACTGTGTTTTGTTCAAAGAAGACAAAGACAAACATGACTCCATCCTCACTGTCCTGAATCTCACTTTCTGACAGAGGAGTCAGGGCTTTGCATGCTGAAATACCACAGGGGGAGGGAAGGTTGTCCAACAGTGGGTGCGAATGTCAGCGACAGGGAGAGCACAAATTGATATTTCTGTGAATGATCCCCTACCTCCTCCCCAGTCACCTGGACTTGGTTCCTCGGAGTGATTTTTATTTTCTCTCCTCACTTGTCTTTGCTAGGCAATCAGTTACTCAGACAATCTGCCTTTGTATTATCTCATATATGGTCCCTCCTCTCCATTTTCTCTGCCACCAACTAAATGAAGGCCTCATTAGATCTCACATAGAATGTTGCAATATGCTCAAAAGCTCCTAAATGTCCTCATTTTCTCCCCTTATCCTTCTAATTCTCCTTCTTACATCCTCCTTCTTACTCTTCTTCATGGGTACATCACTCTCCTGCTCAAAAGTCCCCCCATCTCTAAGATGAAGCCCAGACTCCTAAACCCATTATTAAAGGCTCTCCACAAAATGACTCTACCCTGTCCCCCAGCTTTGTTTCCATTCCTCCAAAACTCTCCCTCTCAGGGTCCCTTCACTATTTCCTAGACACTCCATGTTCATGCTTGATGTCAAGCTTTTGACCATGATGGAAGTTCCCTTCTTTATCCCCAATAGCTTTTCTTTCTTTATTTTTTATTATAGTGCCTCTCTTTAATCCAAACAGCTCATTCTTTCCCTACAACTATAGCCTGCATGGATGACCACAATTTTGAATTCCTAAAATTACTTGGGAGACTGTGCTACTAATATTTGTATGTGGTGAATGATGACATGAAAAGCCATTAAATACACTTATATTCACTTATTCATTCCGTTTTATTTATGTGTGGTTTGCCCACCACCACCAAAGGGCAAATAAATTTCAATATAAGGCATGGTGCTACTCTAATAATAGATTCAAAATGAATAGTAGATGTTGTTTAAAAGGGAATGAAAATATAAAGTCTAAAACTACAATAAAACACTTTGTTGTATAGAAGTTCCACTAACTCCACCTACAAAGGCATGAAAATTACTTGGATAAAATATTCATTTATTCTTTCAACAAAGATGTATTAGGATCTACTTTGTGCCAACAATTTGCTAGACACTATGATTCTAAAATGTCACATAATAGGTCCAGAATTTCTGTTGGGGGCAATGGAGTTTTGGAAATAGATAGTGGTGATGTTTGCCCAGCACTGTGAAAGTAATTAATACCACTGAATCATATACTTGAAAAATGATTAAAATGCCAAATTTTATGTTATATAAATTTTACTACAATAAATTATTTTAATAATATATAAATCCTGAGCCTAGAGGAAATCATAATCTAATGGGGAAGACAAACACATTATTATAGTATAATCTGGCACCTGTAAATATCTGGATATAGCCACGGGCACACAGAGGAAAAGGCCTCCCGCAGGAAGTGATACGTACAATAATTCTCAAAAGATGAGTCGTTAGGTACAGCGAAACTTTAGTAGGAAAAAGAGCAATGTGGGCAGAGAGCCCAGCAAGGGCAAAGAGGCAGAGAGTCAGCATGGTGTGCTGGGAACGTCTCTGCCCAGCAAGGGCAAAGAGGCAGAGAGTCAGCATGGTGTGCTGGGAATGGCTCATAGAGAGCCCTGTTAAGGATGTCCTATTAGGGAACTTCAGTGTTACCGTGTGGGTGCTAACTGTCAAGTAGAGGAGCCTTTGAAAGGTGTTAGATCTAGCAAAAGCATTATCAGATATATGGACAATAGCACAGCCTAAAAGATGGATTTGAAGAGGGATCAAGGTGGGATACAGAGGTACCAGTTATGGACCATTAGAGTAGACCAGGGAAAAGATGCTGAGGGCTCAGATTAAATGAAAGCAGTGAAATTTGGGATGGAGAAAAGGATATGAATTCAAAAATCACTTAAGGGGCAAGATCCACAGGCTATGGTGATACAGTAGCAGTGACAGTCTAAGTGAGAGGATGGGAAGAGCCAAAGATGACTCTCAGGATCCTGACCTGGGAGAGTGGATGATCAGTGGACTGCTCCCTGCAGTAGAGATAGGGGAAGAGGACCTGGTTTATGATGAATATAATGAATTCAGTTTAGGTTATGTGAACTATAAGTGCCTCCAGCATCCCATTCAAAGTAGTCCCCTTAAAAGATCAAACAATGTCTCCAGTGACACTGTCATTCTCAGAACTTTTCAGGGACTTCTCTGAAAATCATTGATCAGAGCCAATTTATCATCTACATAAATCAGTCATACATCTTATAGACATAACTCCTTTTGACAAAAAAAATACACTACCTTGGAATGCACATTAGTACCCATTTTCCATAAAGGAAATAAAAATGATACAGTACTTTTTAAAAAGAAAATTTCCCTTATTCACTGAACTTATGTCATAATGAATTTTTGCCTATTTCCAAAATCAAACCTTCTCTTAATGACGTAGTCTTGGGATCACTGAGACTGTGGAAGAGAACGCGCATCAAGCTCAGAAGATATTTTCAAAGGAACACTCAGATGTAAGAGTGGTATGGAAGGAATTAAGACATACCTACATGTGGCTACATGCAGCCCAATGTCCTGTTTTTTTCCTTTATTCCAGAGGATCCTTCAAGACAGGCACAAGAATGCAACTTTACAGTATTATTTCTACTTTCAGAAAAATCAGCAACCAAACTAAGTTTTGTGATTTTCTCTACCCTCTGAGCCCAACTCTCAGTTCACATAATTTCAGGCAGAAAGATGAGGGTGAAAATATGAAGAATAAAGTATCTATAGACAGAATAACTGAACTGGACAGCAAGATAGCCAGTACTGAAAAGGATAGTGTCGTAAGAGAATAAAATGTACAGCTACTCAAAGCCAGATTCCCCAGGCAATCTGCCACAGTGGGCACAGTATTTAGGACAGGGCAAATATAATCTGGCACTGCTGGAAATACTTACCCAACAATCCCACAGAGAAACCCAAAGGCCAGTAGAGTCTGGTCATTGTGACCAAAATAAAGAAGAGTTTAGGTAACATGGAAAATAAATGTCTAGTGAATGAATAATCGTCCCTGCTCTTTGGCTGGAGGCACCAAGCTCAGTCCACTGTAGCCATCTTATAAACTCAACAAGCAGATCGGGTCTCCTGCTGACCTCTGACCCTTGTGTGATGACATCCTACTCGAACACTTTCTTCCTTTTATCCAGTGAGAAACTCTAGTATTATCTAGGAGCTGCTTCCGTGACACAACTACAACTAGCATGGGTAGTGAAATGGGTTCTTTCTGACTTTCTGAGTCAGGTCAATTCCTACTACTTTCTGCCAACCATGAAACACTACAGTTATTTCCAGCAGTTACCAAAGGCATGGAGACAAGAGAAAAGGATCTTGCAGCTGTGGGTTCACCTCCTCCACAGGCAGTCAAGCCCTCCTTCACTTCATTTTGGGGCTGATTGATAGGAAGCACTGTGGGGGGCCAACAGGAAGCACTGGCTCGTGTCCCCCTGCCCCACATGAAATAAGGGATGCTGGAATGTCATCAGCACCAACTTGCCAATGCAATCCTTTTTAGGCCATTTGTATAAAGTCATGCAGAATCCCTCTGTCATTTTGTAAGAGGAAGAACTGTATGTCAAACAAGGCCACCACCTCTTAACTGATGAATGAAGCAATCTCATTTCTTTCTTTAATTATTGAATTCTTATGCATTATTACTGAGTATCATTTCTAGTCCCAGGAGTGACTGTAGAGAAAATGCATGTCCAAGCTCTGCTGACTAAACGTCTGCCCCCTGAGGGTCTTGTCCACCCCACCCCATCCATGGCTGCTAACTCCTGGAATAGCCTAAGTCCCCTCCATTCTGGCTTCCTGCAGCATCATGTAAAGCCACTGCAGAAGGACATATTGTATAGTGTTCAAAAGCATGGACACTGGAGTCAGAAAATTCCCATTTCCACCTGTTATAATCCATAAAACCCTCAGCACGTACCTTAACATCTTTAAGCCTCTATCCCCTCATGTGTAAAATGGAAACAAAAATTCATTTATCTTGTGGGATATTTTGAAGATTAAGTGAGATAACATAGGTAAAATACTTAGTGCCTGGAACAGAACAAGTACTTAATAAATATCAGTTAGCAGAAGTAGCAGTCCGGGGGGAGGGGCTGGGAAGGAGACATGGGCTAAATGGAGCACACGGCCCCTTCTGTCCTCCTTTTGTACGAGGACAGGAATGGGCAGGAGGAGTAGGCTGCTTCCCAGAATGTCTAGTTTCCCAAACTAGGCAAGTGGGCTTCCAGGCTGGTCTTGAAGCCAGTGGAAGAAAAGCATATTAGAGCCCATATATGCCAGCTGCTTCAACACAACATTCACATTGAGGTGGGGTCCAGAAGGTGATCATTATCTCATTATTTTGTCATCTTTCTAGGCCAAAGTTTTCTATATTATAAATTGGCTGATGCCTGGAATTTAAACCCTCTTTGTTGAGCAGAAATTCTAGTACTGTGATTTCCTAGGAAATTGGTGTAACCCTTAACATGGCCTTCTTTTATTTCTACCTGATACTTCCTTCCAAGTATCACAAATTTCAGCCACTATCTTTTCCCAACAAACAAATTTTACACACACACACTGATGGAGCTCATAAAAGTGATTCTTGCAAAAGTGGTCCTTGCAACGGAATACCTCTTAATGGTTTATTAAAATTCCACTATCCCAGCTAGTTGGCACCTCTTTGTGGGTCTTATAGCTGCCTCTTTGACCTTCCTATTTCCAACTGGGAGAGTGATGGTTTTATTTAGCTTTCTTTGGTATTGTTTTTTATTTTTGCTTTGTTTTTATTTAATCCTGAAACAGCACAGAACTTTTTTAAATGAATTGTGCTCTGAACTTTCCATTTTGCTCAAGTTGGCATGCTAGTAAGTGGTGGGCACCTCTCCAGCTTTTGAAAAATTCATTCAGCCTCTTCTTTTCTTGTGCATCTCTCTGATTTGCCAGGTCAAGCTGGGAACTGCCTGACTTGAGGGAAGGGAGAGTAAAAGCCATCAGTGACTCAGATGGGGTGAGCTACCCTTGGTACGGGAACACCACAGAAACTGTGACCCTGGTTGGCCCCACCAACAAGATCTCCAGGTTCTCCGTCAGCATGAATGACAACTTCTACCCCAGTGTGACATGGGCAGTGCCAGTGAGTGACAGCAATGTGCCACTGCTCACAAGGATCAAGAGGGACCAAAGTTTCACTACCTGGCTGGTGGCCATGAACACCACCACCAAGGAGAAGATCATTCTGCAGACCATCAAGTGGAGGATGAGGGTGGACATTGAGGTGGACCCTCTTCAGCTTTTGGGGCAACGGGCCCGGCTGGTGGGCAGGACTCAGCAGGAGCAGCCCCGTATCCTGAGCCGGATGGAACCCATCCCCCCCAATGCACTAGTGAAACCCAACGCCAATGATGCCCAGGTCCTCATGTGGAGGCCCAAGCGGGGGCCACCGCTGGTTGTGATTCCTCCTAAGTAGAAGCAGACTGGCCTGACTATGTATGGAGCACATGTCACTGAGACACACAGCAAGGTTGCCAGGGGTGGCAGGAGCCAAACTGAGTTTCTGAGCCAAAGCAGACCTCTTGGTTTGCCAGCCTTTGCAGCCACTTGTGAAGAGTAAGGCTGCTCCTTGGGTGGTAGAACCATAATCCTTAGGAAAAATCCCTTCCTTTTAGGAGTAAAGAAATCACTGATTTGACAGACTTGCTGTGATTACCATGCAAGTAGCCATATTTTGGAGCTGACCCGGATGATTCTTTTATCAGAACTATTGACCATTTCTTTCCTGTGAAATGCAGGGGATGGAAACGAAATTAAACAGTGCCTGTGGCAAATGCTGCTTCCCAACCAATTACAAGTGGAAGTGAAAACATCCACAACCAGGTGTCCGTAAGAAAGACAGTCCCACTTTCTTTCTTTAGAAAGGGTTTCAATGAAAGTTGGGTGGTAAAGAGAATGGGTGATGGGGAGAGGAAGGAATAAGTTGATAATACAAATTAATACCTGTGAATTTTCTAGTTGATCATCAGATCATCAACACATTCATTGGAATGAAAGGAACACTTAGGAAACTGGGGAAATGTATTTGCTCTGCTCTTGAGGCGGAGCTCTTGGGAACTGTCCGAGGTGCTGATGTGAACTAAACAATGGTGCCATCTACCCATCCCTTTCCAAAAATTATTTATTCAAAGTATTTTTAATCACTAAAACTAGCTATATATTTGGATGCATAGTTCCTGTGTTCTACAGCAGCTATGATAATTTTGGCCCTACCATGTTGTTAAGTGAAACCCAAATTGTGATTTTGTTTATAGCTGCTTATTCTGTTCCCATTGCCAGCCCTAAGTTTGCAAAAAGATAATTGCATTTAAGCCATGACTCCACACAGGGTTTCAAGAACATTTCAACAGATATGAAAAGTATTTTCACTCTGTTTCTCTAGCCTCTGAATGATTTGAACACATAGCACGCATGCATACACACACACACACACACACACACACACACACACACGGGCATGCATATAGCATAATTACTAGCAGATTTGCCAGCAGTGCCTGCATATATACATGTAGCCTTTGTGCATACACAGTACACACACTGTATATCCATATGTGTTTATCTTGGCTATGCTTCAGAGAAGCTCAACTTTAACTGTTTGAGCATTTGTGAGAAATTGCTTCACAAAACTTTAGTTCGCAGCTCTTTGATGAAAACTTGAGCTTCCTATGTTAAGCAAGCCTGTATTTCTGAAATCTAACCTATAAAGAGGAGAGACCACATTTCCTTAAGTCAGACTAAAACTTTTTCAAGAGTTTCCAGTGTTTATAAAAAGGCTTTTCTAGCTTTTCTTGCTTAAGTGACCTCCCCAAAAACAGAGTTTTCCCTTTATTCTTACTATTGCAAGTTATAGTATATATAGGGTTGTCTGTTCAAAAACGCTCCATGCATACTAATCATAAAGCTCTCATAATATTATTGTGGATTTTATTAGTATATACTTTGAGCCTACTTTCTGAGGTGAGTGAGTTCAGATTCAGAGTAATAATTATTACAGCCCATGGTTTGCTCCAAAGATCTGTCTTGACACCAAAATTTGGAGGTAGAGAAGTAAAAGCAGAAGGATGTATATTATTTGTATTAAAATTGCAATTTAGCCAAGCTTTTTTCAGATTCTAGTCCCAAGAGATGGCTCTTATTTACATGAGAGGGTTAACAGCTCCTCTCCAAATTATGCAGTGTTAACCTCAACCCCCAACCACCAGCTACTCTCTTAATAGATTAGTTATTGGTGGCAAGCTGAGCTATTTATAACAGCACACTAATGACATGTCAGTGACTCACGGAAGACCTGGAGACGTTCCATTTAGAAATAATTCAGCTGCTACATTTGGATTCTTCTATCCTGTCCCATGCGTCCTTGTTTTTTTTATTGGAGGGGTAGCCCCAAAGAGCTCCATGACTGAAGTATAAAGGGGCTTATCGTCCACACTGACAACAGAAATATTAGTCTCTCCTTCTGGTTGAATTAGATGTCACAGTTAGGTGATTCTGGAGAGTGGGTTCTCATTCTGGAATTTAATTCACAGGGGACAGAGATGTTCTTTCCTTAGGAATGTCTTAGGGATACTAAAGAATGAAAGAATCCTAATCCTATGTGCCCCATTTTAAGAAAACATGATATTTAAAAATCCAAAATTTTAACAAACTGGCTAATGTGAAAGGATTGTTTACATTACAAAAACATAGAATGCTCACCATCCATGTAGGAGACCCGGGTTCAATTCCCACACCATGCACCACCACCACCACCACCACCACACACACACACACACACACACACACACACACACACACACACACACACACACACACACACCAAAAAAATCCTATATAAGATTTCTGGTTTCAAATTCCCCTAGCCTATTAAAATAAGATACGATCCATACAATTATATGTATACATAACATAATTTCTTTAAGGGCATATGTGTATTTTTACAAAGTAATTTGCAGCATCCTTAGCTGGGCTCCTTCCCACCCCACCCCACCCCACCCCATCCCAAACCCTCATGCTTTTCAGAGCTTTAAAAGAAATGACCCCAAGGCAGTGTCTGGAAAATTATGTAATGACAAAATGAGAAAAATAGATGGAAAAGCTTATGAAAGTTAAAAGCACCACGCAAATGTACATGAGGATTATCGTCAGTGATACTATTGTGAACTCTACGGCTGGGTCTCTCAATTCTGAAATCAGCCAGGCAGAACACAGTTGCCCTGCAGCTGATTATTTTAAAGTTATAGTTGTTTTACAAGGAAACGACATGTTTCTGTGATTCTTGGATCACTACCTTTCAGCTTAGTCAGGATATAACCAAATGAAAGGCTCTTTAACAAGAGAGAATTCACCTTGAAATCAGTGTTGGGTTCACCTCTATCCTGCCATGAGGCCTTCCTTCTCTCATAGTGCCTGAATTTGACAGCAGATGCCATCTCTTTAAAGGGGCCATTCAGTGCCTTGACTTAAGCTTTAGTTAGGTGGTCTCAGAACTATATTTGTATTCTAAATACTCATGCACATACAAACACACAGTTTCTTGGCATCGCAAGAGTTTTGAATTCCAAAGCATTTCCTAAGGTCATAGATTCTTTTTTTCCTTTACTTTTTATTTTGAAATAATTTTAAATTTGCAGGTCACTTGCCAAAAAATATAGAAACAATACATGGAACTGTAATGTACCCTCCACATAGATATCTAGATTTACCAACTATTAGCATTTTGCCACAATTGTTATATCCATCTATCTTTCTTTCTATATGTGTATCTGTCTGTCTGTATATCTATCTGTTTTCTAAATATTTGAGAGTAGGTTGCATACATCATGCTTCGCTAACATTTAAAATATCTATGTACATTTTCTCCAAGCAAGGGTACTCACTTATGTAACCACCTTAAGAAATTTAACCAAGTTCAAGAAATTTAACCTTGATATAAAGTATACAGTCCATATTCCAATATTTATACAGTCCATATTCCAATATTTTCTATTGTCCCAAAACGTCCTTTTGGCCATTTTCTTCCCCCTTATTAGAAATAGTCCAGGGACATGTATTACATTTAATTGTCATGATCTTTAGTCTCTCTCTTTTTTTAATTGGGGTAACATACAAGCAACATTAAAAGGTCATAGATTTTTAAATTGTCACCTTTGAGATATTTTAGTCCATGATCGCAAAGGAATTGAGGCCCAGATAAATTAGGTCTTCTACTCAGGACCACATACCTAATCAGCAGCAGAGCCAAGAGAAGACCCCAGGTCCCGCAAATCTTATATCACTGCACAGTCACACTTACCTGGGGGTCATAAACCTCTCCATGTTTCTAGCCCAAACATTGTCATCCTCCCCAAAACCATTCACCTACAAACCAATTAGTCTAAAAATTAAAGATAAATAAATCCATCCTTAAAGAATAGGGGAAAATCCTTATTACTATTATGTCAAAAAGTAAATGTTCCATATTCTCTGTTTTGTTTTTTGTATGCTGTATGGCGGTTTACATTTCATTATTTTTCCATGTGAGTATACCATTATTGCAGCACCATTTGTTGAATTTTTGTTTGTTTTTTGGGAAGTGCATGGACCAGGAATCAAACCCAGGTCTCCCGCATGGCAGGCAAGAATTCTACCACTGAACTACCTTCGCACCCCACCCCTACCCCCAGATTCCCTTTTATCTACGATAGCTCTTTTGAGATTGAACCCTTCATCTCGACTCTTTATTGTATCCATTTTGCATTCCCAACTCATTGATCTGGTCCTCTACACTTGGGAAGGTTGGAGGCTAGTCCCCACCTATTCCACCCACCTTTTTACGGCTCCCTCTGTCCTCATGCAAGGAATGATAGCTCATAGTCAAAATCATGTTCTAAGCAGCAGTTCTGAGCAGTTGAATAAAAACTATGATTTATAGAGTATTTTACGAAAGGTTTCCATATGCATTTTCTCCATTTATCCCACTTCTGAAGGGTGTAATACTGTTATTCCCATTTCACAGATAACAGATTGAGACCCAAAGAGGTTAAGTGACTTGCAAACAGGCACATAAACAGAAAATGTCAGGAACCAGGACTCTGCGGCTTTCATTTCCAAATACCAGGCCATTCTGCTATATTGTGCTGCCTCCCCGTTGGTCCCTGCTTAGAGGGCACAAAAGAGAAGGAAGGAAAGGAAAAAGCAAGTCACTTTCACCTACACAGTCATGTAGTTCTTATCAATCGACTAAGGAGACGCATTAAAAATGAGAGAATGAACACTTTCCTTACGCAGAGAACCTTGTAATCCCCAGGGAGGCTGGCCCAGAAAAATGCCTGTCAGGAGCAGCCGTGTGGGTGAGCTGGCTGTCACTGGGCAGCTCTTTAACACAGCGCTTGTAATTAGTGGAGTCGGAAATCTGCTCTCCTGGTCTCGGAATCCCTTTAAACACCATGAGCACAAAAGTGGGAGGAAAGCATGCGTCCCGCAGCTGAGGCCCCGGCTGAGGGAGACCCCACCACCCGCCATCAGCCCATGGGGCGGAGGCAGTGGAAACAATGGCTTTCCGAGCTCCACTTGGCGCGTTGAACATTCTTGTTAGAACTGAGGGCGCAATTAAACATTGCCAGAGCCAGCTCCCACCTGAGTTGCAAAGAAAGATGTAAACACACACACACTCACACACAGGCTCACTACTCTTGCACGCTCTTCGGGCTGAAAAGAAAATTAATCAAAAACCCAGTGAACACCTGAACTCTATATTTAAGCCCAAATGATCGTTAGATAGAAAGGAGCTCAGTGAGCAAGCTCAGTGCACGCAGATATTTTTACCCCCGAGTCTTCTTGCCATTAATTTCTTTTGAGATCTTGAGTACAGCTGGTTCCAGTTTCCCTGGCAGGACACCTACCTATGGAAGGCATACAGAGATGCTGCCTGCTCAGGGACCAGAGGACAGCCAAGGTTATTTGGGCATTTCCAAATGCTTTTGCAGAGACGCAGGTGGGCAGATGGAGGGCAGTTGTCCCTGAGAGCTCCTGAAAGTCCCCATGGCAGCCATGCAACCCCCGCTAGGGATCCTATCACTAACCCCAGTCTTCCTAGCAATTCCGGTGAGGTGGACGGTTCTTTACGGTTTACAAAGGGTTTTCACTTTCCTTTGCAGAGAGTAAAACCATCTCTCAATGAGAATGGAAATTTTACTACTGGCCTGATCCTTCTGTCCAAACAGAAAACCCTTATTATTATTGATAATGAAAATTCCCATTTGATTAGTATGTTGTAGTCTACACAGCACAGTCATAAGTATTTTGTCATTTCATCCTCAACAATCGTACGAGGTTAGCTTTATATCCCTATTCGACAGGGAAAAGGGAGACAGGCGATGGGTGGGGCCAGGGTCCCGCTCAGGGGGCCCCAGGGACTTGAGCTTCACTCTTCTGATGCCACACCTTCACTCCATTCTCATGGAGCATTCTCTCCCCAGCTAAATGCCAGGAGCCTTCTCTTGTCATCCAGCCACTGCTGTGCCTTGGGCAGGGCAGGTGAGGAAGGAAGTTTTTGCAAGGCTGCCCTAATGGGTTCCTAGATGCATTTTGACAAGACAGAGGATGCTCTCCTAAGGGGTCTGGGTCCAGGCAGCCCGACTTCTGTACCTTCAGGTGGTTTCTCTCCTGTGTCACAGCAGAAGGCAGGCCCCATGGGGTGCTCTGGAGGTAGGGGCCAGAGCCCAGCTTGGTCCAGCAGGCAAGCAGGCCTTAGCAAATCACTTCACTGCCATAGGCCTTGGTTTCCTCCTCTGTTATCTGTGATACTAGCACAACCCTGCTAACATCACAGTCATGAAGATATAATGTCTCAACCAGACAGTATAAGGAAGGTATTGTCATGTCACTAGAATCCCATAGACTGCTTGGCTTAAATGACATTTTTGGAGGAGAGAGTCCGAATCAAGGTATCTGCAGGGCCATGCTTCCTCTCCAGTTTTCTGGGTTCTGGTGGTGGCCAGCAATCTGTGATGGTCCTTGGCATGTGGCATAACTCAGTCTCGCCTCTGTCACATGGTCTTCTCCCTGTCACCCTGCTGATTGTATCCAAACTTTCTCTCCTTATAAGAACACCAGTCACGTTGGACTAGGGTCCACTCTAACCCAGTTTGGCCTCACTTTAATAATATCTTCAAAGATCCTATTTACAAATTAGTTCACAATTTACAGGGCCAAGGGTTAGGACTTGAGTATGTCTTTTTGAGGGATACAGTTCAATCCATAACAGGGCACAGAAGTCCACATGCTTAGGCGCCTGGACTCTGGAGGTCAAGGAAGGAGAGGAGACTGCTGTATAGCCCTGCAGGAAGCAACTCTGGGCAGAAATTTTAGCTGGAACTTCCAAAAACCCTTTTGGAAAGAAGAGGAGGTTGAGCATCAGATCTAGGCCAGACTTGAAATTTCAACACAAGTTGCCCAATTTAAGCTGACCAGGGAAAACTAAACAGGAGCAGCAGCTGCTTTTTTTTTTTTTTTTTTTTTTTGTCAGGGGCTCAGGCAACAAATTCAGAGGGAAAAAATACACATGCAGAATTTGCTATGGCTCTCCACTGGGCTGTCCGTCTTGGCTGGGACCCCACAATTTGGTGGTAACATTAGAGATTTGGTCCTGTGGATGTCAATGAAATGAGAAAATATTCCTTTCTACCCACTCCTACCCCTTTCAGGGCCGCCTCACCACACAGGAGGTGTGTTTGGTTACATGGTCCCTCTCTAGGCCCTGCCACGTGGTCCCACCTGGCCCAGACACAAAGCTTGACTCAGGGCTGTCCCTCCCCATCCTCACCCTGCACCCCAAGCCATGCCTCGCTCCAAGCTGGGTCCCCACCCCTCCCCACTTCAGGTTTCCTGAGAGGAGGAACAATTTTGCCCAACGTCAGGATGGTCGCTGAGAGAACCTAACCAGCTCTTCTCTCCAGGATAAGTGTGAAGCAGGCCTCTGGCCAGGAGGCCATGTGCCAAGCAGGAGAGCCTCTCCTCTGCCTCCAGGCCCACATTTGTCCTTGGCTAACCCAGAAACAGAGGTTGATCCTCAAAACAGCTAAGTTCTGGGTCAGAAACACCCCCAGGAAAAGGGAAAATAGAGATCAGAGTTACACCAACTATTAGAGAGGGCCTAGCCACAGAGCCCTGACCCAGCCCCACAATTTTTTGAATGAGGAGACTGCTGAGTCTGGGCCTAGTCTCATGCTGGCTGGAGGCCCAGCATTACAGGGAGCGGAAAGGAGGACAGTGGAATGTTTTGCTTCATGCCATGGCCAGGACTAGGGTGAGACAAGCCTAGTATGCCACTTCTAAGGAGGCACTCACTTTCAGGTGTGCGCAGGTACCAACCCTGCACTTACATAACCGAGAGAACGTGTCTCCTTAAATGCTGTGCCTGGAAGCCTCACTTGCCTCACCCTAGTCCCAGCCCTTTTCATGCCCACCTTCTACTAAAAGGAAGTGATGCCGGGATCCCTCTGATCCCTCATTCATTCAACAAGTATTTATATTGAGTCCTTCTTTACCTGCCAGGTTCAACAGAGTCCCTGCCCTCAGGGAGAAGATGCTCACAGGAAAGTTCAGGAACCAGTTTGTATCTTCCCCGTCAGGGTCACATATTGCAAGGAACCCCAGAACCTGAGAAAGTGCTCACTTGGTCCTCTTCCTGTACAGCGCGCCAGACTCTGCCTGGGAGAGGACGTTGCCTTTGGCTCGATGAGGATGGATAAGGTGATAAAAGGCAGGGCTCATGCCAGGCACCTTGAGCTCGTCCAAGGAAAGGCACCAGGCAAACCTACAGCCACATCAGTACATGCACGGGCACTGGTGATGGAAGGAACAGCTGGTTATCTCTCCATCTGCTCTTGTCCCATCACCCCCACCCTTCAAACCAATTAGAATATTCCACACAGACGTGATCCAATGAAATGTTAATTGGAAAAGTAACAGGAAAGATAATACATACACTTCAGGCTGAGAACCATTTCATTAAACTGGGCTTCAAAAGCAAGACAGCCAATTAAATTATTTCCCACTTCACTCCCTCACGTACCAGAAACTATGGGAAAGCTATTACTTCTAATTAATTAGGAAAGAAAGAAGGACTCTGCATATGCATATCAGATGAACAGGGACAGACAGGCTATCCTATCTCCTCCCTCCCTTGGCACACAGCACACCACACACACACAAACACACACACACACACACGCATCAGGAAATTAAAGACTCATCTACTGTCTCACTTAAGGAATTCCATCGGTCTTATGAAACACCTGCTCCCAACGGCCACTCACAAAATTCAAACAAAGAGAAATGTCTTCTTTGGACACATTCATCACAAGGGAAATAGGGCATTTGTTGTGAAAGAATAAGCAGCTTTAAACTCATTTTGATTCCAAATTTTGTGCAGCCAAAAATGATCTTTCCCTCTGTGGTCAAGTAGACATTTCCCGACCTAGCTCTCTGTAGCAAATGTGATGTCCATTATTGGCCTAAGTGACCAGGAGATGTGGGACCACATATATCTGATTTTGAATTGGCTTTATGGAGGTCACCTTTGGAGCCTCCACTTTTCCATCTGTGAAATAGGGAGAAGGTTCATTCTTGATGTCTATTTCCCACCTACCCCCTCCTCACAGTTTATACACTTATGAGTGCATAGTTTCTTATACCTTGCCTGAGGGAAAAGTTGTATATAAAACTCAACCATACAGCTCAAGTCTTTTCTATACAAAAATCATGCTAACCCGGACACCCTTATTATGTAATGAGCAGCCCATGGTGGTAAAGCAGTCACCATGACTTTTACACACAGGCATACCAGGTAGGCTATAAAGATCTGCAGAATCAGCAATTCTTACAAATTTGTGCTGGGAGATGCTGAGAAACAGTGCCACAGGGGATCTGGAATGACTTGCTAATGGTTTACATACATAAATGACCTGGAATCCCTTAATATTATTTTAGTTTTTAATCCTTTATGAAGAAACATATAAAAGCTGTAGGATCTATTTACAGAGAACTGCATAGGTAAATAAATACCACAACTTTATATAAGATTTCAGGGTCATTGTCCTGCTGAAATCTATTTATGGAGCCCAGATCATGAATATCTGATTTTAAGGAATGTCATGGCTTTGATCACTGTTTTAATGCCCATTTTATTTCCATTTCCGTGTCCGTGTCCAGGTCTCCTAGTAGGACAAGGCAAGCCCCGCAAGCAGAACCACATGGCAGAGACTAAGGAGGAGGAAATGAGCAATGGCTGGTGGCTCCAGAAGCTGAAGCCCTGGACAGCTGATTTCCCATTAAAAGTAGTGCCATCCTGACTGTCTCCTCACCATCCTTCCATCCCATGACCAGTGCCTCCTACTCACCCTACCGTGTGCCATGCGGCACTCTCCATGGGCTGGCTGGCCTGTCGGTTGGTTCATAGAGAGTTTGTTGAAGTGGGAGTTGTGCCTGCTGTATCTTTTCGTACGTGGAAAATCGGCTTCATCCAATCTCAAGTTCATTCCCAATCCTCAAAGTGGAGGCTCCCAGGGATAAAGAGCTGGACAACCTGGACTTCAGATACCCAACATGGCCCTGCTTCTGAGTCCCAAACTCCACTTTCCCTCTCTACACTTTTGAATAGGAAACACAGAATAGTTATCTCCCCTTTTCCTCCCTTCTCCATAGGGGCAGCCAGTGTCAATACTTTGAGATTTCTCAAAGGTCTCTGGTCCTTGGAGAGTCAGGGTCAGGCAGTCCCGGTTCCCCCTTCTGTGGCCAGGCTGGGTGCCTTCAGTTGACCAAGAGCAAAGTATTCATCACCAGGATCAGTGGGGGGGAGGGGGAGGGGGTGGAGAGAACTACCCTAAGAGGGCAAAAATGGCGTGCATTGTTTTATTTATTGTTTATTTATTGTCTTGCCTACCGACTTATTTATTTATGAAGTATGTATTTACTATACAGCAGAAAATCTCCTCCCATCTCTAAAACACCCGGCCCCACAGTTTGTCTTTTTGGTCCCATAGAGCACAGTAAGTTGTCCCTCTTTGAAGCCACAAAAAAGAGGGGGGAAATCCTCTCCCTATTCCCAAACCCCGCTACCCCGCCATATTTTCAACCAGAAATGGGATCAGAAATCACCAGCTAGTGAAGATACAAAGCAGCACAAATCAGCGGAGGCTCAACTGTCCAAATCAAAGTTCTTGGTATCCCTCTTCTTGTCCCTAGTACCCCCTTTTACTCCTTCATGCACGGGGTGGGGACTGGCCAGCTGGCTCCAGCCTGACCATCTCAGGACTAGACGCGTTATTTTAGCAGTGCAGAATTCTGAATGTCAGATGCGCATTAGAGTCATCTGAGGAACTTTTTAAAAATACCCATGCCTGGTTCCCTCCCCCAGACCAACTGCAGCAGAATCTCAAGGGGTAGAACCTGGGCATCGGTGTTTTTTAAAAGTTATCTAGGTGATACTAGTATGAGACTAGGGTTGGGACACACTTATAGTATCTTCCCTCCTTTGTCATTCCCTGCCACCTGGTCCCCTTCCTCTTTTAGTTTCTGAGCTTCCTCAGGCACCAAGAATGGGAAAAATCATTAAGGAATGACAAAGTCCTTTTCCCTTTCCATTAGCCCTTCCTCCTCACTGAACCTTCCCCATTAGTTCTATCAACCTGAGCAGATCTCTGAACCATTGTATCATGAGGTTGATGCCTGGACACAGCCTGGGAGCTGCTCTTAGCCAATTTCCAGCTTTTCTAGGAGCAGAAATTTACCACCTCCCAGGTTCTCTCTCTACCTGCACCTCCCACCAATCTCCCACATGCTAAAGGTTTAAAGGGTACTTCGGTGGCGTTCCTGTCTCCGAATCCCAATCCCAATGCCAAGACCCAGGCCCAGTCCTCTTAACCCAAGCCGGGGCCATTTCTGCAGAGTCACCGAATTGGTCTGCCAGGTAACGGAAGGTGTCACATGTCCCCAAGCCAGCCCTTTCCTCAGCAACCCGCCAATAGCCATGGTGCATCCAAATCCTAGATAGCTGAGAAGTGGCATCTTCCCTTCACATTTATGAGATCTCCACTGCTCTGTGTGTGTGTGTGTGTGTGTGTGTGTGTAGGGTACCTGTGCCTACTCTGTCTATAAACCATCTAGATCTATAGAAATGCTAGGTTTCACTTTATGTGTAATTATACTTTACATGAAAACAACTGAGGACTTCCATTCCTTTCACTCAGTGGAGTTTCACTGCACTATGGTCATGATGGACCCAAGTGAATTCCAGATTAGGTATATAGAGAGATTATAATGTATACACACTGTTAGACACATTGTACACATGCACACACACGCACACACACGTGCATACACACACAGTCTAGGGAAACCTGTGAAGTGGGAAGAGCCTTCTTTTTTTACACCACCTCACCCAATTTAGTAACTTCCCCAGAGCAAGTAGTATTTCACACCCTCAGCTGCCTAGCCTTTCCCCATCCAACATCCCATGTGGCCAAGCCTTCATTCCACATTAGTCGAGATATCCCTGCCCGATGTCCCATCTCTCAGGGTCCGACTCTCTGATAGGTGACAGTTTAGTCAGTGTCATTGTCCCAGGTAACATTTATGTTTTAATAGGGGCTACAGATAATGCCTTAATCTGAAAAAGTGGCTCTAATGGTGGGGATTTGAGGCACAGTAGTGGCCAGTAAGGGAGAATATTTTTTATCAGGAGGGCTTGGTAGAGTCCCCTCTTCCCAAACCATACCTATCTCTAAGGTCAACCCTTCATAAGTACATGAGCACAGGCAAGCACACTTACCCACAAATGCATTCCATAATTTTGAGACATCTCCCATATTGGCCCTATCTTTTAAAATGGAGAAAAAAAGGGATCCAGCTAAGTTAATTTAAACCTCACTGGGAAACATAGCCTACTTTTCACCGGCCACCAGCCATCTAGCCTAACCCACCCTGTTCCACTTCCCTCCGGCTCCTTCTCTCTTCTGCGACCATCATTTCAGTTAATGTTACTGTGCGTGTCCTCTCCTTACCACCTCTCCCTATGTATTTCCTTCCTTCCTGTCTCCCCCTTGGAATTGTGCTATTTTTTGGTGTCATCGAGGACAGAAGAGCAGATTAAGAGCATGAGCATGTGTGTGTACCACTTTGAAGAAAGAGAAATCAGGTATTCTGCTAAAATTTGAAGAAAAAAAAAACCCAATGAAGGAAGAGATGAAAGCTGGCTCTGCAGAGTGCCTTAAAAATGACTTTAATTAGGAAATTCTGAGTCGTCAGTCTTTGGATGTTACATAAACTCAAACAGATGTTGCATTTCACTTCTCTGGGATTAAAAAAGTTAAATACAGTATTATTCAACAACAACAACAACAAAGTATGTTTCATCTTTAATTTGGTCCTCAAAAATGCAATGCCTGGTTTCCTACAAGACTTGGGGAAGGCTCCAGGAATAAGTAAGCTCTGGGGCATACAGAGGGCAGAGGCAGGAATTCTACCCAGCTAGAAACACTGGCAGGCTAAGGCAGAGGTTGTAATCAGATTTGGTCCAAAAGCCTATTCCAGGAGGAGAAAGAAACATGGATGGCAGTGAGTAAGAAAAAGTGTACCTTTCTAGCAATACACCATCCTGGTTTAAGACTTAGAGCTGTGAACTGAGTTTCTTCATCAGGGTTCTCTAGAGAAACAGAATCAATAGGAAAGACCTGTAAATATGAGACTTAGAAAAGTATCTCATACAACTGTGGGGACACGAGAGTCAAAAATCCATAGGGCATGCTGCAAAGCTGGCAACTCCAATGAAGTTCTTTAATGAATTCCCCAGGAGAGGCTGGCTGGCTGAAGAAGTAGTGAAAATTCTCTCTTCTCCCTTAAAAGTCTTCAGCTGACTAAGTTAAATCCAACTGAGTGGATTCTCTCATTTCAGAAGTCACGCCCTTTGTTGATTGTAGATATAATCAGTCACAGATACAATTGACCGAAAACCAGCCTTCTGGTTTATTAACCAGCCACAAAATACCCTTGCAGTAATAGTTAGGCCAGTGCCTGCCTGATCAGACGACTGGGCACCATCACCTGGCTGCCAAATCTAACCATCATAAATATTCTAGAAATGCCCTTTTATCCCCTCCCTATCACTACTTCTCCCCTCTAGCACCTTTAACCAGTTTCTGCTTTGCTTTTATTAAATGATCTTCCTTTGGCTTCATGTCTGCCTCCTAGGGCCTGACCAAACAATTTATTTTGAAAAGTCTGAGTTACTAAAGATACCTAAGGCTTCTAGGGTGTTGCTTTCTCTACCCAGAGTTGCATTTTTTTAAGGGTGAGATCTTTTCTAGGCGAAAGTGGAAATGTTGGGTTGGGAGGGAGGTCTTGACAGGTACTTGGATTTGGAAAGCCCTATGGATGTAGGAAAGAGCTGAAGACCACGGCTCTTTACGCCCCCACTCAGCAGTGCCCTCCCCTTTCCTCTCCCCACTGCCTGTACCCTGACCCTCCTTTTCCACATTGGAAGCCAGGGCTTGGCTAGTAAGTGCTTGGTATCACCTATGTGATAGCTCCTTTCTTCTCTACTGGACCTTTTATTCAAATCTGTGATGGCTATTTTCTGCAAGAGATGTGATGCTTCTGTGGGTTGTCTTAAGAGGGCTGAGAGTCACAGATTCTCTTTCACACACTCACACATGCACACACTCCTCAAAAGAGGGAGAACAAGAAGACTCAGGTAATGAAATAAAGAGTAGCAAATAGTGGTATGCATTCCTGGAATAAAAACTATTTCAGAAAAGAACCACTGTCATACATATTGTGGAGCAAGGGGGATACATTTTAATCATATTTATAACCTAAGACACTTCCCCCCACCATGGCAACCAACAGCACATGCTCCACTCTGTAGGAAGCAGCTTCCTAGATACATTTCAGCAAAAGTGTTCCTGCATTGTCTCCCAGGAGAAAGCATGATCTGAAGTACACCCTCTCCTAATGCGCAATTTGCTCTTTTTTTCACTTGGTTCATTACATTTTAAAGAAATAATGAAACGGCGATTGCTAAACCCACTGCAGTATTTATGTGGGTGTATACACAGCTCAAATGTGAGTGTGGATTTGTGGAACATAGTGACAGTTCATCAAACTGAAATATATTTTCAGTGGTATTTCTCTCTCACTTAAAAAGAAACCAGAGTTCCATGTTAATCTCTAATAATTTGAAAAAGGAAATAAGGATGTTTAATTTTTTAAAACTGTTATGTTTAAAGAAGAAACTTGAAGAAGCAAAGACAGAAGATGTTCAAACCAAAATTTATATATTTAGCTACCTACATGGAGAACTGGTGTTATCTGCCCAATCAACTTGAAGTACAAATATGCTCACACTTATTTTTTAAATTAATAGCTTGAACCCTCTTACATCCTATTAGCAGAGTGTCCAGTGATTCCAGATTGGGATTTCCCAACCCACCCATCCCCAATTTCTCAGGAACCCCAGGTCCTAAACTCCATCCAAAGAGTGTCAGAACACCAGCAGAACAAGCAATAATCAGCCTGCTCCTGGCTTCCCTGCCCTCCAGAGGGAAGAGGGCAGTTCACTGTGCTGGGATGCCAGGACACAGTTGTCACCTTGTGTTTTAGTTTCTCAAGGCTGAGGTAGCAAATCATCACAAACGGGATGGCATAGAACAATATCAATGTATTCCCTTACAGTTCTGGAAGATCAAAGTTTGAAATCAAGGTGTCGGCAAGGTTGAGTATTTCTGGAACTTCCGAGGAAGAATCTGTTACCATCCCTCTTTCCTCACTTCTGGTGGTTACAGCCTATCCTTGGTGTTCCTTGACTTGTAGATGCAGCACTCCAGTCTCTGGTTCCGCCATCACACAATGTGCTGCTCCCTGTGTGTCTGTGTCTCTGTATCCTCTCCTCTAATAAGGGAACTAGTCATTGAATGTAGGCCCACCCTAATCCTGGACGACCTTAGATTGGTTATATCTGCAAAGACCCTATTTCCAAATGAGGTCCCATTCAGAGGTACCAAGCCTTAGGACTTCAGCATATCTTTCTGGGGATACAATTCAACCCACAACACCTTGGTACTCCTTTGGGCAGGATATCATGCCCAGCCACTGTTCTCCAAAGCACAATGATGCCAAGGTAACTAGGACTGAAGAGCCTTCCAAAATTAGTCCTACATCGTGCTGAAGCCACCCTTCTTCACAAAGTGCTAAGCCTCTGAGTTACACCCAGTCTTCAACCCAAACCCCTGCCCACCTCAAGTCAGTGACCGCCACTTACCCTGGGCTCTGGGCCCAGACCTGGACCACCTTGGAGATTTCAATGGATAGCCTGACTTCAAGCCTTGGGAAGAAGTAATTGACACATCATTCCTTGCCTTACAGAAGGTCCTGGGTACCCTTTGCAAGTTGATCTTCTTACCCTTCCCTAAAGCCCCTTCACCCTAATTAAAGGAAACCATGGAGTAATCTGCAAAGCCAAAAGATTCATTATTTCCACAAATATTTACTACATAGCTCCCACATGCCAGACACTATTCTGGATGCTAGGAATTCCTCAGTGAACCAAACAGACAAAAATCCAGAACTCCTGGAGCTTATGTTCAAATGGGAGGAAAGATAGACACTAGACACAGAAAATAAGGAAACTGCATGTTAGGTTGTGAAAAATACTATAAGAGGGGAAAGAAAAGAAAAAATAAGGGGGATCAAGGGTGCTAAGCAGATCTGCTTCTGGTTGATTTTCTGCCTAACCTATACCAAGAAGCAGCTGTCAATTGCAATAACTAAAAATATAAATTAATAAATAATCTACCTCTCCAGGCACCCCATTTAATCTCTACATTAGGCATCCTGTTACATGAAATGCTTCAGATCTACACTTTAAAAGTCCAAAGCAGTCTCAAATTTATTGTCTCCTATCTTTATAGCAGCCCATCGAGATTCTATTTTACTGATAAGGCCACTGCAGCTGAGAAAGGTTGACTTTCCCAAGATCACATGGTTACTAAGTGTCAGAGTGTATTTCCCAATCCAGCTCTTTGACGCCATCATATGATTTTTTCAACATACTTGGAAAGAAGCACAAGGCATAAAGCTAGAAAAACTAAAATTTGAGTTCCAGCATCGCCTCTTACTAGTTGTGCAAAACCTTGAGAAGTTCCTTGCAAACCTAAGATGAGATTGAAAGTGGAATTACATTATGAACCATAAGGTATTGTACAAATGGGAGGTTTTTGGGCAACTCTGCTGGCTCTCTCAAAACTCCACTTACCTACTATCTCTGTGATTCATTAAGTAAATAAATATAATTAAAAGGAGTTATTTTTATAACATGCTGCATACAACTCCCCAGGCAATCCTTACTCAAGTTGGAAAAATTAAAACAGTATATATATATATATATATATAAACTAATTATCTGATTCAAATGGATTCAAGGTAAGCCTACTTCTAATCGTGCATAATCAGACTAAATGTAATGAAGTCACATTGGGGGCATGTCCCTTATTATGTATAAACCACTGTGCACTCCGTGTGCACAGCGTAAGCGTGGAGAAAGGAACTTTATGTGACCTATTCCAGGGGTGTAGGTTTGGCTGCGAGCAACCAGTTGTTGGATTTATTGTCCTATTCTAGGCCTCTGCTTCTTCTTTGTTATCCCATTCAATGGAGAAGGAAAATGCTGTTTTGACCGGAAAGGCAGCTGGTACTGAGTCCATCAGTCTAAGCCAGTAAATAAGATTGAAGCCAGCTTCTGGGAAAACTTAGGAGATACAAAACACAAGAACAGAGGCATACCGCACTTTCTGAAATGGTTCTGAAATCTTGCTGTCCAATCCCTGTGCTTCTTCAAAGAGAATGCTTTGTCCCTCAAAAAAACCAATGTTCTATAAAAATTAAAGTGCACTCTCATAGAGCTGCCAGTTTACCTGCTCTTTCTCTCCATGGCCAGGGTGGGAGACTTTAGATCAACAAATAAAGATAAGTAACCCTGAGCCCCTAGACTGGGGAATGTACGGAAGGATTTTTTGTGTGTGTATGCGAGGACTCTCATCATCGAAGTTTGAAGTTAGATAAAACCACCCAAAAGACAAAGTTGTTTCAATGAGCCCCAGCTTCAGAATGAAAGGAAATGGCAAGTCTCATATTTAGGGGAATAGGGGATGGGGTGGATAAACAACAAACCACAATAACAGAAGATGAGAGAACTCCGGGAATAAATAAAAAGGATTTGGGTGATGTTAACTCATGATGATCAGACCAAAAATTCAGGTCCCTAACCAGACAGAGAGAAAAGATATTTTATATCAAATAAATCTATCCCCCAAAATCTGGAGCTTGTCTTTGCTTCAGCCTAAAAGCCCAGTCTATGTTATGGCAATTGTTCACTCTAGAGAGATTATCTACACTGAAAATGATGAGAACCAAGTATTTTCCTACCACTGAGGAAAGACAGGAAGAAATAGGCTCCAACTGAAGGAAGCCGTAGGATTCCTTTTACTTGAGAGAGTAAAAAATGGTACCTGATGGAGAATGTTGAGTCTCATCTCTTCCTAACATCCGTCTACCACCCCAAAGAGAGGTGTCCATAGACAGAGGCAAATAGAGCAGAATGGAAAATTTGTCCCTGGAAAATTCTGAGTTGATTCTGGCTCTTTTTTCTGATTCCTGGGTTTTAAGCTGAGGGCTAAAAGAGACCCCAATAATTCTACCTCCCTCCTACCTCTTTTAGAAAGCTCATTCTCCAGAGAAACAGTGTTCCTGCATGGAAAGAAGAATTTGGGGCGCCACTGGCCAGGCTACATTTGGAGGTTGTCAAGAGGCGGCGTGCTATCTGATCCTCTTGAGTGTCTAATGATACACAAAAACCTCCCCGGTGTCAAATAAAGAGCTACCACCAGGCTGCCATCCACTTGCAGTGATAAGCAGTTCAGTCTAAGAGAGAACTGAGCTGGCCCAGTTCTTAAGAGTTAAGTTCCAATCTCCCCTAACTTCCATACTGCGTCTAATCCTCAGATTCAGAGATTCCTAAGCACTTTGGATTGTATAAAACCTAGCAGTTTACAAAGGTTTGTCACATATTTTATCCTACCTGTGGGTATTACTGGCTCTTCTTTCATAAGAAAAAAAAAATAGTAGCTTAAAGAGGTTGAAAGACAATTTATAAAGAGCTGGGACTTTAACTGGGGTTTCCCAGTCTTCAGTCTGTTCAATGCTCTGTGTATGGCTCCAGCTTGGAAGTTTAGAACCGGGAAGGAAGCCTGCATATCATGCAGTCATGCCATTTGAGAGTTGAGAAAACTGAGGTCCAAAAAGATTATCGCATTAACTTAGCCACATCCTTGTCCTAAGCATAATAGGGAGAGATACCGTCTTCCCAACACTGAACTGGCCAAGCTCTTGCTCAAGCTCCAAGATGGGGAGGCTGCCATCCCAAGGAAAGGACCCCAGAGAGCTGATTCAGCCTGGGGTCAACCTCAGCCCAGTGCTTCTCCCTCCCCTGTCAGAGAAAGCTCCCACTTATTTCCTGTGAGTTTCGCACCTCTCATCCACTCTACTGGAATGGCCTGGTGTAGCAGCCAGCGGAGATAAAACCTCCAGCATTGTCCGCCTCCGACATAAGAAACTGCGCCAGACCTAGAACTCTTGCTCTATACCCTGGGTCTGGGAGGGCACACGGCCCCTTGGGGATAACAGCAGGACCTATTTCATGTCTGACTTCAATTCCTTGGGAGAAGGGTGCTGAGCAGCTGTGTCTGGGAGTGTCCGATTTGCATTGTCCTCCTAATACATCTCCCAGGCCCAGCCCTGAGGATGCCCCCCTTACCTGGACCAGTTCTTGGAAGGTTGATTTTAAGAGAATTCTAAGCTGACTCATGTGCACTTGGAGGGAACAATGCAGTTTGGTAAAGAGGCCCAATGTTGGACTCAGCCCCAGCTGCCTCCTGTGATATTTTCCTCTCCAATCTTTTCCTTCATGGTTTGTTCCTGTGCCACCCTGTCGAAACTGTACTCCCCTCCAAAGACAGGGGAAAAGGTATTGGGAGGTCTCAGGGTGGATGGAATGAAGATTAGCATCATTCCAAATGACTGTGCATTCATAGCAAGTCAGAGGCACTGAACTTCTAGGTAACCAGATGGCCTAGGAACCCAGGGGCAAAGAGGCCACTGCAGATGCAGCAGGAAAGAGCAGCAACAGTGCTGACTAAGGATCTCACATTTGTATCTTCTCCTTCCCCCATGAATGGAAGATCTCCCTGCTGGTGCCTTCAGGTAGGCAGAAATCAGAGACAGAAGACAAGGAAATTCTTGTTTCCCTTGTTTAACGCCTTTAGTGCCAAGCTGTGCTAGAAAAATACTGCCTGAGGAAGCCTTTCAGAGAGCAGTGAGGCACTGGTCCATTCAGGTTGACAAATCCCCAGGGGGAACTGCTATGTGGAGAAGACAAAATGGAGCAACGCAGGCCTTCCCAGTTCCAGGCCCTGAGTGAGCCAATAGCATGCCCATGGCCAGGTCTGATAGGGGGACACAAGACCTCTGGGAAAGAGACCAGAGTCAAGGGAGCAGAGGCTTGGAAACCTGGCAGAGGAGTTTCCTAGTTATTTCTCTCAGTATCCTCAACCACTATCCAGCATCTCGGTGGGCACGTGGGATGAGCCCACTTACCTCCCTGAAGTTCTCAGAAATATCTGTTCCTTTATTCATTTAACAACCAAGTAGGTCACACCCACTATGTGCCAGGCACTTTTCTAGGGGCTGGGGATACAGGAGCAAACAGGACAGACAAAACTCTTTGCCTTCACGGAGCTTACATTTTAGATGGGGTATGGGTAGAGATAATAAATAAAATGAGTACATAAAATATAAGCTAATGTGCTGGTTTGAAAGGATGTATGTCCCCCAGAAAAGCCATGTTTTAATCTAAATCCCATTTCATAAAGGCAGAACAATCCCTATTCAATACTGTATGTTTGAAACTGTAATCAGATCATCTCCCTGGATGGTGTGATTTAATCAAGAGTGGTTGTTAAACTGGATTAGGTAATGACATGTCTCCACCCATTTGGGTGGGGCTTGATAAGTTTCTGGAGTCCTATAAAAGAGCAAACAAACATTTTGGAAAAAAGAAAGAAATTTGGAGAGGGCAGAGAATGCTGTAGCATCATGAAGCAGAGTCTACCAGCCAGAGACCTTTGGAGGTAAAGAAGGAAAATGCCTCCTGGGCAGCTTCATGAAACAGGAAGCCAGGAGAAGAAACTAGCAGATGACACCGTGTTTGCCATGTGCCCTTCTAGATGAGCGAGGAACCCTGACCATGTTCACCATGTGCCTTTCCAGATGTGAGAGAAACTCTGTGTTCACCATGTGCCCTTCCACTTGAGAAAGAAACCCTGAACTTCATTGGCCTTGAACCAAGGTGTCTTTCCCTGGATGCCTTAGATTGGATATTTCTATAAACTTGTTTCAATTGGGATATTTTCTTGGCCTTAGAACTATAATCTAGCAACTTATTAAATTCCCCTTTTTAAAAGCCATTCCATTTCTGGTATATTGCATTCTGGCAGCTAGCAAACTAGAATAGCTAACTTCATGGAAAATGCTCTGGAGGAGAATAAAGCAAGAAATGGTACATGGATGCGGGGTTTAAAATAAGGTGATCAGGAAAGGTTCACTGGGAAGGTAGCCTTTAAACACAGACTTTAAAGAAGCAGCTAGATCATGCAGCTATCTAAGGAAAGAGCTTACCAGGCAGAAGAAATGTTCTGTGCAAAGGCACTGAGGCTGGAGCAAGCCTAGGGTGATTAATGAACCACCAAAGGCCCAGTGTAACTAGAATGGAATTAGCTTCATCTTTAAGACCTAGCACCCCAGGGTGTACCCTTCTGAGTCCGAAGCGATGCTGCCCATATCTTCATCAGAAGTGAGGACATCCTGCCAGGGTAGCCAGTTTCCCCATGAAAATACTTTGGTTCAGTAGTTCCAAAGTCTTCAATGGCAATGGGTTCAGAACTGTAATTGTGGAGACTGGAAGGAAGGGGAAAAAATGGAGTGAAGCAAGTATAGGATGACACACAATATAATGGAAAGACCACTGTCATAGTTTTCTAAATCCACCAAAACAAAACACCACATCCAGATGGCTTAAAACAGCAGAAATTTATTGTCTGATAGTTCTGGAGGCTAGACATCTAAAATCAAGGTGTCAACAGTACCATGCTCTATTGTCAGCCTGCAAGAGAGAGTCCTTCCTTGCCTCTTTTACTTTCTGGAGCTTACCAGCAATCCTTGGCATTCCTTGGCTTGTAGATGCATCTCTGCCTCTGTCTCCACATTCACATACATACATTCTGGTATGTTGCATTCCGGCAGCTAGCAAACTAGAACACCAGCCTTTTCCTGCCTTGCCCCAACTTGTGATTTAGGGCTTAGTCTGTTTTTCTATCTACTCACCCAGACCTCTGTCATGGTATTATGTAAAAAGTTCTACAGTTTTTTATTGTGAGTTCCCTGATGCCAGGAGCAATAATACCATATCCCAAGGATATCACTGCAGATGTTTGTTGAATGAATGATATAAGATTCCAGGGTCATTGAACTTTCCTTAGAACTTGATGCTCTAAGAGCAGTTACTGTGGCCATGTGGAATGACAGGGAGGGAGAATTTGCTTTTAAGCAGGATGGTTCCTCTTTGGAGTTACTTTCCTTTCCCACTGGGTCTGTGGGCTGACAGAGAAGGTTGGCATAATACTAAATTGGTTAGCATTTTTCTCATGCCCCATAGATCCGGGACTTGAGATCCTTGAAATGTGGCAGAGCCTCTCAGGGCTGGAATAACTTGGACACAGCCCAGCTCCTGGACATTTTGTTTTCAGGAGGACTTAGCAGTGCACATATGGCTTCCTGGAAATGGATTCCACCCCTGGTACTAAATGCATATAGGAGAAACCCAAATGAGAATCTAGATCAGTACCACTTTAGGGTACAGAGGGAAAAAGGAAACTTTCATCAGATTTGGTTGCTTATTGTTTACCAAAGGAAAATTCAGCCTTGGCATTTGCTTCTTCAAAGCTCTGGAATGCCTCTATCAGGGAAGGCTGTTTTACAGGAGTCCATTACCAGGGTAGGCTACACTTTAGTGAGGGGCGGCAGTGGCACACCTACAGCCTCCACCAAATGCCCACAGAAGGCCACTCTTGCTCCTGGACAAAGGACGTGGATTCTTTTGCCCGATGTGCTCAATAACCAATTCCTGAGACATGAGGGTTTCAAAGAGACAGAGTTTATTACTAGGCATGTAGTAGGAGAGTAGATGGCCTGGTGGGCCAAAATCTGTCTCCCCGAGTTTAGGAGGTTTAAGGTTTTTAAGGATTTTAGCCAGAGGAGATGAGGTCATTTCAAACAGTAAGTTCAAAGCAGAAAAGGAGACTGTTAATCATTATCATTTCAATAGCAGAGCATAAATTAAAAGGAGGGGAAGAAGAGCTATCACTGGAGTACTAAAGGTGTGAGGCAAAAGGAAGGGAGACAAGTTATCTTTCACTAGCAGAATCTAGCTGATGTGATTTACAAATGTCCTGGGCTGAAGCTAGTTAATGGCTGACTTCAAATTCTTCAGTAGCAATAGGGTCTTTGCCCTACAAGAAGTGTCCAGATAAAGGGGGTAACAGCTCATACAGTCACAAAGGCACAAGATAGGGGCTTTTACAATAATTTCAGTATCAGGGCAACTGGATTCCAATTTAGGGATTTCAGGTATTTCCCTCTGTGTATTCCAATATCCTGGAAAGCAAAAAAGGAATATGATCAAAATCATCCCTTAAATCCTGATTTCTCAGTTACACTCTGCTAGGACATTTTTCTTTCATCGCTTATGAACTCAGAGTGCCAGCTTTTGCATCTCAGCCAACACACAGAAGCACATTAGCAGCCATTTGGGATGCCAGAGAGGCAGACACACTTGTCTGGGGCACCAGGGAATGAGAAAATAAATCCTTTGTAGGACAAATGTGGGGAATGTTCATTCATTTGTTAGACATTTCAAATCATGTTTTCAGTGAAAGTAGCTTCCAGGCAAGAGAAGCTACATGAAAAATCTTGGAAGTCAAGATGATTAAAGCTCAGGAATAAAATACAGGAGATTCTGCAACACAGCCTTTCAAGGAGAAGAAGAAAACCTTATTGTCTCTTGGGAGACCAGGCTTGGGAACTAGGAGTGTGGGTGAGAAAGAGACTTGTTTATTACAGAATACCCTCTTGCCATACTTAAACGTGCATAAAATGCCTTTTCAACAAAGTTTGTAACTCATCGGATTTACTATGTCTAGCTCTTTCCATATTTTGCATTCTTCTTCAAGACAAAGGAAAATTACACTTACTAGGCATGCTAAGTGCCAACCGCTTGAACATCCCTTGCTTAATCCTCATGAAAACTTTGTAAGGTGCTGGAATGACCATCTGCGGTAGATTGAATCACGTCCTCCACAAAGATACGTTCAGGTTCTCATCCACAGGACAGTGGGTGTGAACTCATTTGTAAATAGGATCTCCAAAGAGCCTATTAAGATAAGGCTAAAGTGAATCAGGCTGGGCCTTAACTTAACTCAATATGACAGAAATCCTCATGAGCAGAAGAAATTTGGATGCAGTTAGTCAGCAGAAGCCATGGGAAGAGGCAGAAAGCAGCAGATAGCCATGTGACAGAGGCAGAGATTGACTGCCAGCAAGCCAGCCCCATAACCCTACAGACTAGAGAGAAGGCACAGCCTGCTTATACCTTGATTTTGGACTCATAGCCTCCAAACTGTGAGCCAATAAATTCCTGTTGTTCAAACCATCCAGCTGGTGGTATTTTGTTATAGCAGCTGTGGCAAACTAGGCGCCATCATTTTACAGGTGAGGAAACTGAGGCTCACTGACATTAAGTTACTCATCACACATCACCCAGTCGGTAAATGGCAGTAGTATAATTAAAATCCAAAGCACATATCTGACCACATTCTCACGTCCTGTGTAAATCCTGAACAAAAGGGATCTGGATGAGGTTGGGGAAAGGCTCCAGGAGAAAGAATGTTCTGTTTAATACTGACTGAACTCTAACCATCTCCTCTCCCCTCTGACCTTCTCCAGTTTTCCCACCTGCCATTTCTCCTTTGAGGTATTTGCTTCTCCTGAATCTCAGTAATACCTGATTCTGCCTTGTCTCCCTAGACCGTGTAGACAAGACAGCAATTAGCTGTTCTCACCTCTTGTGAGCTTCTAAGCGTTGAAGTGTCTCCTAATTCACAGCCTACAATTTCTACAATTCTCGCTCTCCCCCTGTCCCTCTTTCCCTCCCACCCCCATGCTTTCTCTCTCTCACACATGCACACATATTTCTGCAGTCATTTTCAAATATGTCAAATGAACACTATTACTGTAAAATATTGGCTCTATACTAAGATCCAGAGACTGGAATTAACCCTTGATTCAAGTATGAATAGGAGCAGAATGAAAGAATTGGATAAATATGAAGACCTCCATGCCCAAGGCTGTATTCTTATATCCTTTTAGGAGGCCCAGGAGAACTCAACCGCCAGAACTTCCCAAAGACCTACCCCCTGCTCTGAGTCGGCAATGCCATGATTTCCTTTTGTGTAAGGCTTTGACCCTTATTAAAAATTACTTTCTCTTAGAAGGGAAGCCTGGTGTATTGGTGAGAAAGACCCTTCTCCACCTCCACCAGGACTGCTGGTATACTATACAACTCTAGGGATGTCATTTGCATCACAATCATTGAAGATTTGTATATTTTTCTGGCAATTGTCTGGCATTGGGCAATAAAAATCTAGTGCAGGTACTGCCCATCCTCAACAGGACAGAACCCATTTTATCCTGGCTGCCCTGCTGTCTTGATTCACGGGAAAGTGTGCAGGTGCTCTCTTCCTCCTCTCCTCCAGGGTTTCTTCTCCCTTATGACTTCAGTCTGCTGCAACCCCTATAAGCTCTTTCTGCATTTTGATGGGAACCAGTGTGGGACTCTCAATAGGAGACTTTGCCCCAGGGTCCTAGCCAAGTATTTCCTAATCAATCACAGAACAGGGGAGAACAGATTGCAGAGGGGCATGGCCACGCATCAGAATCACCAGAACGGGAGATAGAAGATCTTTTCAAATTATTCCTTGGGACTCCTCACTTGAATTTCCTGTTCACCCTTAGGAGGAGAGGGATGAGGCTGGTGCATTTGGAAAAGCTCCCCATTCATCTCTCCCTATACCCCCTCCCATGGAAAGCACTCTATAGCCTGCTAGAGGTAGAGTAGGCACCACCAGTCTGAAAGGCATCTAGGGTTCAAAGCATTGCACCCATGCCTCACTGCAGGGCCCAGAATCCTTACATTATACACACCCCTGGGTTAAGGTGTCAAGTGTAGGAGATTAATATTCCTAATATAAGGAATATTATTATTAAATCTTTATTATTTTTGTTTTCCTTTATTGAGCTCTATACAGGACATTTTCAATCTTCACAAAGACCTCTAAAGGTACAAAACATCATTTTCCCCAGGAGGAAGGCTGTCTGGTTTGTTTACCCAGCTATCCCAAGTGCCTAGGAGAGTGCATGAGGCCCATAGTGGATAGTCAATAAATGATGGTTGAATGAGAGAGAGGCTAAGTATCCTGAATCAACCCCTGGAACAATCCTAGTCTATTGTATAATCCATTGCGGTGCTAAGAGCTTCCTCTTTACTTTGAAATCCTACCCGTTAAAGAAACTTGGCACAGGGATGGTGCCTCCAAACCTGTGGATAAAAAGGGTATTTGGTGTTTGGCTTGGTAGTAGCCCCAGGACATGGGATTAAGACATTGAATGGAGATTGTTCCCTGCTTCTCCATGAATGCCCTGGGTAGAAAAATATCTTAACTTGAGGGAATGGAGATGCCTGACTATACAGGGACAGCAAGGATTGTCTACCCTGCCAGACTCTAGTGGACTGTGACTTGAACCTCCTCCCACCACACAAATGATTCTGAGGCAAAGTCACAGTAATCTAAGACCCCCTCCAGCCTCCTTCCTTTCTGGTGGAGTCCCAGGAGCTCATACAATCTCCTTGTGGACCACCACAATTCTCCTGCTATCTGTGTGTGAACTCACTTTCCAGCCTGAGTGCCTTCAGCTGCCTCTGCCATGTCCCCAGTGTCACTTGTCATCACCATCAGAATTGGTTTAGTCCTCCTCACAACTGCAGCAATGACCTGAGTTATAAGTACTGAAGTGACTGAGGTTCCAAAAGGCTCTTGCCCTATTATAACTTCCATTTCCCAAAATGTAGGCTTCTCTCTCTCTCTCTCTCTTTCTCTCTTTCTCTCTCTCTCTCTCTCTCTCTCTCTCTCTCTCTCTCTCTCTCTCTCTCTCTCTCTCTCCCCCTCCCTCCCTCCCTCTCTTTCTCTCATAGTTCATACAGTGACATGTCTCAACAGTCTTGAGATGTGACCCAAGACCTAAGTCAAGAGACATTATAGGACTTCTATTCAACAAAGATGGGGGCATAAGATGCTCTCCCAAAAATCTTTGGACAACTGGCAAAAACAGGCAAAGTCATCTTCCTCAAAACTCTGGAAAACAATTAAAGGGTTGCAGTAATGGGATGAGTGCTAAATCAAGAACACACAGTATTAAAAAACAGTAGGTGAAGCTCGTGATATCCTTGTTAGCTTCTCCCCCAACCCCCCAGGCATGGTGTGGGCCAGCCTGCCCTCCAGAGAACATAGTAACCATGTGCCTCCCTGGCCCAGTTCCAAAGGTAGCACCATAATCCCAACACACATACCTGCATATCTATCAGGTGAAAGCCTGAAAGACTGAACCAGGAAACTTGCCTCTGGCTCATCCTGCCAGAAAGTCCTACAGGAAGAAGCAGCTTGCAAACAGCTAAAGTTATGTATGGAACAATTAAGTAAAAGGGCCTGGGGCAAAGGATTACCTGCATTAAGTCATACATTAGAGCAACTGTGAGAGGGGCAAATTCTACTTCATAGGGAAGAGAGGAAGCATTAAAATTCCTATTAACTGGGGAGTTCCTAAAGTCAGAAGCAAGCACAAGCCCAAGAAAAGAAGCAGGTTCCACCGGGACTCAGATAAGAAGAGATGCTCTGCACTTGCGATTCACTCAGGCTAATTTTCTATATGAGAGGGCTACTCTGAAAAGAGCAGCAGCCAAAGCAAAGTCAATTTGCAAAGACTAAGAAAGGTACTTTTTTGCTTTGGTTTGCTACTCTTTGTGAGGTTCTGGCACTCAAGGAAATAGCTGTCATATTACTATCTGGATACAAACTTAAGAATCAGACACTCTGGGAATAAATCCCAGAGTTAGCATTTTATAATATTAACATGTATACTTTCAGGGTGGGCCACAGTGGCTCAGCAGGCATAGTTCTCGCATGCCATGCCAGAGACCCGGGTTCGATTTCCGGTGCCTGCCCATGCAAAAAAAAAAAAAAATTTATACGTGCAACAAAATATTACAAAACAAGCAAAGAAACAGGAAATAATGACCTACCCAAAGGAACAAAGTCAATAACTAGAAACCATCAATGAAAAGGACCAGATTTTGGACATACTGGAAAAAGACATTTAAAAAATGATCTTCTGCATGCTGAAGGAGATAGAGGAAAACAATGAATGAACAGTATGAGAATCCAAATAAAGAAAAAGAAAAATTTTAAAGGAACCAAATGGAATTACTGGAGTTGAAGACCACAAGAACAGAAAAGAAACATTCCCTAGATGGTTTCAACAGCAGATTGAAGCTAACAGAAGAAAGAATCAGTGATTTCAAAGACAAGGCAATTTAAATGATTCAGGCTGAACAGGACAAAGAAAAGAGAATTTTTTTAAAAATTGAAGAAAGCTGGAGAGAACTGTGGAACACCATCAAGTGCACCAATTTATACATCATGGGAGTCCCACAAGGAGAAGGAAAGAGAAGGTCAGAAGGCATATCAAAAGAAACAATTGCAGAAAATATCCCAAATTTAATGAAAGTCATGAATATGCATATTAAAGAAGTACAATGTACCCCAAAGGGGCTAAACTCAAAGGGAGCCATATGCAGATGCAGTAGTCAAATTGTCAAAAGGCAAGGAAGGCTAAGGAGAGAGTTCTGAAACCTTCAAGAGAAGAGCTGCTTGTTTTATTCAAGAGAATTCTAATAATATTCAGTGCAAATTTCTCATCAGAAGCCATACAGGCAAGAGGGCAGGGGGGATGAAATATTTAAAGTGCTGAGAGAAAACAAGTTCCAACAAAGAATTTTGCATCTGTCAACACTGCCTTTCAAAAATAAGAGAGAAGTTAAGACATCCCCAGATAAACAAAAGCCAAGAGAGTTCATCATCACTAGAGCTATCCTATAAGTAATGTGAAGGGGAGTACTTCAAACTGAAAGAAAAGGACACTAGGCAGTGGATCAAAGCAGAATAGAGAAATAAAGATCTGTGGTAAAGGTAATCATATGAGTAATTATAAATGCTGGTATTATTACGTTGTATTTTTTGGAATGTAACTCCACTTTTCACTTCTAACAGGTTTGTTCCAGTTTGCTAAAGCTGCCATATATATATATGCAATATACCAAAATGCAATATACCAGAAATGAGTTGGCTTTTACAATGGGGATTTATTATCTTATATGTTTATAATTCTAAGACCATGAAAATGTCCACATGAAGGCATCAACAGGAAGATACCTTCTCTGGAGAACACTTACTGGTGAGCTTGGGCTCCTCTTTCAAATAGCAAGGCACATGACGATGTCTGCTGTTCCTTCTTTCCTGGGTTTCATTGATTCCAGCTTCTGGCTTCAGTGGCTTTCCCTCAGCTTCTATGGGTCCTCTCATAGCTTCTCTGGAGCTTTTTCCATGAGCTTTCTAAGCTTCTGCAAGAATCTCCTATCCTCTTATAAAGGACTCCAATATGAAGATTAAGACCCACCCTGAGGCGTTCCTCAAACTGAAATAACCTAATCAAAAGGTCCCACCCATAATAGGTCTACACCCACAGGAATGGATTAAAAGAACATGACCTTTTCTGGGGTACATTCAACTTCCAGACTACCATAAAGTTCTAAAATGCAAATGCATAAAAAGTAGTGATAAATCTGTGGTTTGGGACATAAAATGTAAAAAGATATAGTTTGTAACAAATAAAAGAAACAGTGGGGGAATAGAGGGGTATAGAAACAGTGTATGGGAATGTTATTGAAGTTAAATTTGTATCAAATAAAACATGAGCACTGTAGATTTACTATGTTAAATTTAAGCCCCATGGTAACCAGGAAGAAAATATCTTAAAAAATGTATACAGAAAGAAATGAGAAGGGACTCCAAGTAATACCACACAAAATATCAAATAAATAAGAAAGTAAGCATTAACAGCAGAGTTGAAGGGGAAAAGTATAAGACTTAGAAACATGAAATAGCAAAATGGTAGAAGAAAGTCCTGCACTTTCATTGGCTACTTTAACTATAAATAAATTAAACTATCCAGTCAAAAGGCAGAGATTAATAGAATGGATAAAAAAGCATGACACAACTATATGCTATTTGCAAGAGGCTCACCTTAAAATCAAAGACACAAGTATATTTGTTAGATCACAAAATAAATCTCCATATGCTTAAAAATATTGAAATAATGAAATATACCTACTCTAACCACCATGGGATAAAGCTAAAAATCAATTACAGAAGGAAAACTATAAAAATCACAAATTGTGGAAATTAAACAACATCATCTGATACAACCAAAGGATAAAAGAAGCAATAAGAGGGAAATTAGGAATATTTTGAGGTGAATGAAAACAAAAGTATAACATATCAAAAGTTATGGAATATAGCAAAGGCAATGCTGATAGGGAAATTTCTAGCTCTAAATGCTTGCATAAAAAGAAGACCTAGAAAAAGAAGAATGACTAAACCTAAAGTGAGCAGAAGGAAGGAAATAACAAAGATCAGAGTAGAGATAAATGATAAGGAAATTTAAAACAATAAAATCAATGAAATCAAAAGTTGGTTTTTTGGAAAGATCAGTAAAATTGACAAACATTTAGCTAGTTAATAGAGAGAGGATGCAAATGACTAGAATCAGAAATGAAAGGAGGAACATTACTACAGACACCACAGAAATAAAAAGGATCATAAGAGGATACTATGAAGTACTGTACGTCAACAAATAAGATAGTCTAGATGAGATGAACAAATACCTAGAAACACACAAGCTACCTACACTAACTCGATAAAAACTGAAGATCACAACAGAACAATAAATGGGTGAAGATGCTGAGTCAGTCATCAAAAACTCCTAATAAAGAAAAGTCCAGGACCACATGGCTTCACTTGGGTATTTGCCAAACATTCCAATAAGAATTAACAGCAGTTTTACCCAAAGCATTCCAAAAAATTGAAGAAGAGGGAACACTCTCTAACTCATTCCACAAGGCCATCATCACCCTAACACCAAAGCCAGATAAAGACACCACAAGAAAAGAAAATCACAGCCGATATCACTTAAGAGTATAGATGCAAAAATCCTCATAAATACAGCAAATCAAATCCAGGAGCACATTTTAAAAATCATAAAACATAATCAAGTGGGATTTATCCCATGTACCATAGGTGAGTAAACATAAGAAAATCAATTAATATAATATACCACATTAATAGAAGGAAGGGAAAACATCACATGATTATCCCAATTGATGCAGAAAAGGCATTTGATAAAATTCAGCACTCGTTCTTGTTAAAAACATTTTAAAAACTAGGAATAGATGGAAACTTCCTCAACATGATAAAGGGCATATATGAAAAACTCACAGCTAACATCACATTCAGTGGTGAAAGAATGAAAGCAAGATATTCTCACTGACACAATGTCATGCTCACTGATGCCACTGTTATTCAACATTGTACTGGAATTTCTAGCTAGAACAACAACAACAAAAGAAATGAAAGACATCCAATTTGGAAAGGAAGAAGTCAAGTTTTTCTTATTTGCAGATGACATGGTGCTATATTTTAAAACACTGAAAAGTCCACAATAAGCTACGTGAGCTAATAAATTCAGCAAAGTGGTGAGGTATACGATCAACAAGCTAAAATCAGTAGTGTTTCTATTACTAGCAATAAACAATCTGAAGAGGAAAACAAGAAAAGAAAATCTATTTACAGTAGCGATTAAAAGAGTCAAATATCTATGAAAAAAGAAACAAAGGAAGTGAAGGACTTGTGCATGGAATACTATAAAATGCAGTTAAAGAAATCAAAGAAGACCTAAATAAATGGAAGAACATTCCATGATCATGGGTTGGAAGACTAAATATTGTTAAGATGTCAATTTTACCCAAAATGATATACAGGTTCAATACAATCCCAATCAGCATTCCAACAACCTATTTGCAGAAATGGAAAAGTCAATCATCAAATTCATATGGAAGGGGAAGGGACCCCAAAAAGCCAAAATGATCTTGAAAAAGAAGAACAAAGTTAGAGGACTCACACTTACCAATTTTAAAACTTATAATAAAGCCACAGTAATCAAAACATCATAGTATTGGCACAAGGACAGAAATATAAACTAATGGAATTGAGTTGAGAGTTCAACATAAACCAGTACATCTATGACCAAGTGATATTCTACAAGGGTGCCAAACCCATTTGTCTCATTGTAAAGTGCTATGTACCCCCATAAAAGCCATTTTCTTTCCATCATGATCCAATCTTGTGGGGCTAGACCTATTGTTTAGGGTGGAACCTTTGACTAGATTGTTGCCAGGGAGATTGGCCCACTCAATTGTAGGTGCAGACTTTTGATTAGATTAAGTCCATGGAGATGTGGCTTGCCCAATTGTGGGTGTGACATTTTGATTACATGGAGATGTGACTCCTTCATTCAGGTGGTCTTGATTAGTTTACTGGAGTCCTCAAAAGAGCTCACAGGGAAAGAGTCAGAGTCAACACAGAGATATTTGAGGATACAGAAAGAAAATGCCCCCAGGGAAGCTATTTGTAACCAGAAGCCAAAGGACCAGCAGATGCCAGCCGTGTGCCTTCCCCGTTGATGGAGGTGTTCCAGACACCATTGACCTTTCTTGAGTTAAGATATCCTTCTCTGGATGCCTTAGCATGCAAATCCTTATGGTTATAGAACTGTAAACTTGTAACTTAATAAATCTTTTTAAAAGCCAACCCATTTCTGATATACTGCATACCAGCAGCATTAACTGACTACCAAAGAATCAGAGCTTTTACAAATACACAGAGATTAAACAACAGGCTCTTAAATGATCAGTGGACCAAGGAAGAAATTGCTAGAGAAATCAGTAAATATCTGGAGAGGAATGATAATGAGGATATCACATAACAGAACTTATGGGATGTGGCAAAGGCTATGCTGAGAGGGAAATTTATCGCCCTAAATTCCTGTACTAAAAAACAAGAATGAGAAAAAATTGATAACTTAACTGTTTACCTGGACAACTGAAAGAAAGAAGAGCAAACTAACCCCAAAGCAAATAAAAAAGGAGAAATAACAAAGATTAAAGCAGAAATAAACAAACTGGAGAAGAATAAAACAGCAGAAAGAATCAACAAAACTAAAAGTCAGTTTTCTGAGAAAATCAATAAAACTGATGGACCCCTAGCTAGACTAACAAAGAAAAAGAGAGCGGATGCAAATAAACAAAATCAGAAATGAGAGGCGGGTTGTTACCATGGATCCTGAAGAAATTTTTAAAATCACAAGAAAATACTATGACTAGCTATACACCAATAAACTAGACAACTAAGATGAAATGGACAAATTCCTAGAAACACATGAACTACAAATACTGACTCAAGAAGAAATAGAAGATCTCAACAAACCAATTACAAGTAAAGAGATTCACCAGTTGTCAAAAATCTTCCCAAAAGAAAAGTTCAGGACCAAATGGCTTCACAGGGGAATTTTATCAAACATTCCAAAAAGAATTAACACTGATCCTGCTCAAACTCTTCCAAAAACAAAATGAGGAAAAAGGAATGCTACCTAACTCATTGTATGAAGCTAAAGTCACCAGATAAAGATGCTAAAGAAATCTGGAAAACTACAGGCCAATCTCCCTAATGAACATGGATACAAAAATTCTCAACAAAATACTAGCAAACCAAATCTAACAACACATTAAAAAAATTATACATCACGGCCAAGTAAGGCTTGTATCAGGAAGGCAAGGGTGGTTCAACACAAGAAAAATCAATCGACAAAATACAACACATTAATAAATTGGAAGGAAAAATCACATGATTATATCGATTGATGCTGAAAAAGCATTAGATAAAATTCAGTATCCTTTCCTGATAAAAACACTTTGAAAGGTAGGAACCAAAGGAAACTTCCTCAATATCATAAAGGGTATATATGAAAAAGTCATAGCCCTCATGGTGAAAGACTAAAAGCATTCCCTCTAAGATTGGGAATGATACAAGGATGCCCATTGTCACCACTATTATTCAACATTGCTAGAAATCCTAGCTGGAGTGAAAGAAATAGAAATAGAATACAACCAAACAAGAAAGGAAAAAGTAAAACTTTCATTATTTCCAGATGACATAATGCTATACTTAGAAAACTCTGAGAAATCTACAACAAAGCTACTTTAGCTAATAAACAAATTCAGCAAAGTGGCAAATACAAGACTAATGTACAAAAATCATTAATGTTTCTATACACAAGCAATGACCTCTCTGAGGAGACAATTAAGGAAAAATTCCATTCAAAATAAAAACCAAAAGAATCAGGTACCTAGGAATAAACATAACCAGTGATATCAAGGGCTTATACACAGGAGACTACAAAAACGTTGTTCAAAGAAATTAAAAATGGCCTAAATAAATGGAAAGGCATTCCATGCTCATGGATAGGAAAGTTGAATGTTGTTAAGATTTCAGTTCTACCCAAATTTATCTACAGATTCAAAGTAATACCAATCAAAATCCCAAAAATCTACTTTGAAGACTTGGTGAAGCTAGTTATCAAATTTATTTAGAAGAGAAAGAGACCCTGAATAGTCAAAGATAGCCTAAAAAAGAAAAGCAAAGTGAAAGGACTATCACTTTCTGACTTTAAAGCTTACTATAAAGTCACAGTGGTCAAAACAGCTTGCTATTAGCACAAAGAGAGAAATATGGCCCAATGGAATCAAATCTAGATAGACCACCAAATCTGTGGACAACTGATCTTCTATAAGGCCCCCGAATTCAATGAACTGGGACAGAATAGCCTTTTCAATAAATGGGCATGGGAAATTGGATATCAATAGCTGAAAGAATGTAAGAGAACCCCTTCCTTACACCCTATACAAAAATTAAGTCAAAGTAGATTAAAGACCTAAATGCAAAAGCCAGTACCATAAAAATTCTAGAAGAAAATGCAGGGAAGCATCTTCAAGGTCTAGTAATAGGAGGTAGCTTCTTAAACTTTATACCTAAAGCACAAGTAGCAAAAGAAAAAATAGGCAAATGGGTACTCCTTAAGATCAAGAGCTTCTGTGCCTCAAAGGACTTTGCCAAAAAGTGAAGAGGCAGCCAACTCAATGGGAGAAAATACTTGGAAACTACATATTGGATAAAAGTTTTGATATCCTGTGTACATAAAAAAATATATATATATAGCTTAACAACAAAAGAGCAACGCAATAATAAAATGGCCACAGGATATGAATAACACTTTTTTGAAGAGCAAATACAGATAGCTAAAGCACACATGAAGAGATGCTCATTTTCATTAGCTATTAGGGAAATGCAAATCAAGACATGAGACACTACCTCACACCTATAAGAATGGTTGTTATTAAACAAACAGAAAACTACAAATGTTGGGGAGGATGTGGATAAATTGGAACACTTATTCACTGTTGGTGGGAATGTATAATGTTGCAGCCACTGTGGAAAACAATTTGACAATTCCTCAGAAAACTAAATATTGAGCTGCCCCATAACCCAATTATACCAATACTAGGTATATACCCAGAAAAACTGAAAGCAGTGACTGAGCAGACATTTGCACACCGATGTTAACAGAGGCACTATTCACAATTGCCAGAAGACAGAAACAATCCAAGTGCCCATCAACTGATGAGTGGATTAACAAAATGCAGTATACACATTCAATGGAATATTATGCAGTAGTAAGATGAAATGACATCCTGAAGTTTATGACAACGTGTGTGAACCTTGAGGACATACTGCTGAGTGAAATAAGTTAGACACAAAAGGATTGATACTGTACGATTTCGTTATTATGACTCTGGTAAAGGTAATCTTAGAAGTTACACTGTAGAATACAGTAGACCTAGAAGTACACAGAAGCTAAAGATGGGAGAAAGGCTACCCAATGAGGTTCAACCTAAATGCAGGGGAACAGATAGAAGTGATGGTAACTACTTAGCAAGGTTATAAGTAACATTACCATATTGGAGGTGAGTATGAATGAAAGGGGATATATAGTGCCATGTATCCCACTGATTAAATCTACAATTACAAATAAATTCTTGCCAGAACTATTCAAAATTTTGATAGTGGACAGAGTAAATAATAGAATTATATGGGGAAAACTAAAAATGCATGCTATGGCCAGTACCCCAGCACTGCCAGGGGCAACTAACTGGGGGATAGGGGGTGGGGACAAGTGATAAGGATAGATTTGATTTGATAGTTGGTGGTGCTGTGTTTGTCAGTTCTTTGTTGCTATGGATCAATGAAATTGTCTAAAACTGAGAGTGCTGCTGAATGTACAACCAAATGAGAAAACTGCAGGACATATTTTGTTTATTTTGGTTATTATTTGTGGTGCCTCATAGATAGAAGGAGCCAAATGGTACAATGACTGAGGAGCAGTCTACTTCCTTTTGTGTGGCTACAAAAAGGAAGGACATTGAGAGATTGCAACAAACTGAATAAGCCTTGGGGACAATGTGTTGTGAAAAATAAGCCAGAAACAAAAGAACAAATATGCTAAGGTCTCTTTCAGAAAAGACTTATTAGAAAATTGGAGCCTAGATTGTAGGCCTTTATAGCAGCACACTTAGTTTAAAGTTATAAATGCATTTCTAGATTCTGAGACACTGAGCTATATGTGTATCAGATGGTATTTCCCTGGAACTTTGAATAACTCTGTGACACCTAAGACCCAGAAATGGAGTGCTATGCCCTGAAAGTTAGCATAGCTATATATAATAACAGTTGAAATAACCAAAAAAGAGATCAGGCCTCAGTTTGAGTTAAAAATGAAGTCAACCTGGCTGGGTCTAAGGTAAATCAGAATACAGGGTATAAGATGATATTGTATGTACTCTAGACTTTCACCTACTATATGAAGCTAAAGGCAGAGAGGTTTATCATGTCTAGAACCTAAATTTTCTGTCACCCATAATCTAAATCAACCTGTTTAGATAGCTCATTTAAACAACCCAAACTCCTGGAGTCCAGAACAGGAACGAGGCATAGCAGTTCTGTTAGCTTAATGGCATACATCTCAGACTATGGTGGGCTGATAATTAAAAAGTATTGAGAGAGTCCCTTGAGGGTCCGAAGGAAAAATATATACTTTATATATATATATATATATATATAATAAAAATATATATATAAACTTTCCTATCTGTGAAACCCCAGGTACCCTCTCAACCATTGGGGATCCCAAGAAAATAGGCCAAGCCATTGATTTTGAGGATTGCCCTTATGAAACTTATTTCTGTAAGGGAGAAGCTAAGACTACCCACAACAAGGCCTAAGATTTGCTTCCAGGAAACCCTTTTCATTGCTCAGATGTGGCCTCTCTCTCTATGCCCAACTTTGCAAGGAAAATCATCCTCTCCCCTATATGGAACATGACATTCAGGGGTGAAAATCTCTCTGACAATGTGGGTGTGACTTCCAGGGATGAGTCTGGCCCTGGTACTGTGGGACTGACAACAGCTTCCAGACCAAAAGGGAGGGAAAGAAGTCTAATAAAATAAGGCATCAATGGCCATGAGAGATCAAATAGAGTCAAGAGACTATTCTGAAGAATGCCCTTATGCAAGCTTCAGTTAGATAGTGCTAATTGCCATGGTTTGCTAAACCCCATCCAACATCACTCTTCTTGACTCTTAAGAACACCTAGGGCTCAACTGAGACTCTATAAAGCTTTTATGAACTAAATATGCTTTATTGGAACCTACAATTCCCAGAGGGTTCCTAGGTCAGATAAATCCTGAAACCCAGAGGGACCAGCCTTTCCAAGATTATCGACTGATTTCACCCCCCTATCCTTTAGTGTCAACACCCCTTTTGTGTTAGTTTGCAAGCTGCTGGAATGTAATATATCAGAACTGAAACAGCCTTTAAAAATTAAGACACCAACAAGCAGTTACCTTCGCCCAAGAAAGGCTGATGGATCAGGAACACCTCTGTCAGCTGGGAAGGCACATGGCTGGCATCTGCTGGTCTCTTGCTCCTGGGTTCCATTGCTTTCAGCCTCTGTTCCTGTAGGGGTTCCTTACTTTGCTTCTCCAGGACTGACTTTCATCCCTTGGCTTCCCTTGACTTACTCCAAATTCTGACTTGCTTAACATCTCATGGCAACATCTGCTGGGCTCCAAGTATCTCCAAACATCTGTGTCTCTGTTTTCCATGTGTCTACAGCTGTATCGGCTCTGCTGTGAAGTTTCTGTCAGATCTGAGGCTTCTCTCATTCTGGCTTTCTCCGTAGAGATAATCCAATTGAAAGTTTCCAACACACATTCTTGAATCAGGATTAAAAGGAATGGCTGCCTCCACAAAACTGAATCAGGATTAAAACATGGTTTTTCTGGGGTACATAATACTTTCAAACCAGCACACCTTCTCACCATGAAAAGTCAGAATGGGCATTGCCTAAAGATCCCTTTAGATTGGGAGAGGGATCAGAGGAGAAGGAGGCAGGAGAGGGATCAGAGGAGAAGGAGGCGGCATAACAGAGAAAATAGGATTTAACAAACAAATATAACTGCTGAATCACTATATTAATATTGCTTCTAGCCTCCAGTGTTTTGGAGAAGCTGGAAGGAAAAATCTGAGATGATGGAATGGTCAGTCATGAAAAACTCTGAGATTTGTTCTGTAACTACTTGTTAAAGTGTACTTTGAAAATTATTGCTTTTTCTTTCTTTGCTTTGTATATATGTTATATTTCTACAATAAAAAATGTTTTAAAAAACTAGAACTATACAACACAATGAATCCTAATGAAGCTATGGACCGTGGTTAATGGTATAATTATAGCAATGTGTCTCACCAATTAAAATAGTGGTGCCACACTGGTGGTGACAGGGAAGCCTATATGTATGTGGACGTGGGGGGTGGGTTATTTTTTGCATGAAATTTCGGGAAATCTGCAACTTCTCTACCTAAGGTCCCCACATGTCCCACCCCAAAACTGTCCACCCCCCTCAACTCCCTGTCGCTTCAAGGTGAATTTCCAGCCCTCCCAGGTCATCCTTTGGGAAACTAGGGGGCCCCTTTTAGTTAAGACTCTTACACCTAGTCCTTTGCACTCTCAATGTCCTTTTTTATCCATAGTATTTTTTTCTTCTTATAAGACTTATTATAATTTTTAAATAAAGGTATTATAATTTTTATATAACTGTGATGGTTAGGTTCTGGTGCCAAGTTGGCCAGGTGACGATGCCCAGTTGTCTGGTCAGGCAAGCACTGGTCTGACCATTGCAGCAAGGATTTTTCGTGGCTGGTTGACAAACTGGAAGGTGGGTTTATTAAATCAACAGTTAGTTGACTGCAGCTGTGGCTGATTACATCTGCGCTCAACTAAGGGTGTGTCTTCCACAAATGAGATAATATAATCAGCTGAATACTTTTAAGGAAGAAGCGAGCCTTTTTCATTGCTTCTTCAGCCAGGGAGCCTCTCCTGTGGAGTTTGCCCAGACCCTTCATCAGAGCCGCCAGCTTCACAGACTGCCCTATGGATTCTGGACTCTTCCATTCCCACTGTTGCATGAGACACCTTTCTAAATCTCATATCTACAGGTCTGTCCTGTTGGTTCTGTTTCTCTGGAGAACCCTGACTAATACAGTTACCTACCTCTCCCCCATTCCACACTTTTTCCTTTGCCTGTGCAGACACAGATCATGCCTATAAATTTATGGGCTCTGCCTCTAAATAGGGCCTCTGGCAGCTGCCCTGACCTACAAGCTCCCTTGGTAGATGCTAAGTCAAGCCTCCCTCATTAAGGACCTACCTCAACAAGCCTTGCTTGGGGCTTCTACCTTTGTTTCCCACGTAGAGGCCCTCAGGGCAGGCAGAAGCCTGTTTAGATGATGCACATGCCTCCAGTGCATTCCTCTTACAGACTTTGGAAGATTATTAGTTACAGCTCCTTAATGTCTGCTTTCTGTTCCTGGCTTCTTAGGACTCAGTAAAATGTGAGAAATACTTTCACTTGCTCTAATACTTACCTGCTGCAAACAATGGCTTCTGTTGATTTAGACTCCACCTTCTCAGTGGGCCCGAGCAGGGCTTCACTCAGCCCTCTACTTGTCCATGTTCCAAACGGGTCTGAGACTGCCTTTTCAAAAGGGCATAAATCAGGGTGGTGTGTTTATGTGTAAGCAAACCAGCAAGCGAGCGAGGGCAAGCCCACGAGCCTGGAAGAGTCAGAGGCCCAAGTGCACAAATTAATCCGAAGCCTTCCAGCACTCAGGGCAAGGGGAAGCCATCAATAAAACATCAAAGGCCAGTACCATTAGAGGAGGCAAACCAGGATATTTTATTCATGACTGTATTTTGAAGGGGCTTGTTCATGACTCACAAATTATTCATGAGCTTCTTTCTATTTTTAAATGCAAAATTACAAGGGTGTTTACAGGGGTGGAAGCCCTACACCCTCCCCCTAGTGCCACTTGCTAGTTTGGAGAAAGACTGTCCCATTTCAGGTACAGAGCCTCTTGTCTTTCAGACATGCAGTGCATGCATCATTTTCTCTTGAGGACCTCCCAACTGGAAGGGAGGCAGAGCACCTGACTCCCAGGCCCGCCTTTCTGCTACTCTTTGTACCGAATCTCTTAGTCATTCAGAATCAGAGGCTGATAGCAGTGAAAGGGGCCTCAGAGACCACCTCCCGCAGTATTGATAAAAATATGATCTCTAGACCTGCTTTAGAATCTCCCAGGATGCTTGTGAAATGTGCACATTCTTGGGCTTCTTTGTGACTTGCAAAAACAGAACTTCTGGAGTGGAGTCTAAGAATCTTCATTTTAAATAGGTTCCCCCAAATGCTACTCATGCAGAGTACAGTTTAAGAAGCACTAATCTAGTGGTTTAAGATTTAACTGTTTATCAGAATCACCTGGAGGACTTGTAAAACCACAGATCGCTGGTTCCAACCCCAGAGTTTCTGATCCAGTAGGTAGGTCTAGGGTGGGGCTGAGATTTGCATTTCCATCAAGTTCCCAGTTGATTTTGATGCTGCTGATATAGGAACCACACTTTGAGAACCACTGATCCAGGCCATCACCTTCCTGAATGATATCGAGACCCGGATTTGGTGACGGCCATACATCTTGGTAATGGAAGAGTCCAATGAAAGTCCAGATCTCCCAACCGTCAGCTCTCTCAGCTATTGTACACCACTGGCTCTCATAGCACCCCTGTAAGTAGACTCACATCTGCAATGGGTTTCTTCCAGCCCCTGTCTCCCTTCATCCAAACTAAACCCATCCTCCAGACGCAGCTTAAATTTATCCTTTCCCAAGAAGACTTCTGTAATAGTTTGAAGTTATATGTACTTCAGAAAAGATCATGGTCTTAAAGGTATTCCATTCCCGTAGATGTAGACCTCTTGTGGGTGGGACCTTTCAATTAGGTTATTTCAGTTGAGCCCTGCCCCAGGTGAGTCTTAATCCTCTTACTGGAGCCCTTTATAAGAGCTGACATAAAGATAAAACACAACCTGAGAGAGAAGGATACACACAGAAGCTGAGAAAGAAAGTCACAGATGGAGAAGGCAGAAGCTAAAGCAACAACACCCTGGAGAGAAGGACCAGCAGACACCAGCTATGTGCCTCACCGTATGACAGAGGGGTCATCTGAAATCTTGATGTGGACATTTTCATGGCTTTAGAACTGAAAGCTTGTAAGCTAATAAATCTCCATTATTAAAAGCCAGTCCATTTCTGGTATATTGTGTTTTGTCAGCTTTAGCAAACTAAAACAACTTCCCTGATCTCCCAGTTAAAAATAAATTTCCCCTTCTATCCCATGACCTCCATAGCACTTGATCTGTGCCTATATTATGTCACATAAGACTTTCTTGTGTGCCTGTCATCTCAAGGAGACCAAGCTTCTTGACAGCAGAGGCTATGCTATGTTCATTTTTTTGACAGACACACAACACATGGTATAATGCTCAGCACATAGTAGGTATTCAAATGATGTTGAATGTATGGAGGAATGAATTGAGTGAATAATTGAAGGAGATTATTTCCCATCATGGTCTCCTTTTCAGGAAGGAGGCTAGCCTCCCTGTGGTTGGAAGGAATAACTGAGAGGTGCTTTCTCCAGATGACTCGGTGTTACTACAGACAACCAGTCTCATTATGCCAAAACCCTGAACAAGTGACTCGAAGCTGTCCAGCCAGAGCCTCTAATACCCAGCAGACAAAGATGGGCTCACAGAGCCCCAAATCCATCAGGAACTGACAGATCACTCTGTACATGCTCTGCAGATAATTAGCTGTATGCACTAGGGACTGCAGGCACTTTGGGAAAAAATTATAACAGGTCAAGAGCTCAGCCAAAGCAAAATCAAAATAAAATCCTATGGACTGCTGAGGTCAGGAATGGGATGCTCTGGTCTTTGAAATCCCATCAAAGTAATTAGGAAATGAAGGTGGAGGTGAGAAAGGCGGAAAGTGAGAAAAGAGCAGATTCCTGCCCCTGATTAAACCGGGGAATTCTGGGTAGGCACACGCAGCCTGCCAGATAACGTTCTATCTTTGCCTTTCACACAATGGAGGCAGGCAGGGTACAGGGATTTTTTTACATGTGCACCACTCTTCATTCTTTACATACATCTGCACAAATGTCTCAGTCACTTCAATCCCTCTCCTTGAAGTTAAACTGGAAGGGTCATTCCAAGGGAAAAGACTAAAATTACAATTGAGAAAGTCAATTTCAATACACTACTGTGGAATTGCTGGAAGCAAGGAGTGTGCCGATGATCCACTCATGCAAACAGGCATTAGCTGTTAGCAGTGATTGTATGCCCAGACTGTGCCAGGCTCAAAAGGGGAGGGTAAAAACAGTAAGGCACATATATCCCAGCCTTGAAAGAGTTTATTCCTCAGGTGGGGAAGAAACCTAAGGCACCTGAAGCAATTAGAGAAACCACATACCAAGTTGTGGGTCACTATTAAGCAGAGGTATGCCAAAGGCATGCAAGATATTAACAAAGGGTGCCTTCTGCACAGAGGATTTTAAAACAAAAATAAACTGATTAAAGGTAAATCTGAATTTTATTATCACCACTGTCCAGCAATTCTAAACAATGTCTGCAATAAGAGGCCAAAGATTCTTTATTGGTCATCTGTCAAGTAGGTGGATGGTGAGCCTCCTGATTGAGACTTGGCCATTTGGAGCTCTGGGGGTCTCTGACAGAGAAGGGAGAGGGAAATGCATCTCTTGCAAGCAAGCCTGGAGCACATGAAAGGGTATAAGCTAGATTTTTGGAAGAGAAGTGGGGTGCACTGGAGAGCTTTGCTTGAGGATCCCAAGGCACTGCAATAACAACAAAAGGCACTTTTAAGAAATAGAAAATGGATAGACAACACAATATATTTCCTGGAATCCACACAACAAACAACAAAAACTAAGCTGTCAAGAGAAGCTGGTCCTCCAAGACCTGGGATAAAATCTCTTCCCAGGGGCAGCTGTACCTCTCAAGGCTCAGAAGCAGTGTCACTTCGCAGCAGGGGAACATGAGAGGTGGCTCCAAATAACTGAAGGGCTGTCAGGAAGGAGAGGGGTGAGTCTAACTGTATAGCTCCAGAGGCAGAATTAGGCTCAGTGGGTAGAAATTATAGGGAAACAGATTTCAGTATGACATCCGCCTGGTATTTCTTGCCCTTGGAGATATCCCACAGTAGGGTACATTGCTTGGGAGGCAGTGAGTACCCAGTTGCAACATGTAATCATAAAGAAGTTGGACAGCCACTTATTGTTAGAATAGGCTGCTGTAAGGAACATTTTGGCAATGGGCACAGATTGCCAGGGCAACATTGAGAGTCTTCTTCAAATCAGAGTCTGTGATTTCAAATCCTCTCCTTTAACCAAGCTCTTGAATTTCAATCATGCTACCCAATATCCAGATGTGCCCAAATCCATCACGGAGATATAAATGATCATACACAGAGACATGCCCTTTCTTTTAGCCCACCAGAACCCAACCAATGGTCACCAAACCAGAGGGAAGTCAGAGAGCTACGTGTTCTCCCGTTATTAAAAAATAACACCGGTCCCAGAAACAGGAGATCTAGGTTCTATTCTTAAACCTGCCATTAATTAGCCATGTAACCTTAGGCAAATTCCTTCTCTGGATCTGCTTTTCTTATCTATCAAATAAAGAAGATTCTTCAGAGAAGAACTCAGACTCTTCCCAGCTCAAGACAATTCTCTTACTCTCTTCATAGTCTACTGAGAAATAGTTAGCAATCCAATAAGAATCACCTCATCGTCACACCTGCCTGCATCTAAGTCCACATACTCTTGGTGAGCTGAAAAATTATCTCCACTCCTCTGTAAAGTCAGCTCTCCACTTGTGCTTACATCCACTAGACTTGCCTCCACTAGAGGACTGAATCCTGAAATTGTCCTCTCACTTTTCTATAACAACTTTCCCCTCCCTATGGATTATTCCCATCAGAATAAACACATGCCAAAATATCAACAGAATATATTGTGTGGCTCTTGTTTGAATGTGATTTGAAGAAACCAGCTCCATAAAAGCACTTTTATGGGAAAAGTGAACTCGGACTAGATAGTTGATAATATTAAGGAATAATTTTTAATTTTTAGATATGATAGTGGTATTATAACTATGTGTGTGTATTTTAAAAAGGTGTTTTCCTTTAAAATAATTCAGGGGTCAGGAGGAATAGGTGAGGTCATGGATGAAAGAGGATTTTCAACATTGGGAGATGAGTAAGTGGGGCTTCATCATACTATTTTCTCTACTTTTGTATATGTTTGAAAATTTCTAGAATTAAAGCTATAAATACTAAATAAATGGGGAACAAGGCTTTCAGCAAATTTCATGCCACATCTCAGTAGCACCTACACAGGGTCCCTGATGCTGTGGCAGGGAAGAGGGTAGAAAAGCTCTTCAGAAAAGAGAACTCGTCCCCCAAAAAGCCAGTCCAGCAGGCAGAGCAATGGAGATGTGTTCCAGGATCCTGCCTACAACACTGAGATTCAGGATCTCCTAACACCAGCAGGGAGTGCAGTGAAGTCTTGTGGAGTTATCCAAACCAGGAGGCCTCAGTCATCCCAGGATGACTCCCATTTATCCAGAGCTTCACGTCTTCCTTACAAACCATCTTCACATGCTTTGTCTCAACATCTTTTTGAGATTGTCCTTGCTCTTCTCTTCCATTTTTTTTGATGAGGAAACTGAGGTTCAATTACTCAAGATTATTCAGCTGGTAAGAGGCAGAGCTGGGACTTGAACCCATGTCTCTTCCCTACAAAAGCCATATTCTTTCCCTGAACCCTCAATAACTGTGAAATCCTTAAGCGCAGAGACTACAATTTTCATCTTTGAATCCCAAATGTAAGAATCACTCTGGAAACATGATAAGAGTTCAGTAAGTCTGCTGAATGAATGAAGGCATGAATGGGTTTGAGCTGTGGTCCATAGTCATTGTAGATATTTCTATTAGATGACTGTTTACCACTAATGAGCACGCCTATGTCCCCTATGGATTTTAAATTCCACATTGGCCAGCAGTGGCCTTCCTCATGTTTATGGCCCTATCTGACCTGGCCAAAAGGTACTGTGCATAACATGAAACGGGGCACAAATTCCTTGGAGATGATAATGTAGTGTAACAGTCTCCACAAGAAGACACTTAGTACATTTATTATTTTTTCTGTAATGAAAGAATATAGTTTTACTGTCATAGAATAAATTGAATCTCAACTTGTTATTCACATGCTGATTTCTTAAACTGATGAGATGTATCACTTTTCTGACTTTCACATTTTTCTACTCCATCACTGAAATGTCAAACTGGGATGTTGGCAACCGCATCCCCTCTCCATCTCTCCTCAGGCCACATTCACTTCATGGTCAGACATTGGGCAGGAGAGGACCTTCCTCAATGGAATAATTTTAGAATTCTCAGAGACAGTCAACGGATTGGCAGAGGCTAAACGGGCGGCTGAATTCACTGAGAAATCCAAGCAAATGACAACACTTGGCATTCTCGGGTGCAATCTGAACACAATTGATTGGTTAACAGGAGGTGGGGAGGGCTTGGGGAAATGCAAAGTTTAATTTCCTTCTCTGGCTTCCTGCCCATTGGATATGACAACAGCTGCTAATATATTCAAATAGCCAGCTTCATGCAACACTTGTTGTGTAGTCCCAACCCCCGGGAAGTTAACATGGTGAATTGTGAGGTGAAAGCCTGGAGCTGGCATGGTCAGAGTGGACATGTTCACATGCCTTGACCCTGGCAGCTCCAGCTGGCAACAGCTCCTCACCAGCCCTGGCCTGAGATCCTCCTGCTCAGGGTGAAGCCCATCAGAGTTTTTGGCGGCAGCAGCATGTCACTGAAGCTATCAGGCAATGGCATCAGCCCTGAAAATTCCTAGAGATTTCAAGAGTCAGGAGGGCTCAGAAACAAATCAGGCACAGTAGGATCTGGGTTATTAATAAACAAAGATATGTCTATGCACCTGTGACCAATTCCTAGCACATCCTGTGTGTCTGTCTAGGATGAAAGATGGGCCAGCCAGGACTTGATTGATTTGATTTATGACAATTTAGGCTGGGTTGACATCTAGCCACATCATTCTAAGGCATCCTCCTCTACCAAGGATCTAGGGAAAAACATCTCCCATGCCCATTAACAGCACTGAAGAAGGAACCTAGGATGAGATTGAGTGAGGATGAATGGAGAATCCCTCAAATCAGCTTCTAGCTCAGCCTCTTGAGGGAATTGTGCCAGGTTCCCAGGAAGAGAAGGACTGTGATTAATAGTGAGTCAAATGAAAATTTCCAGCAGTTGAGGCACTGAGAACTGTTGACGCTGAAGGAAAGATGACATTCTCGTACTTCCCACTTCCCCTTGTAGTGAGGAGCAGAACAGTAACAGGAGGGGCCACAGAGAAAATGGAAGCTGGAGCCAAGGCCATTGGCCTTACCCCAACCCAACCCCAACTTCAGTGCTGTTCATTGCCAACTCTGATTGAATTATATGAGTGATACTCTAAGGCAGCTGATCAGAATCCAGTTCAACCCAATTTAAAATGGATTTCAATTGAAGACCCAGGTTTCAATTCTGGGTCTCTCTGCTTCAGCAAACAAGATCTAGCTGCAATGTTTAAACACATTGGGAAGGTTTTCCTGGGTCAATTATGGCTGCCCCTTACCAGCGTGTGCCCCTCAAGTGCTCCAGGGACTAAACCAGACAAATGCCCAACATGCCCTGGCCATGCAATTCCATTTCAAAGTTCCTCATGTGCGCACAAGTTCTTTTATCAAAGTAATGAAAGCAACTTTAGGGCAACCACTTTTGGAATCAGACACATAGTTCTCTCCAGAGCCCTCAACCCTGTCTCTGAGGTCCTAGAGAATCATCCTTAGACCTGAATGAAAGCGTGCTGGCTCTACATTTCCCATGGCTTTCAGCAGGTCCTCCAAAGAGAATGTGTTCCATAGAAACGTAAACATTTTTACAGACAGAAACTGGTTGGTTTAAAAACAGGCCAAATAGTCTAGCAGTCCTGCTCACGTACAGATTGAGGCTGTTGACCTTAGATAGGGAGGATAAATACAGTATAAGGAGTTCCCCAGATCTTTATTGCCTTTGTAATTCATCAAAGTACTAAAACCTAATCTTCTCACCAGAATCTCCCAGGGTTTGTTTCTCAGCCTGTTTATTACAAAGGCTAGTGATTCCACATTTGCATTGCAAATAGCTCTTTTGTGTTGACATTTCATTTGGTCCTGAAGAGTCCATAATGTTTTCCACATTTTGGAGCAGGACTAATGGCTTCGGTCCAGAAACCAGGAGATAGCAATGCTTGGCAACTGTAATTTGAGTGAATGAATAAATGAATGAGTGAATTTTCAGACGGGTTTCCAATCACGTAGTAGTAAACACATATTCAGGTGTCTCTAGATAATTATCAAGTTAAAAAGCTTTGCTATTTTGTTTGGTTTGGTTTGGTAGATTACTCATTCATCATTTATTCATTCATTCAGCAAATGCTTGTTCGATACTTCATTTAATTCCTGACTGAAAACTCCATGACAACAGGAAGCCTGGGACTATGTCATATTCAAGTTTGCATTTCCAACATTTCCTGTTACATATGGCATGTTCGATAAATATTTGTTGGGTGAAAATAGGAATTCTAGATTTTTTTTTCATAAAGTGCGAAACACATTTAAACTAAGAAGTGATTTATGCACCCACTTATGAAATTAGATTAAAATCTTAGTGAAGGGACAGTGTTGGTGGCCCTTTGAATATTCATAGTATATAGAAACTTGAAAAGTTGTGGCAACCCATTCATTTATTAATTCAGCACAGATTTGTTAAACACCAGTCACTATGTAGGCACCGAAGACACGGAAGGGAGGCTGATCTCTGCCACTTGACAAATTATTTCAATAAAGCTTTCTTGATTGAGGAAGAAGGAAGGGGAGACTAACCAGTGTGACGAAGGGAATAAGTGAGGAGAGCCGGTAGCTCCAGCAGCTCCAGGAACGGGTTCCCAAAGGGGTGACGTTTGAGATCCAAAGATGAAGAGGACTGCCAAGCAGAGGGGACGGGACCAGTGGTGTCACAGGGTACATCCAGGAAAATCCAAGATCAGGCCTGAAAAACCTTCATCCCACAGCTATGCAGACAACCAAGAAGCAAAGCTGGCCTCCCATCCTCGGAACTGCTAAAGGTCTAGAAGTCTGGAAGGAGAAGATTAAACCCCTTGATCGGATTTCATTTCTACCTGCCTCTCCCTTTATTTCTCAACAATGAGATCTGTTGTAAGCCTGGAGAAGGGGCTTCATGGGGAAATTTTTCTTTGACAAGAATTAAAAGTATGCCTGAGGCCTGAAGGTAAGAGATATTGTGATCCATTAGGGAACTGAAAGACGTTCACTACAGGGAGGGGAGAGGGGAAGAACGGGGTGTTGAGGCTGGAGAGGCAGGTAGAGGTCAAAGCCTGCAGAGCCCTGGCCTTGGTCCACATTGAGGTGTGTGTTAAGGTGGGTGTGACATCGTGCATATCTTTACTTTCAAAATATCTTTTGCTCAGATGTATAACTCGTATTTGCACTTTCAAAATATCATTGCTCAGATGTGTAACTACTATATCTTTCCAACAAGAATGTCTGCAGCCAGAGAAGTCATGGCAGTGTAAATGCAAAGAAGTGTACAAATTAAAGAAATATTTATGAGAGGGAATTAAAAAGGCCTAATGATTCTTAGGGTATTTATTGAGCTCTTGCTAGATGCCAGGCATGGACTATCTTGTTGAATTCTCCTAACAGCTTTCTCAGATTGTTTCTATTATTATCTCCCTTTTACAGAAGAACAAACTGAGTCACTACGCTGCGCAAACTGCCAAAGGCAACACAGCTTATAAATGGCAGAGCTGAGATTCAAATCAGGCAGTCAAGCACAAATCGTCTTACCCCTTCCTCCTAATCATCATGCCATAGCTTTTAAGTTTCTGGCTTGGGCAACAGGGGGAATAGTGACACCATTTTACTACTGTAAGAAACACAGGAGGATTCAGGAATTTGGGTGGGAAGAAAGTTGTGATTCAGTTTTCCACATGTTTGTGGGACAGCCAAATGAAAGTGAGCAGTTAGTAATCTAGAGTGCAGGAGACAGGTCTGCTGGGGAGCAGGATAGAGATACAGATTTGAGATTCATCAGCAAATAAGCAATAATCACATTTCACAGGTTTCCTCGTGGAGGATAATGCTGCTTGGGAGCAGAATTACTGTTTTCAAAGTAAAGAGAAAATGGGAATATGTCAGCAGTGCTGAGCCCAGCCGGGTCAGGGCTCCAGCAGTTCATCATTTCTGCTCCTGGGTCATGCCTAGCCATCCCTCAAAGGGCATGGTGCCAGTCCCTAGACATTCTAGGAGCCTCAACCTTCCCAGGCAGCCTTTGGTACCCGCTTCATGCCTATGCCACAGGCACTGTTAAAATACTGATTAATTCCTCCTTTAAAAAGTCACGTTTCTATGTTGCCTGCCAAAATGGTAACAGACAGATAATGTACTGTCATTAACACATCCCTGTCTATTTAAAAACCTCCTGAGAAACAAGCAGATGAGCCTTGAAGTTAGCTCGGTGATGGGGATTATTTCTTGGCTAATTATAAACAGCTTTCCCAGGACTCCAATAGACACTAAGTGGGGCACAGCTCCTGTCTGCCCTGTGGAGCCAGGGATGACACAAACAATATGAAACACCCAAGACAGAGGAAGTTAAGATGTGATATGACACACTGATACAATTGTGGAACCAGTAGTGTGGCTGCCAGCCCCGAGTGAGCCTCACCTCCTGGCCTCCATGCCCTTGTTAGTCCCCTCCCCAAGTGAACCAGACATCGCCCTCTGTGGCCAATAAAATATGGCATAAATGGCATGGCAGATTCCACCTTGGTCTCTTGGATCACTCACTCTGGGGGAATCTAGACACCATGTTGTGAGGACTCTCAAGCAGCCCTGGGAAGAGACTCACATGGTCAGGAACTGAGGCTCCTGCCCACAGTCAGCACAACTCACCAGCCATATGAACGACATATCTTGAGATCAAATCTCCCAGCCCCAGTCTAGCCGTCAGATGGCTGCACATGCCTAATGAGAGACCCTGAGCCAGAACCACCCAAGTTCTTTCAGAAACCATCAAGCTGCTTTCACATTTCTGACCAACAATAAGTGTTAGAGATCATAAATGGTTATTGTTGTTTTAAGCCACTGAATTTTAGGGGGTGGTTTGTTACATTAACTAGTGAAGTCAATGAGAGGACTGAGTCCTGGTTTGGGAAAGGAATGATAATGATATCAATCAACTTGCTCCTATTCCCCAGAGACTCACATACATTATCTCATTTAATCCTCATTACATCTCCATGAGGTAGGCACCAGGCCCATTTTACAGATGAGAAAACCAAACCCGCCCAGTCCCACAGCTAGCAAATGGCAGGACCAGGGCTTGAATATTGACCTGCCTGCCTTCAAAGTCCCAGCTATTTCTACCATGCTGTTCTGCCTCCCTGGAAATAAACAACCTGAAACTTTGGTTCTAGCTCTGCCACTAAATAGCTTAGTAATTTGGGGGAAATCATTTCTCCCATGTAAAGTGGGTGAGTTATTATCTTTGGCCTCTGAAGTCCTGGGTAGCTGTAATATTCCTTGACCTTGAAGCCCATTTCACTCCCAGCAACATCTGCCTTCCTCCTAAGACACATCTTTTTCAGACATTTCCCTCTTGCTCTAACTGTTCCCTACCTCCTCAAAATGACTTAGTTTCGATTGTAGCAAGAGAGCCTTAGATTACCCTTAAGAGGTCCCTGGCAGTACTGGGAAACTTAAATTACCAATAAAGCCTAAGAAACTTACTTCCCTGGAGGCTTTTCAAAATAATGTTAATAACCATCTGTCTAGGAGCTCTTAGACTAGATGAGCAAATTAGAAAGAAATGAAGCTAAGTCTGAAAGAAATCCTGGTAGTGGCCTTTAAGTCATTTTAATCCTATATGTAGTAAAGTTCTCAAGGAGGATTTTAGGAATGAATGAATGAATGGATGGTGGGCCTTTTTCTTTGTGTCAAGTGGAAATGAGCTGTCAGTGGACAAGTTACTTAGCTACTCTAAACCTCAGTTCTCTTCTCTGTAAATACAATTAACTCTAAAGGATTGTCATAATTATAAAACAAAATGATGCATGTAAAGCCTTTAGCAAAGTGCCTTGCAGGTAGAATGTGCTCAGTAAAAGGAGGTCATTATTCTATTAGAGAATGGCATTAATGATTCAATGGAGATGAAGAACTCTTCTTAATCAGCATTATTGATCATTTCTATGAACCTGTGAAAAGCACCAGCATCTGCAGAAAGGGAGAAGTGAGTTTTGAAAGGAGAAGGCCAAACATCCCTCTCACTATACTCAAGATGCTTAATATTTGCCTTGGTACCACCTCCCTACCAGGGCTCTTTAGCCCCAACCCCCAATTTTACCATGTCCACCCCCAGTATCCGTTTGTGAACCCCCAAACCCAGTGCATTTAAGTACTCTCAACCCAGTCTGCACATTCCTGACCCAAGGTCGAGAAGTCTATCGGGATTCACCAACCCCTATGAGAAACCATACCCTGATGGGTGGTTACTACAGCCAAGGACTCTAGTAAGTAACCAAAATCAGGGTCTTCCTTCCCCACAAGGGACTTTCAGCCCCACCAACTCAATAATTTAGCAGCTGCCTGCATACATCTCCAAGGGCAGCTCTGTGAAGAATTCCTTAGTCTCCTCTTTTCTGCCTATCTCCCGATCAGACACTCAACACTCACCGACTTGGAAGTCCTATTCCTGCAGTTCAGTCCACTTACATGGAATTGTCCAAGCATATTAGAACCTCCATGGGTCTCTCAGAGGCTCTAATTCCATTCTCACTTGGAGGATATCATAAATGTTTTTTTCTCTCTCATCCAACACAGAAAATGAGTTTGGAGAAAGGTAACCACCCTGACATTACTGTTATCAATCCTATGCAGTCCAAAAGGAGATCTGCCAGTTTTCTATCAGGGGCTATTGATGGGCTAACTCAGTAAAAGCCTCTCATTTTCATTGAGGAGGGGGCCATGATTATTTCTTAAATTCCATAAGTAAAGGCTCATAATAGTTAAATAAGTGAGGAAAGTGCCATAACATTTGATAATACAATCACGTAAAGCTCAGGAAGAAAATATGATATTGGATCAAAGATTATCCTTGTTATTGATAAGTCCCCACTAAGACTGCAGGTGGATATTATTTGTTTTCCATTCCTCTCATTTGGCTCTTCCTTCCATATCCCACCATCAAAAAACACCATTATCCTCACCAAAGTTAACAAAAGCAATGAAAAGCTTTTAGTCAGGTATCTAATACCAAAGTTTGGGGTAAGGAGACCAACAGAGTTGACAATGCCAGATTGTATTCACATCTTAAGTCAACCTTGCCAGATCTGTCAGATCCGTACTGCCTGTTAACATTGCTTTGTCCCTTGTATTAGCTCATTGAACTTATCCTTACGACACTTATCCTCATTTTTCAGGTGTAGGAAATGAGACACAGGGACATTTAGTGCAACACTTACTGAGTATTTACTATTTGACAGTCAATGTGCCAAGTGTTGGGAGTAGGTGGAACCCAGATGAGTTGCCCAAGGTGTGCCAGGGCTGGACTCGAACCTCGCTCTTTCACCTCTTGATCTGAGTCTGACAGTGACCTTGAAGCTGGGCCCAGAGCATCAGCCCGTCTGCTGGGGTAAGCCACAGTGTATCAGTCCCACAGCCAGGTACACATTTGTCTTCCCATGACTTAGATCCTTATGTTGAAAAGATACATCTTAAACTGTTTAAATGAAATCAGTTTTAAAATAGGAGAGTTATTCTTTTTTTCTTTTACTTTTCTTATTTATTTATTTATTGCTCATAAGAAGGAAGAAGAGACTAGAAAGATGAATGAAAATTTCTGAAAGAAAATGAGAAACAGTCCCATCCTGTCAACATCAGGACTTTGCAGTGCGGTGCAAACAGAGCTCTCTGCTTCTCTTGGAAATGGTTTTCAGAGCCTGGATTTTGTTAGTCTATGGACCAATATTTTTCAATAAGGAATAATTCAATACAATAAAAGCTCTGTCTTGTCAACAGTCATTCCATTATATAGGTGGAATTTTCTCCTATGTGTTACAAAATCATAAGTTCCTCAGGGCAGTAATTGTGCCTAGCACAGTGCCTGAAAAGCATTTGGAGTTCAATTAACATTCACAAAACTGAAATGACTTCTGCAAAAACATCTGTTTGTTTAAGGTGTGCTTCAATTATAGAGCACTCTCAGGAAATTGAATTTTTTATATGTTCGAGAATTTTCCAGTTAATTTACAAATATTCCTTTTGCACCCAAACTTTGTACACAAAACTTTCACGGATATCCTCAGGTGGGACTGCCATTTCTTCCTCTCTGCTTCTATTCATTTTACTTTTACCCTATTATAAAACTGGATCACAATGAGTGATACATAGATTTAACAATGTGCTGACAGATGTGACTCCTCCGTATAAACGTCTTTCCCGCTAGACTATGAGCCCGTCGTGTCTTTTATGTCTGCTTTCTTATCCTGGGGCTTGGCATTGAGTACATAAGGGCCAAGACTATGGATGGAAGGAAGAAAGGATGGTAGGGGAAGAAGGCAGGTGAAGATACTGTGTGGCTTAAAGGGATCGTGAAGACTCACCAAGCCAAGATGTGGAAGAAGATGGAAATACACAATAGGAGGACCAATGTCTTTCCCTCGGGGATATTTGCTAATTTCGAAAGAGGATAATTTCAAAATTTTGGAAGGCTCGATGCACTAATAAGACACAATTTGATGTTGGGGGGCAGGGAGTCCTAGTAAACTCCTCATGCTTTTGTTTGGAACCCCAAAGGGCCGTGAGAGTGAACCAGAGGCACACCAGCACTTAAAGTGACTGCAGCAGCCTCCAATCATCTCAAGCCCTGACACTGGGTTAGGTGGTCCCTGATTGCTGGGGGCCCCAGGGTGCTGAAAAAAGCAAGCAAAAACAAAAATGAAATTGGAATAAAGGCATTTCAGAGTTTGTCACAAACAGAACTGCATTAAAGAAAACCCTGAAGTGAGTGCTTCAAGTAGGAGAAAAATTAGCCTAGACGGGATGACATAGAGATAGGAAGAAATGAAAAGGTATGAAAATGAAAAGTATGCGTGTAATATTGGCAGTAAAAAACAATAATTAATATGTCTTGTGGAGTTTAAAATATTTATAAATTAAATTACACGATAACAATGGCATGAAAATCAGAAGGGGATAAAGGGAGTTGACGTTTACTAAATCTTTGCATTTTCTGAGAAAAGGGTAAAAGTAACAATTAGTATTGGACTATGTCAGGCCAAGAACTCAAGTTGTAGTGTCTTTAATAACCAGTAAAAAATAATAGAATGTATAACTTCAAAGCTAATTGAGTGGGGAAATGAAATTTTGAAAATCAATCTAAAAGCAAATAGAGAAGGGGGAAAGGAGCTGAAGTAGGTTGGATAAAGAGACAGTACAGAATAAAATTGGAGATTAAAACCCAAATGCATCGGTGATTATTTGAAATGTAAATAGACTCAGTGCTCCTATTAAAAGACAAGATTATCTCTCTGGATACAAAACAAAACCAAAGCATGTGCTGTTACAAAAGATGTATATAAAACATAAGGAAACAGAGACGTTGGCGGTTAAATAATGGGAAAAGATATTCCATACAAATGTTAACTTAAAGAAAGCTTGTAGGCACTGTGATAGAGTTTAAGGCAACATATATATATATATTACTAGAGATTATGAGAGTAATCTATTAAGATAAAAGGCTTAATTCACCTGGAAGACATAATAATTTTAAATTTCTATGTACTTAATAGCTTAGTCTCAAAGTAAGATGAAGCAAAAACTGACTGAACTCTAAAAGCTAAAACTGTAAAAATAGTGGAAGATTTCAATTCACCTCTCTCAGAAATTGATACAACAAGCAGAACTTTCTGTTAAGGGCATAGAAAATTTGAACATGTGTGTCAAACCTAACCTAATTAACATATTTAGAATACTGCACCTAGCAACTGCAAATTGCCCATTCTTGTCAAGCACACTTAAAAGGTTTGCGAAATTCAAACATATGCTGGGCCATAAAGCAAGTCTCAACAAATTTTAAAGGATGGAAATCAAACTGAGTATCCTTAGCCACAATGCAATTAAGCTAGAAATCAATATCAAAAGATTACTAGAAGTCTCCACATATTTAGGAATTAAGAAATACACCATTTCAATTATCAATGAAGAAATCACAATGGAAATTAGGGTATATTTTAAGTTATAGTGAAAACACCATATAAAAAAATGTCTAGGTGTCAACTTAAACCACTAATATATTTTTAGAAAGAAGATGAGAATCATTGAATCTCCATAATGCTGTCCCCACCTTGCTCCAAAAAAGTTCTCTTTTGGTCCAGTCTCCTAAATGAGTGTCCAGACCTGAGGATGGACTTTGCCTCTCCCCTGGTTGGAACCACCATTTCCTGGATCCCACTTCTTTCTCTTTCTTCGTTTACTCTTTCATTTAGATGTGGTGCATCCTCAAGCAAAATCCTGAATAAACTCACATAGGAGATAAAATCTCCCTGTCCTTACATGCATAAAAATAACTCTACCTAACACTTGACTATTAATTTGTCTAAAAATAGAATTTTAGGTTAATATTCTTATCTCTGAGAGAATGAAGGGAGAGGGTAATATGGGAACTCTATAAACCTTGCCAGGTTGATTTTTGTCTCTTTGTGGAGAGTCTATTTTTTTCTTTTTGGAAGCTTTTCAGGAGTTTAATCCTTGAGTTCCCTGTATCATAATGATAAGTCAAACTTTCGGTCATTTTGCATTCATTGTCTTGAGTATGCAGTGGATTCCTTTAATATAAAGACTTGGTCCTTAGTTATAGGAATTTGCTTCTATTATTTCTTTGACAATTTTCTCTCCTCAATTGTATATTTTATTTTTCTAGAATTCCTTTTAATCAGATATTGAACTTCTGGTATTGATCTGCTATGTTCATTATCTTTTCTCTCATATTTTTATTACTTCTTTTTGTTTTCCTATTTTGGTTGATATCACAAACTTTATCTTCCCTCTCTCCTGTTGACTTTCTTATTTTGATAGTCATTTTTTAACTTTCTATTGTGAAATATAACATATATACAACAAAGCAATAAATTTCCAAGTACATTTTAACAAGTAGTCATAGAACAGATTTTAAAGTTTGGTACGGGTTACAGTTCCATGATTTTTTGTTTTCCTTCTAGCTACTCCAAGACACTGGATACCAACAGAAATATCAATATAATGATTCAGCACTCATACTCATTTGTTAAATCTTATCTTCTCTGTTATATCCTCCTTCTCTTTAAAAAATATATATATGTATGTATAAAAGCAATAAATTTCAAAGTACATCACAACAATTAGTTGTAGAATAGATTTAAGAATTTGATATGGGTTACAATTCCACAATTTTAGGATTTTATTTCTAGTTGTTCTAAGGTACTGGAATCTAAAAGAAATATCAGTATAATGATTCAGCACTCATACTCATTTGTTAAGCCCGACTTTCTCTGTATAACTCCACCATCAACTTTGGTCTTTCTCCCACTCTTTAGGGACATATGGGCTATGCTCATTCTAACTTTTTCATATTGGAAGGGGCTGTCGATAATATGGAATGGGGGATGGAACTAGTTGATGCTCTGGAAAAGCTGGACTCTTTGCATTTCAGCGCTTATCTGGTCCGGAGACCATCTGGAAGCTGTAGGTTTTGAAGAGTTACCCTAGTGCATGTAACCTTTGTAGAATCTTATATAATGCTTTAGGTATTCTTTATGCTTGGCAGGAATGGTTTTGGGTTGGGGGTTGGCAAGTTATGATAGGTAGCAAGGTCTAACTGAAGTATGCATAAGAGTGACCTACAGAGTAGCCTCTTGACTCTATTCGAACTCTCTCAGCCATTGATACCTTATTTGTTACACTTCTTTTCCCCTTTTTGGTCAGGATGGCATTGTTGATCCCACAATGCCAGCACCAGGCTCATCTGAGGGGGTCATCTCCCACGCCACCAGGGAGACTTTCATCTCTGGATGTCATGTCCCACGTAGGGAGGGGAGCAATGGTTTTACTTGCAGAGTTGGGCTTAGAGAGAGAAAGGCCACATCTGAGCAACAAAAGAGGTCCTCTGGAGATGACTCTTAGGCATACCTATAGATAGGCTAAGCTTCTCCACCACATACATAAGCTTCACAAGAGCAAGCCTCAAGATCAAGGTCTTGGCCTATTGATTTGGGTGTTCCTAATGTTTGGCACAGTATCCAGGGTTTCCCCTGTGGTAAAGTTTAACAGTCCTATAATTTTTCTCCCATTCCTCAAGGGCCTTTGCCAATACTTTTTGATTATCTGCTTAATATACTTTGGGAAGCATCCAGACATTACATTAAGCTAAACAGGATTATAGGCTCTCATCCTTACTCTGGGATCCTTGTGTTTCGATTGTTTAAATGATCTATCCAGACAAGTTGTGTTAGAGTATGTGCTACAGAACCTAGGTTCTGGACATAATAAAACTTTCTTCCTTTGGTCTCAAAGAGTAGGTGAAGTTCTAAAATACAGGCAATGTCTTCCTTACCCCTGTATCCTGAATTACCTTAATCCTGACCCAATCAGCTTCATTCTTATCTCTAAATAACAGGTTATGCATATATAAAACAGCCCCTCAAAATCCAGAAATAACAATTAACACTCCAGACTAAATGTGACTGCTACAATCTAGGCCCCAGTTTTCTTATAAGTATTTTCTAATGAGATCATACAATATTTGCTCTTTTGTTTCTGCCTTATTTGCCTTACCAAATGTCCCAGAGCTTCATTCACATCACTGCATGACTCACAACTTCATTCTCTTTTTTGTAGCGACACTGTGTTTGATCATATGTTTACACCATTGTTCACCAATCTACTTCTCAGTCAGTGCATCTTTCAGCCACCTCTATCTACTGGGCCTCATGTAACAGTCAATAGTCTATCAACATTCTCAATTGTAGATGATTTCATTGTTCCCAAGAGAAACACAGCCAATAAGCATATCCTCACCAAACAGAAAACCCAAATCTCCCCCTAACTCTCGTCCCTCACCACATTATGTACCCCTGTATGGTATTGCTGATGTTTTCATGTTAACCACAGTCGAGAGCATGAAATACCATTTTCCTCCTATACCCTGAAATTATGTACTCTTTGCACATGATGCATACCTTTGTAGTAGTTCATGCAAGAACTTATTTATATTTGTTGTGTTAAATGGTGGGACATATGAATCTACACAACCCTTTCAATCATGTTCACTTTCAATATGGTAATATTACTTATAGACCCACTAGTGAACTGCCTTCACTTCTGTCTACTCCCTTACAATTAAGTTCAACCTCATTAGCAAACTGTTCACCCATCTCAAGCCTCTGTGTATCTCTAGGTGCCCTGTATTCTGTATCATAAGCCTCTGATTTTACCTTTACCATGATCATAAAAGTGGAGTCATATAGTATCTGTCCTTTTGTGTCTGGCTTTTTTAATTCAACATTATGTCCTCAAGGCTCATCCATCTTGTCATTTGGTTCAGGACATCATTTTGTCTTACTACTGCATAATATTCCATCGTATGTATATACCACATTTTGTTAATCCACTTAATGGGTACTTGGATTGTCTCCATCTTTTAGTGATTGTAAATAGTGCTGCTATCAACATTGGTGTGCAAATGTCTGCTTGGGTCACTGCTTTCAGCTATTCTGGGTATATACCAAGTAGTGGGAGTCATAGGGCAACTCGATATTTAGTTTTCTGAGGAAAGTCATATTTTTAATGTTTTATTTTGAAATATATTCAAACTTACAGGATTGTTACAAAAAATAGTAAACCCTGTACAGAGAACTCTAATATACCCCTACCCACCCAGATACCCAGAACCACCAATTTTAACATGTTACCATATCTACCATATCATTCTATTCATCTCCTTTTTCCTCCCCCGCTCCATTTTCTGAACACTTGAATATAGGTTGTACACATCATGTTCCTTGAACTCTTATTACTATCATGAACATTGCCTAAAAACAAGGATATTCACTTATGTAACCACTTTATGTGCAGTTATCAAGTTCAAGAAATTTAACATTGATATAAAGTTTATAGCCTATATTCCAATTTTTTTACATATCCCAATAATGTCCCTTTGAGTCTTTTCTCCTCCCTAGCTACATCTCATCCAGGATCCACATTGCATTTAATTGTCATTCTCTCTTTAGTTTTTCTTTCTCTTTTTTTAATTGTGGAAACATATATACAACAAACTTCCCCATCTCAACCACTGTCAAGCATACCATTCAGTGGGATTCATTACATTCACAATATTGCTGTACCCTCATCAACTTCCATTACTAAAACTTTCCCAAGTCCCCAGAGAGAAACCCAATATCCATTATGCATTAACTCTCCATTTTCCTGACCCCTGCCCATGGTAATCTGTACTCTTATTTCGCTCTCTGACTTTACATATTCTCTAATATTTTCCTTGTAGGTACCCTGGGGCTTAAATTTAACATCCTAAATTTATAACAATCTCATTTGCATTGATACTAACTTAGCTTCAATAGTTTGCACAAACTGTGTTCCTACACCCTTCCATCCCCCCAACTTCATGTAGTTCTTGTTGCAAATTACATGTTTATATATTACGGCTCCAAAGCCACTAATTTAACATTTCATTTTATGCATTTGCCTTTTAGATCCTGTAGGAAGTAAAAAAGTAGAGTTAAAAACTAAAATACAATGTACCCATGTCATCCCTCACTGGAAATCTCTATTTCTTGATGTGGCTTCAGTCTATTGACTATTGTCTTTTCCTTTCAACTTGCAGAACTCTCTTTAGCATCTTCTGTAGGACTGCTCTAATGATGATAAACACCCTCACCCTTTGTTTATCTGGTAATGTCTTCACTGCCAGATAATTCCACCAGAATTATTGGTTGGCAATTTTTGCTTTCAGTTTAAATATGGCATCCCATTGCCTTCTTGCCTCCATAGCTTCCAAAGAGAATCTGGCACTTAGCCTTATTGAGGCTTCCTCGTATGTAGCATGCAGCTTCTCTCTTACAACTTTCAGAATTATCTCTTCATCTTTGGCATTCAACAGTTCGATTATAATATGCCATGAGTGGGCCTAATTGGGTTTATCCTGTTTGGAATTCATTGAGCATCTTGGATATGAATATTCATGTCTTTCATTAAACTGGAGAATTCAGTCATTGTTTCTTTGAATATTCTCTCTCTCTCTCTCTCTCTCTCTCTCTCTCTCTCTCTCTCTCTCTCTCTCTCTCTCTCTCTCTCTTTCTCTCTTCTCTCTCTCTCTCTCTTCTCCTTCTGGGTCTCCCACAATGTGTATATTGGTATATTTGATGGTGTTCCACAGATTCTCCAGCTCTGTTCACTTTTTTTCATTCTTTCTTCTATCTGCTCCTCAGACTGAATGACTTCACTTGGATTGCCTTCAAGTTCTCTGATTCTTTCTTCTGCCAGCTCCGATCTGTTGTTGAACACCTCTAGGGAACTTTAACTTTCTATCACTGTAGTCTTCAGCTCTGTTTGGTTCCTTTATATAATTTCATTGCTTCTACCAATATTTTGTTTGTGTTCACCTATCATTTTCCTGATTTCATTTAGTTTTTTGCCTATGTAGTTCTTTGCCTATGTTTTCCTCTGGCTTTTTAAGCATATTTAGTACGCACTTCTTCAGTCTTTATCTGGTTTGCCCATTGTGCTGGTTTGAAAGGATGTATGTACCCTAGAAAAGCCATGTTTTAATCCTAATCCCATTTTGTAAAGGCAGCTGTTTCTTCTAATCCCTATTCAGTACTGTATAGTTGAACCTGTAATTAGATCATCTTCCTGGAGATGTGACTCAATCAAGAATGATTGTTAAGATGGATTAGGTGTGTCTCCACCCATTTGGGTGGGTCTTGATTAGTTTACTGGAATCCTATAAAAGAGGAAACATTTTGGAGAATGCAAGAAATTCTGAGAGAGCAGAAAGACATAGCCATGAGAAGCAGAGAGTCCACCAGCCAGTGACCTTTGGAAATGAAGAAGGAAAACACCTCCTGGGAAGCTTCATGAAAGGAAGCCAGGAGAGAAAGCTAGCAGATGATGCCATGTTTGCCACATGCTTTTCCAGATCAGAGAGAAACCCTGACCCTGTTCGCCATGGGCCTTCTCACTTGAGAGAGAGACCCTGAAGTCCAGCAGCTTTCTTGAACCAAGGTATCTTTCATGGATGCCTTTGATAGGACATTTCTATAGACTTGCCTTAATTGGGACATTATCTCAGCCTTAAAACTGTAAACTAGCAACTTATTAAATTCCCCTTTATAAAAAGCCATTCCGTTTCTGGTATATTGCATTCCGGCATCTAGCAAACTAGAACACCCACTATGGGGTAGCAAATGAAGACCAAAAGTGTGTTTTTAATCTCTAACTTTAGTGCATAACACATACATGAGTAAATATCATTCCTAAATGTTTGTTGAATTAAATAGAATTTTCTGGTATATGTTATTATTTATACTCAATCACCCTAAGGTAATTGCAAAGTCCTTAAAGAGAGTTATAAAGATACAGCTATAAAAACAAAAGTAAGACAAAATTTCTGACAAATTCTAGCATAGTGAAGATTAAATCTCTATGATCCTGAGGAATCTGGGACCTAGGGTTAACCTAGTACCCCAGTGAATCTCAAACACCTAACACTGTGTTCTACTTACAAGAGACCCTGTTGATATTGCTTTTTATGATAATAAATAACGAAGTTAGAAAAAAATCACTTATCACAAACCTGAGAAAATCAGGCATTTTTCAAATGGAAAACAAGAACTGCTTCTTCTCTCAGAGAGGATAGCAGCTGAATATTGTCCCAGATGTGGCCGCTTTTATTTTATTGGGGTTGCTAAACCCTGAAGATTTTGATCAATGAATTGGGGAATTTCCCCTTTATGAATAATTTAGAATCCAGCTGATGGCTGATAAAAGAGTTTTAATTCACAGAAAATTGATTTTCTAGGTACTGACAAGGAAGCAGCCATTTGACTCCCAGAAAGAATGACAGCTTATTTTTCTCCCTTTGTCTGAGCTGGCCAGTAACTTGTGAGAACCAGATATTGGTACGAATTGTAAGGTCAGTCTGTCAGTGTGAACTTAACTCTAAGAGAAAGTAAATCTTTGACTGCCCTAAAATAATAAAAGCCCAATGAAAATAAGAATAAAGTCATATGAGTCAAAATCTGAATCTGCTAGCTGCTAGTGTCACTCTGCAGAGAAAGGTGCTCCATGGTCCCGCAGAAAAAGCACTTTAGAGCTGCACAGATTTATCTGACTCTGCTACTGTCCATCTATGTGATCTTGGGAAAGCTTATTAACCTGGCTTATGTCACTTTCCTTATTGATAAGGTTATTGGAGGAAATAAGTGAGAAAATGAATGTTAAAAGCATGTCCCAGTGACTGGTACATAGTAGTTGCTCAATAAATGCTAGTCTTGCCTTTCCCTTCACATCTCAAGAAAGATAACTATGGTGCCTCACTGTGAAGCCCCCTCATCAATAGACTGCCTTCTTACAGTTCACCCCTTGGCTAAGGTGATTGGAGCTGTAGCTCTTCAGGCAGATTTAACCCTGCTTCTCCCCTTTAAGGCACCGCTCCCACTACTCTTCCTCTCCTTTTTTTTCTCCTCCTTTCTTTTCTCCTTGTTCCTCTTCTTCTCACCAAGTCCCATCATGTCATGCAATAAGACATGACATGTAAAGTAGGCAGAGTATAGAGTCGAGAGTGAGGCCAAAAGAGGAAGAGAGAGAAGAGGATGACCACACTGCTACCTCTCTTCCAACACAGTTTCTCCTTTCATTCCAGGCATTCTCATCCATGCCCTTTATTTCAATTGCTATTATAATTTAATGATTTCCAATTATCCCCAGCCCAGACATCTCTTCTCTGAACTCTAGAACTACATACCCAAAAGCCATCCAAAGTTTCCACTTCTGTGTCCATAGGCTTTTCAAGTTCCACACTTCTAAACTAAGCTCATCATTCCCCAACTGCCTGCTTTGCTCCACAATCTGCTTCTCCTCCAGTGTGGCCCATTTCAGGTAGTGGCACTGCCATCCATCCAACTGACCAAATCAGAAGCATAGTTGATATCCTCGAAACGTTCTCTCCATCAACTCCCATCTATATCCATCACCAAATTCTCTTGAGTTACCAGCTCTGGACTTCTATTATTCATATAGCCTTATTGTGTTTCCCTTATATGTGATGAATGGCTTTTCTCTTGCTGCTTTCAGGATTTTCTTCTTATCTTTGGCAGTAACACCTTGGTGGGGACCTGGGGAAGTGATGCAGCAAAGAAAAGGCAAGCAACAAAGGGCACATTATTAAGCCAGCTGGCACAGTGAGTGACTGAAGTTTCACTCTGCAGGGAAATTCAGGGCACTGGTACTAAACAAGCACCACAGAATAGTCCCACCTGAGAGGCAAGGAAGCTGGGTATTTATACACCAGCTCCCAAAAGTCATTGATTGAGATTTATGTCAAAGGGGTAGAGCCTATCAATCCCCCAGCACATTCAGCCTCCAGTATGTCAATGGAGTACCTTGCCTTACATGACTAGAGAAAGGCAGCCCTCTGGCACCAAGATGCAATTGGGAAGTTGGCTGGAACAATAATCAAAGACGTGAGTGGGTATCTGTAGGACTTGTTACATCCAGTCAGATATAATGATGACTTGACATAGGAAGTTGTGTTGAAAATAATGAGAAGAGGATGGGTTTCAGGTATATTTTATAAGTAGAGCTGACAAGGTTTGCATGTGGATTAGATGTGTGTGGAAAGTGAGGGAAAGGAAAGGAATCAAGGATGGTTTCCGTGTTGAAGGTTTGGCACAGCCATTTTCTGGAGTAGGAAAGATTATGCCCGGGTTTAGGGGTGAGGAATCAAGAGTTTTGCTTTGTTTATAAGAAGTTTGAGATACTACAGGATATCAAAATGGAACTCTCAAGTAGAAAATTGTTTATAGAAGTCAGGTTCATGGTTACTGCCCCTCCATCCAGCTTCCCAGCCCTAGTCCAACCAAAATAGCATGGCATATACCCTCTTATACACTGGTTTCCTTGAAACAGTTCATCTTAACTAATAGCTTTTTAGGGGGCATGGACAGGCAGCAGGAATTGAACCTTACATCATTTAAATCTTCAGTAACTTAGGATATAGACTTCATTATTGCCACCTTGGATCTGAGCAAACTGACTCAGAGAGGTTGAGTGATACAATGTCACACAGCTAAGAGGGAGTGGAGAGGTATCATGTTACCCCGCTTGATGATCAAGAGCTGGCCTTGCATTCCAGCATGGGTCTGAGAGTTTACTTGCTGAAGGATTTTGGCATCATTTTTCAGTCATTTATTAGATGCCCCGCCCAGAAGAGAGTAGGAAGGAAGGCACTAGATAACTATTTCCCAGACTATGTCCTGTGGAAGAGCATTTGCCAAATATCGATCTCATGATCAATCAAGAAAGGATGCATGGTATATTTTTCTCTTGGAAAGTTATAATGTTTAACAGAATATTAACAGTGCTGAGAATACTGTAGTTTAAAATATAAACCGTCTATTTTGTTTAATCTAGCTTTTCCCAAACCCACTCTGCCACTGTACCCTGAATTTATGAGGGCTCCATGTGGTAAGCTGAATAATGGCCCCCAAAGATATCCATATCCCCTGAACTTACGACAGTTACCTCATATGGCAAAAGAGACTTCACAGATGCAATTAAGTTAAGGATCTTGAGACAGGGAGATGACTCTGAAATATCCAGGTGGACCCAGAATAATCACAAGGGTCCCTCTAAGAGGGATGCACAATAAATCAGAAGAGAAAGTGACATGATAACGAAAGCAGAGTTTGGAGTGATATACTTTAAAGACGGAAGAAGGAGCCATAAGCCAATGAACACACAAGACCTCTAGAAGCTGAGAAAGGCAAGGAAGCAGATTCTCCCCTCAAAGTCTCCAGAAGGAATCAGCCCCGCTAATACCTTTGCTTCAGCCGAGTGAAACTGATTTCAGACTTCAGAGCTCCAGAACTGTAAGAGGACAAATTTGCATTGCTTTAAGCTACCAAAGTTGTGGTAATTTGTTACAGCAGACATAGGAAACTAATACAACCTATTAACATCTCTAAAATGAGTGTTCTGAAGAACATGTTTGAAAATCCCACACGTGATATGTCAGGGTACTTTGTTTTCATCCTGTCTCAGTCAACTCTGTCCCCCATTGTTTCTGTGACTTTGCAAATTTTGCATATATTCTGTAAAACTCAGCTTCCTGTCTCCTTTTTGTAGCATTCACAATCTATTAAATCAACAAATACTCATTGAGCTTGTGGCAGGACTTACTCTAGAACTGGGGATTCCACAGTGAATGAAACCCGTTGGCTCCTGGCTGCTGGGATCCTAGTGCTTGCTTTCCAGGGAGGAGGCTACCTGCTAATCTTGAGGTTTTACTTTCATAAGAATAGACTCAGAGATTTTATCAAAGCAGACAAGAGAACTGAGCATTTTCTATAGTGCATCTAAGGCCAGCTGGGAAGTAATCCTAAAAAGAATGCTAACTACTTAATTTGTGGGGCCCAGTGTAAAATAAACTTGCAAGTCACCTGGTTCAAAAAGTAGGGTGGGGGTGCACGGGTGGTTCAGTGGTAGAATGCTCGCCTTCCAAGTGGGAGACCCGGGTTCAATTCCCAGATCATACAACTAAAAAAAAAAAAAAAAAAAAAAAAAGCAGGGTGAGTAGAAGGGGGAAATACAGTTAAAGATATTAAAATGCAAATTTTTTTCATTTGCAAATATTTTATTACTTACTGTTCTACTTTGCTAGCTGCCAGAATGCAATATATCAGAAGCAGAATGGTTTTTAAAAGGGGGAATTTAATAAGTTGCTAGTTTATAGTTCTAAGGCCAAGAAAATGTCCCAATTAAAACAAGTCTATAGAAATGTCTAATCTAAGGCATCCAGGGAAACATACCTTGGTTCAAGAAGGCTGATGAAGTTCAAGGCTTCTCTCTCAAGTGAGAAGGCACATGGTGAACACAGTCAGGGTTTCTCTCTCAGCTGGAAGGGCACATGGCGAACATGGCATCATCTGCTAGCTTTCTCTCTTGGCTTCCTGTTTCATGAAACTCCCCAGGAGGCATTTTCCTTCTTCATCTCCAAAGATCACTGGCTGGTGGACTCTCTGCTTCTTGGTGCTGCAGCATTCTCTGCTCTCTCTGAATCTCTTATTCTCCAAAATGTTTCCTCTTTTATAGGACTCCAGAAACTTATCAGGACCCACCCAAATGGGTGAAGACATGTCATCACCTAATCCAGTTTAACAATCACTCTTGATTAAATCACATCTCCAGGAGATGATCTGATTACAGTTTCAAACATACAGTATTGAATAGGGATTATTCTGCCTTTACAAAATGGGACTTTGATTAAAACATGGCTTTTCTAGGGGACATACATCCTTTCAAAACAGCACACTTACAAATTGCAAAAATATAATATTCTTAAATTTAGTGGATTGAAATGCTAGTGATCAATGAAAGGGAGGGGTATAGCATGTATGATTTTTTTCTGTTTTCTTTTTAATTCTTTTTCTGAATTGATACAAATGTTCTAAGAGATGATCACGATGATGAATATACAACTATGTGATGATATTGGGAATTACTGATTATATATGTAGAATGGAATGATCATACGGTAAGAATGTTTGTGTTTGTTATGTTTTTTAAAAATTTTGAAATTAATTAAAAATACAATTTTGCATAACCAAATAAATAATACTTTTTAAATGTGATCTCATGATTGATCATAAAATTTGTCTGCCCTGCTTTTCTGCAAACTCAGTTATTAGGTCATCAAAATGCATACTTTTAGCACTTCATTTTCATTTGATATAATTGAAAGCTATATTAACTGCTCTTGGCAAATGCAAAGTCACAAAGAATTTTTGATAACTTAATTCTGAGGAGACTCTTTCTGCTGATGCAACTATTACTGGAGCTGTTAAGAGTATTTTATAGTGTGTGCAACATTGTGATAAACTTCTGATCAATTATTTCAAAATATTTTAGTTAATCTATAGCTGATGATCCTTGTGAAACAATTTTTCTAAAAATATTTAACTCTTCATACAATTCAGTTTTGTGTATGGCTGAAATTATTTTAAATGCAAATTAATGCAATGAAATTTTAATATTTCCTCTGGCATTTCCTGCAATTTTAGAGGATGCATAAGAAAATAAAAGTAGCTTTATCCTTCTGGACCAAAAGAGGGAAGAGAAATGAAACAAAATAAAGTTTCAGTGGCTGAGAGATTTCAAATAGAGTTGAGAGGTCATTCTGGAGGTAATTCTTATGCAACATACAGATATTCCTTTTCAGTTTTTGGTGTACTGGAATAACTAGAGGGAAACACCTGAAATTTTTGAACTGTAATCCAGTAGCCTTGATTCTTGAGGATGAGTGTACAATTATATAGCTTTTATAATGTGACCATCTGATTGTGAAAACCTTGTGACTGACACTCCCTTTACCAGTGCATGGACATATGAGTAAGAAAATAAAGACAATAAATAAATAAATAACAGCAAGGTAGGAGATATAGGATGTTTTGAGTGTTCCTTTTTACTTTTATTTTTATTCTTATTTTTATTGCTTTGGAATAATGAAAATGTTCAAAAATCTATTGTGAAGATGATGATACTGCAAACCACTGATTGTGTACTTAGATGATTATATGGTATGTGAATATATCTCATTAAAATTACATTTTAAAAGTGGTTTCATAGTGATGCCCCAATGAATCCCAGAGTGATTTGATCAGTGAGTGGAAAAGTATTTGCAAAGTCCCCTTCAGGGAAAGGTGAGAACGGGGAAAAATTCAACATCCCCAAGTTGAATTCTTGATATTCTCACAAGCAGTGTGAACAACCAAAGTTATAGGCTGAGCCCCTAATCTTGGGGTTTGTTCATATGAAACTTAACCCCACAAAGGATAGGTCAAGCCTACTTAAAATTAGGCCTAAGAGTCACCCCCAAGAGAGCCTCTTTTGTTGCTCAGATGTGGCCTCTCTCTCCAGCCAATATAACAAGCAAACTCACTGCCCTCCCCACCTCTACGTGGGACATGACTCCAGGGGTGTGGATCTTCCTGGAAACGTGGGACCGAAATCCTAGAATGAGCTGAGACTCAGCATCAAGGGATTGAGAAAAACTTCTCAACCAAAAGGGGGAAGAGTGAAATGAGACAAAGTGTCAATGGCTGAGAGATTCCAAACAGAGTCGAGAGGTTTTCCTGGAGGTTATTTTTATGCATTAAGTAGATATCACCTTGTTATTCAAGATGTAATGGAGAGGCTGGAGGGAACTGCCTGAAAATGTACAGCTGTGTTCCAGTAGCCATGTTTCTTAATGATGATTGTATAATGATACACCTTTCATAATGTGACTGTGTGATTGTGAAAACCTTGTGTCTGATGCTCCTTTTATCTACCTTGTCAACAGATGAGTAGAACATATGGAATAAAAATAAATACTAGGGGGAACAAATGTTAAAATAAATTTAGTTTGAAATGCTAGTGATCAATGGAAGGGAGGGGTAAGGGGTATGGTATGTATAATTATTTTTCCTGTTTTCATTTTATTTCTTTTTCTGTTGTCTTTTTATTTCTTTTTCTGAATTGATGCAAATGTTCTAAGAAATGATCATGATGATGAATATGCAACTATGTGATGATATTGTGAATTACTGATTATATTTGTAGAACAGCATGATCATATGTTAAGAATGTTTGTATTTCTTTCTTGTCATATTTTTTTTAATTAATTAAAAATTTTTTAAAGTGGCTTCATGATTTATATATCATTCAAATCCATTATATTATTGTCTTCAATTATAAGGAAAATTAATTTTCTAAATTAATTTTTAATAATTGTTTCATCCAAAACTTCAGATAAAAATACTATTTTATTTCCATTGACTGTGATTCTTAAATTTAATTCTATTTCTAAACCTGTGGATATTTGATTTGTAATGTTGTAGCAGTTTTCAAAACCAGAGATTCTAAATTCTGAAGGATTCCAATAACTCTGATATGCTTTATTGCAATGTCTATGTATATATTTTTATTTTGTAATTATTTACTGACAAAGTTTACTGCCTTCGCACCTGACACTCAGGCTGGAGAGTTAATATCTGTGCGGCTGACACAGGGATGGGTTCTGTGAATGGTGGGGCAAGCTCACCTCCGACTGCAGAGCCCAGCGCTGCTGCTTCTGCTGCTTCTGCTGCTACCATCACGGTCAGCACTGCCAATCTGAGCCCAGGTCCTAGTCCAGCTGCCCCTCAGGTCCCTGCAATGCCTGACTGCTCACGTGTGCATGTGGGTGACCAGACCAACGGCTCAGCAGACACACAGTCTGTTGCCTGTCCTGTCTGGGGGCCTGGGCCTGTACTTGTATGCATGCCACATGGCACATCAACTTTGCTCACAGGCATGCTCCATTGTACCACTGGGCTTTCTTATAAAACACAAGTTCAAAGACAAAATTATAAAATTTCAAGACAGCAGTAGCAGAGCACTAAACCACATTTCTGGCTCCATCTGAGAGTGGAGCCCTATGCAACTGCACAGGACTCATGCCCTAAAGCTGCATGCATCAGCTTTGCATGCACCTAAGATTCATCAGCATTATTTTTGCTTCCTAGCCACTAACACAAGTACTATGCAATGGGTTGACTTAACAACAGGAATATATTGGCTCATGGTTTCCGAAGCCAGAAGGTTTCCTTTCTCTCATGTCATTATCTTCTGGCAGCTCGTGTCTGTTCCCTCTGCCAATTTCCTTTGCTTATAAGGACTTCAGCCAAATTGTATTAAGCCCCACCCTCCTTCCGTTTGGGCAGTTAATTAATAACATCTTCTAAAATCCTACTTACAAATGGGTTTCTATTCATACAGTGGACCTGGCATGCCTTTTTATGGGGGACATGATTCAATCTCCAGCAAGCATTAACAATATTTTTCAGGTTTGAAAAAAAAACCCATGAGATCTTTCAGCTTCAGTTTTGCAATCTTCTGAGCCTGCTCTGAAGACCTGCATTGATACAAATAGCCTGGACTGGGCTCTTCTCTCACATCTTTCCCATAACTTAATCAAACCAAGGTGTTTGTCCTGCTGGCTTCTTTGGGAACAACTCCCATCCCACCATCCTTTGACTTCGCAATTCATCATCTGTGCAGTAGAATGCTTTATACTTTCTAAAATCCCCACTGATCAGTCCTTCTGATCCTAAGATTTTATCTTACCTGCTTCTTCTCACTTTGCTGGTTTCCAATGTGGCTTTTCTAATGGCCGTAAGATTGGATTTAAAATTAAATAAAAGGAATCACAATTGTGATAAGAATTAGCCCAGAAGCAGTGACTAATTGAAGTGACTGTGGATTAAATGACTAAACAGTCAGTGGGTCAAGTAGCTTTTATGAGATGAAGTTCAGCTAGGATGAAGTAAAAACCTTCCTGTTTCTATGCCCCTTTCCCCACAATGGCTCTCTTTGCTCTCCATTCCTTGAAATATTTAACTTTAAATAAGAAAAACTATCATCTTCTCATCACTGCCCCTTGGAATGTATTACAAAAGGATAGGAACTAACTTTTCTCTTTCTTTCTTTGCCTTTCTTTCTTTCTCTCTTTCTTTCTTTCCTTCCATTCCTTTCTTTCCCTCCTTCTTTCCTTTCTTCCTTCCTTTATTCCTTCTTTCCTTCTACTATCTAAATGCTTTATAATTTATTTAGCCCATCACAAATTAGATATTCAGGATTTTTACAGGTTTTCACTATATAATACATTCTTTATATGGTTATTATTGTAAATTTAGTGTTTTGGTATTGACAATTTTCCAAAGCAGTTATAAAATTATTTTTTTACTATGGTAACATATAAATGACATAAAAGTTTTCATTTAACCATTTTTAAGTGTACTATTCAGTGGCAGTAATTACATTTACAATGTTGTGCTACCATCACCACCACCCATTACTAAAACTTTTTTATCACCCAAAAGACACTACATACCCATTAAGCAATAATTCTCCATTCCTCCTCCCCCCCATGCCTGGTAACCTCTAATCTACTTTTTGTCTCCATGAATTTGCATATTCTAAATATTTCAGATAAGTGAAATCACACAATATATGTCCTTCTATGTCCTGCTCATTTCACTTATGATTGAGGCTGATTCATGTTGTAGCATGTATTGGAACTTCATTCCTTTTCGTGGCTGAATAATATTCCATTGTATGTATATATCACATTTTGTTTATCCATTCATTTGTTGATGGATACCTGGGTTGTTTCCCCCTATTGGCTACTGCAGGTGATGTTGCTTTGAATGTTGGTATGCAAGTATCTGAATCCCTACTTTCAATTCTTTGGGATATACAGCTAGGAGTGGAATTACTGAAATATATCATAATTCTTTGTTTAGGCTTTTGAGGAACCACCAACCTGTTTTTCATGGTGGCTATACCATTTTACATTCCCACCAACAATGCATGATAATGGCCATCCTAGTGAGTGTAAACTGCCATCTCATTGTAGATTTGATTTTCATTTCCTTAATGGCTAATGAGGTTGAGCATCTTTTCATGTGCTTATTGGCCAGTTGTATACCTTCTTTGTGGAAATGCCCATTCAAGTTCTTTGCCTATATTTTAATTGGGTTGTGGAACTAACATTCTTAAGTGCCCAATAGACACCAAACACCATGATGGACACTTATAAAATCTCATTTGCTCCTCAAAACAATCCTATGACTTGTCTGACCTCCCTCCCAGAAAGTCTGAGACCAGGGCATTGTAAAGACCTAGCTCACAATGTCCCGGGAGCCTGGTAGATTTCTGGGCGTGATGATACAATATCCTATGAAGTTGTCTGGCCAGAATGAAGGTGATGTCACCAAGTACCACTGGGCTAGTCAAGAAGAGGGAGATATCCAATCAGAAAGGTGAAAGACCCTGAGAATCCTCCCCATGAGAACATTTGAAACTGACGGAAAGAAGTCCACAGGTGGAGGGTTCCTAAGCTAAAGTTTAGGACTGGACATACGTTAGGCCCACAGCTGCTAATGTAATCAGGCTGGCACCCAGTTAAGGGAGCCAAAGCAGAGCATGCACAGAAGTAAGGCTTTTATCACCAGTGCATAGCTGAAGAAACTAAGACTCATCAAGGTTAAATAAGTTGCCCAAGGTCATGCTGACAGAACCTGAATTTCAACCTGCACCTAGTATGTGAAGTTTCCACCATTAACTGGATATGGTAATGGAGCAAAGGCTTTGTTTTGTTAACTTTTACTCCCCACATCAGATGTAGTATATGAGAACATTATTCTTTACCAGGTCTTAGCAAAATGCTCCATTCAACTAAACTAACCTAGTCTTTCTAGGATGCCTGAAACTCTGAGTTAAGAAAACAATTAAGTCTGAGTTTCCCAATTTGCAAACAATAAATAATAATAGGCTAGGTTTTCTCTTTTGCGTACTAACAAATCTTGTCAGCCTGGTTCTTGCATATCAGTTTTCTGACTACCAAATCTGCTGCGAACTAAACTCTATTTTGAAACAAAATTGAACAGTGATGCCTTTGTCTAGGTCGCATTGTTTTCCCCCGGAAATAATGAAAATCATTGATTGAACGTATGGCGGCCCTTGCAGCAATTAGAAATGACAAGAACTTATCAAAAATGAAAAATAAATCAGTTATTAATTCAACAATTATTATCCACGCCACATTTATTGAGGACCCGCCCTGTGCCAGGAAGTAATTGAGGGAGGTAGTTTGGGAAGATGGCAGACAAGGAAATGGAAGATAACAATGAAGTGAGGGTGGAGCTGTATTAAAGGATGACTTCTATTGGAAGGAACACCTCTCCGGGTCCTGATGTTTCCTTACATGTTCAGTTGTGACACTTTTGGCATCTCCCACTTTTCATTACTCCTCCCCATGAAGGTGTCATCTGATTGATGAATATGGGAGGAATAAAGTGGACCGTCTAATCTCACCTACTCCTTTTATCTCTGTTGGGAGGGAGTCACCCACAGAGAGCCTGAGTTCTGCTCTTCTTCTCCCCAGGGAGCCTGCTCTCAGCCATGTCACCTGAGGCTGGGCAGGTAAGTCTGGTTAAGGGGTTTAGTTGGTTCTCACACTAACCTATGTCCTCCAACTTAGTCAATATTTTGGCTCTCATTTGTTACTCTTTTCTCTTCTATATCAGCTTGTTTAGAATGCAACTGGGGACAAGAAGTGCTATTCATGGGCCTTCTTGGTGACTCCAGCTGTATCAGCATTTACCAACATACTTTGGAAATGGACATACAGCAAGCTTCCTCCAAGAGGCTTCACTCAGCCCACATTTCTTTTCATTCTCAAGTTCATTCTGAGCCACACCATCAATAGCTTTACCTATGTCATCTGTCTCATCTACTAATCTAGTCCCCCATCACAGAAGGCAACAGTATGTTTACCTTGGTTTGACTTGCCTTGTTTTTCAATGAACTTATGTTAATGGACACCATTTCTTCTGCTAAGTCCATTTCTACTGAATGATATGCTCTAGAACTTTGCCAGGTGTCCATGTCAAGTCTTGAGAAACTTAACTTTTTCCCTAGGGAAAATAGGGAAACACACAGCATTGTACACACACACACACACACACACACACACACACACCATTGTCCATGATTCTTCAGAGTTTGGGCAGCAAATTTGTGATCACATCTGCAAAATCCTTCTAGTTATCTTGGAAGTAATTCGCCTGGGTCTGAACTCATTTACAGCTGCTCTGTACTGTTGCCTCACCTATCTTAGATTTCAATTCCCTCTTAATCATGTTTGTTCTACCCTTTCCAGTTTTAAGGTCATTCTGCTCAATGAGAAGACAGAACCAAAATAGGACTGCTTTCTCTGTCATCTGTTAACAATATCCCATCTGCCCCCAAACAGTGGGCCTACCATACAGCCCTTATTTTGGCTTTTCACTTCAAATGGGTTTTATTTTTTTTGCAGGGGGTGGGGGGTACATAGTATTTTTTGCAAGCTGTAGCTCATCCTGGGCTTTAACCATTCCGGTCCTATTTTTATACATCTGTCCCTCTCATCTTTTCTTAGTTATTTGGCCATCTTTCCATCTTTTATGCCTGGCCTTTAGACATCTGAGTTTATCTGGCACCACTCTGTGTGGCTACTTCTTCTGGTATCTTCCTGCCCCCACCTCACACTTTTGATTACTCATCCAAATTCTTTGTGCTTATGTATTCTCAGAGATTTTTCTGCCATATAGTACTTCGATTAAAATGCTGAAATTTACTTATCCCTCCTGCACATTACTAGATCTATATCTGAAGTCATAAGTACTGTTTTTGTCACACTTCCCTGTTTTTTCTACCCAAGAATAACTGGACACTTCCACTATCCATCTTTCACTGTCAGACTCCTTGTTCTCCAGAATTAACTGTTGAGAGTCTGGCATTTCTCTCTCTATCCCTGAATTCATTTAAAGTCACTTCAGGTAGGAGAACAATCCTCTTGCTAAATATATTCTTCTCTATCCTCCTACTGTCTGCAGTTGCTGCATAAGTGGTAAGCAGCTGGGGTGTCAGGGAAAGAGCACCGAGTCGGGTGTCCATCGAGATGATCCCTGCAAATTCCCTTCACCTCTCCAAAGACATCAGCTTCATTGCTGTAACATGTATTACCACCTGCTTCCTACCTCTTGTCGTTTTGTGACAATTAAATCAGGAGAAATCTATAGTGGTCTATACAAATACTCTCACAAGACCATCTGTATTTCTCCATCATCTGCCCTGAGCAGCAGGCCTGTCAGTCCTTGTTTCATTCTACTTCATGTGCTTCTAAATCATACTCTGACCCAGTCTCTGACCCAGTCTCTGACCCAATCTACATAGCCAGGATCTCCTACAGATCTGGGGTTCTAGGCCTGCTCTGTTCTTACTGGGAAAGACAGTCAGAAAGATGGAGTTGCTCTAAGGGCTGGACATTTTTTGAGAATTCCAAGGTCTAGTCTCCATTGTTCTTGCAGGAAGTCCAGGTGATCCCCCTGTTAGGGGAAGAAGAAAAATAGGTCTTCCTTGTCCTTGGAACACCATCTCCTTAAGACATGGGCAGCTGTTCAGAGAGGACACATCTGGCCTTGTACCAAAAGTTTCTGGAAATATTCCCAACCCAAGTCCCAAAAGATACTATACTAATATAAGGAGACAGTCATCGCAGAGGCAAACATGGTACCTGCATAGAATGTCTAGAAGGATGTAGTTTCTTAATTATTAAGGTGTAAAGGAGAGATTTACCTTTCACTCTTCACATCCTTGTACTATTTGAATTTTAGCCATGCTCAAAGGGCAAGCATGTGTATATTGGTATATTTTTATGCCTTTGATATCTGAGATGAAATTTCTGCAAAGTCACTTATTGAATACTCAAATATGGTGTTAAGGGCCTTACACACATTGTCTCAGTTAACCTCATAACAACCCTATGAAGTTAGTATTTTACAGGTGAAGCTGTCATAGTGAGGTTAAGTAATTTGCTACCAGTAAACGACAAAGCAAAAGTTTGAACACGGACTCCTTTACTTCCACAAGCAATGCCGTTAACCATTTCTCTGTCCTGCCTTCCCATAAACCTAAATACTTACTCCTCTACACACACCCCCCACACACACACATAAACACAACATCCCCCATCTCAAAGCAATGTTGAGACTGTTTGGGGGTGACCAAGGATTGGCTCAATCACTTAGGACACTCTTTCAGGTATAGAAAATCAATTGCCACCTCTGATGTATATCTCTGGAGGATGATGAAATTTTGGAGAATATGCAAATCTTCTGCAAACAATGGACTATCCATCAAGGAAGGAATAGTTGCCAGCCTAGAGGACATCATCCAGCTGTTCCTTAAGCCTCCCTCTTGCTTATTTCAGGAGGGTCATTAAGTCAATTTCCTGTCTCAGTGTGGTTTCCTTCCCAGGCTTTTCACCCTTGTTTAGTTTTTCCCAAACACTTTACTGTATGACCCTTCAGAGGTCACCTTCTCTGAGCCACCATTGCATCATTCCCAAAATTGGGAGTGTTGAATCAAGTGATAATCATCTTTCTAAAACTCCGTAGCTACTGTTTTCTAAAACTGCAGCCTACATTTGGAAGAAGAAATAAAATCACTAGCTGTGCTTCAAGGTACTTCAGTTTCCTACTTGGAGTAGTCACCTTTTTTTTTTTTTAATATTCAACAGCTTTTTTGCTGTTGTTTTTTCTTTTTTTTTTATTGTTATTTGTTTTTTTAATGCAATTTTATAGAGATATCTTCCCACAGTATAGACACCAAACAAAGCATATAATTAGAGGTTCACAGTATCTTCACATGGTTGTGTATACAGCCCCATGATCAAATTTAGAACATTTTCATTACTCCAGAAAAGAAATAAAAAGAAAAAAGAAAACCCTAATCCTCCCATACTCCTTATCCCCCGTATTATTGACCCATAGTGTTGGTATGGTACATTTGTTAATGTTAATGAAAGAGTATTAATTTATCACTATTAACTATAGTTCAACTTTTTGATATTTGTACAGCTAACCACAGTCATTGCCACCACAAGATTTACTATGCTATACATTCCCATGTTTTAATCTCCAACTTTCCTTCTGCTGACACACATGACTCTAAACTTCCCTTTTCTACCACATTCACAGACCACTCAGCACTGTTAATTATTCCCATAATAACATGCTACTGTCACTTCAGTCCATTTCCAAACGTTTAAGTTCACCCTAAAACATTCTGCACATACTAAGCAACTGCTCCCCATGCTTTACGTTTATTCTATATCCTGATAACCTGTATTCTAAATTTTGTGTCTACTATATTATATATTAATTCATTTCAGTAAGATCATATAATATTTGTCCTTTTGCACATGACTTATTTCACTTGACATAATGTCCTCAAGGTTCATTCATGTTGTCACATGCTTCAGGACTTCATTCCTTCTTATTGCTGAATAATGCTCCATCATATGTTTTTATCACAATTTGTTTATCCATTCATCTGTTAACAGACACTTGTTTCCATCTTTTGGAAATTGTGAATAATGCCACTGACCATTGGTGTGCAAATGTCTATTCACATCCCCGCTTTCAAATCTTCTGAGTATATCTAGAGTAGCTGGATTGGTAGGTCGTAAGGCAACTTCTCTGAAGAACCATGAAACTGTCCTCCACACTGGCTGTACCATTTTACATTCCCACCAGCAGTGAATAAGTGTTCCAATTTCTCCATATCCTCTCCAACACTTGTAGTTGCCTGTTTGTTGAATAGTGGTCAGTCTAATAGATGTGAGATGATATCCCATTGTGGTTTTGATTCGCATTTCCCTAATAGCTAGTGAAGCTGACCATCTTTTCATGTGCCTCTTAGCCATCTATATTTCATCTTCAGAGAAATGTCTATTAGTGTCTTTTACCCATTTTTAAATTAGGTTTTTGTCTTTTTACTGTTGAGTTGTAGGACTTCTTTATATATACTGGATATCAAACCCTTATCAGATATATGGTTTCCAAATATTTTCTCCCATTGAGTCTGTTGCCTTTTCATCCTGAAAGGTCAAAGGACCTTTTCAGTCCTTTGAAGCACTGAAGCATTTGATTTTGAGGAGTTCTCATTTATCTATTTTGTCTTTCTTTCATTACTTGTGTTTTAGATGCAAGGTCTAAGAAACTATTGGCTATCGCCAGATCTTAAAGATATTTTCCTACATTTTCTTCTAGGAATTTTATAGTACCAGTTCTTATATGTAGGTCTTTATCTATTTTGATTTAATTTTTAAATAGGGTGTGAGATAGGGATCTTCTTTCATTCTTTTGCATATGGATATTCGGATCTCCCAATACCACTTATTGAAGAAACTTCTGTCCCAGTTGAGTAGACTTGGAAGCCTTATCAAGAAAGAATTGACAGGGTAGGCCATGGTGGCTCAGCAGGCAGAGTTCCTGCCTCCCATGCCAGAGACCCGGGTTCGATTCCTGGTGCCTGCCAATGCAAATAAAAAAAAAAAAAAGAAAGAAAGAATTGACCATACATGTGAGGGTCTATTTTTGAGCTCCAATTTTATTCCATTAATCAATATGTCCATCTTTATGCCAGGACCATGTTGTTTTGACTGCTGTGGCTTTATAATAAGCTCTAAAATTGGTGAGTGTAATACCACTTACTTCATTCTTCTTTTTTAAGGTGTTTTTGACTATTTGGGGCCCCTTACCCTTCCAAATAAAATTGACAATTAGCATCTCCATTTCTGCAAAAAGTAGTCTGTTGGAATTTTGGGTGGTATTGCATTGAATCTGTAGATCAATTTGGGTAGAATTGACATCTTAACAACATTTAGCCTTCCTATCCATGAACCCAGAATGTTTTTCCATTTATTCAAGTCTTCTTTGATTTCTTTTGACAGTGTTTTGTAGTTTTCTGTGTATGAGTCCTCTACATCCTTGGTTAGATTTATTCCTAGAGATTTGATTCTTTTAGGTGCAGTTGTAAATGGCATTTTTTCTTGATTATCTCCTTAGGTAGCTCATTGCTAGTTATAGAAACACCGTTGATTTTTGCATGTTGCTCTTATAACCTGCCATTTTGCTGAATTTGCTTTAAGCTCAAATAGCTTTGGTGTCTTTTTTGTTGTTGTTGTTTTGGATTTTCAAATATAAGATCATGTCATCTGCAAAAAGTCATAGTTGTACTTCTTCCTTTCCAATTTGGATGGCTTTATTTAGTTTACTTGCCTAATTCTCTAGCTAGAACTTCTACCACAATGCTAAATAGTAGTGGTGATAAGGCATCCTTGTCTTATTCCCAATCTTGGAGGGAAGCTTTCACTCTCTCCTTTGAGTATGATGTTAGCTGTGGGTTTTTCATATATGCTGTTTATCATGTTGAGGAGGTTTCCTTTGATTCCTACCTTTTGAAGTGTTTTTTAAACATGAAAGGATGCTGAATTCTGTCAAATGCCTTTTCTGCATCAATTGAGATGATCGTGAAGTTTTTCTATTTTAATTTGTTAATGTGGTATATTAATTGATTTTCTTGTGTTGAACCACCCTTACATACCTGGATTATAACCCACTTGGTACATAGCAAGCATTCAATAAATTATTATTTGACAGCTGACAAATCAGCAGCTGGTAGCACAGTACAGATTAAGTTAAGAATATGTTCATCTCCATGCCTCTAGTCACATGGAGCCTTGTTCATTTACATTGCCATCCATCAGAAAAATGCAAAGTCAGAGATTTCCTTGGTCTTGGAATAGCAAAGAATCTTTTTCCATGAACTTAATCCATAGGGTTAAGTTGGGCATGTGAGGGGATAGGCACAGCCTTATCCCCAAAATTTAAACTTAGCCGACATGGTAAATTAATTTAATATGAAATAAAAACAAGATTAGAAAAAAAAAACCTACTTGGTCATCATATGTAATTCTTTTAATATGCTGCTGCATTCTATTTGCAAATATTTTGTTCAGGATTTTTTCACATATATTCAATAGAGAGATTGCTCTAGGTTTCCTTTTCTTGTAGTATCTTAACCAGCTTGGGTATTAGGGTAAGGTTGGCTTCACAGAATGAGTTGTGTTGTCTTCCATCTTATTCCATTTTTTGGAAGAGCTTGAATAGGAATGCTATTAAATCTTCTAGGAATTCTTGATAAAGCTCGCCCATAAAGCCATAGTCCTGGGTTTTTCTTTGTTGGCAGATATTAGATGACTGATTTGATCTCTTTACTTGTGACTGGGTTGGTTGAGGTCTTCTAGTTCTTTTTCAGCAAGTATTGGTTGTTCCTGTACTTGTGGGAAGTTTTCCATTTTATCTAAGTCGTCAAGCTTCTTGGCATACAGTTGTTAAGTAAACACTTCTGATCTTTTTTATTTCTTCAGGATCTGTGATAATGCTGCCTCCCTCTCATTTCTGATTTTATTTATTTGTAGATTCTCTCTTTTTGTCTTAGTCAGTCTAAGGGCTTGTCAATTTCATTCAACTTCTCAAAGAACAAACTTGGTTTTATCAATTCTCTCTATTGTTTTTCATTCTCCCCTTCATTGATTTTTGCTCTAATCTTTGTCATTTCTTTCCTTCTGCTTGCTTTGGTATTAGTCTGCTGTTCCTTCTCCAGTTTCTCCAGTTGTCGTTAGGTCATTGATTTTAGCTCTTTCTTCCTTTTTAATGTAGGAGTTTAGGGCTATAAATTTCCCTCTCAGCACTGCTTCACGCATCCCATAAGTTTTGATACATTGTATTCTTGTTTTCATTTGTCTCAAGATATTTAGTGATTTGTCTTGCAATTTCTTCTTTGAATCACGGATTTTTCATAGAATGTTGTTTAGCCTCCACCTATTTGTGTATCTAACAGTTCGACGTTTCTTATTGATTTCCAGCTTCATTTCATTATGATCAAAGAAAATACTTTATATAATTTCAATCTTTAAAAATTTATTAAGACCTGTTTTGTGCCTCAGCATAAGGTCTATCCTTGAGAATGGTCCACGAGCACTGTAGGCTAGAAACTTGATTAGATTATCTCCACAGAGATGTGACATGCCCAATTGTGGGTGTGATCTGTGATTAGATGGTGATGTGACTCCACATATTCCTGCTATTTTGGATACAGTGTTCTATGTGTGTCTGTTAGATCTAATTCATTTATCATACTATTTATGTTCTCTGATTCTTTATTGATCCTGTTTACTTGTTCTATCTATCGGAAAGAGTGGTGTATTGAAGTCTCCACTATAGATGGTAGAGTCATCTATTACTCCCTTCAGTTTTGCCAGTATTTGCCTCGTGTATTTTGGAGCACTTTGATTAGGAGCATAGATATTTATGATTGTTATTTCTCTTGTTGAATTGGCCCTTTAATTACTATGTAATGTCCTTCTTTATCTCATAACATTTTTGCATTTAAAACCTATTTTGTCTGATATTAGTATAGCTACCTTAGCTTTCTTTTGGTTACCACTTGCATGAAATATCTTCTTCCATCCTTTCACATTCAACCTATTTGTATCTGCTCCTGTTTGAAAATATTATGTACCCAAGAAAAGCCATGTTTTAATTCTGATCCAATCTTATGGAAGCAGCCATTTATTTTAATCTTTTTTCAGCACTGTAGATTGGAAACTTGATTAGATTATCTCCACAGAGATGTGACTGCCCAGTTAGGGGTGTGACCTTTATATATTAGATGGAGATGTCACTCTACCTATTCCGGGGTGGGGTGGGGGGCTAGATTAGATTACTGGAATCCTTTAAAAGAGGAAACATTTTGGAGAGAGAATCAGAAACAACAGAAATGACAGAGTCTAGAGAAATGACAGCGCCAACAGAAACTTCACAGCAGAGCTGACACAGATGAGGACACGTGGAGAACAGAGACACAGATGTTTGGAGATGCTCGGAGTGCAGTAGACTTCACTATGAGATGTTAAGCAAGCCTGACACTGGAGAGGCAGAAGCCAGTCACATGACTACCCAGCTGGTAAAAGTGTTCCTAACCCACGGACCTTCCTTGAATTCAGGTAACCTCTTGCTGGTACCTTAATTTGGGAATTTACTGTAAACTTGTAACTTATTAAATTCCCCTTTATAAAAGCTGTTCCAGTTCTGATATATAGCATTCTGGCAGCTTGCAAACTAATACAGTATCTTTGGGTCTAAGATGAATCTCTTGGAAACAGTATATAGAGGCGTCATATTACCTAATCCATTCTGCTGGCCTGGGTCTTTTGATTGGGGTATTTATCTATTAACACTCAAAGCTATTACTGTAAAGGCAGTTTTTGATTCAATCATCTTTGGCTTTTATTTGTCAGATCTATTTTCTCTCTCTCTTTTTATCCTTTGGTTACCCCTACTAATATTCTTCAATTCTGTATTCTCCTCCAGACCTCTCTTTCCTGTCTTTTCATTTCATCCAGCAGGACTCCCTTTAATAGTTCTCGTAGGGCTGGTTTCTTATTAACGAATTGTCTCAGCTTCGGTTTATCTGTGAATATTTTAAATTCTCTCATATTTTTTATGGACAGCTTAGCTGGACAGAAAATTCTTGGCTGGCAATTTCTCTCTTTCAGTATCTTAACTATATCATACCACTGCTTTCTCACCTCCATACTGTCTGATGAGAAATCAACACTTAGTCTTATTTTGCTTCCCTTGTATGTGGTGAATCACTTTTCTCTTGCTGTTTCTGAATTTTCTCCTTTTCTTCAGTATTTGACAGTCTGATTACTATGTGTCTTGCAGTGGGTCTATTCAGATTTATCCTGTTTGGTATATGTTGGGCTTCTTGGATTTGCATATTTATGACTTTTAAAAGCATTGGAAAATGTTCAGCCATTGCTTTTTTGAATATTATTCCTGGCCCTTTCCCTTCTCTCCTCCTTTTGGGACACCCATGATGTGTATATTTCTGTGCTTTGTATTGTCAATCATTTCCCTGAGACCCTACTCAAAATTTTCCATTTTTTCCTCCACTTGTTCTTTTTCTGTTCAAATTCAGTTGATCTGTCTTCTAACTTGCTGATCCTTTCCTCTGCCTCTCCAAATCTATTGCTGTGTATCTCTGGTATATTTTTAACTTCATCTACAGTGTCTTTTATTTTCAGCATTTATGTTATTTTTCTATGTATTCTTTCCAATTTTCTTTATGTTCTTCTAGTGTCTTAATAATCTTTATCACTTTATACACATTTTCCTTCATTTCTTTGAATTGATTCAGATTTGTTTGCACATCTTTGATTAGTTGTTCCAGATTCTGTATCTTCTCCAACCTCTTGATCTGTTCCTTTGACTGGGACATTTCTTCTTGAGTTTTAGTATGCTGTGTGATTTTTTTTTGCTAATATCTGGTCATTTGTTTAGCCTGATGGGTCTATTCTGAGGGTTACTTTCTCCCTCATCAAGGATTGAGTTGTTGCCTGGGTTGTATTAGGACACTGCTTTGACAGCTTAGTTATCCATATTTCTCAGCCAAAACAGGGCTGGGTACCTGTACAGGATATGTACACCAGCTCTGATTGGCCCGCATTAGGGTCTGGAGAGACTATGAAAAGCTCTATAGTTCCTATGCACTTCCAGGCCTTCCCAGCAGATGGCGCTATTTGGTGAATTCATCATCTTCAGAGCTGTTTAACTTCTGGAGCCCTGGCAGCATCCGATCTGGCAGGGCTGAAACTACGGGATTTCTGTGCCTTCACTTCGCCAGCCAAGGTCTGGTTTAATGTGGAGCGATGTCCCCCATTGTTCTTGCAGCAGAAGACTCCCCCAGCTGCCACAGTCTACAGCCCCCCCCCCACCCCCACCGGCTACTGTTTTCCTCAAGGACTGGGGATGGACACCTGGACTTGGGGCTAAAAGCACAGTCTCTGTCCAGGTTTTCTCAGACTCATCATCCTGCACTCACCTGAGCCTTGAAATGTCCTCCTCTGTCCCCCAGACCCAAACAATTGATTTGGACAGCTTCTGCCTGGCTACTTGATGCTTTAGAAAAGATGTCGTTCCCTCCCTGATCCTTCATTTTGGAAGTTTTTCCTTGCTGCCCTTTTGTATTCTGCCTTCCCACACAGTTAAAATCAGGCTGTGACATTTGAAGATGCTTGGAGTGCCGACAGAGAGAGCAGATGCCTAGATATGGATGCTTTGTGATGCACAGCCCAGCAGTCATTGCCATGTGCCATCACGTGAGATGCTAAACAAGCCAGAACCCAGGGTTGTGTCCCACAGGAGCTAAATGAAGGGCCACAAACACTTAAAGAGGAAACTATTGGCATCAGAAGCTGGAACAAGGAACAAGGACCAGCAAATGCCAGCCACATGCCGTTCCTGGTGACAGACATTGGCCTTCTTTGAGTCAAGGTGTCTTTCTCTGGATGCCTTAGTGTGGACTTTTATGGCCTTAGAACTGTAAACTTGTAACTTACTAAATTCCCTTTAAAAAAAAATAATAAAATCCTGCTGTGAGTCCCTGTGGTCTTGGGTCTCTGTGTCTGGGTATAGGCGGGGATCTGTGTCACTGTTGAGCGGGACCAGGATTTGCCCAGCACAACGGTCTTTGTGTATAACTTGGGAGATCACTATTATTAGTTTGCATTGATTGAAAGGAAGATTCAATGAAGCCCAATGCACTGTTCTCAGCCCAGACACCGACCACATTGGGGGGCTATGTTTTATTATTTTCCTCTGATTTATGAGACAAAGCTTTGGCCTTAAAATCAGTGTGAGTGAGGAATCACTCCACAGAGGCATATGTTGTTTAAATTCAGCTGTTGAAATGTGGCCATTTGTGAGTAATTAGTTGATTTGCTCCAGAGGACAAACTGAAAATGCCCAGGATTAAAACCTAGGTTTCACCATTTGTTATGAGGTTCAAATTCCCTCTTCCAATCCTAGATAATTTAATGTCTATCTTTTACTAAGGCATTGTTTGGTCCTATGAGCCCTCTCATATATTATTCGACATCCATGAATGGTCTTAAGGAAAAATAGGAATAGTTTCAGCCTCCACCTCCCACATCCCTTTTCCTTTAACTCCCAAATATTTGGTCAAAAAATAACTCTTAGCATTTACTGAACATTTTTCATGTGCCAGGCAGTGTTCTAAGCAATTTACATGTGCTACCTCATCATATCTCATAATGACCCATGAAATAGGTATTTATAATGTTCATATTTAAAAGATGAGGAAACTGAAAGTTAAGTAACTTGCCCAAGATGGTAGAAGTAAAAGATCTAGGATTTGAACACAAGCTGTCTAACTCTAGAATTCATACACTCAGCCATTGCACTCTATGCCTTTAAACATATTATGTGCTGCCACACCTCTTTGCCTTTGCCCATTCTGTTCCCTCTGTCTAAAATTCCCTCTCTTAACATTCTTCCATCATTACTACTCATCCCTCAAGATCCAGCTTAAAATATCGGCCATCATGAAGTCTTTCCCTGACTCCCTTGGGAGAATTAGATATGGGCTCTTTCCTCCACTCCCACAACATATTGAAAACAGCACATCTACATTTCTCCCCCTCTACTATAAGCGCAGTTTGTGCACCTGTCCCCACTAGATCAGACTAGACTGAGAAGCTTCAGAGGGGGTTCTCTTTAGTCTTCTTCTTTGTAACCCCAAAACCAAGCACATGGGTCTAGAACATTGTGCCATTCAAAAAAGATTGCTTTATAAAATTAAATTAAAAAGTGGGACTTGGTATAAACTGTTTGAGTTCAATGCACTCAGGTTCAAGGTGTGAACCTTCTAATGAAACAGATGACATCTAATTTTTCTGCTGAAGATTTGTAAAGGATGAAATAGGATCCTAGGTCCTATCAGTTCCTCAGAAATTTTTCTTCTTCTCTTTTACTACTGTCATCTTCTCAGCTCTTGCCTGGGGCTCGCAATGACCTCTTCTCTGGTCCCCTGATCTCATGCCTTACTCCAATTCATCCCCCTCAGCACGACCAGAATGATCTATCCAAACAGACCCAGCTAGGTCATTCTCCCTACCACCCTTTTAATATTCCCACCTCCCTGTCTACCTCTGCACACCCAAAGGTGACCAACATTACTCTGTTCTGAGTGGGTGCAACCCCCTTCACCCAGCAGCAGCTGTGCATTTGAAAATAATTATATGATATCACATTTTGACCTCAGAATGCCTGGTGGGGAATGGGTGCTAACATCATCTTGCAAGATCAAAGTGGAGGAAAAATACACTCATTGGTTTTCCATACTCACCAAGTTCTATTCAACTGTAAGCAAACAAATCAGTTGCATCATTTTTCACTTAATTAGCCTTGAAGCTGCTGGCTTGGGCATTCTCACTGCCAAGCCAGCACAAGCCATTCCTACTTCATTTCCTTCCCTATTAGTCAGCAGAGGGTGTCACTCCTCCACAGTTTACTCCTAATCATCCAGCTGCTCCCCCCTGGGCTCCTGCGGCCCTTTTTTCATCATTGTGAAGCTTCTCTCAGTCTGCCTCGCGGAGTAGGTGACTCTCTACCCACCAGGTCAGAGTTCTGAAGGGGTAAGGACAATGCTCATATATCATTTATCCCAAGGAACTGACATAAATCAGGTACACAATTAATTTTTGATAAATGATGTTACATCTTGGAGTGAAATTCCCAAAAGCCCTGTGTTAAAATTAAATTCAAACTTCTTATCCTATTCCAATAACTGGATGAGGAGTCTCTGCTAGCACAGGACACCCTCTCCAGCTTTTCCCTTTACGTAGATAGTCCAAAATGCTCTATATATCCAGGAGCCAGATGTTAAAACCAAACCCTGGCATTTGGTTGATATCCTCTCTCCAGACCATGTGGATAAACCCCTCCTTGAATTGTTAAAAAAGAAGTAAACAACCTAATATCTGCTAGTTTTGGAGCCATTCAGAGAGTTAGAAAACAATTATAAGTGGAAGAGAACATGAGTGCTCTTTTGATGGGTCAGTGGGCTATGATGATTTTAAGCCTATGTAATCTATAGGCTTACCTCAACCCTAATCTGCTCAGGAACCAATGGTTGCCAATAGTGGCTTCCTTTTTGTGCCTAATCTAAGGCCAACGCCTTCATGAATGTACTGATCCCATTCCCTCTCACCTATGGATGGACAACTCTCTAACAATTCTTTGCTCTACTGCTGTTACTATCCCATTTCTCACCTATGTCAACTCTCTAACAATTCTTTGCTCTCTACTGCATCGTTATATTTCTACTGGATTGTTTCCATTATTCAAAAGTACTATAGAAGAAAAAAAGAACAAAAATTTTTTTAAAGTATTATAATAACTTCCACGTTTTAAACAATCCACCCTTGACCCCATGGCTCCTTCCTGTGATATTGCCATCATAAAGCAAAATTTTAAAGTAGTTTGTCTTCAATTCCTCTCTTTCCATTTCCTTTTTTTTTTTTGAATGCTGTTTTGTTGTGAAATATAAATATAACAAGAAAGCAATACATTTCCAAGTACATTTTAACAAGTTGTTATAGAACAGATTTTTAAAGTTTGGTATGGGTTACAGTTCCATGATTTTTCACTTTTTCTTTTAGCTGCTCCAAGTTACTAAAGACCAAAGAAATATCGATATGATGACTCAGTCATACTCATTTGTTAAATCCTGTCTTCTCTGTCATACTCCTCCTTCTCTTTAAATAATATATATATATATATATATATATATATATATATATATATATATATATATAAAAGCAATAAATTTCAAAATACAGCACAACAATTAGTTGTAGAACCGATTTCAGAGTTCGGCATTGGTTACAATTCCATAATTTTAGGTTTTTATTTCTAGCTGCTCTAAGGTAGTGGAGGCGAAAAGAAGTATCAGTATAATGACTCAGCACTCATACTCATTTGTTAAACTTGACCTTCTCTGTATAACTCCACCATCACCTTTGATCTTTCTCCCACTCTTTAGTGGTATTTGGGCTATGGCCATTCTAACTTTTCATGTTGGAAGGGGCTGTCGATATGGGATAGAGGGATGGAACTAGCTGATATTCTGGAAAGGCTGGCTCCTCAATCTCATCCCATTTTCTTTTTTTTTTTACATAGGCAGGCACCAGGAACCGAAACCAAACCCAGGTCTCCGGCATGGCAGGCGAGAACTCTGCCACTGAGCCACTTTTGCCTGCCCTCATCTCATTTTCTTTTGAACCCATTTCAACAGAGCTCCAACATTCCACCAAAACTGTGCTAATCTGAGCCACTAATGACCTACCTGTTGCCAAAACCATTTCTCAGACTTCTCCTACTTGATCTATCAGCAGCATTTAATGAGTTGATCACTCCTTCTTGAGACTTTCATCATTTTGCTTTTAGGATACCATTCTTGTGGTTTTTCTCCTTACTTATTAGTCACTCCTTCTCAGTTTTACTTGCAGTTTCTTCCTTATCTTCCCTACTTGTCTCTGTTGCAGTGCTCCAGGGCTCAATATATAGACCTTCTCTCTTTCTTATCTACACATATTTCCTATGTGATCTCCCATAGTTCCATGGTTTAAAAACCATGTATGTGCTGATTTCCCCAAAATTTTTATTATATATATGTTGCTCCAATGCCTTCCTAAACTCCAGACTTATATAACAAGGTGCCTATTAGATATCTTCTTTTGAAGGTCCACTTGGTATCTCAAATCTCATAAGACTACTGCTAATTGACCTAAGCCAATTTGGTCATGCCCAACACGTGGTTTCTTCTTGGTAAATAATGGTAGCTGCCAATGAGGCTTTAAGGCAAGTGAAGGTAGACTACTCTCATAGGTTACTGTCCATCATTGCTGGATTGAGATGGTGTTGTTTATGGTACCATTGAGAGCACATGCCTGTGTTTAACTTATTAATTTATCATTCATATCATGATTACCAGCTCTTCAGTATATATTCAGTGGACTGTGCTCTGAGTGATAGGGAAGAGACCTGTGTTCTAGATTCATTTACTAGCAAGTACTTGAACACTGGCAAGACACCTAACTCCAAAGACTTAATTTCCCTAATCTATAAGTGGAAATGATGGGACTAGTCTCGCAAGAAGGCAGAGTAGGCTAATTCTGCCCCCCCTCAGGCCTCTGTACATAGAAATGCCAGATAAAATATAACCAAGAAAAACATAGAGAAGCTGGAAATAAACAGAAGTCCCCAAGTACTAAAAACAAAGCGAAAATTCAGAGGCAAAGCAGTAAATTCAAGAAAGGCCCACAGAGGAGAACCACAGGACAGTTATACCTAGATTTGGGCCAGAGGGGGTGGGCCATAAAAGGGGCAGGGACATGTGACCTGGGCTCAGCCAGGACAGGAAAATGAAACTAAAACCTGCAAAATCTAGGATACTTGAAGGGCTGCTGTATCCATGAACAGGGAACCAGCAAAGCCCCCATTTCATCCATATGCCTGGTCTAGAAAAGGCATTAGAATTCTTCTTTGTCTCAAACTCTGGAAAGCAATGGAAAAAAATTAGCCTAAACATTAAAACCTGCAGTACTTGAGTTTGTAAGTCCATGACAGTGCATCAGTTACTTGACTGCATTATCAAAACGTTTATTCAGATGGCTTTAAAAATTAGGAAATGTATTATCTCTAATAACTAGAGATCTAGGAAAAGACTGGGGTTCACATAGGTAGGATAGGCATATCAGTAATGTCAAGTTGTTTAAACTGTTTGTTCAAGTCTTCTATAACTTTACTAATTTTTATGTACTTGAATTGCCCATTCTTTTTGTGATTATATCAAGTTTTGCTTTTCCTAGTTTGAAGCTATATTATTTGATACATGCTGGTTCAAGGTTGCTATATCTTCTTATAAACTGTTATTTTTATTATTCTATAATTATATTATATTATAACCATCATGATCTATTAATATTTCATCTGATAGTAATATTGCTATATCGGCTTTATTATGTCTTATATGTCTTGCATATCTTTTTCTATCTCTGTACTTTTAAACTTTTGGTGGCATATTTAAGATATGTATTTTATAAAGGATTTATTTCTCCATTCTTCAATAAATGAATTTAATTCAATATAGTAGTGTGATTATTGATAGATTTAATCTATTTCTTCAGTCTTATTTTATACATTCTATGCCCCATGGGATTTTTGCTGTTTGTCTCATTTTTGCTTCTTTTTTTTCTACTTTGATCAATTGTATCTTCTATTTATTTTACAGTGAAAGTTCCACAACTCATACTATAGGTATTAAGGTTGTATTAGCCTTAAACTAGACATAGAGAATATATGAAAAAATATATACATCTAGATGCACAAAAATCCTAAGTGAAATATGGCAAATGGAATCAAAGAATACACAAAGAAAATACATAATATGACCAAAAAAGATTTATCCAGAGATATATGGATTGTTTAAAATTTAGAAATCTAAGTTGCAAAATTCATATCCATAGTATCATTTCAGTAAAAACAGAAACACATTTGAAAAAATTCACACATTCCTTGACTTTAAAAAAAAAAAAACAACTCTCAGAAAATTACAATAAAAGGAACTGTCCTTTTTTGTTTTACATGATAGAGGGTATCTACCAAAAATTTAGAGCAAACATAACTCCAAGTTGTAAACTACTAGAAGTACATACAGTAAATCAGGAACAAGACAGAAATCCTGTTTTTGCCAGAAATATTTAACATACAGTAGAGGTCTTTAGCAATGCTATAAGACAAGAGGCGGGGGGGGGGAGCAAGAGAGAGAAGGAGTTGGAAAATAAGAACCAAAATTGTCACTGTTTGTGAATGATATGATTATTTATATATAAAACTCAGAGAATTTATAAACTACGAAAATAATAACAGGATGTCATCAACATGGCATTTTAAGACATCCCCTGGAAAAGTCTCCCCTCAGAATCACTAATAAAAGGACAAATCCCACTGCTTGTATCTCTGGAGGATGACAGAGACTGAAGAAGGACTTTACAAATGCTGAGTCAAACAAAAAGGAAAAAGAACACCAGAATCAGGTAGGAGATTTGCATCCTGGACCTACCTTTCTGGGCCCCTCCCCCACCCTCTCAGTCCCACACAGCTTGGGTCCAGAGGCAGCATAGGCTGAGTCCCTCCTGCCATGGATGCAGACAATAGAGCCACTCACAGTAGCAGGTTAGAATCCCATGCATATGCAGGCCCAGGGGTCCAAGTCCACTGAGACCCAGGGTGGGACACAAGCAATCTAGCATGCTGCATACAAAAGTGCCCCCAGAGAAAAAAAAGAGAGACCACAGCAGAACTGTTGACAAGAGATGCACACACAAAATCTAATCTCTGTTTGCTGGACCACCTAAACACAAAACAGACCTCTCTGGATTGACTCCCTCTAACTCCCTGGGGTAGGCTACCCACATGAGGAATAAACTGGAGGCAGAAAAACCTCACAGAAAAAGATGGGTGGAAGACCAGAACTGCAGTATGAAAAGACAGGTCTGAAAAGTGAAAGGAAAAGGGGACACTGAGTGAGGGAGAGAATTTAAACAAGTCATAGGAACTGGGGAGAAAATTCTGCACAAAAACAAATAGAACAGATCAAGAGATTCCCAGAGAAGTATCAGAGAAAAGGAAGCTTTCTCCGGGACATGAAATAATTACACACAAAAAGGGCAATCTTAAAAACTGTACCATAGTATACAGGGCAAGAATCAGATGCAAAAGAGATGAAAAAAATCTGAACAGTTAAACCATGACTATTCTCAAGGTACAGAATAAGTTGGACTAAGCATCATACAAGAGCCTTAACAGAAAGCCAATCAATAATAAAACCCTACACAAGAGGAAGAAATTGACATTTGAAGTTAACACACAAAATAATCAGATGTCCAGACATCAGCATAAAATTACAAGATATATTAAGAAACAGTAAGACGTGGCTCAATCAGGGGAACAAGTTAAAACTTCAGAGGAGACACAGAATTAGGAACAACCAATCAAAAGTATTCAAAAATTTTTCTAGATCCATTCAAGGAGATGAAGGAAACTACAGATAGCAATAAACTAATAGTGAATATAGAAATAAAGGATAAGAAAAAGACAATGTGTGAGCATAAAGAAGAATTTGAAAGTTTAAAAATAAGCATAACAGAAATTATGAGATTGAAAGGCATAAAAATGGAAATTAAAAAAAATACACGGGAGACATAAAACAACAGGTTGAACTGGCAGAAGAAACAATCAGTGAACTAGAACACAGGGCAATCAAAATCATACAGTTAGAAGAACAGAGAAAAGAATACAAAAATATGAGCAGTGTCTCAGGGACGTGAGTGACAGCACAAAGCATGCAAGCATATGCATCATGAGTGTCCCAGAAGGAAAAGAGAAGGGAATTTGGGGAAATAATGACCCCCAAATTTCCAACTCTTATGGAAGACATAAATATACATGTCCAAAAAGCACAACGTACTCCAAACAGAATAAACCGTAATGGGTATACTATAGGACACACAGTAATAAGAATGTCAAATGCAAAAGATAAAGAAATAACTCTGAAAGCAGCAAGAGAAAAGCAATTTCTCACATACAAGGGATCCTCGGTAAGACGAAATACTGATTTCTCATCAGAAACCATGGAAGTGAGAAGGCAGTGGTATGATGTATTTAAGATACTGAAAGAGAAAAACTTTCAGCCAAAAATTCTTTATCCAGCAAATCTATCCTTAGAAAATGAGGGAGAGCTGAAATATTCACAGATAAACAGAAACTGAGAGAGTTTATTAACAAAAGACATGCCCTACAAGAATTACTTTCAAGGTAGTCCTTCAGGTTCAAAGGGAAAGACAGGAGAGAGTAGCATGGAGCAGTGTGAGAAGTGAATATCTTCAGCAAAGGTAATTATAAGGCTAGTGCAATATCCAATAGCACTGTATCTTCAATATATAATTCTAAACTTTAATTTCTATAAGAGTCAAAATACAATTAAACACAAAAAAATTCATATTTCCTGATATTGGACATGCAAAATATAAAGAGTTAATATAGGATACAAATAATACAAAGAGAGGAAATGGAGGGATATGGGAACAGAGAATATGCATGCTACTGAAGCTAAGTTGGTATCTTTTCAAACCAGTAGGTATAGAAGTCAGTTGTGCAATACAAACCCAGGGTACCCACAAACAAAGGTATTTTTTAAATATAGAGAAATGACAAAGGAACCAGTCAGATATATCACAAAATATCAACTCTACCAAAATGGAGGCAGCTAAAGGAAAAGAGACAAAAATAAATATATGATATATAAAAACAAAGGGACAAAATTGCTGGAGTATATTATTGCCTTTACAGTAATAACATTGAATGTTAATAAATGTCCCTATCAAAAGATAGGTTTGCAGAATGAATAATAAAGAATGCTCCAACTATATGTTCTTTAAGAATGTTACCTTAGAGCCAAAGACACAAATAGGTTGAAAGTGAAAGGATGGAAAAAGATATGCAATGCAAATAGCAACCAAAAAAGAGCTTTGGTAATATACTAATATTGGACAAAATAGCCTTTATATCAAAAGTTTTTAAGTTAAAACTTCAGAGGAGAATTAGGAACAATTAAGAACAAAGAAGGACACTATATATTAATAAAAGGGTCAATCAATCAAGAAAAAATAACAATCATAGATATTTATACACCTAACGATGGTACCCCAAAATAGGAGTCAAACACTGGCAAAACTGAAGTGAGAAATACATACCCCTATAATAATAGTTGGAGAATTCAACATACCACTCCAATCAATGGACAGAACATCTAGACAATATCAGTAAGGAAACAGAGAGCTTAATATGATGAATTAACTAGATATAACAGACATATACAGAACATTGCCAGAACATCAGGACATGCATTCTTCTCAAGTGCACATGGATCATTCTTCAAAATAAACCACCTGTTGGGTCAGAAAACAATTCTCATTTAATTTTAAAGGATTGAAATTATACAGAGCATCTTTTCTGACCACAATGGAATGAATCTGGAAATCAATAAGAGGTGGAGAACCATAAAATTCACAAATATGTGGAAGCAAAATAACACATTCTTAAACAATCAATAGGTCAAAGAACAAATTACAAAGGAAATCAGTATATATTGTGAGAAAAATGAAATGAGAACCCAAAATATCAAAACTCATGGAAAACAGTGATGGCAGAGCTGAGAGGGAAATTTATAGCCCTAAACGCTTTCATTTTTAAAAAGGGAAAAAAAAAAAAAAGACCTAACTGTATACCTGGAGGAGGGAGAAAAATAGCAGCCAACTAAACCCAAAGCCAGCAGAAGGAAAAAACTAACAAAGATTAGAGAAGAAATAAATGAAATGAAGAATGAGAAAACAATAGACAGCACCACAAAACTAAAAGTAGGTTCTTTGAAAACATCAATAAAAATAACTTTTAGCAAGACTGACAAAGAAAAAAAAGAGAGAAGACACAAATAAATAAAATCATAAGTGAGAGGGGGAACATTACTACTGATTTCACAGAAATAAAAAAGGATCATAAGGGGATACTATGAACAGCTATATGCTAACAAACTAGACAACCTGAATGAAATGGAAAAATTCTTAGAAACACATGAATAATCTTACTGACTTAAGAAGAAATAGAAGATCCCAATAGACAAATTACAAGTAAAGAGATTGAATCATCATAAAAACCTCCCAACAAAGAAAAGCCCAAGACCAGATGGATTTACAAGGAAATTCTACAAATCATTCCAAGAAGAATTAATACCCATCCTTAGCAAGTTCTTCCAAATAATTGAAGAGGATGGAACACTACCTAATTCATTTAATGAAGCCAACATCACTCTAATACCAAAGCCATATAAACATACTACAAGAAAGGAAAATAACAGACCAATTTATCTAATGAATATAGATGCAAAAATCCTCAACAAAATACTTAAAAATAGAATCCAATAGCACATTAAAAGAATTATACACCATGATCAAGTGGGATTTACCCCAGTTGTGCAAGGTGATTCAACATAAGAAAATCAATTAAGGTAATGTACCAACTTAGCAAGTGAAGGGAAAAAGTCACATGATCATCTCAAATGACACAGAGAAAGGATTTGCAAAATCCTTCATCTGTTCTTTACAAAAACACTTAGAAAAATTTTCTCAAAATGATAATGGGCATATATGAAAATCCCACAGCTATCATCCTACTTACCGGTGAAAGACTGAACGCTTTCCCTCTAAGATTGGGAACAAGACAAAAATGCCTACTGTTAAACACTATTATTCAACCTTGTATTGGAAGTTCCAGCCAGAGCAATTGTGTTAGCCAGGGTTCTCCAGAGAAACAGAACCAACAGCAGAAATATGTAACTATGAGCTTTATATTAGTGTCTCATTCAACCATGAGAATGGAAAAGCCCAAAATCCACAGGGCAGGCTGTGAAACTGGAGGCTCTGATAAAAGGTTTGAACGAACTTCACAAGAGAGGCTCGCTGGTTAAAGAAGCAGTGAAAGAGTCTCTCTTCTTCCTTAAAAGCATCAACTGGTTAGATTATCTTGTTGAGGGAGAAGCGCCTAGATCACAGATGTAATCTGCCACAGATGCCACAGATGCAATCAACTGGTTGATGATTTCATACACAAGCTGTACTGGTTTGAAAGGATGTATGGGCCCTAGAAAAGCCATGTTTTAATCAAAATCCCATTTCATAAAATGGTAGAATAATTCCTACTCAATACTGTATGTTTGAATCTGTAATTAGATCATCTCCCTGGAGATGTCTCCCAATCAAGAGTGGTTGTTAAATTGGATTAGGGGATATGTGTCTCCACCCATTTGGGTGGGCCTTGATTGGTTTACTGGGGTCATATGAAAGAGGAAACATTGTGGAGAATGAGAGATTCAGAGAGAGCAGAGAATGCTGCAGAACCATGAAGTACAGAGTCCATCAGCCAGTGCTTTGGAGATGAAGAACGAAAAATGCCTCCCGGGGAGCTTCATGAAACAGGAAGCCAGGAGAAGAAGCTAGCAGATGATGCTGTGTTTGCCATGTGCCCTTCCAGATGAGAGAGAAACCCTGAACTTCACTGGCCTTCTTGAACCAAGGTATCTTTCCCTGGATGCCTTTGATTGGACATTTCTATAGACCTGTTTTAATTGGGACGTTTTCTCGGCCTTGGAACTCTAACTAGCAACTTATTAAATTCCCCTTTTTAAAAGCCATTTCATTTCTGGTATATTGCATTCTGGCAGCTAGCAAACTAGAACACAAGCCTTCCATTTTATCAACCAGCCACAAAATATCCTTGCAGCAATGGTCAGGCCAGTGTTTACCTGACCAGACAACTGGGCATCATCACTTGGCCAAGTTGACACCAGAACCTAATCATCATAGTCCACCCCTTATCAACTTGGCACCTATACAAATCACCTCGAAACAGGCTTAATTTCCAAATAGAACACAATAATGACATGTTTTGCCTAATAATACTCAACTGTCCTGTGTACAACCAGAAACACACTACATATCTCCAGAATAGGGTGCAGTCTTTAGGTAACATTCACTCTTAAATTTCATATCCTATGACTTAAATACTATAACATGAACAATACAACTTATGTCATACGATAAGAGGAAAACAAGATATTTTCATATGTACAAACACACAGATACTCAAAACAAGGAGGAAACATTTATACAATCACAGTCCTCGTTTCTGTAACTGGTCATGTGGTCATAGTTCATATTTATCACTACCTTCTTCTATACAACCAGCCAACATAATACTTTCTAATTCCACAAAACTCTATAAAGTTGTCAAAAACAGTATCACCCGGAGCCTTGCCTCATATATGCATACAATTAGCAGAATCTAATGGTGATATTTTGAGTGTCTCTTTTGCCAACTCACCCATTGGACTGTAAGTCCCATCTTGATTACTGGAAACAGAGTCATGAGTGCCTCTGAGTCTATTCAAAGTAGAAAACCAATTGTAAAAACCCATTTTTAAGATTCTATTTCTCCAGAACCACTTCCAGTACCAAGCTGTGTTAGGTTTTCTAGAGAAACAGAACCAACAGGAGATACCTGTATATATGAGATTTATAAAGCTGTCTCACACCACTGTGGGAACAGAAGAGTCCAAAATCCATAGGGCAGGCTGTGAAGCTGGTGGCTCCAATGAAGGGTCTAGACAAACTTCACAGGAGGGGCTGGCTGGCTGAGGTAGCAGTGAAAGAGTCTTTCTTCTTCCTTAAAAGTCTTCAACTGAGTGAAATATCTCATAGTCACACCTTAGTTGATAGCAGCTGTAATCAGCCACAGATGCAATCAACTGATGATTTAATACACCAGCCTTCCGGTCTATCAACCAGCCATGAAATAACCTTGCAGTAATGGTCAGGCCATGGCTTGCCTTACCAGACAACTGGGCTAATCATGTGGCCAAGTTGACACAGAACCCAATCATCACAGCAATTAAGCAAGAAAAAAAAAATAAAGGCATTCAAATTGGAAAGAAAAAAAGTAAACCTTGCACTATTTGCTGATGACATGACCCTATATATAGGAAGTCCTGAAAAATCTACATAAAACTAGTAGAGCTAATAAATGAATCAGTAAAGTGACAGGCTACAAAATCAACATACAAAAATAAGTAATGTTTCCATATACTGGTAATGAGCAATGTGAGGAAAAAATCAAGAAAATGCTCCATTTACAATAACAACTAAAAGAATCAAATATCTAGGAATAAATTTAACCAAGGATGTAAAGGACCTATAAATGGAAAACTACAAAACTTTGCTAAAAGAAATTTTAAAAGATCTAAATAAATGGCAGGACATTCCATGCCATGGATTGAAAGACTAAATATTAAGATGTCAATTTTACCCAAAATGATTTACAGATTCAACAGAATCCCAATCAGATATCTAGCATACTTCTTTGTGGAAATGGAAAAGCCAATCAGGCTTTTATTTGTCAGGGTAAGAGGCCCTGAATAACCAATACCACCTAGAAAAATAAGAATGAAATCAGAGGATCCAGACTTCCTGACCTTAAAGCTTATTACAAAGCTGTAGTGGTCAAAATGGCAGGCTACTGACACAAGAAAAGATATATAAACCAATGGAATTGAATTCAGAGTTCAGAACTAGACCCTGATATCTATGGCCAGTTGATTTTGACAAGGCTGCTAAGTCCACTCAACTGAGAATGAATAGTCTCAACAAATGGTGCGAGGATAATTGGATATCTATATGCAAAAGAATGAAGGAGTACCCTTATCTCACACCTTTTACAAAAATTAACTCAAAGTGGATCAAAGACCCAAATATGAAAACTAGAATTATAAAAATCCTTGGGCTGATTTGAAAATATTATCTACCCCAGAAAAGTCATGTTTTAATCCTAATCCAGTCTTGTGGAAGCAACCATTTCTTTAATCCTGATTCAGCATTATAGGTTGAAACTTTTGATTAGATTATCTCCACTGAGATGTGACATGCCCAATTGTCAGGGTGAACTTTAGTTAGATGGAGATGTGATTCCACCCATTCAAGGTAGGTCTTGATTAGTTTACTGGAATCCTTTAAAAGGAAAACATTTTGGAGAGAGTCAGAAATGACAGAAACTTCAAAGCTAACAGAGAGAGCTGACAGAAACTTCAGAGCAGAGCTGACATAGATGCCAACATTCGAGAACAGAGACACAGATTTTGGAGATGCTCAGAGCCCAGTAGACATCATCATGAGATATTAAGCAAGCCAGACATTGAGAGAGCCAAGGAAGTGAAAAGACGAAAGCCAGCCCCAGAGAAGCAAAGGAGGGATCCCCATGTGGACAGAGACTGAAAGCAACGGGGTCTAGTAGCAAGGACCAGCAGATGCCAACCACATGACTTCCCAGCTAACAGAGGTGTTCCAGACCAATCGCCTTTCTGAGTGAAGTAGCCTCTTGCTGGTGCCTTAATTTGAACACTTTCACTTCCTTGGAACTGTAAACTTGTAACTTATTAAATCCCCTTTTGAAAAGCTATTCGAGACTTCCTGGAAGATGGCGGCTTAGTAAGACGCGCGGATCTTAGTTTCTTCTCCAGGACACCTACTAGGGGATAGAAACGATACAGAAAGCGCCCAAAGCCACAACAGAGATAAAAAAGACAGCGTACCCCATCCTGGAACGGCTGGCTGGCTGAGAAGCAGCTCGGGTGAGATCGCCGAGGCGCGCGGGCCTTACCGGGCGGGGTGCAAGCGGCCGGAGTTACTCCCTTCCCCCTTCCCGGCCGGCTGGGAGAATTGGAGAGGTGGTCCCCTGAAACCAAGGCGACTGGCGCCCACACCACGCCAGCCCCCGGACCAACTGAGAGAATTGGATCGGAAACCCCCAGGCTGCGGAAACGGTGACCCCGTGACTCCCGGGAACGTGCACTCTCTCGGGCCGCTGCCGCTGGCGCCCTCCCGCCACGCTTGTTGCCCAGGGCCGACTAGGAAATTCGGACGGGCTCTTTCCCTGCTGCGGCGACCACAACCCTCCCTGCGTTCGGACACCCTCCCTGCGTTCGGACCCCGGCCGGCTCAAGCCGCTTCGGCTAGCGAACCCCCAGACGGCGAGAGTTTTCCAAAGTTTAAGGTCCCACAGCACCTTTTACTGGTGGGACCCGCAGACAAACGTGCCACGAGCGCCACCTACTGGGCAGGATAAGAAAAACAGAACCCAGAGATTTCACAGAAAAATATTACAACCTTGCTGGGTCCAACACCAAGAGAAATCTGAATAAATGCCCAGACGCCAGCAGCAGAAGATAACTGTCCACCTCAAAAGATTGAGAATATGGCTCAGTCAAAGGAACAAAACAATAGCTCAAATGAGACACAAGAGCTGAGACAACTAATGCTGAATATACAACAGAAATGGAAAACCTCTTCAAAAATGAAATCGATAAATTGAGGAGGACATGAAGGGACATGGCTGAACATAAAGAAGAAATAGAAAACTGAAAAAACAAATCGCAGAACTTATGGAAGTGAAGGATAAAGTAGCAAACTAGAAAAAATAATGGATAGCTACAATGATAGATTAAAGAGACAGAAGATAGAATTAGTGATTTGGAGGATGGAACATCTGAATTCCAAAAAGAACAGAACTATAGGGAAAAGAATGGAAAAATTTGAACAGGTATCAGGGAACTCAAGACAATATAACCGCACAAATATACGTGTTGTGGTGTCCCAAAGGAGAAAGAAGGAAAAGGAGGAGAAAAACTAATGGAAGAAATTATCACTGAAAATTTCCCAACTCTTATGAAAGACCTAAAATTACAGATCCAAGAAGTGCACGCACCCAAAAGATTAGACCCAAATAGGTGTTCTCCAAGACACTTACTAGTTAGAATGTCAGAGGTCAAAGAGAAAGAGAAGATCTTGAAAGCAGCAAGAAAAAACAATCCATTACATACAAGGAAACCCAATAAGACTTTGTGTAATTTCTCAGCAGAAACCATGGAGCTAGAAGACAGTGGGATGATAATTTAAAATACTAAAAGAGAAAAACTGCCAACCAAGACTCCTATATCCAGCAAAATTATCCTTCAAAAAGAGGGAGAAATTAAACATTCTCAGACAAAAAGTCACTGAAAGAATTTGTGACCAAGAGCCAGCTCGCAAGAAATACTAAAGGGAGCACTAGAGTCAGATACAAAAGACAGAAGAGAGAGATATGGAAAGAGTGTAGAAAGAAGGAAAATCAGATATATATATATACAAAAGGCAAAATGTTAGAGGAAAATATTATCCAAACATAAAACACTAAATGTCAATGACTGAATTCCCCAATCAAAAGACATAGATTGGCAGAATGGATTAAAAAACAGATCCTTCATATCTGTCTAAGGAACACATCTTAGACCCAAAGATAAACATAGGTTAAAGTGAAAGGTTGGGAAAAGATATTTCATGCAAATAACAACCAAAAAGAGCAGGAGTGGCTATACTAATATCCAACAAATTAACTTCAATGTAAAACAGTTAAAAGAGACAAAGAAGGACACTATATACTAATAAAAGGAACAATTAAAACAAGAAGACATAACAATCATAAATATTTACGCACCGAATCAGAATGCCCAAAATACGTGAGAATATACTGCAAACACTGAAAAGGGAAATAGACTCATATACCATAATAGTTGAGACTCAACTCACCACTCTCATCAAGGGACAGAACATCTAACAGAGATCAACAAAGAAATAGAAATCTGAATATTACATAAATGAACTAGACTTAATAGACATTTATAGACATTACATCCCACAACAGCAGATACACCTTTTCTCAAGTGCTCATGGATCATTCTCAAAGATAGACATAGCTGGTCACAAAGCAAGTCTTAACAAATTTAAAAAGATTGAAATCTTACACAACACTTTCTCGACCATAAAGGAATGATGTTGGAAACAATATAGGCAGAGTGCCAGAAAATTCACAAATACGTGGAGGCTCAACAACACACTCCTAAACAACGACTGGTCAAAGAAGAAATTGCAAGAGAAATTAGCAAATACCTCAGGCGAATAAAATGAAAACACAACATATCAAAACTTATGGGACGCAGCAAAGCATGCTAAGAGGGAAATTTATTGCTCTAAATGCCTATATCAGAAAAGAAAAGCAAAAATTCAGGAATTAACTATCCATTTGGAAGAACTGGAGAAAGAAAAGCAAGCTAACCCAAAGCAAGCAAAAGGAAAGAAATAACAAAGATTAAGCACAATAAATGAATTGAAAACATGAAAACAATAGAGAAAATCAATAAGCCAGAAGTTGGTTCTATGAAAAATCAATAAATGATGGGCCCTAGCAAGATTGACAAAAAGAAGTAGAGAGAGATGCAAATAAATAAGATCAGAAATGGAAGAGAGACATAACTACTGACCTCACAGAAATAAAGGAGGTAAACAGGATACATGACAACTTTACGCTAATAAATACAACAATTTAGAGGAAATGGACGGGTTCCTAAAGACATGAACAACCAACTTTGACTCAAGAAGACATAGATGACCTCATCAAACCAATCACAAGTAAAGAAATTGAATTAGTCATTCAAAAGCTTCCTAAAAAGAAAAGTCCAGGACCAGATGGCTTCACATTGAATTCTACCAAACGTTCCAAAGAATTTACCAATTCCTTCAACTCTTCAAAAAAATCGAAGTGAGGAAAACTACCTAATTCATTCTATGAACCAACATCACCCTCATACCAAAACCACAAAGATATTACAAAAAAAGAAAACTACAGACCAATCTCTCTAATGAATACAGATGCAAAAATCCTCAATAAAATTCTAGCAAATCGTATCCAACAACACATTAAAAGAATTATACATCAGACCAAGTAGGATTCATCCCAGGTATGCAAGATGGTTCAACATAAAAAATCAATAATGTAATACACCATATCAACAAATCAAAGCAAAAAATCACATATCATCTCAATGATGCAGAGAAGGCATTCGACAAGATTCATCATCCTTTCCTTTGAAAACACTTCAAAAGATAGGAATACAAGAACTTCCTTAAAATGTAGAGGGAATATATGAAAACCCACAGCTAATATCATCCTCAAGGGAAAAATTGAAAACTTTCCCCCTAAGATCAGAACAAGACAAGGAGTCCCTATCACCACTATTATTCAACATTGTGTGAGTCTAGCCAGAGCAATTAGACAAGAAAAAGAAATACAAGGCATCAAAATTGGAAAGGAAGAAGTAAAACTATCACTGTTTGCAGACATATGATACTATACGTCGAAAACCCGAAAAATCCACAACAAAACTACTAGAGCTAATAAATGAGTACAGCAAAGTACAGGTTACAAGATCAACATTCAAAAATCTGTAGCATTTCTATACACTAGTAATGAACAAGCGGAGGGGAAATCAAGAAACGAATCCCATTTACAATGCAACTAAAAGAATAAAATACCTAGAATAAATTTAACTAAAAGACAAAAAACCTATATAAGAAAACTACAAAAAACGCTAAAAGAAATCACAGAAGACCTATATTGGAAGGGCATACCGTGTTCATGATTGGAAGACTAAATATAGTTAAGATGTCAATCCTACCTAAATTGATCTACAGATCAATGCAATACCAATCAAAATCCCAACAACTTATTTTTCAGAATAGAAAAACCAATAAGCAAATTTATCTAAGGGCAGGGTGCCCCGAATTGCTAAAAACATCTTGAGAAAAAAACGAAGCTGGAGTCTCGCGCTGCCTACTTTAAGGCATATTATGAAGCCACAGGGTCAAAACAGCATGGTATTGGCATAAAGATAGATATATCGACCAATGGAATCGAATAGAGTGCTCAATATAGACCCTCTCATCTATGGACATTTGATCTTTGATAAGGCATCAAGCCAACTCACCTGGGACAGAGCATCTCTTCAATAAATGGTGCCTAGAAACTGGATATCCATATGCAAAAGAATGAAAGAAGACCCATCTCTCACACCCTATACAAAAGTTAACTCAAAATGGATCAAAGATCTAAACATTAGGTCTAAGACCAAAACAGTTAGAAAAATGTTGGAGATATCTTATGGATCTACAACTAGCGTTTATGACCTTAAACCTAAAGCAAGAGCATGAAGAAGGAAATAAATAAAAGGGAACTCCTCAAAATTAAACACTTTGTGCATCAAAGAACTTCATCAAGAAAGTAGAAAACAGCTTCACAATAGACAATATTTGGAAATGATATATCAATAAAGGCTAGTATCCAAATTTATAAAAGATTGTTCATCTCAACAACAAAAAACAGCCAACCCAATTACAAAATGGGAAAAAGACTTGAACAGACACCCTCAGAAGAGGAAATACGGATGCCAAGAGGCACATGAAGAATGCTCAATGTCCCTGGCCATTAGAAAATGCAAATCAAAACCACAATAATATCATCTCACACCCACCAAATGGCCATTATCAACAAACAAAAATGACAAGTGCTGGAGAGATGCGGAGAAAGAGGCACACTTATCCACTGTTGGTGGGAATGTCAAAGGCAACCACTGTGGAAGGCAGTTTGGCGGTTCCTCAAAAAGCTGAATAAGATTGCCATACGACCCAGCAATACCATTGCTAGTATCTACTCAAAGGACTAAGGCAAAGACACAACGGACATTTGCACACCAATGTTATAGCAGCATTATTACAATTGCAAAGAGATGAAACAGCCAAAATCTCCATCAACAGAAGAGTGGCTAAACAACTGTGGTATATACATACGATGAATATTATGCAGCTTTAAACAAGATAAACTTATGAACCATGTAATAACATGATGGACCTAGAGAATATTATGCTGATGAATCCACCAAAAACTAAAGGACAAATACTGTATGGTCCCACTGATGTGAACGACATTCGAAATAAACTTGAAATATGTCATTGGTAACAGATTCAGCAGAGTTAGAAACAGGTAAGACAATGGGTAATTGAACTGAAGGGATACAGACTGTGCAACAGGACTAGATACAAAAACTCAAAAATGACAGCACAATATACCTAATTGTAAAGTAATCATGTTAAAACACTGAATGAACTCATCTGAGCTATAGGTTTTTGTTTTGTTTGTTTTGTGTTTATTTACTATTATTACTTTTATTATTTTCTCTATATTAACATTCTATATCTTTTTCGGTTATGTTGCTAGTTCTTCTAAACCAATGCAAATGTACTAAGAAATGATGTTCATGCATCTATGTGATGATGTTAAGAATTAATGATTGCATGTGTAGAATGGTATGATCTCTAAATGTTGGGTTAATTTCTTTTTTTCCGTTAATTAAAAAAAAAAAAAAAAAAAGAGAAGGGATAATTGGAGATGAAGGGATACAGACTGTACAACGGGACTGGATATAAAAACTCAGAAATGGACAGCACAATACTACCCAATTGTAATGCAATTATGTCAAAACACTGAATGAAGCTGCATGTGAGGTATAGGTTTTTTGTTTTTGTTTTTTTTGTTTTTTTTTCTTTCTATTATTGTTTTAATTCTTATTCTGTTGTCTTTTTATTTCTTTTTCTAAATCGATGCAAATGTACTAAGAAATGATGAATATGCAACTATGTGATGTTATTAAGAATTACTGATTGTACATGTAGATTGGAATGATTTCTAATTGTTTTGTTAAGTCTTTTTTTTAATTAATAAAAAATAAAAATAAAAAATAAAAAAAAAAAAAAAAGCTATTCGAGTTCTGGCATGTCACATTGAGGCAGCTTGCAAACTAACACAAGAAGAAAACATAAGAATCTTCAGGACCTTTTATTAGGTAACGATTTCTTAGATTTTACATCCAAAACAAAGCAACAAAGGAAAAAAAATAGACCTCATCAAAATTAAAAACATTTAGCCATCAAAGGACTTTATCGTGAAAATGAAAAGGTACACAATGAGATACTCATGGGAAAAAATATTTGGAAGTCACATATCCAATAAGGGTTTACTATCCAAAATATATAAAGAAATCCTACCATTGACCAATGATAAAACAACCCAATTAAAAATAGGCAGAAGACTTTAATAGACATTCTTCCAAAGAAGATATACAAATGGCTAAAAAAAGCACATGAAGGGTGATACAATGGTGGCTCAGTGGCAGGATTCTCGCCTTCCATGCTGGAGAGCCAGGTTCAATTCCCAATGCCTGCCCATTAAAAAAAAAAATATATATATATATATATATAAAAAGATACTCAGCATCATTAGGTATTAGGGAAATGCAAACCAAAACCACAATGAGATACCATTTCGTATCCAGTAGAATGGTTACTCTTAAAAAAAAGGAGAAGATACAAGTGTTGGAGAGAATATGGAGAAACAGGAACACTCATTCATTACTCTGGGAATATAAAATGGTGCATCCACTGTAAAGACAGTTTGGCAGTTCTTCAGAAAATTAAGTATAGAATTTCCATATGACGTGGCAATCCCACTACTAGGTCTATACCCAAAAGAATTGAGAGCAGAAACTCAAACAGATAATGCTCATAGTGGCTTTATTCACAATTGCCAAAAGATGGGAGCAAACCAAGTGTCCATTGACTGACAAATGAATAAACAAAATGTGGTATATGTATATATGGTAGAATATTATTTGGCTATAAAAAGGAATGAAGTTCTGATGCATGTAATAATTTGAATGATCTGGAAAACATCATATTGAGTGAAATAAGCCAGGTACAAAAGGATAAAAATTTTATGGTCTCACTGATATGAAATAATTAGAATAAGCAAGCTCATAGAGTCAGAATCTAAAGTATTGGTTACCAGGGCTGAACTAGGGATAGGGAATAGGGAGTTAATTCTTAAATTATAGAGAATTTTTATTGGGATTGGTTGCAAACTTTTGGTTATGGATGACGGTGATCGTAGCAAACCTTGTGAATCTAATTAACAGCATGGACTTATAGATGTGAATGTGGTAAGAAGGAAAAATTTCAGGTCATGTATATGTTATCAGATTTAAAATTAAAAGAAAAAACATAGGACAGTATAACGCAATGAGCCCTATTATAAATTATGGGCTGTAATTAATCATATAAATATAAATATGTTCTTTCATGAATTATAATAAATGTACTACACTAATGCGAGGTGTTAATAATGGTAGTATATTCTGTATTTTATATACTTTATGAATCATATTTCTGTAAACCTACAACTTCTCTACAAAAAAAGTTAAATAATGACCTAACATATAATAATAATAATAGAGTTTATCTAGGCTTCTAAAATGTAAAAAGCATACCTATATTAGTAATGATCAAATAGGAAAAATGATTTTAAAAATTACATATTTATAAGAAAAACCTGAGAAGCCATTGGATATAATTACAAAGCCTAACTGAGTGGCATAAAAGAAGATTTAAATTAACGGAGGAACAGCCACAATATATTAGCCATATTAAAGCATATTAATGAGAAGCCATATATTAGAGCAATATAATAACATCTTAAAGATGATAAATTCTCCCCAATATTAATCTGAATACAGTCAGTTCACTCCCAATCAGACTCCCAACAAAGCTTTTGGCAAAACTTGATAAGGTGATGCAAATACTTATATGGAAGAGTAAAGGGTCAAGAACAGCCAGAACAGTTTTGAAGAAAAGTAAGGTGAGAACTCATGCTCTAGATTGACTTATTATTACACAATCAAATGTAAGATACTGGGCAAATATGGAGGTTACCTATGCAAAATCTACTCCTCCTTCATTTATACCAAAACTCTGATTTTGTTTAGGGTGGCAACGTGAACGGTTAAATTCACCTTCTCAGACTCTCTTGTAGCTGTGAGTCCATTTGTGACTGTTCTGGTTTGCTAGCTGCCAGAATACAATATACCAGAAACAGAATGGCTTTTAAAAGGGGGAATTTAATAAGTTGCTAGTTTACAGTTCTAAAGCTGAGAAATGGTCAAATGCATCCATCCAGGGAAAGACACCTTGGTTCAAGAACGCTGATGAAGTTCAGGGTTTCTCTCTCAAGTGAGAAGGCACATGGCGAACACGGCGTCATCTGCAAGCTTTCTGTCCTGGCTTCCGGTTTCATGAAGCTCCCCAGGAGAGTTTACCTTCTTCATCTCCAAAGGTCGCTGGCTCGGGGACTCTCTGTTTTGTGGTGCTGCAGCATTCTCTGCTCTCTCCAAATCTTTCATTCTCCAAAGTGTTTCCTCTCTTATAGGACTCCAGAAATTTATCAAGACCCACCCAAATGGGTGGAGGCATGTCGTCCCTTAATCAAGTTTAACAACCACTCTTGACTAAATCACATCTCCAGGGAGATGATCTGATTACAATTTCAAACATACAGTATTGAATAGGGAATGGGATTTTCATTAAAAAATGGCTTTTCTAGGGGACATACATCCATTCAAACCAGGTTCTGTTCTTCATGTGGTCCATGTTTGTGTGTTGTTTAAGAAATTTTCTTACTTCAATATCTTAAAGATGTTAATCACTTTTTTGTCTACTATGACTCATTTCTAACCAAAGAGATACATGTTTACTGAATGGAAAAGCTCTTATGTCTCTGAAATGAAAAAGACAGATTTCAGGACACATGTCTTTTCCCTCTACCTTTATTTCTTCTTCTTCCACACAGTGAAGTGGGACCTTTTCCACTTATGCCGTACATAAAAGCGCAATAGCCATCTTAAGAGCATGAGGACGAAAAATACACGATAAGACTTATGAAGCAAAACTACCCCAAGTTACTGCATCAGCCATGACCTACCTACTTCTGCACTTGTTGTAACAGGAGGAAAATAAGCTTATTTTTAAAACTGCTTTAGTGAGCTTACATGCAATTGAATGTAATCCTAACTGATATAGACAGAATGATGCTAACACAAGAATTAAAAAAAAAAAAGATCAATGGGGGCCAGCCATGGTGGCTCAGTGGCAGAGTTCTCACTTGCCACTCTGGAGACCCAGGTTGGATTCCCGGTGCCTGCCCATGCAAAAAAAAAAAAAAAAAAAGATCAGTGAGACAAAAGAAAGAGTATAAAAGACCCAGACACTAATGGATATTTAATATATGACAGAGAAGGCATTACAAATCCATGCAAAAGTATGTGCAATTCAATAAATATTGATAGAAAAATTGGCTTCACATGTGGAAAAAATCAAGTTAGAATCATATTTCCCATCATACACATAAAAAAAATCCAGACAGATTAAAGGTTTAAAGCAAAACTTTTTTAAAAAGTAGACAAAAAAGTGATTAACATCTTTAAGATATTGAAGTAAGAAAATTTCTTAAACAACACACAAACATGGACCACATGAAGAACAGAACCTAGGGTGGTACAACAGCGGCTCAGTGGCAGAATTCTCGCCTGCCATGCTGGAGACCTGGGTTTGAGTCCCAGAGCCTATACATGAAGAAAAAAAAAAAGGAAACTATGAATTTAAGTAGAATGCAATTTTAAGGTCCTATTACTAGGACCTTAACTAGAATACAGGTAAGTAGGGACCAAGGAAGAGTGGGGAGTTAATGTTTAACTGCTTTGGTATTGGTAACAACAAAGTTACCCAATAGCAAGAGATGAGACTAAGAGATGAAAGCATAAGTTAGATAAGGTGATGAGGGAAAGCCTCTCCGCCATGTTACCATTTAAACTGAGATTGGAAGGACCAGAGGAAGAGCAGGGTAGAGAATTTTCTAAGTGAAAGTCACATCACGTGAAAAGTCTCAGAGGAGGGAATAGCTTGGCAGCTAGAAGCACCAAAATAGACAAGCTGTGACTGGAGGTAAAGACAGAGAGGGATAGTGGAAAATTGGAGAGGCAGGCAAGTGAAAAAGGCCTTGTAAACCACTGTAAGAAGTGTGGGCAGACTTGAAGTACAACAGGAAGCTTCCGCATGGCCATGAGCAAGGAGTAGTGTGAACTGATCACTCATATCACAGTAAAATAATGATTGAAAAAGAATGACTGACAAGGAGGACCATCCTGCTCCATAAACACTAGACCTAAAATTGGAGGACACATCCTCTAAGTCACTGGTGGTCTCATAGAAGGGAGAAGAGGTCTCTAAGAAATGATGTCACCTTTTCTCCCCTACTCCAAAAAAAAGAATATGAATGAGAGTTTGGTCTGGAGTGGCTTGAAACTAAAAGCATAGAGGTGGGAAACCAGGGCTGAAGCAGGAAGCCTATGATGGACAAGGAACTGACAGAGTGGTAGGCAGTCAGAAAAGTAAGGTTTCCTTGATTTATATCAAGACCATTAAGAAGATTTTGAAATTTGGAGAAATAGCTAGATGGGAAAGCTGAGCCTGGACTCTTTCTCTGAGCCAAACCCCTTTAGATGGGTTTTAAAGGTCCTGGTTCAGGGCAACACCTGCCTACTGGCTAAAGTGAAACAAAAGCAAACTATTATCTGAGGAAACCTTCCCCATGTTTGATCTGCAGACTCCCACAAACTAAGATCAAGCAATGAGCACAAATTATAAAAATATGAAATATATGAGTATCCACTATGAATGAGAATTAGCAATACAGGAAGCAGTAGAGTTAGACCCCCCAAGGGATTCCAAGGATGTATACAGTTACATGCAGAATACTTTTTAAATCAACTATATATAAAGTGCTCAAAGAAATAAAAGATACAATTACAAAGAGGAGCATTCAATAAGAAACAATTAGGAAAGAAGAAAAAATATAACTATTTAAAATGATAAATGTAGCAAACTCATAAAGTTAGAAACTAGAATACAGGTAAGTAGGGACCAAGGAAGAGTGGGGAGTTAATGTTTAACTGCTTCCAGTGATAGAAAAGTTTTGGTAATAGACAGTCATGATGGTGGCACAACATTATTAATTTAATTAACACTACAGAATTGTAAAATTGAAAGTGGGTAAAACGGGAAATTTTAGGTTATATATATATTACCAAAATTAAAAAAAACAATTTAAGCCTATAGAACTGTACAACACAAAGAGTGAACCCTAATGTAAACTGTATTAGTCAGGGTTCTCTAGAGAAACAGAACCAACAGGAGATATCTGTAACTATGAGATTTTATAAAATTGTCTCACAAACTGTGGGGATGCATGAGTCCAAATTCTGTAGGACAGGTTGCAAGGCTGTGATTAAATGAGGCTGTGTCATTAATGAATTCTCCAGGAGAAGCTGGCTGGCTGAAGAAGTGAAAGTTCCCTCTTATCCCTTAAAAGTCTTCAACTGATTGGATTCTCTCATTGTGGAAGACACTCCCTTACTTTATCATAGATGTAATCAGCCACAGATGCAGTAAACTGACTGGTGATTTAATAAACCAACCTCCTGGTTTATTAACCAGCCATGAAATGTACTTGCTATAATGGTTAGGCCAGTGCTTACTTGACCAAACAGTTGGGCACCATTACCTGGCCAAGTTGACACATGAACTTAACCATCACAGTCCATCCCTTGTCAACTTGGCTGCTATACATATTACCATGAACCATATTTAATCTCTAAATAGAACACAATAACAGACAAATGTTTCACCTAACAATACTCAACTGTCCTGTGTACCATCAGAAATGCACTAAATCTCTTCAGAATAGGGGGCAAGTCCTTGGCTAACATTCACTCTTAAACTTGATATCCTAGGACTTAAATACTATAACATGAACAATGCAACTTATGCCACATGATAAGAAAACAAGGTATTTGCTTTATGGACAAATACAAACAAATTCATAATAAAACAAGGAAGAAATGTTTATATCATCACAGTCCTCATTTCTATAATTAGTCATGTGATCATAGTTCATATTTATCACTACCTTCTTCCACGACCCATTCCATGCTTCCTTTACCCTCAGCAGGCATTTCAGCTGGCCATGGTTCTTCACCTGGTGGGGTGACCCAACCCTTCATTACTGAAGTTTCTGGGCCATTGGTGATCAGCCTGCTACCTGGTGGATTGGGTTGTTGCAGTTTTCCATTGACTTTAATCACAAGGCATGGTAGTACTAAGTGACACCCTAGGGGATTTTCTGTATTCCAGGAAAACTTTTCTTTACCTCCATTGTATAGTTGCAGACCTATTTCCTCTTGATAATCAGGATCAATCACCCCAGCCAGTACAATAATCCTCTTCCCTGCCTATTGATGCAGAAGCATGGAGGCTCAAAGTGACCAGGTAGTGATCTTAACTTCCATTCATTGGAACCACTGTTGTGTCTCCTGGTAGAATTGACCTATAGACCAGCAGAGCTTAAGTTGCTGAGACAGGAAGCAAAATTTTTCTAGTGGATCATGGGTGTGATAGTGAGTGGTGCCTCTCCCACATCCACCCCTTATTCCTGGACCCACAAATCTTGGCTATAGGAGAAACAGCACTGATTCAGAGCATACACAGCCTCCTGGAGAACACTGCCCCAGCCCTGCAAGGTATTGCCGCCTGGGTGGCACCATAATTGGGTATTCAAAAGGCCATTCCACCATTGTATCAACACAGCTGCCACTGGATGATGGGGAACATGGTAAGAGCAGAGAATTCCCATAAGCATGTGCCCATTGCCACACTTCATTTGCTGTGAACTGGGTTCCTTGATCAGAAGCAATCTGCATGGAATACCGTGATGGTGGAAAAGGCATTCTGTATGTTCACAGGTGGTAGTTTTGGTGGAAGCATTGCAATCAGGGAAAGCAAGCCTATATCTGGAGTATGTGTCTATTCCATTTAGAACAAATTGCTACCCCTTTGTGCTGGTTTGAAAGTATTATTTACCCAAAAAGCCATGTTTTAATCTTTATCTAATCTTGTATGAGCAGCTGTTTCTTTGAATCCTGATTCAATACTGTAGATTGGAAATTTTTTATTAGATTATCTCCATGGAGATATGACACTTCTAATTGTGGGTCTAATTGTGACCTTTTGATTAGATGGAAATGTAACTCTGCCATTCAGGGTGGGTCTTGATTAGTTGACTGGAGTCCTTAAAAAGAGGAAACAATTGGAGAAGCAACAGTAATGACAGAGCTGACAGAGAGAAAGCCAACAGGAACTTCAAAGCAGAACTGACAAAGATGCCAACACTTGCAGAACAGAGACACAGATGTTTGGAGATGCTTGGAGCCCAGCAGATGTCACCATCAGATGTTAAACAAGCCAGAACCTGGGGAGAGCCAAGGGAAGCCAAGAGATGAAGGCCAGTCCCGGAGAAGCAAAGTGAGGAATACCCAGAGGACAGAGGCTGAAAGCATGGAGCCCAGGAGTAAGGAACTAACAGATGCCAGCCACATGACTAGCCATTGACAGAGGTGTTCCTGACCCACTGACCTTCCTTGAATTAAGGCATCTTTCCCTGGATGCCTTACTTTGTACATATTATAGGCTTGGAACTGTAAACGTGTAACTTAGTAAATTCTCCCATTTTAAAAAGTCATTCCATTTCTGGTATATCATATTCCAATAGTTTAAAACTAATACACTTTTCCATGATGGAGGCGGTCCAGTATAATAAAGCTGCCAGTAGGTAGCAGGCTGATCACCTTGGGGAATGGTGCCATATTGGTAACTGAGTGTGGGTCTCTGCTTCTGCAAATTGGACACTCAGATGTGACTGTAGCCAGGGAGGCCTTGGTAAGTGGAAGTCCATGTTGCTGAGTCCATGCATAACCTTCATCCTTACCACCATGACTACTTTGTTCATGAGCCCATTGGGCAATAACAGGGGTGGTTGGGGAAAGAGGATTACTGCTATCCACAGAACGGATCATCATATCCACTTGATAATTAAATCCTTCTTCTGCTTAAGTCACCCTCTGGTAAGCATTCACATGGGACACAAATATCTTCATGTTTTTTGCCCACTCAGAAAGGTCTAGCCACATACCTCTTCTCCAGACCACTTTCTCACCAATTTTCCAATCATGCTCCTTCCAAGTCCCTGATGATACAGCCAAACCTTTAGGAATAAGCCCAAGAGTCAGTATACAAACACCTCTAGCCAGTTCTGCTTCCAAGAAAAATGAACAACCTGGTACACTGCTCAACTGGGAGGATTTCTCCTTACCACTGTCCTTCAAGGACAGCCCAAAAAGGGCTTCGGAGCTGCAGCTGTCTACTTCCAGGTTGGGACCTGCATATCATACAGAACCATCTGTGAAGCAGGTTCAAGTTCTCTCTTCCCCAGTCAACTGATTGTAAGGAGGTACCCAAAGGGTCATAACTCTAGGCTGGGAAAGAGAAGGTAATTTTGCAGGAGTGGGGGCCATGGGCATTTGGACAAATTCCTCATGTAACTTGTGCTCTCAGGACCCACTTGAGTCCTAGCCCATATATACCATTTTATGATGGAATGCTGCTGCACATGCCCAACTTTATGACTTGCTGGGTCGGACAACACTCAGCTCATGATAGGCAACTCAGGTCTTATGGTAACTTGGTGGTCCATGGCCAAGCATTCAGTCTCTACAAAGGCCAGTAGCAGGCCAAAACCTGTTTCTCAAAAGGAGAGTAGTTATCTGCAGAGAATGGTAAGGCCTTATTTTAAAATCCTAAAGGCCTGCATTGTGATTCTCCTCTAGGGGCCTGCTAAAGGCTCTAGGTAGCATCTCTATTTGCCACTGACATTTGCAGCATCAATTGGATCTGCTGAACCATATGGCCCAAGTGGCAGAGAAGCTTCCACAGCAGCCTGGACCTGTCACAGAACCTCCTCTTTTTGGTCCCCATTCAAAAGTAGCAGCCTTTCTGGTCATTCTTAAGTAGGCTGGAGTGGCACATCCAATGGGGAACATGTTGTCTCCAAAATCCAAAGAGACCAACTAGGCATTGTGTCTCTTTTTTGGGTCTTAGGAGGGGCCAGATACAACAGCTTATCCTTCACTTTAGATGGGATATTTCGACATGCCCCACACCATTGGACACCTAGAAATTTCACAGAAATGGAAGGCCCCTGCATTTTGTTGGATTTATCACCATCCTCTGACACACAAATGCCTTACCAATAAGTGTAGAATAGCTGCTACTTCTAACTCACTAGGTCCAATCAACATGATATCATCAATATAATGGACCAGTGTGATGTCTTGTGGGAAGCAGAAACAATCAAGGTACCTGCAAACAAGATTATGACATAGGTCTGGAGAATTATATACCCCTGAGGTATTACAGGGAAGGTATATTACTGGCCTTGTCGGCTGAATGCAAACTGTTTCTGGTGGTCCTTACTAACAGCTATTGAGAAAAAAGCATTTTCCAGATCAAAAGCTGTATTACCACTCAGATGTGGCCTCTCTCTCTCTCTCAGCCAACATGACAAGCAAACTCACTACCCTACTCCTCTCTATGTGGGACATGACTCCCAGAGGTGTAAACCTCCCTGGAAATGTGGGATAGAAATCCTACAATGAGCTGTGACTCAGCAGGAAACCTTTTCAACCAAAAGGGAAAAGAAAGAAATGAGACAAAATAAAATGTCAGTGGCTGAGAAATTTCAGAATCAAGAGATTATCCTGGAAGTTATTCTTATACATTATATAGATATCCCCTTTTTAGTTTAAGATGCCTCATGGCACCCTTGTTGGCTCCTCTATCACCCCTCTCTAACTCAGTGTGGAGCCAATCCATGTCGTGGGGAGCGGGTCCTTCGTCCAAGTCCCAGAGAGAGCAGAGTAACCCCTAAGTATACCTTAGAGTGAATGTATGTCTGTACCAATCTATCTGGTGGCAGCCTACAGGACTGAACCGGGACACTCATTTCTGACTTGCCATTCCAGAACTTGCCCTGCACTCAGAGACAACTTATGGGCATGTAAACTGGTGGAAGAAACAATGAAATTGTGGCAGTCTTGGGAAAAGAATTGCTAGTTTAAAGACATATAATGGAGTTCCCAGGACAGGGAGAAATATTATTTCCTGAGGAGGAGAGGGGGCATTTAGAACCCTTTAAATGGTAGAATTTCTAAGGCCACAAACAAATGCACAGGACAAGACACATGCTCTTAAAAGACCAAAGAGGACCTTGTACATTTGTTGGACTGTTCTTCAGGCTCATTGGTAGGAGGGCTAAGCTTTGAAAGAGAGCCCCAGCCAAAAAAGCCAATTGTCAAAGACTATAAAAGATGCTTTTTGTGTTTATTTTTGTTAGCCCCTGGAATTCAAGAAAATTTCTGTCATATCAATAGCTGGACACAAACATAAGGGTCAGACACCTCAGGATCTAAATTTCAGCATTAACCCCTTAAAATATTTTAAAGTAAAGTTTTACAACAAAAGATAACAAGAATACAAAGAAACAGGAAATAACAGCTTGTTCAAAGGAACCAAAGAAAACATCAGAAAGCAACAACAAGGAAGAACAGACTTCAGAAATACCAAAGACTTTTACAAAACAGTCTTAAATATGCACAAAGGGCTCAAAGAAAACATAGACAAAGAACCAAAGAATATAAGGAAAGTGATAAATGAATAAAATAAGAAATTCAATAAAGTGGGAGAAATTATAAAGGGAGCCAAAAAGATACAGGAGCTGAAGAACAGCATATTTTAAATAAAACATTTCCTAGAGGGGAACTACAGCAGATTGGATCTGGCAAAAGAAATAATTTCTGAACTTAAACATAAGACAATTAAAATTATTCAGACTAAGGAGGAGAAAGAAAGAAGAATTTTAAAAGTAAACAGAACTTGAGAAATCTGTGGACACCATCAAGCATACCAACATATGCATTATAAGAGTCTGGAAGGAAAAAAGGGAAAAGAAAGAAAGGGAAAGAAGGGATATTTGAAGGAAGAATAGCTGAAGACTTCCAAATTTAACAAAACATATGAATATACACATCCAAGAATCCCCAAAAACTTCAAACAGGGTAGCTCAAAAAGATCCATGCCCAGACATATGATAAACTGTCAAGTGCCAAAAACAAAGAGAGAATCCTGAAAGCACCAAGAGAGAAGCAACATAGCATATACAAGGGAGCCTAAATAAAACTAAGTATCGATTTCTCATCAGAAACCATAGAGGCAAGAAAGCAGTGTGATGACATGCTTACAGTGCTGAAAGAAAAAAATGCCAATCAAGAGTTCTATATCCAACAAAACTGCCAGTAAGAAATGAGAGAGAGATTAAGACATTCTCTGAAACACAAAAGCTGAAGGAATTTGTCATCACTAGAGCTATCCTCCAAGCAATATAAAACGGAGTTCTTCAAACTAAAAAATATTTGCACACCAACATTCATGCAGCATCATTTGGAACTGCAAAAGACTGAAGCAATGCAAATGTTCATCAACAAAGGAATAGATAAAATGTGGCATATACATACAATGGAATACTATTCAGCAGTAAAGGGAATGAGGTTCTGATACATGATGAACACAAATGAACCTTAAAGACATCATATTGAGTGAAATAAGCCAGACACAAAAGGATAAATATGGTATGATCTCACTGATATGAAATAATTAGAATAAGCAAACTCAGAGTGTCAGAATCTAGAATGCAGGTTATTAGGAGCTGGGTTGGGGGTAGGGATTGGGGAATTAATGCTTAAAGTGTTCAGAATTTCTACTTGGGGTGATGGAAATGTTTGGGTAATGGATGGTTATGATGGTAGTACAATATTGTAAACATAACTAACAGTACTAAAATATATATTTGAAGGTGATTAAAAGTGAAAGTTTTGGTTGTATACATGTTACTAGAATTTGAATTTTTTAAATAAACCATAGAACTGTTTAAAACAAATAGTGGGCTCTAATGAAAACAATATGGACTACAGTTAATAATATTCTTTCACCAGTTGCTGCAAAGATATCACACTAACGCAAGATGTGTGTGTGTGGAGCACAGTATATGGGGATTTGGGAACACTATTTCCTGAATGATTTTCCTGTAAACCTACAATTGCTCTAATGAAAAATATATATATTGAAAGAAAAACTTCACTGGATACTGTGTAGATAAATGAGTTAGAGGTCCTAATAATGATATTATTGTCAATAGCAATTTTTTTTTTCAAATTTGAGTTTCTAATCATTCTCGACTTTTGATGCTGTTAGATTATCTGTGGAACTTTAAAAATACAGCTGCGTAAGTTCTAACGCTGACATTATGAATCAGAATTTCTAAAACTGGGCTGGTTATCAATATTTTGGGAAAGATCCTAGATGATTTTAATCCTCACTTAAAGTTGAATATCACGGTGCTATAACATTTAAATATGTAGAACAGTTTATGTGCATGAGAATCATGCTGGTTTCCAGGACCTATGAAAAGTTTTGGAATCAGTTGGCCTCAGTAATTTGCATGTTTAACTAATGTTTCAGGTAACACTGATGGAAGTGTCATCAAAGCACACTCTGAGCAACAATTTTGGGACATTTTTGGAAAGTATGTAAAGATATCATAATAGACAAATCCCACCATGCTGGCATCCAGCACGTGGCAGCCACTGACCTGAGTGATATTGGTGAATATCCGCTCAGACGTGTTCTCACACAGCATGGTCATCAGCTGCAGGATCAACAGCTTCTTCTCCTGGCTTTCCACAAGAAGAGTTTGGTGCTGCTCTAAATCCAAGAGGCTGTTGCTGGAGATAGGCTTAGTTTTTAAAAATGCTTCATTTATCACAGCCACATGAGTCAACTCCTATAAGTTTGGAAGAAAAGAAAAAGTGAAAAAAAAATTGGTAGAGCTAATAAGGCCTTCAAAAACATACATAGAAAACTCTGTTTGAATTGTACATTTAAAGAACTAGCTGTCTTTGTTCATGGCAGTATTATTTTTAATAGTGATCAAGTGGAAACAACCTAAATGTCCAATGATAAGGAATAAATAAATAGTGGTGCATTTATTATATCATCAAAATAAATGAGCCAAATCCGTATGGATAACCATATGGATAGATCTCAAAAACACTGCTGAGTGAAAAATGAAAAATGCAATTTTCAGAATATTATATACATTATGACATGCATGTAAAATTTAAAAGGTCATAAAAAATACATACATACAAAAAATGGAGTAATGGTGCTGAGAAAACTGGATATTCATATGCAAAAGACTGAAGTCCTACCAATATATACAAAAATTAACTCAAAATGGATCAAAGTGCTTAATATGGCAATTAGATGTATAAAACCCCTAGAAAAAAATATAGGAGAACATCTTCTGGATCTTGTGTTAAGCAATGGATTTTTAGACTTAAAAAGAATGAGCAACAAAAGAAAAATAGACAAATTGGCTTTCATCCAAATTAAAATCTTTTGTGCATCAGAGGGCATTATCAAAAAAGAGAAAACAACCTACAGAATGGGAAAAAATATTTAAAAACCATGTATCTAAGTGTTTGATGTCCAGATATGTAAAGAACACAATAAAAAGACAAACAACCCAATTGAAAAATGGGCAAAGAACTTGAACAGATATGTCTCAAAAAAAGACATACAGATAGCTCAAACACACATGAAAGGGGGCTCAACATCTTTAGCTATTAGAGAAATACAAATCAAAACTTCGATGAGATGTCATTTCACAGCCACTAGAATGGCTACTATTTAAAAAAGGAAAACTACAGGTGTTGGAGAGGATGTGGAGAAATAAGCCTTATTTGTTGGTGGTGGATATATAAAATGGTGCGGCTACTGTGAAAAACAGTTTAGCAGTTCCTCAGGGAGTTACATATAGCATTACCATATAACCTGACAATCTCCACTTCTAGATAAATACCCAAAAGAATTGAAAATAGGGCCTCAGACAGATTTCTAATATTCACAGCAGCATCATTCACAATAGCCTAATGGTGGAAACAACTCATGTTCATCAATGGACAAATGGATAAATACAATGTGGTATATACATAAATAGAATAGTATTCACCCATAAAAATGAATGACACTCTGAATCATGCTATAACATCGATGAAACCTGAAGATACCATTTTGAGTGAAATAAGCTGGACAGATAATGATAAATATTGTATTAGATCACTTAAATGAAAACAAGATAGCAGGTTACCAGGGTCTGGGAGTGGGAGTGGGGACTTGGGTATTAAAACATAGTGGGTAGGTGGTAGGACGGTGGCTCAATGGCAGAATTCTCGCCTGCCATGCTGGAGACCGGGTTTGATTCTCGGTGCCTGCCCATGCCAAAAAAAAATTTGTGGGTAGCCCTCATGATATGCCTTTTGAGTGTGTTTATTTTTAGTTATATTTTGGTCTCCACTGATTCCTTTAATTTTATTTTGTTATATATTTGTCATTCAGTGAAGTCCACTGACGTTATTCAACTAAAAAAGCATCTAAAGTCACCTATATTTATTTTAAGTAGTTAAAACCTTAATAATAATAATAATAATAAAACTTAGTATGTACCAAGTTGCTGGGTGGGGTGACAGAAAGGTTTGTTAGTGGGAGGTGGTAATGGTATCACAACATTGTGAATGCAATGAGCACCTCCGAACTGTATACTTTTGAAAGTAGTTAAAATAAGAAATTTTATATTACCACATAAAATATATGTTACCACAATAAAAAGAAACTTTTAAACCCACAGAACTACAACACCAAGAGTGAACCCTAATCTAAACTATGGACTTTAGTTACTGTAATGATAATGATAAAGGTTCAAGTGTAAGAAAGGTACTATACTAATACAAAATGTGAACAGGGAAAACTATGGGAGGGGGGATATGAGAACTCTACTTTCTGCATGTTTTTTCTATAGATCTATATCTGCTCTAAAAAATAAATATTTTACAAATAAAAAAAAGTTTTTAAGATAAATGTGCCAGTTTGAATCTGTGGTGGACCCCAGAAAAACCATGTCCTTCAATCTTCATTCAATATTGCTGGGTGGGAATATTTTCATTGTTTCCATGGAGTTGTGACCCACCTTTTGATTAGATGATTTCCATGGAGGTGTGTCTCCACCCATTGAAGTGGAGTTGCTTACTGGAAACATTTAAAAGAAGAAACATTTTGGGGAGTCCCCTTTTTGGTAGAGCCAGCAGACGCCGCCATGCTCGCCATGTGCCCTTCCAGTTGAGAGAGAAACGTTGAACTTCATCGGCCTTCTTGAACCAAGGTATCTTTCCCTGGATGCCTTAAATTGGACATTTCTATAGACTTGTTTTAATTGGGACATTTTCTCAACCTTAGAACTGTAAACTAGCAACTTATTAAATTCCCCTTTTTAAAAGTCATTTTGTTTCTGGTATATTGCATTCCAGCAGCTAGCAAACTAAAACAATAAATAAATAAATAAATATTTTAAAAAGTAAAAGCTCCTGAAGGAGAACCTTGGAAAAGGTTCCCATAAAAGAAGGGAAAGCAAAGAAAATGGTAAATAAATTCAAATACTTTATAAATAAAAAAAACAGTGTCTAATTTGTGGGATAAAAAAAGATCATAACTGAAAATTTGAACAGTTATTTTCATTTCCTCATTTCTGAAGCAAATGCCATGCAATAGCTTGACTTAAACAATGGGAACTTCTTGGCTCCCAATTTTGAGGCTAGGAAAGGACCAAAATCAAGCATCATCAAGGCAATGCTTTCTCCCAGAAGATTGTGGCATTCTGGGGTTGGCTGCTGGAAATCCTGTGACCTCCCCTGTCACACGGCAATGCACACAGTGGCCTCTCCTGGCCTTTCCCTTCTCTTCCAGTTTCCACTGCTGGCTGCTCCCCTGGCTTTCTCTCCCTGTGTGGCACTCCCTATGAAAGCCTTTAGTAACCAGATTAAGATTCATCCTGACTCAGCTGGGCCACACCTTCACTGAAGGAACCTCATCAAAAGGGCCTATTTACAAGAGTTCATGCTCACGGGAAAGGGTTACGCTTAAGAACATGTTTTTCTGGGGTCCGTGACTGCAAACCACAACAATAGTATAGAAATTGGAGAGAGAAGATTGGAACAGAAGAATTATAAAATATTTTGAGTATTTGGAAGCAGGGATCAAGATACTGTTTGCATTTTTTAATTATTGAAGAGAGACGATACTGGAAATGGGGAGATCCATCAAGAGACTGTTATTAAGAATCCAGTGTTGAAATAATAGTTTCCTGCACTAAGAGATAGCAGTAAAAATGGAGAGAAGCAGAGAGTTCTAAGATGTGTTTTGGAGAGAGCGGGAATGTGAGAAACCAAGGGTGACTTTTACAGGTTTTGATCTGGGTCCCCCTTTCCCTGAAGAGAAACTCCTAATGAAAAAGAAAATGTAATGACAGAATCTCTTTTAGGCCCAGGATTTCTGTCCCAGGAACAGTAATAAAAGCAGTAACAACTCTCCCTGCATTCACCATCACCTACCGCCATGAGGCATGACCCTGAGCTGTGAGCAGAGTCCCTCTGGGTTTGCTCTGAAGAGCTGGAGGCTATTCAAATGTTTGAGAAAACTGCACCTTCAGTAAAAGCCCAGAGGCAAAGTAGATAATATCTGACTGTTATTCGATGCTGGCTTAAAAAGGGACTAAAGGAGCAGTGAGAAACTTCTGTCAATCTCTTGGTTTTCTGAAACTTCCATTGCAGTGAAAAGAATTCAAGTAAATCCTGGCCTTTAGGATTTACTCAAAAGAGGGAGTCACCCCTACTTTTGACAGGTTCTATGACAATAACACACAAGAACACAAATGTGTCTGGGCACACATCCTCAGCCTCAGCAAGGCCAGGGGCAAGCACAGTAGCTTGCAGGCTTCATTAATGCACATCATCATCATTAGGAATGAAGGAAGCATCTTCACATAGGAGTGGAAAGGACTATGCCTCTCATATGTTGACTGACTCCATTCACCTCATTACTATTCCCTTTGCCTCAAATGTCCACTCCATACTCGCCTCGAAAATTTGCTTATCTTTCAAGCCTCGCTTCTTCCATGAAGCTGTCTCCAGTCTCCCCAGAACTTCTCTGAGTGTTGACATCCTAGTTGATGACTATATACCACCTGTTCTGGTTTGCTAGCTGCCAGAATGCAACACACCAGAGACGGACTGGCTTTCAATAAAAGGGGATTTATTTCATTAGTTCTTCAGAGGAAAGGCAGCTAACTTTCAACTGAGGGTCTTTCTTACATGGGAAGGCACAGGGCAATCTCTGTGGTTTCTCTCCAGGCCTCTGGGTTCCAGCAACTCTCCCCAGGGTGATTTCTTTCTGCATCTCCAAAGGACTGGACTGAGCTGTGAATGCTGAGATGAGGTATGCCGAGCTGCTTGGGCTGTGCTACGTTGAGCTCTCTCATTTAAGCGCCAGCCAATTAAATCAAACATCATTCATTACAGCAGGCACGCCTCCTAGCCCACTGCAGATGTAATCAGCTACAGATGAGGTTCATGTACCATTGGCTCCTGCCCACAGCAACAGAAGCAGCTACCTTCACCTGGCCAAGTTGACAACTGAATTTAACTACCACATATTCACCCCTTGTCAACCTGGCAACTACACGCATTACCTTAAACCATATTAAGGTGAAAAAAATTCTCTTCTGGCTGTGGACTTATGAATCTCAAAACAAGTTATCTGGAGCCAATATGCAAAGGAGGACATTCACAGGATACAGGTTTTCATTTCCATAGGGAGAAATTGGAAGGAACACTGGGGTCACAAGACCCAAACAGTTCTGAAAACCTGCAGGGCAAGGACCATTGGATTTCAAAGTCTGGAAGTCATTCATCCTTCAGTTTTAGAAAGTGGCAGTCCCACCCTTTCCAAGGCCCTATGCAGTGGCCGGCCTCTTTTTGAATCAACCTCAGGGGACACTGAGGAGACCACCTTTTTTTCGGCTCCACTCTCTCTAGGCATCGGGGCCACACCTGGGCTCTCTGCCATTTCTGGGGCACACACTCAGCCCCTCCATGGGGTGGCAGCCAGGCTCTCCCCAGTCCCCCAAGGAGCATGCTGTACCTTCTCCAAGGCCTGAGGCTGCTCTACTCTTCCACGTCAACAAGGTGGGAGACTTATCCTCTTGCCCTTCAGGGTATGCTCACCCTCTCCATGTATATGGGTGGGTCCACTCTCCTGGCTGAGGTCTCTTGGCTTTAGACCCAAGCTTCCATGGTCTAATTTGTCCCTTTTGTGCCCCCTTTGTCCAGATTGGCAGTGGTTCCATTTACACCAATGGTCTCTCTTCAAGTACTCCAAGACTTCTCCATCTTCTCTTCTCAGTTCCTCCAAAATCTTCCCCTTAGTTATCAAAAAAATCGTTCCAACATATCTGGTATTTGCAAACTGCAGCAGCACCCCACTCTCCGGTACCAAATCTGTTCTGGTTTGCTAGCTGCCAGAATGCAACACACCAGAGACGGATTGACTTTTAATAAAAGAGGATTTATTTCATTAGTTCTTCAGAGGAAAGGCAGCTAACTTTCAACTGAGGGTCTTTCTTATGTGAGAAGGCACAGGGTGATCTCTGCTGGTCTTCTCTCCAGGCCTCTGGGTTCCAACTACTTTCTCTGGGATGATTCCTTTCTGCACCTCCAAAGGCCTGGACTGAGCTGCAAGTGCTGAGATGAGGAATGCCGAACTGCTTGGGCTGTGCTACGTTGAGCTCTCTCATTTAAGCGCCAGCCAATTAAACCAAACATCATTCATTACAGCAGGCACGCCTCCTAGCCGACTGCAGATGTAATGAGCAACAGATGAGGTTCATGTACCATTGGCTCATGTCCACAGCAACAGAACTAGGTACCTTCACCTGATGAAGTTGACAACTGAATCTAACTACCACACCACTTCTTAATATATTCAAGTGTTTCATACCTTTTGTCTCATCTGTTCAACTGGATTGCAAGCTCCACAAGAACAGGATAACTTTTTGATTAGAGAAGTTGTAAGTTTATTTAAAAATCTTGCATAAAATACAGAGTTCCCACATACCACCTATTATTAACACTTTCCGTTAGTGTGGTACTTTGTTACAACTCATGAAAACACTTCTGTAATTGTTCTATTAACTATAGTCCATTATTTATAATAGGGTTCACTGTTTGTGTTGTACAGTCCTTTGGGGTTTCATTTTTATTTTTATTTTAGTAGCATATATACAACCTAACGTTTCTCCTTTTAACTACATTTCAAATATATAAGTCAGTGCTGTTAATTATGTTCACATGTCATGCTACCCTCAGGAGAATTTTTTTTTCTGTTGCATTCCTCCCAGCACCCAACCAGATCCTGGGCACGCTGTTAGATGTTCAGAAAGAATTCAATGCATATTTTTCCATTAGTCCTATGGTTAGATGGATATACATAGATGGACAATTGCTGAATAATAATAGCAATAACTAACAATATCAATAGCTACTCTTTGTGAACATTCTCTACAGAATAAATAACCATTCTAAGCACTTTCTGTGCATTGCCAAATTTAAATGTGTCAATAACTCTATGAAGTAGATACTATTTTTATTTCCATTTTACAGATGAGGAAACTGAGCCTTAATCCAAAGTTGTACTTTTAACCAATAAACTGATTCTAGATACAAAAACACATATATACATACACACACTATAGGTCCAAGGATTACTTGCCAAACAAATTCAGAGAATGCCAACCCTGGAAAGGACTTTAGCACTATCTAGTTCAACTCCCTTGCTTACAGATGAAGGAAACAACAGTCAATGATGTGAAAAAAAAACTTGCCCAAGATTATAAAGCTGGTAAGTGGCAGAGGCAAGACCTATGAACCCCTTAATTCCAGTTGTGTGATTTCTATCCTGTGTAATCCTATCAATAAAATGTTATCTTTTCCCTTCCTCCACCCAAGTTTAATATCTTCAGGTTCTTTATCTAGTAGAGTTGGTTCAAGTACCTCAGGCCTAGAGGGGAACACATACCCTGAATGAACACATACCCTCTGTTCCCTCTCACCCTTTCCTGTTATCTCCTCCCTCACCCATTTCAACCCCTGGCTTGGACCCCAGATCGCATTGCTAACTGCTTTTGCCTTTAACCAAAGTGTCTCTGCAGGCAAGCTGGCGCCATTAGAATGCTGCTCAGGCTGCTGAGAAGCAGACAGTCACACACACTGCAACATCAACAGCCCAAGTAGGGCAATCGCGTTGACTGAAACCAAATTACTCTCCACACAAGACAGAAAGGGGATTTATACCCCTTGCTCCATCTGGCCCTAAATGGCAGCTTCTGCCTGTCCTGAGTGGGGAAGGAAGAAAAGCAGCTAATTGCATCGGAGCCTTCTAATCCAGTCACAATCTAATCAACCTTGCGGCTGTCAGGAGCAATGCAGTTTTCTCAAGACACTTTAGTCTCCTGAGCTGTCACTACCAGCACTGCCCACATCAATCTCTCTGGAGCCAGAAGCTACCAGACGTGTACCCATCTGACCAGGGACCAGCAAAGCGGCCAACACTCCAGACACCCCAAACCAGACTGGAGAAGTTCCCAGGCATTTCATACAATGGGGAAACTGGGCCTTGGCCCCTTGGGGAAGAGCCTGACAGGAGGAGTAAATAGCTCTCTTCTGCTTCCAGGAAAAAAGCATTTTGCTTCATTTCTAATTATTAACCCGATAGTCATGTACACTAGGGATGACGAAATGTTTTCCAATAAAAAAGCAGAGACAATTCTAAGGAGAGTGTCTTTCTTCAAAGTTAACTGGGAAAAATGCAATAATTTACCTCCTCAGGCTCCTGTCTCCCCTCTCTCCCATTCAACCTTCAAAAGTAAATTCATTTATCCATCTAACAAATTCTGCTTAAGCATCCAATCTGTGGATCACTGAGGAAGAAAGATGATTAAGAATTGATGTCTGGAAGATCAATATATAGCAGACCATCTCAGTGCCATTTCATATGGACAATAATGGGCATGTGAAGCAAAAAACCAGGAAGCTCTCCTATACAATACCTTACAAGTGCTCCCTATATCCTCTCTAATTATGGTTGTCAGTGGTTCTCTTCACCAATATTCCAGGCCCATGATGGGATTGTGCTTTCCTCCCCTATGACCACTTGACTTGTCCTGGCTATAAAAAATGTGAACGGAAGTAACATGTCTTTTCTCATGCTATCCCTTTGCCTGAATCACCCTCTTCATCCAAATCCTATTAGCCTTATAAGATCCAGCTTAGTAACTCCTTCTTCCAGGATCACCTGAGTTAGAAATGAATCCTACTGTGAATTCCAATAGCCCTTCAAGTATCGCATTCATGGATATTTATCTTACAGAACTTCCTCAAACATTTGATCATTTATTTGTCTGTCTCCTCCACTAGACTTTGAACTCCTTGAGGAACAGGGATTTGTTTCTCATTGGTCTTCATGATCCATGCTCCATGCAACCCAGACTCTGAGTATCTTAGACATGGTAGTCAGTGACCATCATTTTTCAGGCTAGAACACTCCTAAAGCAGTTTCTGTGAGTCATTTTGTCTTATTTCTAAGTAGAAAATATGGTGAGCTCTCTCAGTCCCATTATGAATCTGAGCCACTGCGAATGTCAGTGGCTTTAAATTATTTCCCTTCCTTTTCTTTTCAACTACAGCCTCAACACTAGTTGTTGACTTTCTTTTCAAAGCCATTTTGTCACCAAGAAACGAAGCTGTTACCCCTTGACAAGATACGACTTCTAATGGGTTAAGGTGCAGACATTAAGTCAATAAGCCTTCCTCACTAGCCAAGTAATTCCCTCCTACGGAGCAGGGCACAAACTCCACAAAACTGCAGACCACTGCCCACCACAGACCTCCATGTTGCTTTAGAGCAGCTAAAACTGTAAGTGATGAGTATTGCAGCACACACCTTGCAGAGGTTTCCTGAAGATTATGGGCAATGCTCAGTACAAAACAGGCATTCAATAAGTAGCAGTCGCTGTTGTTGTAATATAGGCTCAGTCAAGCCACACATGGACACACACGTGCCCTAACAGTGGCCATGGAGGGTCTAGGGGCAAGGTCTCCTCCCTCTAGCCATAGCCCCCCAGCCCTGACTCTCTTGTTCTCCCTCACACACATGTCATCTCCCTCACACACACACACTCCAAATGACTTATCCAGGATCCCAGACCCACTAACAGGAATGCTGGTTCCCAAGACAAAGCCATCTAACTCCCTGTTCACTACTCTTTCTACTTCGCCCATCTCCTGGAGACGGAGGTTGAAAAGCCCCAAAGACAATTGCGCTAGGGCCCACCTGCACCCCTATCCCTGCCACCCTCTCCCCTCAACCCCAGGGGGAGCCTAATTCTACACAAGTTCACACATCGACACAGCAATCCTCTTTCCCATGTTACCACCATCGACAGAAGATGTCAGTGACTTTTTTTAAACTTTTTTTATTAATAAATTAACAAACAAAACATTTAGATATCATTCCATTCTATATATACAATCAGTAATTCTTAATATCATCACATAGTTGCATATTCATCATTTCTTAGTACATTTGCATCAATTTAGAAAAAGAAATAAAAAGACAACAGAAAAAGAAATATAATGATAATAGAGAAAAAAAAGACTATACATACCATACCCCTTACCTCTCGCTTTCATTTACCACTATTTCAAACTGAATTTATTTTAACATTTGTTCCCCCTATTATTTATTTTTATTCCATATGTTCTACTCTTCTGTTGATATAGTAGCTAAAAGGAGCATCAGACATAAGGTTTTCACATTCACAGAGTCTCATTGTGAAAGCTGTATCATTGTTCAATCATCATCAAGAAACATGGCTACTGGAACACAGCTCTACATTTTCAGGCAATTTCCTCCAGCCTCTCCACTACATCTTGAACAACAAGGTGATATCTACTTAATGCGTAAGAATAACCTCCAGGATAACCTCTCGAGACGCCAGTGATTTTTTTCAGTGATGGGAAGAGGTTCCCCATCTACATATTTGTAGTTTGTTCCACAACTGCAGAGCCCTGGTAGGCCGTGGGGAAGTATACAGCTCCTCCAGCTTTCTGAGTTGAGCTGTTAGCAATGATTTCAGAAATTCAGCTGCTAATCAGTTGCTCCGGAAGCCGTGCCTGCTCAGCCTCCTGCATCTGCTCCTGGACTCCAGGAGAGACGGGGAGAGGCCCCACCCGGGACGCCTCAGAGCAGATGGCAGCCAAGCTCCCTGTGGATGACTTCACTGGGGTAATTAGGCCTGATGAGGGGGCAGGGAGGCCTCCTTGCCGAGGTAATTAGCCAGGATAAATAAACTGAACCCTGCGTGGAGGTCTGGGAGGACAAGATATATATTAATATTAGTGGCTGCTGGTCATGAGCCCCTACTAAGCACAGGCCCTTTTACAAACCTTATTGTGGTTAATCTTGATTACAAGCCTGTGAGGCATGGGTTTTATGATCTCCATTTTACATTTAAAAACTAAAGCTCAGAAAATGCTAAAGCAACATGTCTAAAAATCACACCGGCTGTTCTCCGCAGCTTCCGTGTTCAAACCTTAGCCAGCCTGACTCAGAAGCCTGTGCTCTTTCTGGGGTGCCATGATGTCACTGGGGATCCCACTAGGTGTAGCCCTTTAACCATTATGAATCCACCCCCTGCTCTAGAACAGACAGTAAAATGGGCCTGAGCATATAAAGACAAATAAGACCTCACCCCTCATACCCAGGGGCTCATAATCTAGAGAATAAAACAAAAAGTAAAAGCAGAGATGTCAAGAATATTTACATTACCAAATGGGAGGTGCCTTCCCAGAGGTGGATAGTTACCTAGGTGATTTTTTTTTTTATTTACTTCCTTTCTGATGCCTCAAGGACCCTATAGGGCTATGAATAAATAACAAAATGTTTTTGAGATATTTCTTATAAGAAAGAAATGATAAAGACAGGAAAGGAAGAAGAAGAGAAAGGGAAAATTCATACCCACATGTTAGAGCAGGAACCCTCACATAGCTAAGATAGTACTCTGGTCAAAGCCAGTAAGATGCTGGGAGGGACAGCTACGATGAACCAGGGCTACTGTTTCCTTCCAGGGCTCAGAGAGATTTACAATAGAAAGAAATCACTCAGGTCAGGCATCTTCCCCTAGTATTTGACGGGCGGCTCCATGGCTCACCTTGCGCCTTCCCATTGCAATTACCTCCCTCCCCCGCCCCCCACTGAAAAGTAAAGATAAGATCTTAGGGGTAAGACTGGAAGTGGAGCAACTCCACACTCATACTGGCTTCAGGAAAGGTTGGCAGATCTGGACATGTGCGGGAATGTGCCAGGGGCTTTCTATGCTGAATAAACTGGGGAGCTAAAAAGTCTGTACGGTCCCTTTCCACTCTGAGGGTCCAAAGCTATGTAAGCTGATCCCATATACAGAAAAAGGTGGGAAAATATCCAACTAAGGCTTTGAAGTTATTATAAAACTGAACGAAGGACCAAAAATGAAAAGGTAAAGAAAATAACAGGCCAGTCTCATTTATGAGCATATTTATTGAACACTCATTATGCAGTAGTCACCGTTCTTAGAAGCAGTGAACAGCAGAACCAGAAATCCACACCCTCAAAGCACATACATTATAGTGGGAAGAGACAGACAGTCAGCACACACACAAAGAAATTTAATAAGATAATTTCAGATACTGATACATTCTAAGGAGAAAATAAAATAGGACGATGTTGAATAGAAGTATTGGGAAGCTACCTAACTAAAAAGCCCAGGAGAAGCAACTCTAAGAGGTGACATTTGAGCTGGATTGTGAATGACGAAAAAGAGGTAGCTCAGAAAAGATCTGGGAAAGACCATTATCCTATGACAGAAGCAAGCTGTTCAGGTCCAAAGCCAACATGTCTGGTTGTAGGGAACAAGGGGAAGTAGGAAGATAAAGAAAGGTATGAGCTAGATAATAAAGGGTCTTACAGGTCGGGGTAAGGAGTTTTATTTTATTCTTATCATGATGGGAAAGTATTAGATTTAGTGTTTAAGTAGAAGAGTGACAAGATCTGATTTATACTTTAGAAAGATAGTTCTGGGTGTGTAGAGTTTGAACTGAAAGAAAGAAGGCAGGGGAGCATGTTAAAAATTGTGAATACAATTTAGTACCTTAAAAATTAATCTCCCATGTAACTAAAAAATTAGGATTTAACAAATGATTATGATTACTGACTGATTATATAGATATTTCTATTTAGTTTCTAGGATATTAGAATAGCTAGAAGGAAATATCTGAAATTGTTGAACTGTAATACTTAATCTTTGATAATGATTATGTAACTATATAGCTTTTATCTTGTGACTGACCTTTATCCAGTGTATGCGTAGGTGAGCAATAAAATAAAGACAAAAATAATAACAATAGTGGTGGATAAGGGGTATGGGTTATTTGGGTTTTCTTTTTAATTTTTATTTCTTCTTTTAGAGTAATGAAAATGTTCGAAAATTAATTGTCTTGATGATTGTGCAACTATATGATGATACTGTGAGCCATTGATTGTTTACTTTGGATGGCTTATATGGTGTGTGAATATATCTCAATAAAATTGCATTAAAAAAAATTGGGGGCAGTGCAATGGTGGCTCAGTGGCAGAATTCTCACTTGCCATGCCAGAGACCCGGGTTTGATTCCCGGTGCCTGCCCATGTTAAAAAAAAAAAAAAAAATCTCCCATGATGAAGCAGGGTTTATCCCTTAGATAAGAGGATAGCTCAACACTAAGAAATTGATGAGCTTATCATTTCACAAGTTGTATACAACTAAAGCATATGATTATTTCAATAAGTACATTTAATAAAATTCAAATGCATTAAAAATAAAAACCATTTTAAAATGTGAAACTAGAACAAGTTGCTTCTCAACACAACAAAGAGGTTCTATTTTGGTTGTAAAAGACTAGAGGCCCAAAACAAAGATGCCCAACATTTCCATTATGGTTTTATCATTTCGTTTACTAAGCTCTGGACAATTCAATAAGATATGAAATATAAGTATGAAGTATCAGTTGGAAAGAGGAAAATTATATCATTCATGAGGAGTATGATTTATTTTCCTGCTGAGTCTCCAACCCTTGGCATTGGCCTACTATGTGCCAGATACTTCTCATATGCTACCTCACTGACTCACATAACACCTTAGAAGTTATATCTTTCATTTCATTTGATAAATCTAGATAAGGAACTTTCTAAGCTATTTAGCAGGAAAGCTGAGATATGAAGTTACTTCGTGATTGCAAAGACTGTATTCTTATCCCATGTTGCCAAAACATAAACGATAAAGCTAGAGGTTGTCAGCACTTCTTCTTTCCCAGGGTGCAAGAGCTGTGAACATTTCAGCAGGCCACTGGGATTAAGGTAGGATCTAGAGCTTGCCAGTACATCACAAGTCTTAGTGCCGAGGAAGGTGATATGGTGGCAGCTGCATCCTTCCCTGCATCCCATGGGCCATTCCCACAAGGAAGAGGGCCCAAAGCCTCAGCTGCTCAGCATGAAAATTCAGTATTTAAGTGTGAGATTAGCCCTTCCAGAGAATTACATTTTAAAAGAAGAGTATTTTTCCCCCAGATTTAATCTGTAGTTGGTTGAATTGTGTTGAGAATATTTTAACCATGAGAAGGATGGGTCTTTCTAGTTTCTCTTGACTCCTCCAAGCTACTGCCACAAGCTACTTCCTTTATGCCAGAAGAGGAGCAGAACACTGGCCCCCACCTTGCCCAGGAATGGCAGGTTTCTGTGTGGGGTGATGCAAAAAAAGAGCCCAGGCCCTTGAGATATGACGGAAACATGTAACCGGTCTCCTCAGACCAAGACAAGACTCAACCCCACATTCAGAGATGCTGAGAATTGTTCTGAATCAAGGAATTCTGCTGTCAGAAGCATCAAGTTCCTATTACAACCATGGAACTTTCTCTTTATACTTTGAATACCAACATCATAATACAGTATATCTCTCCACATTTTCAAATGAAACCCTGAAATCAAAGAAGGGATATGTAAGAACTATCACTGCTTTAAGATAGAGTGGGCTTATATCTCTCTTGTATTTTCCCCACTACTCTTGAAATTGCCAGTGTCATGGGCAACAGGCAGTTCACCAGTTACCTTACATCTGCCTGAATCCAAAGTTGGTGAGACCAAACTGGCCTCTTCCTAGTTGCCAGTGATTTCAGAGATTTTTCACTTTTCTTTGGAAATTTTCTTTCCTCCCATCCTAAATAACACAATGCTCACCTGAAAGCAGCCTCTGCACCCTGGTTTTTCTTCCATTTCAGCCCTCTAGCATGGAGAGAGAAATGAGGAGCTTAGAGGACACGAAGAGAAGGAAAGAAAAAGGGGTAGGGAAAGGAGGAATATCTGAAGAAAGGCCAAAAGGATGCCAGTCAAAGGCTCTGAATCCACAGGGTGGTGGCACCTGCTGCCAGCTTTGTGCCTTCAAAGGATGGTTCCTAGGAGAACGTTCTCTGTCATTGCATGAAAAATCTGTTGCTGTACCAGAAGGGCCAACATGTTGTCTCAATTCATATTTCAGCCAAAGAGCTGGGCACTGAGGAATGTGGTACTTCACTGCCCTGGAATTACGGGTAAATTTGCCCTTAGGGAGACTTCCTGTTTCCTCCTGATCAAAGCTTGCTGAGAAGGATGAAAGGTTAGAGGACAGTCAGCAAAGCTCAATGGCTCCCGTAATCCCCCTCCAGCACCCTGGACAGCTCCCTGAACAGCTCCCTGCAAGAGAGCAACCCATGCCTTCCAGGGGTTTGCAACAAACTATGTAGTTGGCCTTTCTTGGGATTTCAGTATATACACAATAAAGACAGACTTCAAGAAATAAATTTGGAGCCACTTAACCCACAGGCAGAATTCTACACAACACCGAGGCCCTTTAGACATGTCTCCCACATCCCCCTTTGAGTTGCCTGTTTATTATTTATCACAAGATATTTCTCAGCAGCAGAACAGTAAATGGTGAGTAAACATCTGAAAATGGGTATAAAATCCTGTAAATCACAACTCCACACAGGCAACCATCAGCGATGGGATACTCCTCCCTTCACGGCTGTGGACACTGTAGCAGTATTCCATTTATACCCGAGTCAACTGCTCAAATGCTGCATAGTAAGATGCAGAGTGATTTTTCCTAGGTAGTGTCACTTTGCCCCTCCTCACTTTATTTGCAATGTTCCTGATCTGTGCCAGATTCTGCATTCAGTGTGTCAGGACCTGAAAATGGTCCCTACCTTCTGGAAGCTCACAATTCATAAGCAAGAGGCAGGAAGCTGACACCAAACTGAATTCTTTGCTCTCTGAGGGACTCAGTTTCCCCTTCATTCTGTCTCCTACCAACAGCATGCCTCCTAAATTGCATTTTCCTTGTACAGCAGCCAGTCTCTGAATCTGAGATGAGCTCAGCCATGGATTACTGCTCAGTGTTACTGATGATCCTCCAGGAGGATCCATTTAGCACCACCACGTGCTTATAGGCCAGAGATATGAGGTTTTGGTCATGGTTGAAGATAGATTTATTGAGTTTCAGTATTACCTTCATGTCATAATATTGCTGCACCTGCACAGCCAGCCAACTCCACTGTCACAGCTGTTTCCAGTTTCCTATGACTCAAGGCACAATGTGCCAATATACCTCACACCTGACATTTCACACTTCAGGTCTCTTGCATCCCACCTTCCATATTGCAGACCCACTGATCCCACTGAGCCCCTGAGCACATGCTCTGGCCAGCTCACAAGACTTCTACTGCAGGCATGCAGGGAATGTATGCCCCATCAAGGCTATAGGATCAGATTCCCGGGCAACACAACTTGGGAATGTAATGGATTTAAGGCCCCTTGAAGGAGAACTTTGAACAATGAGAGGAAGATAGAAGAGAACTAGTGGAACCGTTTTTCTCCCTTCCTCCTCCTACAGAATGATTCCATAGACCTCCAGAGACCTCCCATTTGACTGAGCATAGCCATGCTTTTTGGTAAAATGGTACCCAGTTTGGTAGCATGCATTTTTGTATTTGCTTTTTCTCCTTTCTTGTCTCGTTTCCCCTTTTCCCTTACTCTTGTTTCCCCAGGATTGCACTCCTGCATCCCTACAAAATATGATGAACTCATAGGTTTTGCCTCAGGCTCTATTTCTTAGGGAACCCAGGCTGACAATTCTTATCCATAAATGATCAAAACTAACTTCCGCACAGCCTTGTATTCACCCTGCTCAGTCAGTCTCTTCAAAACCTGCTTCAGGCTTTGCCTCAAAGCCGATTCCAAGCCAAATGGAAGGGAGAGAAAGACCAGAAGGAACTTCTCAGAGGAGGTAACAAGAGAAGGTGAAGAAAGTTTAATTTTTGATAAATTGAATGATATCCTTCATCAGCTTGGAGGGGACAGAGCAGATAGCAAGCCCATCTTTGGCTGTGAGTCCCTAGCTGAGAAGGAAAGAAGTGTGTCCCAAGCTCTGAAAGCTAGCTTATGACTTACAAACACACACAACATGCGCATATGCATGCAGACACACACACACTCATACACACACAAAGCCATCCCAAGTTTCCTGGAGAGAGTGATGGTATATGTGAAGGAATTGGGCATGGAACTATGAGGTTTCCTTCACTCTGGAGCACCACAAGGAGCTTCCCAGTTGGCCTGCTATGGAGCAACATCAACCTTATGGCATGCCTGGGACTTCGCCACAAAGTAAATAAAATTGTTCCTTTCCTTAAGGAGCTGACATCTCAGGAGAGTGTATCAGACTGCAAAATTAACTATCCTTTTTGCAAACACCCCTAACCTACCAAAACTGTTTCAGACCCACATTCTTAACAAGTTCCCCTTGAGACAAATGGCCTTTCTTTACAATCAACAGTCTGATAGGGTAAGGTGTTATTATTAATCCATTAAATAGCCAGTTGAATGAAGGCTAAGGTGAAGGGCCATGATTGCAATATGAACTATTTTTAAAACAGTTCTTATGTACCTGCCACATACAAACACTGGACTAGGGATAAAAATACAAAGATGAATGAGACCCAGATCCTGACTTCAAAAGTTTGTCTATTCCAGGGCACTAACACATTCACAGTTTTAATATAATGTGGTATCATACTAGAAATGCATATGGGGGTTCAGGGAATGATGAGCTGAGCCTTGAAGAATGTATACCAGGAAATCTGGTAAGTGAAGGTGATCTAAGCAAATGGCAAGATGCAAAAATTTGGAGGTATTAAACCATTCTAAAATCTCCTGCCAAAAATTCCTTCAAATATTCTTCATTCTGAAGCCCCTTGCTGCAGTTATTCTTGCTGCCATCAACACCAGCCACACCCCACAATGGCATAATATGGGCACCTCCACATCTATTAGAGGTACTACTTATGTCTGGCCTTCTCCCCAAAAGCCTTCATGAGTATTTGCAATGCTTGTTGTTAAACGGAACAGTGGATTTGGTCAGGGAAATATGTGAAAAGAGGCCTCCCACATTTCCACCAGGAAAAGTTAATGCCAGTCCAAGAGTAGGAGAAAGTGGGAAAGGCAGGAGATTGGAACATGTGCAATGTGAAAGAAAAGAAAATCCTAAGGGATTGACTGGGAAGTTCACCAGGTAACTTTCTGAGAAGGTTAGAAAGTTCTATATCATGATAGCAATGTGGGTTACAGAAGCATATTAGTTTGCCAAAATTGAATAATTTAGGTGTTATGCATTTCAATGCACATAAATTTTACCTAAAGATCTGTACTAATACAATAATGAAATGGAGTGGGTAAGGAGTAGGTAGAGGAATGGAAGAAACAAGAATGGCAGAATGTTAATAATTGCTAAAGCTATATGATTTATACATATACTATTCTGTTTACTGTGTATAAGTAAAGACTGTATTCTTTGTGATGTGTGACCACTGAAATCTCTGTTCTTTTAGCTTGGTGGTAAGCTAGTGATTTGCTAGATATTTCCTTAAGCATCTGAAGGCAAAAAGAAAACAATACACTCCCAATCTTTAAAGATTTTCCCTGTGTTGGAGCATTCCTTCAATGTTTACTTATGCTTTATACAATTCTGCTTTCACCTTTGCCGCATACTTGTATGGAGCTTAAAGGTCAGATACAGGTGAATTCTTAGAGTCTTCTCTGGTGTTTTCTGAGCATACATCCAGCCCCAGGCATGCACATGGCCTTCTAGAGTCCCAGGTACATGTGGGCGCTTTTCAAAGCCCTTATTCCCCAATGTATCTCTTTCCCTAGCCTCTTCCACCCCAGGCCTTTTAGTCTGTCCACTGCTTGTCTGACTATTATCCTTTGTTCCAGACAGCTGTGCAACCATCCAGAAGCCACTGAGGCCATGAGAAAGCTCCAAGGCAGATGGAACAAAGGCAAACTCTTGAACTACACTTCAGGGAGCCACCAGCCACATCAAAACACAAGTCACAGTTCTTTGAAAATAAGGTCCATATTGCTCCCTGTAGTACTGGCAAGCTGCACCAGGAATGTGTATTTTTGTCTTCACAGCCACCACTGAGTTGAAGAGCAGAGGATGGTAAGCAGGTAAATTAAATTGCCACAGAGTTCTCACCAAAATTCAGCATCTTCTAAGTATTTCCCTGATTGCTGTAAAACTTTTTATTAGATTCCGGAGTTCCCAAAAAGTTGTTCTAACCTTTTTTAATCATTACTTTAGTGGAGAGATGGAGTTTGGAGTACCCTACTCTGCCATTTTTGATGCTGTTACATCTGTTTAGTCTGTATGTTTCCATTTTTTTGTAATTAAAAAGTTTTTGTAAAAACCGGCAGCAGCCAGCCCGCCCGCCCTCCTCTCCCCTCTTTGTCCACCAGCCCAGCACGTGGCACCCACGCCCCGCAGCAGCCAGCCCGCCCGCCCTCCTCTCCCCTCTTTGTCCGCCAGCCCAGCGCACGGCGCCCACGCCCCGCAGCAGCCAGCCCGCCTGCCCTCCTCTCCCCTCTACCCCTTCCTGCTCCGGCGGCTCTCCAACCACCACCGTGCCCTCTTCCGCCTTCACTGGCTCCTCCACCACCGGCCTCGACAGCCTTGCGACCTTCACCTTTCCTCCTCCAGAACAGCTACTGGGGGAGTGGAGACAATACAGAGCAGCTCCCGGAGCCACAACGGAGATCAAAGGTACGGCGTACCCCATCCTGGAACAGCTGACTGTCTGGGAGAACCAGCTCTGGTGAGATCGCCGAGGGGCACGGGCTTTCCCAGGCGGGACGGCAAGCGGCCGGAGTCCCTCCCTTCCTCCTTCCCAGGCCAGCTGGCAGAATTGGGCAGACGGTCCCCGTGGGCCGCGGCGGCTGGCGCCCCCACCACGCGAGGCCCCCCGGACCAACTGAGAGAGTTGGGTCGGAAATCCCCAGACTGCGGAGAATGGTGACCGGGGGGTCCCTTCCAAACACGTGACTCCCCGGTCCGGCTGGGAACAGTGCACTCTTCCGGGTTGCGAGAGCTGGTGCCCTCCAGCCACGCTTGGAGCCCCGGGCCAACAGGAAATTCGGTCGGGCGCTTTCCCGTGCTGCGGCGGCCGGCGACCCTCCCCGCGTTCGGACCCCCAGGCCGGCTGGCACTCTTCCAAGATGCTTCGGCTGCCGAACCTCCCCTACGGCGAGAGTTTTCCAAAGTTAAAGGACCCACAGAAACTTTCACTGGTGGAACCCATAGACAAACGTGTGCCACGAGCGCCACCTACAGGGCAGGATAAGAAAAACAGAACCCAGAGATTTCACAGAAAAATCTTTCAACCTGTGGGGTCCAACACCCAGGGAAATCTGACTAAATGCCCAGACGCCAGCAGAAGATAACGGATCACGCTCAGAAAATTGAAAATCTGGCCCAGTCAAAGGAACAAACCAATAGTTCAAATGAGATACAGTAGCTGAAACAACTAATGCTGAATATACGAACAGAAATGGAAAACCTCTTCAAAAACGAAATCGATAAATTGAGGGAGGATATGAAGAAGACATGGGCTGATCAAGAAGAAGAAACTGAAAAAACAAATCACAGAGACTATTGCTTCGCCGCGTATCTCCCAGCGAGCTGAAAACGCTTTGGTAGCTTTTGAGCAGCTTTTAAGATGTCGGAAATGTCTGTACTATCCGAGCTGTATGAAGAGAGCAGTGACCTGCAGATGGATGTGATGCCTGGTGAGAATGAACTTCCGCAGATGGAGGTAGGCAGCGGGAGCCGGGAGCCATCCCCGAGTCCCTCCCGCGACGGGGCCCCGCCACAGCTCGAGGAGGAAGGCCCAATGGAGGAGGAGGCCCAGCCAATGGCGGAGCGTGAGGGGAAATGGGGCCTTGCGAACGGTCCCAACGCTGGGGACCAGCCAGGCCAGCTCGCGGCCCCAGACTTCGAGAGCGAGGATGAGGGTGAGGAATTTGACGACTGGGAGGACGATTACGACTATCCAGAAGAGGAGCAGCTGAGTGGTGCAGGCTACAGAGTGTCAGCGGCCCTCGAAGAAGCCAACAAGATGTTTCTGAGAACATCCAGAGCAAGAGAAGGAGCCCTAGATGGAGGGTTTCAGATGCATTATGAGAAGACCCCGTTTGATCAGTTGGCTTTCATCGAAGAGCTCTTTTCCCTGATAGTGGTCAATCGTCTGACCGAAGAACTCGGCTGTGATGAGATTATCGACAGAGAGTAGTTAAAAGCTGTTAGAAGAGGAGGAAACTACTCGAGGAGAGACCCAACATTCCACTGCCTTTGGGGTTCATTCCAGATAGTTCCGTACCTGTGAAAAACTTGATCTTCAGAAAAAAATCTGTTTTTGTTTTTGCTTTGCAGAATAGAGAATAGGGCAGTGACTGCACAGTTCGAATAAAAGGAAAAAGGATCTGAGGACTGTTGAAACCTCTTTTCAAGAATGTCCCTGTAACACCTATGCCTCTGACTTTGTTGTTGATCCCAGATTATATTCCCTGCATTGGGGGAATCTTTCCCGTCAGCTTCACAGTAAGGAATGGTTTTGCAAGAGTAAGTCATGACCAAGACAGACTGTGAACAAAGAGCCCACTGTGTTAACTGTGTTTTGAGAAAAAATATAAGCAAAATGTCCATCTTAGGACACAAGATGTCTTTGAGTTATCTGGACTGGAAGCCTATTGAGAAAACTTTGAAAATTCCAACTTTGTGATCCATTCAAGTTATGGTTGTCAAAGGCTAACTTATTTGGTGTAAGATAGAGTTTTCAGTTTCCAAACAGGATGAACAAATCCAAAAAGAAATAGATATCAAATATGCTGTATCTTAAAATGTATTTCAAAGAGCATCTGAAATTTTGTTTATACTTGTATCTTGGTCATTTATAAAGCTATGAACTATAATTCAAGAGAATCCATTGTCATGGCCATCAAAGAAACTAAGACCAACTAAAAATTAAGATGCACTTAATAATGTTTCAAATGTAAACACTAAAATGTATGTGAAAGTACAAAGAAAACAAACTTATTTCTAGCACCCTTACATATTAGGGAAAATTTTTGTTTTGCTCCCTCTGTTTTTCATTTAACTTGACAGGCAAAAGATTAGTTGAACTTCATATTATAAGAAATGTTATGGAAATTGTCAATAAAAGGAAAGCTGTACATCTTGAACTAAAGAAAAGACTTTATGAACAATTTTGCCATCAACATTTAAATGTTTTAAACCTGCCCAGAAATCCACTTGAGTATTTGATGTTTCCCTCAGTCTCCTCCTCTAATTAAGCTTGTTATTCGTTATGCACCAGCATTCGAGGTAATAAAATTTCTTGTTCTGTCAAAAAAAAAAAAAAACAAATCACAGAGATTATGGAAGTGAAGGATAAAGTAGAAAAGATGGAAAAAACAATGGATACCTACAATGATAGATTTAAAGAGACAGAAGATAGAATTAGTGATTTGGAGGATGGAACATCTGAATTCCAAAAAGAAACAGAAACTATCAGGAAAAGAATGGAAAAATTTGAACAGGGTATCAGGGAACTCAAGGACAATGTGAACCACACAAATATACGTGTTGTGGCTGTCCCAGAAGGAAAAGAGAAGGGAAAAGGAGGAGAAAAACTAATGGAAGAAATTATCACTGAAAATTTCCCAACTCTTATGAAAAACCTAAAATTACAGACCCAAGAAGTGCAGTGCACCCCAAAGAGATTAGACCCAAATAGGCGTTCCCCAAGACACTTACTAGTTAGAATGTCAGAGGTCAAAGAGAAAGAGAGGATCTTGAAAGCAGCGAGAGAGAAGCAATCCATCACATACAAGGGAAACCCAATAAGACTATGTGTAGATTTCTCAGCAGAAACCATGGAAGCTAGAAGACAGTGGGATGATATATTTAAGTTACTAAAAGAGAAAAACTGCCAACCAAGACTCCTATATCCAGCAAAATTGTCCTTCAAAAATGAGGGAGAAATTAAAACATTCTCAGACAAAAAGTCACTGAGAGAATTTGTGACCAAGAGACCAGCTCTGCAAGAAATACTAAAGGGAGCACTAGAGTCAGATACAAAAAGACAGAAGAGAGAGGTATGGAGAAGAGGGTAGAAAGAAGGAAAGTCAGATATGATATATATAATACAAAAGGCAAAATGGTAGAGGAAAATATTATCCAAACAGTAATAACTCTAAATGTTAATGGACTGAATTCCCCAATCAAAAGACATAGACTGGCAGAATGGATTAAAAAACAGGATCCTTCTATATGCTGTCTACAGGAAACACATCTTAGACCCAAAGATAAACATAGGTTGAAAGTGAAAGGTTGGGAAAAGATATTTCATGCAAATAACAACCAGAAAACACCAGGAGTGGCTATACGAATATCCAACAAATTAGACTTCAAATGTAAAACAGTTAAAAGAGACAAAGAAGGACACTATCTACTAATAAAAGGAACAATTAAACAAGAAGACATAACAATCATAAATATTTACGCACTGAACCAGAATGCCCCAAAATACGTGAGGAATACACTGCAAACACTGAAAAGGGAAATAGACACATATACCATAATAGTTGGAGACTTCAATTCACCACTCTCATCAATGGACAGAACATCTAGACAGAGGATCAATAAAGAAATAGAGAATCTGAATATTACTATAAATGAGCTAGACTTAACAGACATTTATAGGACATTACATCCTACAACAGCAGGATACACCTTTTTCTCAAGTGCTCATGGATCATTCTCAAAGATAGACCATATGCTGGGTCACAAAGCAAGTCTTAACAAATTTAAAAAGATTGAAATCATACACAACACTTTCTCGGATCATAAAGGAATGAAGTTGGAAATCAATAATAGGCGGACTGCCAGAAAATTCACAAATACATGGAGGCTCAACAACACACTCTTAAACAACAAGTGGGTCAAAGAAGAAATTGCAAGAGAAATTAGCAAATACCTCGGGGCGAATGAAAATGAAGACACAACATATCAAAACTTATGGGACGCAGCAAAGGCAGTGCTAAGAGGGAAATTTATTGCCCTAAATGCCTTTATCAGAAAAGAAGAAAAGGCAAAAATGCAGGAATTAACTGTTCACTTGGAAGAACTGGAGAAAGAACAGCAAACTAATCCCAAAGCAAGCAAAAGGAAAGAAATAACAAATATTAGAGCAGAAATAAATGAAATTGAAAACATGAAAACAATAGAGAAAATCAATAAAACCAGAAGTTGGTTCTATGAGAAAATCAATAAGATTGATGGGCCCTTAGCAAGACAAAAAGAAGAAGAGAGAGGATGCAAATAAATAAGATCAGAAATGGAAGAGGAGAAATAACTACTGACCTCACAGAAATAAAGGAGATAATAACAGGATACTATGAACAACTTTACGCTAATAAATACAACAATTTAGATGAAATGGACGGGTTCCTGGAAAGACATGAACAACCAACTTTGACTCAAGAAGAAATAGATGACCTCAACAAACCAATCACAAGTAAAGAGATTGAATTAGTCATTCAAAAGCTCCCTAAAAAGAAAAGTCCAGGACCAGACGGCTTCACATGTGAATTCTATCAAACATTCCAGAAAGAATTAGTACCAACTCTCCTCAAACTCTTCAAAAAAATCGAAGTGGAGGGAAAACTACCTAATTCATTCTATGAAGCCAACATCACCCTCATACCAAAACCAGGCAAAGATATTACAAAAAAAGAAAACTACAGACCAATCTCTCTAATGAATATAAATGCAAAAATCCTCAATAAAATTCTAGCAAATCGTATCCAACAACACATTAAAAGAATTATACACCATGACCAAGTAGGATTCATCCCAGGTATGCAAGGATGGTTCAACATAAGAAAATCAATTAATGTAATACACCACATCAACAAATCAAAGCAGAAAAATCACATGATCATCTCAATTGATGCAGAGAAGGCATTTGACAAGATTCAACATCCTTTCCTGTTGAAAACACTTCAAAAGATAGGAATACAAGGGAACTTCCTTAAAATGATAGAGGGAATATATGAAAAACCCACAGCTAATATCATCCTCAATGGGGAAAAATTGAACACTTTCCCCCTAAGATCAGAAACAAGACAAGGATGTCCACTATCACCACTATTATTCAACATTGTGTTGGAAGTTCTAGCCAAAGCAATTAGACAAGAAAAAGAAATACAAGGGATCAAAATTGGAAAGGAAGAAGTAAAACTACCACTGTTTGCAGATGATATGCTACTATACGTAGAAAACCCAGAAAAATCCACAACAAAATTACTAGAGCTAATAAATGAGTACAGCAAAGTAGCAGGTTACAAGATCAACATTCAAAAATTTGTAGCTTTTCTATACACTAGTAATGAACAAGCTGAGGGGGAAATCAAGAAACGAATCCCATTTACAATCGCAACTAAAAGAATAAAATACCTAGGAATAAATTTAACCAAAGAGACAAAAAACCTATATAAAGAAAACTACAAAAAACTGCTAAAAGAAATCACAGAAGACCTAAATAGATGGAAGGGCATACCGTGTTTATGGATTGGAAGACTAAATATAATTAAGATGTCAATTCTACCTAAACTGATCTACAGATTCAATGCAATACCAATCTAAATCCCAACAACTTATTTTTCAGAATTAGAAAAACCAATAAGCAAATTTATCTGGAAGAGCAGGGTGCCCCGAATTGCTAAAAACATCTTGAGGAAAAAAAACGAAGCTGGAGGTCTCGCGATGCCGGACTTTAAGGCATATTATGAAGCCACAGTGGTCAAAACAGCATGGTATTGGCATAAAGACAGATATATCGACCAATGGAATCGAATAGCGTGCTCAGATATAGACCCTCTCATTTATGGACATTTGATCTTTGATAAGGCAGTCAAGCCAACTCACCTGGGACAGAACAGTCTCTTCAATAAATGGCGCCTAGAGAACTGGATATCCATATGGAAAAGAATGAAAGAAGACCCGTATCTCACACCTTATACAAAAGTTAACTCAAAATAGATCAAAGATCTAAACATCCGGTCTAAGACCATAAAACAGTTAGAGGAAAATGTAGGGAGATATCTTATGAATCTTACAACTGGAGGCGGTTTTATGGACCTTAAACCTAAAGCAAGATCACTGAAGAAAGAAAGAAATAAATGGGAGCTCCTCAAAATTAAACACTTTTGTGCATCAAAGAACTTCATCAAGAAAGTAGAAAGACAGCCTACACAATGGGAGATAATATTTGGAAATGACATATCAGATAAAGGTCTAGTATCCAGAATTTATAAAGAGATTGTTCAACTCAACAACAAAAAGACAGCCAACCCAATTACAAAATGGGAAAAAGACTTGAACAGACACCTACCAGAAGAGGAAATACGGATGGCCAAGAGGCACATGAAGAGATGCTCAATGTCCCTGGCCATTAGAGGAATGCAAATCAAAACCACAATGAGATATCATCTCACACCCACCAGAATGGCCATTATCAACAAAACAGAAAATGACAAGTGCTGGAGAGGATGCGGAGAAAGAGGCACACTTATCCACTGTTGGTGGGAATGTCAAATGGTGCAACCACAGTGGAAGGCAGTTTGGCGGTTCCTCAAAAAGCTGAATATAGAATTGCCATACGACCCAGCAATACCATTGCTAGGTATCTACTCAAAGGACATAAGGGCAAAGACACAAACGGATATTTGCACACCAATGTTTATAGCAGCGTTATTTACAACTGCAAAGAGATGGAAACAGCCAAAATGTCCATCAACAGAAGAATGGCTAAACAAACTGTGGTATATACATACGATGGAATATTATGCAGCTTTAAGACAAGATAAACTTATGAAGCATGTAATAACATGGATGGACCTAGAGAATATTATGCTGAGTGAGTTCAGCCAAAAACTGAAGGACAAATACTTATGGTCCCACTGATGTGAACGGACATTCGAGAATAAACTTGAAATATGTCACTGGTAACAGAGTCCAGCAGGAGTTAGAAACAGGGTAAGATAATGGGTAATTGAAGCTGAAGGGATACAGACTGTGCAACAGGACTAGATACAAAAACTCAAAAATGGACAGCACAATAATACCTAATTGTAAAGTAATCATGTTAAAACACTGAATGAAGCTGCATCTGAGCTATAGGTTTTTGTTTTGTTTTGTTTTGTTTTGTTTTGATTTTACTATTATTACTTTTATTTTTTTCTCTATATTAACATTCTATATCTTTTTCGGTTATGTTGCTAGTTCTTCTAAACCAATGCAAATGTACTAAGAAATGATGATCATGCATCTATGTGATGATGTTAAGAATTAATGATTGCATATGTAGAATGGTATGATCTGTAAATGTTGGGTTAATTTCTTTTTTTCCGTTAATTAAAAAAAAAAAAAAAAAGAGAAGGGATAATTGGAGCTGAAGGGATACAGACTGTACAACGGGACTGGATATAAAAACTCAGAAATGGACAGCACAATACTACCCAATTGTAATGCAATTATGTTAAAACACTGAATGAAGCTGCATGTGAGGTATAGGTTTTTTGTTTTTGTTTTTTTTGTTTTTTTCTTTCTATTATTGTTTTAATTCTTATTCTGTTGTCTTTTTATTTCTTTTTCTAAATCGATGCAAATGTACTAAGAAATGATGAATATGCAACTATGTGATGTTATTAAGAATTACTGATTGTACATGTAGATTGGAATGATTTCTAATTGTTTTGTTAATTCTTTTTTTAATTAATAAAAAAAAAAGAAAAAAAAAAACTAACTGGAAGAATATAGGTTTTTCTTCTTCCCAATTCTGTGCATTCTCTCTTCGTTCTCTCTGTTCTTGACAAAGAGAAGAAAATGGGAAACTGCAGACCGATAAGCACATCTGCTATTCTGAGGACTACTTGCGGCTAAAAGGACCTGTTTTTGTTGTTTTCATCAGTGTGGATGTTACTCCCTCCCATCCCCAGACTTCACCTGCCCCCGGGCAGATAGGCACCTAAAGGATTAGGGCTTTCTCCTCCTGAACACACTAGAAGAAAACCATTTCAAACAGACATGTATACTGCTAAGCAGCTGAACACCTTGCAATGCTTTCTCTTACCTTTGCATTTTTCGTTTCATCATTTTAGAGAATGTTTCAGGCCACCTAGAGGGAATTCTGTGATACAAGCAGATCTCCATGTGCTTGTTTTCCCTAAACCAGACTTATGGTGACACCTGGCAGCTGAATGATTTGGGAAAAACAACTTCTGTCACACCTCCCTGCACTCCACTAGCCCAGGGAATCATTAGTGATTTCAGAAATGGTGGCATTGCCCATTATTTTCACAGAACTATGGGGAATGTGAAACTCTGTAATCTCTCCTTTTCTTCTATCCAGTTTCTCAATCTCATTTCAGAGGAACAAGATGGGAGAGCATTCCCTCTCACTTTTAATGATTTGTTAATGTACAACTCTTTACATCATGCCACTCAAATGCCAAAAGAAAGCTTAAATGTCTCCTCACTGTCAGCAAATTAAGTCCTATGTCTTTTTAAATGTAAACAGTCTGAACCAGGCCTATTTTTCTATTCCCATTTCACACTGCATAGAATAATATGATATAGGCAAAACAATTACCATCTGTTCTGATTTGAGAGGATTTATGCACCCTAGAAAAGCTGTGTTTTAATCCTAATCCCATTTTGTAAAGGCAGCCATTTCTTCTAATTCCTATTCAGTACATTATGTTGGAAACTTTAGTTAGATTATCTCCATGGAGATGTGACACACCCAATTGTCAGTATTAACCTTTGATTAGAGGGAGATATGACTCCACCCATTCCAGGTGTGTCTTGATTAGTTTCCTGGAATCCTTTAAAAGAGGAAGGATTTTGGAGAAAGCTTCAGACCACAGAACCACAAAGCAGAGAGTCCACCAGTCAGCAACTTTTGGAGATGAAGGAAAATGCCTCCCGGGAGCTTCATGAAACAAGAGGCCTGGAGAGGAAGCTAGCAGACCACGCAGTGTTCGTCATGTGCCCTTCCACTTGAGAGAGAAACCCTGAACTTCATCGTCTTTCTTGAGCCAAGGTATCTTTACCTGGATGCCTTAGACTGGACATTTCTATAGACTTGTTTTAATTGGGACATTTTCTCAGCCTTAGAACTGTAAACTTGCAATGTATTAAATTCTTTTTAAAAGCCATTCCGTTTCGGGTATATTGCATTCTGGCAACTAGCAAACTAGAACACCATCCATTTTCTGAACTTAGTAATCAATATCCCTCTTCTGTGATTTTATTCATGCCATCCCTTCCACCTCAAGAACCCTCTCACCCTGTTGTTCCTACTGAATAACAAACATCCTTCTGGAGTCAATGCAAATGTCATGTGTCCCTCACCCTTGACCAACTCAGAGCACACTTTCTTCTTTATCCCCATCGCACACTGGGGACGCCATACTTACTAGATTTCATACTCTACATCCTATTACAGTTATCGATCAGTGCATCTGTCTCTTTCACTGCGTAAAAGTTTCTTGAGGGTAGAAAAGATGGTAGAGTCACTTTCGTATGTACGAGGCACTCAGTAATGTCTGTCTGAATGAACGTTATGTGAAAGGAGAAAGAAACAACATGCCAGTCATTTCTCTTGGCAGGAGCAGCCCCCAAGTAAAACTAAACCAATATCTGTCTCCTTGCATATGCTCTAGTTAGTGCCTTGAACTTCCCCAGTTTAGTTCCCCAATCTAAATTTTGACTAGTCAATATATTGCTTATGGAATTGACTGATCAGCACCTAAGGGAATAGAAAAGCTCCATTCCAGATACACTAGCTCTTCCTTTACTAATTATCTTCAATGTCTCCTGAACAAATTGCTCAGTAATCAGTAACTTCATCCTCTCCAGACAGCCTAGGTCTAACCTAAGATGTCTGAAAAACAGCCCCTTCTTTTCCCACCTCCAGCAGGAATAAGAGGGCAATAACTAGGACTGAGAAGCGGGTCTTAACACTAAGTGGGTTTAACGCACAGAAACAAAGGCTGCAAAAGTTCAAAGGAACCTCTCTATGTGGTCCAATGCCCTTATTTTACACTTAAGGAAAATGAAGACCATAGAAGGTGGAGCCATTTCCCCAAGGTCAAGTGTTTCCTAATAGATAGAAATGCGACTGGAACTTTGGAGTCCTGATTCCCAGAACTGTTTTTACTATTAATTATGCCAGTGTTTTCCCAAATCTGCTTAAGCACACAGATCGCCTAGCGTTTTTGTTAAGAAGAATCATAAAAACTTTGTTATCACTGGATTATGGAAGATTAGAATGCAATCCAAAAGGTGGCTGAGGTTTCATGCTTAGGTGATCAGAAAAGGAGAAAAGCTTTAACAGAAGTAGAGAAATAGCAGGTTGAGGGTGGAATTGCAGAGGGTGGGTGGGAAAAAAAATCAGTTTTAGAAACATTCACTGCTACAAACTAAGCACCATACTTGACACTGCATGCAACACAGAAGTGCAACAGTGTTTCATCATCTAATTGGAGAAACTAGACTAGGGCATGCCACCCCAGTGGCTTAGAATTAAGCACTACTAGCATTGAAGGAGAGAAAATTACCGTGATTAGTAAATTATTTAGTAAAGGCTTCTTGGAGGAAGAAATGCCTGAGCCAGACTTGAGGGGAAAGCAGGATTAAAGGGATGAAGCACAGGGGTGAGGAGCAAAGGCAATTCGGAGAAGGAACCATTCACAGGGGTATTTGAGAAAAGCTGTCATCAATTAAGGGTTCAGGGAGATTTGAGAAAAAATGTTAGTCAAAACAGGTAAGTAAATTATGTTTCTCTCTAGTGGTCTCTTCTACCACCCTCTTCCTGGTGCTACTTACATACCTCGGCACACTCACTTCCCCACCCAGCAAGGTGCCCTATGTCTGCTCACTGCAATGCCCCGCTTGACTCTGTCCTGATTTAGACAACACATATCCTCAACCTTCTCCATCTCTTCCCAACTCCCAGCAGAAACCATGCCCACTCCATGTCTGATACCTGCTGGCCTTGCAAATGACTAGCTGATTAAACTAATCATAAAAAGTGTCAATGCAAGAGAGTAGCTCGGTATATTATTCCAATAATAGTAATTCATTAACACTGAAAACTTACTATGTGCCAAACGAATGACACATATCTAATTTAGTACTCACAACTCAGTACTAAGTATTATCTGTATTTAACAGAAGAGTAAACTGGATGTGGTAGGTAAAATTATGCCCCTCATCCCAAAGATGTCTACCTCCTAATCCCTGGAACCTATGAATATGTTGCTTTGTATGTCAAAAAAGACTTTGCAGGTGTGATTACATTAAGGATCTTGAGGTGGGGAAATTATCCCAGATTCACTGAGTGGGCCCAAGGTCAGGAGTCCTTATAAGGAGGGTAAAAGTCAAAGCAGTGATGTGATGATATAAGCAGAGGTTGGAGTGATGTTCCTTGAAGATGAAGTGAGGGGGGCCATGACCCAAGGAATGCAGGCAACCTCTAAAAGCTAAAAAGGGCAAGAAAACCGATTCTCCCCAAAAGTCTTCAGAAGAAACACAATTCTGCCAACACCTTGGTTTTAGTTCATAAGATCCATTTCAGGATTCTGGGGAAGAGGGTGGAGTAGGGCTTCAGTACTCAGTCTTCCTACCAAAACAACTATTAAGCAGACAGAAACTGTCTACAACAACTATATTAAAACACCAGAGGTCAGAAGAACACTGTACAGCATCCAGGGAAGAGCAGAAGGAAGAGACTGAACAATTATGGTACAGAACTATAGATTGTCTCTCCACGTGAGGCAGCTTCCCCATTATTGTGGCATGCTACCAGGGATCAGTCCCTGTCAAGTGGCTGGCAACAGGAAGGGTCATAAAAACTTTTTTTCCCAAGAACAGAGGTGACCACGAAAAATCATTGATCATGACTTTTGATTAGCAAATTCAGATCACTAGGTCCTGGCTCTAAGGGCAGCTATTGTTTAAACCTAACCCAGACAAAGGTGGCAGCAGACATTGTTTCAACCTTCCCCAGACAGGGGCAGAAGCTGTGAAGATTTAAAGACCCAGCACTTCCTCAGGGCTGTGGGGGACAGTTAGCTGAAGGGCTGCATTTGCAGAACAGGCCAGGAAAGCTGAGTTTTGAGGGAGCTGTTGGATAAGACTTTAGTGTGTCCTGCCCAATCCCCTTCTAGGCATACTTTGGAGTCAGTCTGCTCCCGATTTATAGGTTCCTGGCCCTGGACCAACTTAGGAAAATACTCTTGGAGTGACCCTCCTCCCAGAATTTGCCCTCCAAGCAAAAGCAGCAGGAGACAATGAAAGGAGTGTGAAAAAACTGTGAAGGTGCACAGTCTGTGACAAAGGCTTGCCAGGTTCAAATACCTGGGAGAGTCCGTCTGTCTTCTGAGAAACTGAGGGACAACCAAACTTGTATAAACATGGGATGCCAAAACAACTAACAAAGGCCAGGACAAGACGGAGGCGCAGAAAGACAAGGAAAACCATGCGCTCACCTTGGGTAAATCAAGCTATTAGGAAGACTGAAGCTCAAGAAGATCTCTGTCTTTTTACCAGCAGGTTACAAAACCAAGAAGGAGACATTCAAGGAAGTAAATCCCAGAGTTAACATTTTAAAATATTAAGCTGTACAGTGGGCAACAAAAAAAAAGTATACGACAAACAAAGAAACAGGAAATGATGGCCCATCCAAAGGAATAGGATACAAATATAGAAAACACCAACGAAGACCAGAATGCGGATATACCAAACAACACCCTTAAAACAATGACCTTTAAAATGCTCAAGGAGACGAAGGAAAATTCAGAGAAAGAACTAAAAAATATCAGGAAACAATAAATGGGCAATATGAGAGTCTTACTAAAGAGACAGAAAATTTTCAAAGGAACCGAACAGAACTACTACAGTTGAAGACCAAAATAACTACAATAAAAAATGCCCGGGAGGATTTCAAGAGCAGGTTGGAGCTGGCAGAAGGAAAAACAAGATTCAATGCAATCCCAATCAAAATTCCAACTTTTTTTGCAGAAATGGAAAAGCCAATAGGGACCCCAAATAGCAAAAGCCATATTGAAAAAGAAGAATGAAGTTGGAGGACTTACACTTCTTGATCTTAAAACTTATTACCAAAAAAAAAAAAACTTATTACAAAGCCTACAGTAGTCAAAACAGCATGGTACTGGCACAAAAAATAGTGAAATTGTATTGAGCTCAGAAATTAACTCTCAGATTTATCACCAAATGATTTTTTTCTTTTTTAAAAAATTTTTTATTAATTTTTAAATTTTTTTTAAAAATATAACAACAAACACAAACATTCTTAATTTATGATCCTTCCATTCTACATATATAATCAGTAATTCACAATATCATAACATAGTTGCATATTCATCATCATGATCATTTCTTAGAACATTTGCATCAATTCAGAAAAAGAAATAAAAAGACAACAGAAAAAAACTCATACATACCATACCCCTTACCCCTCCCTTTCATTGATCACTAGCATTTCAATCTATATTTATTTTAACATTTGTTCCCCCTATTATTTATTTTTATTTCATATGTTATACTCGTCTGTTGATAAGGTAGATAAAAGGAGCATTAGACACAAGGTTTTCACAATCACACAGTCGCATTGAAAAAGCTATATCATTATACAATCATCTTCAAGAAACATGGCTACTGGAACACAGCTCAACATTTTCAGGCAGTTCCCTCCAGCCTCTCCACTACATCTTGACTAACAAGGTGAATCTATTTCATGCTTAAGAATAACCTCCAGTCTCTCTCCAGCCAACACAGCAAGCAGACTCACCACCCTCCCCCTTTCTATGCGGGACATGACTACCAGGGGTGTGGATCTTCCTGGCAGCGTGGGACAGAAATCCCAGAATGAGCTGATACTCAGCATCAAGGGATTGAGAAAACCTTCTCAACCAAAAGGGGGAAGAGTGAAATGAGACAAAGTGTCAATGGCTGAGAGATTCCAAACAGAGTCGAGAGGTTATCCTGGAGGTTATTCTTATGCATTAAGTAGATATCACCTTGTTATCCAAGATGTAATGGAGAGGCTGGAGGGAACTGCCTGAAAATGTAGAGCTGTGTTCCAGTAGCCATGTTTCTTGATGATGATTGTATAATGATATAGCTTTCACAATGTGACTGTGTGATTGTGAAAACCTTGTGTCTGATGCTCCTTTTATCTACCTTGTCAACAGATGAGAGGAATATATGGAATAAAAATAAATAATAGGGGGAACAAATGTTAAAATAGATATAGTTTGAAATGCTAGTGATCAATGAAAGGGATCAGTAAGGGGTATGGCCTGTAAAATTTTTTTTTCTCTGTTTGTTATATTTTTCTGTTGTCTTTTTATTTCTTTTTCTGAATTGATGCTAATGTTCTGAGAAATGATCATGATGATGAATATGCAACTATGTGGTGATATTGTGAATTGCTGAGTGTATGCTTGGGAATGTTTGTTTCTTGTAATTTTTTTTAATTAATAAAAAATTTTAAAAAAAAGATGTAATGGAGAGGCTGGAGGGAACTGTCTGAAAATGTAGAGCTGTGTTCCAGTAGCCATGTTTCTTGAAGATGATCGTATAATGATATAGCTTTTTCAATGGGACTGTGTGATTGTGAAAACCATGTGTCTGATGCTCCTTTTATCTACCTTGTCAACAAATGAGTAGAACAAATGGAATAAAAATAAATAATAGTGGGAACAAATGTTAAAATAAATTTAGTTTGAAATGCTAGTGATAAATGAGGGTGAGGGGTAAGGGGTATGGTATGTATAATCTGTTTTTTTCTGTTATTGTTTTATTTCTTTTTCTGTTGTCTTTTTATTTCTTTTTCTGAATTGATGCAAATGTTCTAAGAAATGATGAGTATGCAACTATGTGATGATATTGAGAATTACTGAATATACATGTAGAACAGAATTATATGTTAATGTTTTTGTTTGTTCTTAATTTTTTTTAATTAATAAATAAATTAAAAAAAAAAAAAAGAATAAGCTCCAGGATAACCTCTCGACTCTGTTTGGAATCTCTCAGCCATTGACACTTTATTTTGTCTCATTTCACTCTTCCCCCTTTTGGTTGAGAAAGTTTTCTCAATCTGAGTCTCAGCTCATTCTAGGATTTCTGTCCCGTGTTGCAAGGAAGGTCCACACCTCTGGGAGTCATGTCCCACATAGACGGGGGAGGGCAGTAAGTTTGCGTGTTGTGTTGGCTGGAGAGAGAGGCCACATCTGAGCAACAAAAGAGGTTCTCTTGGGGGTGACTCTTATCGCCAACCGATTTTTAACAAGGGGTAAAACCGCACAATTGGGAAAGCACAGTCTCTGCAACAAATGGTGCAAGGAAAATTGGATCTCCATTTGCAAAAAAAAAGAAGTACACCTAGCTCCCACCATATGTAAAAAAGCAACTCAAAATTGAACAAAGACCTAAATAAGAGCCAGAACTATCAAACTCTTAGAAGAAAACACAGGGAAGCATCTTCAGAAACTTGTGTTAGACAATAGTTTCTTAGACTTTACACCCACAGTACATGCAAAAAAAAAAAGAAGAAATAAATGGGACCTCATGAAAATTAAAAACATTTGTTCCTCCAAGAACTTTATAATGAAATAAAATGACAGCCCACACAATAGGAGAAAATACTTGGACCACATATCTTATAAAGTATTAATATCCAGAATATATAAAGAAATCCTTCAACTTAGCAAAAAGACAAACAACCCAAATAAAAAATGGACAAAGACTTGAGCAGATATCTCTTCAAAAAAAGTATACAAATGGCCAAAAAACACATGAAAAGATGCTCAAAATCATTAGCCATCAGGGAAATACAAATCAAAACCACAACAGATACCATCTCACATCCATTAGAATAGCTGATGTTAAAAAATGGAAACTAACAAGTGTTGGAGAGGACATAGTGTGTAGGAACACTCATTCATTGCTGTGGCAATGTAAAATGGTGCAGCTACTGTGGAAGACAGTTTGATGGCACCTCAGAAGGCTAAGTATAGAAAAACCATAGGACCTGGCAATCCCACTACTATATATGTGCCCAGAAGAACTGAAATCAGGGACTCAAATAGCTATTTCCATACCAATATTCATAGTGGCATTATTCAAAATTACCAAAAGATGGAAGCAACCCAAGTTTCCATCAACCAATAATGGATAAATGAAATGTGTTATATATGTACAATGGAATATTACTCAGCTAATTATTCAGGAATGTAGCCCTGATACATGCAACAATCTGGAAGACATCATGTTGAGTGAGGTAAGGACAAATATTGTATGATCTCACTGATATAAAAACAATTAGAATCAGCAAGCTCAAAGAGTCAGAGTCTAAAACATAGGTTATGAGAGGATGGGATAGGGATATAGAATGAGAAGCTAAGGCTTAAAATGTACAGGTTGCCTATTTGGGATTATGGAAATGGATGGTGATGATGGTCGCACAACGTTGTGAATGTAAATAACATCATTGAAATAGATATGTGAATATGACTAAAGGGGAAAATATTAGATTGTGTTTGTGGCAAAAGAATAAATTTTTTTAAAAAATCCATAGAACTGCACTATAGAAACAATGAACCCTAAGTTAAACCATGAACGTTAATTAATGGTAAAATTATAAAATGTGCTATAATCAATTGTAACAAATGCTCAACACAAAGGCAAGGTGCTGACGGTAGAATGGTATATGGGAAAACTTGTCTAATAAAAACAGTCTGATCCATTTCAGACTTCTCACCTCCACAACTTTAAAACAATAAATTTGCTTTGTTTTACACCACTAAGTTTGTGGTAATTTGTTACAGCAGCAATAGGAAATTAATATGCTGGTTTACACAACATTTGTCTTTAAAACAGAGACCTCTACTATCTTAGTGGTGCTTCTTCCAACAAAAGTTTAATAAAATCCAACAGGCCAGTAAGGGAGTTGTGTGTGTGTGTGTGTGTGTGTGTGTGTGTGTGTGTAGGTGTGTGATTGTGTGTGTTGTGGGTTATGGGCGGGAAGGTGTTATCAGGAGTAGTTGTTAGAATACTTGGAAATTTATCACAAGGCAACAATCTGCTTTAATGGAGAGAATTCCCTGGGATTTTATTGCCATATCCCAGACAAGATTCAGACCTAGGTGCCTAAAGAATGGTCAGAAAGAACCACGCAGGCATCTCACTCCTGCTGAGGTTTTAATATCCCTCTCACCCTCTGTACCCTGGAATCAGTGGCTGCAGTCTTTGTTCTCCAGGAGCCTGCTGTCAATCTGACTAATTAGGGTGGTGCAATGATCAGAAATGGGAACAATAAAAGGAAAACTGCTGTGTGGTTGGATGCTCATTAGAGAAGGGCTGTGCCTATCACTCCCCATTAATAACAGAAAGGTGGGACTTTGCATCAAATCTCAGCTCTAATAATGCCTGGCTGGGTTTTATCGGCCATAAGAGACCCTGGACAGGAGATGCCGGAACAGCTCAAAAGCACTTTATTAAACAAAATTTACTTTGCATTAAACAAGGTAAAATAAAGTTGCTCTGCTGCCTAGTTAGGTTGAAGTGAGGTACCTGAGCATTTTACTTTCAGGAAAATGTAATCAATTATGGGAAGAAAGAATTGAAAACTACCCTATGATGTGATGAGAATGGCACTTTATCTCTGTCATCCTCCTCCCAAATCACATAACCCCAGTCTAATTATGAGGACAACATCAGACAAATTCCAACGGAGGGACATCTACAAAATGCCTAGTCAGTCCTCCTCAAAACGACCCTATGTATTGGCAACATCGGAGACTACCATTTCCACATGGTGTATGAAAACTCCGGCTCCCCGCTGTAAGTCCCCGACTACTGAGGACTTCTGAAAATCTTGGCCTCAGGATTCAGGTGGACAGTTCTAATTTCAGAACTAGCCACTGCAATGGAATACTAAGAAAACCGAGCACAGGCCCAGGAGACATCCTGCCACCACATCAGTGCATGACATGGCTTCTGGAGTACTTGGAATGCCAACACTTCATTTGTCATGAAAACGCTGTTTTAGATCAGTGTTTATCGAGCTCTGATTGTATACATACCACCTGAGAATCTTGTTACACTGTTGATTCCAATTCCATAGATTTAGGTGGAGCCTAAAAGTCTTCATTTCTGACAAGGTTCTAGATGGTGCCGATGTTACGGGGCCATGGATCACATTTTGAAAAGCAAGGGTCTGGATCCGTGGTTCTCAATGGGAGGCAATTTTGCCCCACAGGGGACATTTGACACTGCATGGCTATGTTATTCTTTGTCACAACTGAAGGAAGAGCTACAGGCATCTAATGGGTAGAGGTCAGGAATGCTACCAAATATCCTATAATGCACAGGACAGCCTCCACAACAAAGAATTATCCTGTCCAAAACGTCAGTAATGTCGCTTTTGAGGAACTCTGCTCTGGATCCATGGTTCTTAAACTTTAGTGTGCATAAGAATCAAGTGGAGGGCTTATTTAAACCGATTGCAGGGCTCCTTCCCCAGAGATCCTGATGCAGTAAGTCTGGAGAGGGAACTGAAGCTCTGCATTTATAACAAGCTCCCAGGTGATGCTATTGATGATGCTGGACCCCAACGGTATTTTGAGAATCACTGATATTGATGATGGCTAAGATATTTGTAGCTCAGGCATGCCTTGCTTCTCTGACTACCCATACAGAAAAGGAAGCAACTCCATGTTCTAAAATGCCTCAAGACAGCCAGAATTGGTTGATTCTAGGGTAAGATCTGACATCACTCCTCCGTGGCAGCTTTAGATCTAGAGATAGAGGAAGAGAGGAAGGGGGATGGAAGTACAGCTCTATCTTGGAGACCATTCCTGACAAATCTAACCTCATGTTTAGGTGAATCGTATTTAAAAGAAACTAGAGACACTCCTTTTAAGGCTAAAACCAAGGTATCAGAAGGACAGCCTACCTCTACTTTTATTGCCCCCGCTCTATTTTTTTCCCCACAAGTGACTCATTAGACATTGGAATAATGTATAGGGAAACAGCTAATAGGAAAAGAAAAGGCTGTCTGGGATGACATCTTGATGGTCCTTGAGACAGCATACACTGTGACTACCCACCCAGCCTCTCTTTCCTAGCACCATCACATTTCCCTCCTGCAAAACAGTACAAACTACTCCAGATAACTCAAGGTGACCTTAGAATGTGTACGTGTGTTCTCATCTCCCAGTTTTCCCACCACTCTGTGTGACCTAGGGCACATCACTTCACCTCTCCAAGCCTTGGTTACAATTTATAAATGAGAATGATATAAGGACATCACAGGGCCACTGTACGATTCATGAAGCAATATGTCACTGATCCACTGCCATGTGCCAGCACCATTTTAAACAGAGGGTCTTCAGCAGTGAACAAAACAGACAAAAGTTCTGCCCTGCTGACTCACGGTAGGCTCTCAAAAATTTTGCTGAATTTACCCAAGGAAAACTAATGGGGGTGACTTTCCTTAAGAGAGCTGTCAAATGCAGCCTCCAATCTACTCACAAAGAAAAGCTCCAACATGCAAGGCAGCAGAGCAGGGAAAATGGAGCCCAATGAGGCCTTCTCCAGGATGGTTTATTTTTAACCCAATATGGTGCAGGGCTGTGGCTGCTTGAGCTTTACATTTTAAGGGCTTAACTATGATTATTTCATTACTTTTAGCAGTACAATGCAGGAGACAAAGTAAGTCAGTGTGGCCCAGGCCAGAGGTGAGGCTCGCTGGCGTCAGAAACCTGGTTCTATTGGGCAAGAACTGAGGTCTGGTGAATCTCCATCAACGGAGAACTTCCAGAGGGCAAGACTGTATCTTATTCATCAGTGCGATAAAGGTACAGGAAGCCCCCTTTGTGCCAGGCAGTACACTGGGCACTGAGGACACAATGGCACTTAAGGAATCGTGCTGAGTGATTGGCTCTGTGGCAATCTGTAATGGGCCCAAAGAGTCCATTCTGGATGAAGGCTTCTTCTGGAAGATGGCTGTTAGCTCATGGCTGGTTATGATCAAACAGCAGTTGGTCCAGAGCTTCTAGGGGCCCAACGCTGTGGGTTCAGTTCAAGGGGACTGTTCTAATTTGCTAGCTGCCAGAATGCAATATACCAGAAACAGAATGGCTTTCAACAAGGGGAATTTAACAAGTTGCTAGTTTACAATTCTAAGGCCGAAGTAATGTCCCAATTAAAGCAAATCTATAGAAATGTCCAATCTAAGGCATCCATGGAAAGATACCTTGGTTCAAGAAGGCCGATGAAGTTCAGGGTTTCTCTCTCAAGTGAGAAGGCACATGGCAAACACAGAGTTTCTCTCTCATCTGGAAAGGCACATGGTGAACACAGTCAGGGTTCCTCTCTCATCTGGAAGGGCACATGGCGAATACGCCATCATCTGCTAGCTTCTTCTCCTGGTTTCCTGTTTCATGAAGCAACCTGGGAGGCATTTTCCTTCTTCTTCTCCAAAGGCTGGTGGACTCTGCTTCTTGTGGATGTCGTTCTGCTCTGCTCTCTCTGAATCTCCCCCATTCTCCAAGCTGTTTCCTCTTTTATAGGACTTCAGAAACTAATCAAGACCCACCCAAATGGATGGAGACACGCCTCTACCTAATCCAGTTTAACAACGACTCTTGATTAAATCACATCTCCAGGGAGATGCTCTAATTACAATTTCAAACATACGACACTAAGTAGGGATTAGAAGAAACGGCTGCCTTTACAAAATGGGATTAGGATTAAAACATGGCTTTTCTAGGGTACCTCCATAATTCCAAACCAACACAGGGACAACAGCCCTACGCCAAGCCCTGCCCTTCATCTGCCTCCTTTCCTCCATCACAGCTCCTTTCAGAGGTCCACCTGGTCCCACTGGGCTTCCCCTCCCTGTTACCTCCTTCCCCCATGGTAGCACCCACTGCATCTGGACCTTTTCTGTCTACACCTTTCAGTGCTTACCCAGGCTGCATCCATTTCTTTCTGGACGCCACTCTTTCTGTCAATGTCTACTTAAATGTCACACACTATTCCTAAGGGCTGGGGTCTGATAATGCTGACTGGCTAGTTACTCCCCCTGCAACATGGATTCAGTAAGCATATGTTTAATTTTTTTCCTTTCGATCTCCTGGACACTACTTATAAATGGAAGATATGGACATTTCAAGCACCCTGGGAAAAAACAGGGGGATGAAAGGTAAGATATGGGAAGATGAAGATATTTATTTACTACCACACGTACTGCTAAACTCACAATAACCCCTAGATATTATTTAGGTTAATTTTTACAAATGGAAAATCTATAGATCAGAGAATTTTCTCAAGGGTTCCCTCAACCAGGATTACCTGACTCTAAGCTTGCCAATCACCCCTTACGGGAATTATTCCAGTAGAAACTTCCAGTGAGAAGCGAGCCTTTGTTCCTCCACATGCCTGGCCTCTGGATAAAATGCGGATGAGAGTGGGAGAATGAAGCCGGAACTGGAAATCAGACGCTTTCTCTGACAGTTGCACTGAACCTACTCCCTCAGTTTTAATCCTGCCCCATACCCCCACCCCAAAACCCTTATCTGCGGGTATAGCTGAAGCAGTTGGAGAACGCTGTCAAGCACTTAAGGCCCACCCTGTGCCATTGGCGGGAATGGAAACAGTTCAGGTGTTCCCAGACAGGAATCACAGTTCCCAACCAGGTGGCAACTCAGATGAGAGCACAGAAGTGCAAACTAACCAATTCAGACTCAGCATAGCTAGTCCTCTGAAGTACACCCTTTGAGCTTTATCCCAGGGAGCTGATTTGAAGGTAATCTGCCCAACTAAAGCAGGTTTCAGCCTAACAGCCGGCAGTGGTGTAAAATGTCAGCCCTCCTGGGTGGCACTGCATTTGAACAGCCACCTTCAAGTTGTCACACTGGGGAGAAGGAGACATACTTGCAAGGGAAACAGGGCCTTTCCTAGACCTAGAAAAGCTTCTTTATTTCACGACTACTATTTTTTTCATTTCTTATGCAAGCCTTCCCACCAAAGCTGCTTCTCATTTCTTTTCTATTGCATAAGAGGCCCCCTGCCTGTGTATTTTTCTGGCAAGGCAGCTTAGGGTCTCAGTTGGGGCTCCTAATTAGGTAAGCACTCCAGCTAACGGCCTTCCTCAGCTCTGCCCCAGCCCAGGCTACTGAGTCTGGAAGGGGCCCCACATGTCCTTTCTGCTGCCTCCCTGACAATTTGCCACTATCTTCCACCACAGCCCACCATCCACTGCCCCAAGCCCTGCTTGGGATTTCTATATCTCAGATTCCAGTGCCTTTAACTAAACCCCTGCCAGCTCCAGAGCGGATGTGATGCTTTTGTGCTCCAATGTCCCCTCCCCTCCATGCCTGTAATGTCCACACCCCCACACGCTCATGGTAAAATGGAAAGAGCCTAGGGTTCAGAGTTATGTGATTCAGTTGGGACTCCCAGCTCTACCACTTGCTAAGTATGTGGCCTTACTAAGGATAGGCCATGTCTAAGCCTAATTTTACACACCTGTGAAATGGAGCAGTAATGCCTACCTACATCACAGAGTTATTATGAAGGTCAAGTAAGATCGTGCACATGAAAACGCAGATATGGAGGTGGAAGAAATTCATGAGTTGGTACACTGGGTTGAGGCATGCACCATTTTCATCACCAATAATCACTCAACAAATTTGAGGTATATGTGGTGTTTTCGTTTGCTAATGCGGCTGGAATGCAATGCACCAGAAATGGGCTGGCTTTTATAAAGGGGATTTTATTTTTAGTTACAAATTTACAGTTCTTCAGAGGAAAGACAGGTAGCTTTCATCTGAATTCCTCTGTCACATGGGAAGGCACATGGCAACGTCTGCTGGGCTTCCGTCCCAGCTTCTGCGTTCAAACGGCTTTCCCCAGGTTGGTTCCTTTTTGCATCGCCAAACATCTAGATCTGTGCCAGCTGTGAACTGCATCAGCTGGGCTCCTATTTTCTCTTCTGACCTCTCCTTTTAAGCCTCATTCATTGCGGAAGTCACTCCCCTTAGCCAACTGCAAACGGAATCAGCCATAGATGAATTTCACATGCTGGTAATTTAAGTCCATAGCAACAGAACTGAGCACCATCAACTGGCCAAGGTGACAGGCGAATCTAACTCCTACATGTGGCTATCACTTGAATCCCTTTCAAGCCCGAAGAGATTAGGTGATTTATCTAAGCTCACACAACTAGTAAGCTGCAGAGCTAGGATAGTAACCCAAGTTAGTTCCAAAACCAGGGTCCGGCAAGTGACTTGTCTGGCAAGTGACTTTCCTACAGCTGGAGGCAGAGACACAGGAGCATAACAATATCAACTGTTTTAGTATGATAAAACTGACAAAATGCAATATACCAGAAATGGGTTGGCTTTTACAACAGAAATTTATTAATTTATACATTTACAGTTCTAAGGCCATGAAAATGTCCAAGTCAAGGCATCAACGGGACAATAACTTCTCCTCGAAGAGCAGCTATCAGCGATCTTCAACTCCTATGCTAGATGGCCAGGCCCAGGAGACATCTGCTGGTCTCTCCTTTCTTCCCCAGGTTTCACTGCTCCCAGCTTCTGGCTTCAGTGACTTCCAGTCTGACCTTCGCTGTATGTGTCCTTGTCTCTCAGCTTCTGTCTTTCTCTCTTAGCTTCTCGAGGGCTTTTTTCTATGACTTCACTCTGTCTCTTATAAAGGACTCCAGTAAGTGTAGTAAGAACCGTGCCTCAGTTGAAATAACCTAATCAACAGGTCCCACCCGCAATAGAGCTACACCCACGGTAATGGATTAAAAGAACATGCTCTCTTCGGGGGGTACATACAGCTTCAAACCATCACACCAACCAGAGTAATGTATATACTTTTCATGGGGATTTCACATTTATGATCTCTTTTCATTCATTTACTCATTCAACAGATATTTATTGAGCATCTTCATGTGCTAGGCAGTCCTCAAAACTATGGAAACAGTGGGGAGAATACAAAGTCTCTTTCCACACAAAGCATGCATTCTAGTAACAGCAGGCTCAAAAGAACTATCTGCAGAGGGAAAAATAGATGGATATAAAGACATAGATATGGCTAAAGGTGATACAGGTAAATTCAATTAAAACAAATTGTTTAGGATGCAATTAATCAAGTCTGCTCTGAGAAGGTCACATTCCAGCAGAGACCCAAATGAAGTTAGAAAATACGGACATCGGGAAAAATGCTCCAAGCAGAGAGAACAGGCAAAGCAGAGGTCCCAAAAAGGCCTGATGCAGTGATAAAGGATGAGCAACTAGCTCATTACAGCTGAAGAGGAGTGAGCTGAGGGTGGGGCGGGTGGTAGGAGGTGAGGTCTTAGAGTTAGTGGAAAGAGGGACAGTGATACATACGCCGTTTGTTACAGGAAAGATTTAGGATTTTAATCTCAAATGTGTCCAGAATTGGAGCATTATGGAGCATGTGAGTGGCTTGATTTATATTTTTAAAACATGGCTCTGGCTGCTGTGGGAAGAACAGACTATGGAGGGCAAGAGTGGAAGCATGGATTCCAGTCCAGTTTTGAGGCTGTTAAGAGTATTTCAGGTAACAGATAATGGTGGCTTAAACGAGGAGGGAAAGCAGTAGAGATGTTGAGAAGTGGTTGGATTCAGGACTTACTTTGGAGGTAAAGTCAACAGAATTGTGATCCTCCAAACCCTCCTGTGGAAGAGGTAGGGTAGATATTATCCCCAGAAACAAAAGAAGAAAAAAAGCCCACCACTCAGGAATAGGAAGGGATGGGTGAATATGTGGGTGTGAGGTGACCAGTTAATGACAGCTCTGGAGGCAGCTCCCTGACTCCTGACCAGGGACCTTTGCATTGGATGCACTGGATAAAGAACATGTCCAACTGGAGGCCCAGAATCAGCTCCTGACCCACTCCTCTCCTGTCAAGTTGGCAGGCCAGATGTACCATCTAACACTGCTGTGTATTTTTCAAATGACATTTCCCCAGTAGTGAAAACACAGCATGCCACTTCAATGCAAGATGGTGGAACAAAGGTAGCAACTTTTCTAATTGCTCCCATTCAGGAATCCACACACTTTGTCCCACAGAGAAACTGATGACGTTTCATTTCAATCCAGGAGCTCTATGGGGAACCAAGTTGTATATTTCCATGCCCTTAGCCTGTTGGTGGGGAGAGGTGTAAACTGAGGGATAGGCAAGACTCTTCACCAGAAGCTCTGGGGACATGGAAGAAACAAAGGAGGGCCTGGGGATGAGGAAGGGCTCCACCAGGAAAAGAGCCTTCAACTTGTGCCCTGAAGATGAATAGGATTCAGTGTGACATTGAGGGGAGGGACAGTCTGGTAGGAGAACGTGTGAGCAGAGACGTGCAGTTGAGAAGATGTACAGACATGGGAGGAGTCCCATGCAGGGAGGGAGTCTAATGGCAGCTGAGTGACAGCAGGTACAGCCAAAACAACTAGTATTGTATTCACTGAGCAGTGTGTCAGGGCTTGCATTCATTCACTTAATCCTCACGAAGCTATGAGCTGGGGATTCCCGTAGCCTTACTGCACAGCATGAAGAAGCTGAAGCTCGGGGAGCTGAAGTGACTTGTGCAAGGTCATACATTTAATAAGAGATGAAACTCGTTTTTAAATAAAATTTTTATTGAAATATAACACCTACAAAAAGATCACATATCCTAGATGTGAACAGCTTGGTTAAGTATTAGTAATCAGTAACCATCACCCCGGTGAAGAAACAGAATCTTACCAGTCTGAAGCCCCTCTTGTGCCCTTCCCAAGCCTTTATCTTCCCTCCTCCCAAAAGGTAACCACTATCCTGACTTCTAGTTCCATGGATTCATTTTTGGAAATGAAACATGCACGCAGTTCCATCGGAACCCAGAGACCAGGGTTTTTAGTGGAGGTGGGAATGGATGGTGGACCTCTCCAATCTGGTTGGGTCTGCCCACAATTGCCAGGATTATTTTCCCCAACCCCATCCCATTCTATGCTGTTTTTTTTTGCGGTCTCCTTGGTGGCTAGTGGGATATAGGTGAGGGCTCTAAATAGAACCTCTGGAAACAAGTGTGGGGGTCACCTCCACACAGCCTAAAAATTCCCTTCCTGCTCTCAGTGAAATGGATATGCACTGGACTGCAGGTCTATAAAATCCGACCTTTAGTAAAATATGACTTAATGACAAGTATGTCGTTTTGGAGAGAGCAACTGAATGGCCCTGAGCAGCGCCCTTGAATAGATTTAACTATATTCTCTAAGATAAGGGTTTCAATGGTTTCCTTTTCTCAATAATGTGAAAGAAAACTCTATAATATAAATATAAAGACTCCAGTTTGTCAACTGGATAATAAGACTTGCCCCCTACCGATCCCTTAACCCCACCACGGCCTATGTTCTGTCTGACACAAAAACAAAAAATAAGCACATACTTTGCTGAGAAAGTCATTAGCTTGGGTTCCTCTGAAGCCCTAAGTTACAGAAGTTCCAATCCATTTACTGCCCACCTCTCAATCTTAATATTTTAGCCAACTCTTCAAAACAGAATTCCATGGTTCAGACTTTTGCTGGCCTTTCTCCTCTCTGCAGATCTTCTTTTTCCTGTGTCCTTTCACTCAGGACATAAACCAACCCCTGATTTTCTCAGGCAGCATCCATCAAGGTTCCAGTCTTCATACCTGAAAATCTTGCCTAGAGTGGTTTTGGCTGGAAATAACTTAATAGGTTATTCCTTTCCAAAGTAGCAGCCTTCTGCCACAAAGCCATTGTGAGTTTTGATAGGAGCCGCCTTTAGGGAGACTTAGGCCAAGCCACACAGACAACTGAAATGAAATGTGGGGGAGACGACTCCCAGGGATGAGTCAGGCCCTGGCACCGTGGGATCAACAATGCCATCCTGACCAAAATGAGGAAAAGATGTGTAACAAATAAGGTATCAGTGGCTAGGAGAGTTCAAATAGTCGAGAAGCTACTCTGGAGCTCACTCTTATGGAAGCTTCAGCTTGACATTGCTACCTATCATAACTTGCCAAATCCCAACCAAAACCATTCCAGCCAATCCTAAAGAACACCTAGGGTGATATATAAGATTCTACCTAGTTCCACGCACTAGGGTAACTTTCCAGAAACCTACAACCTCCAGATGGGTCCCTGGACCCGATAAGTGCTGAAACCTAGCCTCTCCAGAATATCAGCTAGTTCCATTTCCCTACCTCATATTATTAACAGCCCCTTCCAACATAAAACATTTAGAATGGCCATAACCCAAATACCCCTAAAGAATGGGACAGAAAGATCAAAGGTGATGATGGAGTTATACAGAGAAGGTAGGGTTTAACAATCGAGTATGATTGCTGAATCATTGTATTGATATTTCCTTTAGTCTCCAGCATCTTAGAGTAGCTAGGAGTAAAAACCTAAAAGCTTAGAATTGTAGCCCATCCAAACTCTGAAATCTGTTCTACAACTAATTGTGCTGTGCTTTGAAATTTATTGTTTTTTAGAATAGATGTTATTTTTCACACACACACAAAAGTGATGATAAAAATATATGTATTCCTTCTAGCCTCCAATGTTCTGGAGAAATTAGAAGGAAAAATCTGAGATGATGGTGTGGTAGCCCAAGACAAACTCTGGAATCTGTCCTGTAACTCCTTGTTGAAGAGTGCTCTGAAAACTATTGCTTTTCTTTTACTTTGCTTTGTATGTATGCTATATCATACGATTAAAAAATAGGTCTCAAAAAATGAAATGTGAATGTTTTGATAATGCCTGAGTTGGAGAAGTCTGAAAGGATGCCTTTAAAAAGCAGATATGAACTCAAAAGTCTCCAGTGAGTACACCTTTGAGGAACCTGAGGCCAAGGCTAGGCAGTCATCGCCAGTCAGGTGGATGGTAAATTCCAGGGGCTGGCTAGTGGGAAACAGGCACTTGTAAAGACATCCAGGCAGGGGAGGATGGGAGGAGAAAACTCCATCTTTAAGACAGCAGGACACAGCAGAGGAAGCATGGTGCAAGAGTTAAGAGTTTAACTTTGCCATCAGAACTACAGAGGATCACATTCCAACTTCTGCATGTATTACTGATGACATAATTTACTCAACCTCTCCTAAACCTCAGTTCCCTTTATGTAAAGTGGGGTAATACGATCTACCTGGTAGAATTCAAATAGAGATTAAAACAAAATAATGTGTTTCAGGGACAGGCATACTCCAGAGGCCAATCAGAGAAGTGGTTGATGAATGTGAGGAATTTCCACCTCACCCCCTTGTGTGTTGGAGAATGAGGCATTTAGGAGACATGTAACATGGCCAACACACACACACACACACACACACACACACACACACACACACACACACACACACACAGCCACCACCAAATGCATGTACACACTACAAAATATCTGCATGGAAATCTCTCTGTAACTGAGGTTTTTAAAATACTGGTTGTGATGATATTAACAAGCAGATTGTTTTCTAGTCAGGGAAGGAAAAGAAACCTAGAATCTCTCTGGGCTGCTCTTCGGTGCTGCAAGGGTGAACTGACACCTCCCCAGTCTGTCCTCCTCTCCCTCTTCCCGTGGACACTCGAAGGCACCTGAAGTCTCATACCAGCTCGACGAGGGCTCGGCCCCCCTCCCTCAGGAGTGGGGACAGGAAGAGCTTCCACCGGCCGTTCAGTTTCTTTATCACGTTGGTCCAGAAACGTGGCAGCGGTGGTCACCGCAGGAGCTTGTCTCAGGGGTCAAACTCCACCCATACAGCCTGACCTCACCCTCCATCCACTGCCTCTTTCTCAAGGTCCCAGGGTGGGGACTGAGAGGATATGTGGCATATGCCAGGCACAGGGCCTGAGACGAGGAGCTCCTGCTAGGACAGACTTCCCTTCTCCGACGCCAGGAGGAATTACCCCCAGGAAGTGTCAGGTCACGAGGCTCCGCCCGGCACTTTAATGACGCTGCTGTTTGCTGGGCTCAGTTTTCCTGGTGTGTCTCAACCAGCCCGGTGTGCATTAACCAGGGGTGGGCTCCTCTTCTGGAAGGGTTTATATTCAAACAGATTCAACGCGTACACATGCTGGACCCAACATTCCTGGGCTCTGAGGAAATTCTAGTGAAAATCATATTAACAAATATTTTAATATCTCACATATATATATGGGACTTCTGAGTTCTCCAAGCACTTTAACCCTTCTCTGACCCTATAAAGTGATAAGGATAGGCACAGCAACCTTAAATGAAGGAATTAAGTCTTGGAGAGAGGTTAATCCAGAGCTATGAAGGTCGTCAACTGCAAAACCAGGCCCAGGGGGCTTGCAGGAGGAAAGTCTGATGACAATGCGAGCCCAGAAACAACCGCACCAAGCATCGTCCGCTTCACGGAAAGGGCGGGAGACACAGACCCTGGAGGTTTCCTTCTTACAGGCGGACCGATCTCAGCTCTTCGGGAAAGACGCCATCCACAGGTCCTCCTAACTGGGGCGCCCTCGGTCTAGAAACTGGAAATGGACCTTTTAGTCCTTCTGGCTTGTATGAAATTACATCTGTACATGAGAAGCCACTGGCTATTTATGAGGTCCATTTATGGGGGGGAGGGATTGACACAGTACTTGGCACAGGGTAGGTGTTCGATGTTTTTGAAGTGACTGTCCTCCAGCTGTTCTGAAGGTTAACGCGGGACTTGACTGAACTGCGGCTCACTCCTGCCATCTACTGGCCAGTTGTAAGAAAACAGCCCACTTAAGGGGCTGAGTTTCCCAAGCTAGGTCTAATGTCTAGTGGCCAGTACCTAGACCACGGTGCACCCTTCTGGTCAACGACATCTCAGGCACAGATATCATGAAACGCTTTAAAAATATATGTACATGTTTATTTGGCGTAAAATTTATATTTTGAGTAGTACATTATCTAATTTAACTTGCATGGTCAGTTTACTTGATACAACTTAAGTACATGGAATCTTAAATAGGGTGTGAGATCTTGCTGGTTTGTACAGGTTAATGTGATGCCCCAATACATCTCAGAGTAATTTGGGCAGAGAATAAAAAAAGTATTTTCAAAAGTCCCCTTGGGGTTCTAGGGGAGGAAAGGAGGAAATATTAAGGTTCCCTATGTGGGGAATTCCTGATATTCTCGCAAGCAGTGGGGACAATCAAATCAATAGGCTGAGCCCTTGATCTAGAGGTTTGCCCCTATGAAACATTCCTGCAAAGGAGAAGCTAAGCCTACTTTTTTTTTCTTTTTTAAAATTTTTATTAATAAAACCAATCAACATACAATATGAAGATTCTTTTTTCATCATAGTTGTATATTCATCATCGTGATCATTTCTTAGAACATTTGCATCAATCCAGAAAAAGAAATAAAAAAACAGAAAAAAATTCGTACATACCATATCCCTTACCCCTCCCTTTCATTGATCACTAGATTTCAATCTACTAAATTTATTTTAACATTTGTTCCCCCTATTATTTATTTATTTTTAATCAATATGTTTTACTCATCTGTCCATAAGGTAGATAAAAGAAGCATCAGACACAAGGTTTTCATAATCACACTGTCACATTGCAAAAGCTATATCATTATACATTCATTCAAGAAACATGGCTACTAGGACACAGCTCTATATTTTCAGGCAGTTCCCTCCAGCCTCTGTTAGGCCTTAACTAAAAAGGTGATATCTATTTAATGCGTAAGAATAACCTCCAGGATAACCTCTCGACTCTGGAATCTCTCAGCCATTGACACTTTATTTTGTCTCATTTCTCTCTTCCCCCTTTAGGTCAAGAAGGTTTTCTTGATCCCTTGATGCTGAGTTCCAGCTCATTCTAGGATTTCTGTCCCACATTGCTGGAAAGGTCCACACCCCTGGGAGTCATGTCCCATGTAGAGAGGGGTAGGGCATTGAGTTTGCTTGTCATGTTGGCTGAGAGAGAGAGGTCACATTTGAGCAACAAAAGTTCTCTTAGGGGTGACTCTTAGGCCTAATTTTAAATAGACTTAGTCTATCCTTTGTGGGGTAAAGTTTCATATGAACAAACCCCAAGATTGGGGGCTCAGCCTATTGCTTTGGTTGTCCCCGCTGCTTGTGAGAATATCAAGAATTCTTCACTTGGGGAAGTTGAATTTTCTCCCTTTCTCACCATTCCCCCAAGGGGACTTTGCAAATACTTTTTTATTCACTATTCAAATCTTTCTGGGATTTATCAAGGCTAAGCCTACTTTTAATTATGCCTAAGAGTCACCCGCAGAGAACCTCTTATTGTTCAGATGTGGCCTCTCTCTCTAAGGTAACTGGGCAGGTGAACTCACTGCCCTCCCCCCTCCCACTACTGGGACATGATTCCCAGGAATGTAAATCGCCCTGGAAACATGGGACATCCCGGGATGAGCCTGGACCCAGCATCACGGGACTGAGAAAGCCTTCTTAACCAAAAGAGGGAAGAGAGAAATGAGACAAAATAAAGTTTCAGTGACTGAGAGACTTCAAACAGAGTTGAGAGGTTACCCTGGAGGTTATTCTTATGTATTATATAGATATTTAGTTAATGGTATATTGGAGTGGCTGGAGGGAAGTACCTGAAACTGCTTTACTGTGTTCTAGTAGCCTTGATTCTTGAAGACTACTGTGTAACTAGACAGCTTTTACAATGTGACCACGTGATTGTGAAAACGTTGTGTCTGATGCTCCCTTTATCCAGGATATGGCAGATGAGTAAAAAGAATAAGCACAGGGCAGTGCGACAGTAGCTCAGTGGCAGAATTCTTGCCTGCCATGCCGGAGTCCTGGGTTCGATTCCCCGGTGCCTGCCCATGCAATAATAATAATAATAAGGACAAAAATAAATACATAACAGGGAGGGAATAAGGGGTAAAAATAAATTGGATAGATTGAAATACTAATGGTCAATGAGAGGAAGGGGTAAGGGGTATGGAATATATGAGTTTTTCTTTTTATTTCTTTTTCTGGAGTGATGTAAATGGTCTAAAACTGATCATAGTGATGAACACACAACTATGTGATGATATTGTTAGCCAGTATTGTATACTTTACATAGACTGTATGTGCGTGAACACACCTCAATAAAAATAATTTTTAAAATATACATATATATATATGCAACTCATGTTAGCACATTGCATGGCTCCAAGAAAAATCAAATAAGGAAATCAGTTAACTATTTATCAGGCATCAATTATGTGAATAAATATTAATACATGAAGATATAGGAAATGCATATTTTATACTTCTTGAACATAAAGGACCTACAGTTTGATTTGAAGTGACAATACTCCATGGCCCCAGACAGCCTGGTACACTTCACGTACCTAGAACAATATAAATTTTAGAGTTCCAAGTAACATTGGACCTTTTAGACAAAGGAGAATTTCCCTATAGTAAAAGTTTGATAAAAACCAATAGGATACTTCGGTTTGTTTTATTCTTGTTACTCAAATGACCAGAAAACCATCCTACTACAAAATACCTAGAAACTCCAGATTAAATTCAACAAATATCCTAATTAATGTATAGCTGAGCACAAAAGAAAACAAGGAAATATTATAGGAATATTGATTGAAACAGGAATTGAAAACCTAAGAATAAGACACTGTAGAAAATCAACAAGCAGATTTGGGAAAATAAAATTTGAAAATAAAATAGTCTTCAAAAAGCTAAAAATACAATCAATGAAATTAAAAACTCAGTGGATAAATTAACTAACAGATTAAAATATGGTTGAAGAGAAAATAATTGAATTGAAAACAGATCTGAGGAGCTTTGTTAAATATGTAGCCTTGAGAGATAAAAAGATTAAATAAAAGAGGAAGAGACTTAAAGAAAAGAATGAAGGGCTCTACATACATGTAACTGCAATTTAGAGAGAAAATAGAAAGAAAGGGAAGAGGTAATCTTAGAAACGATAACTACGAATTTTCTAGAACTGATGAAATACACAGCTCTTACCTATCAGGAAGCATATAGTCTAAGTAAGGTAAATAAAACCAAATCCAGGGGTGCAAGGGTAGTTCAACGGTAGAATTCTCACCTGCCATGCAGGTGACCCAGGTTCGATTCCCAGCCTGTGCACTTCCCAAGGGGGGGTGGGGGGCAGGTGGAGGAGTCAACAAATGATGCTGCAATAACGGGATAATCACATGGAAAAAAATGAAATGTGACTCCCATCATACAGTATACACAGACACAAAAATCCACATCTCAACACTTCATAGTGTTTGAAAGGACACTGCATTTGAAAGAGAGTAAGCACTCACCTGATTGTGGGGAAGAAAAATTATTCACAGTCTTGCAAGAATGGGTGCCCACTTGAAAAATGGTGGCAGGCATGCCACACAACAGAATGCCACAGGTTTTTTTTCCCTAAGCTTAGCACACAGGCCCCTCCCCTGTTTCTCCACTGATTGGATACTCCGGAAGTTACAGTCTATCCGGACAGTCTAACTAATTCAAATTTCCTGCAGAAGCTTCCTGCTTTTGATTATACTTTACATTTCAAGGACCCTGGCCATTACTTATTGAAACTTTGTTTCTATCTATTTCATGCCAATTCAAGGCTTCTGTCAGAGGTGCTTTCCTTGCCTGCCTGCAAAACCACTTTGAGTTATTCTGTAGCCCTTTCCTGCGCCATCTTGTGTGAAAGCTAAACTTGGTTTTCTTGTAACAGCAAGCTGTGGGACATCAAAGACAATGCGAAGTCTTAAAAACAAAGAAGACAATACAATATGTTCAAAATGTTGAGAGAAAGTACAAAGCTAAATTATCATTCAAGAGTGAAGATGAAATTAAAATATTTTCCAACAAAGAGTTAGTGAAAGAATCACTAAAGTATATATTTAAAGAATAAAAGTTAATCCAGAAGGAAAAAGGATGAAATGGTGAGCAAAGTCATTGGCAAATATCGGATAAATCTAAGTGAGAATTGACCATAATAATAAATGGTTTATTATAAAATAATAAATTTATAATAAATAATAAATGAATAATTATAACTAATTTAGGGGATATAAAAGCAAGTTGGAACTAAAATACATAGCAACCCTAAGATGTAAGATGGATAGGGTGATCTGAGGTAAAGCTTTATAAAGATTTCATTGTTTGGGGAAGAGGGTAGAGATGTTAGCTAACTTCACATTTTGCATGCTAACTGTAGAAGATAACCATTAAAATAAGAAAAATCTAAAGTAAAATTTCCAAACCACTAGAGGTGATACATGTGAATAGAGAACTCTCAAGAATCTCTGGTTAAACATTATCAATTAAATCAATGTTTTATCTGTAATCAATCCTGAAATAATATTAACAAAAATAAGCAAGTTTAGCAAGGTTTCAGGAAATAAGACAACATACCAAAAAAAGGCGGGGGGGGGGGAGGGTTTTATCTACTAACAACAAACAATTGGAGGCTGTAATTTAAAAAAAAAAAATACTGTTTACAGTAACTTCCAAAATAGGAAATACTAGGAACAAATGTTCTAATAAGTCTAATAAAAGATGTATAAGACCTGTATGCTGTAGAACTATAAAACATTGCTGAGAGAAATTAAAGATGACCAAGATAAATGGAAAGCCATACCTTGATCATAGACCAAAAGACACAATATTGTCAATTCTCCCCAAATTGATCAATACCCTCCCAAGTAAAGTACCTTTAGATTTTTATTGTAAAAATTGACCAGCTGATTCCAAAATTCATATTGAAATGTAAGGACCTAAAATAGCCTAAATAATTTTTAAAAAGAAAAACAAAGTTGGAAAGCTAACCCTACCTGATTATAAAGCTACAATAATTAAGACAGTATAAAATTATTTTGACATCAAGATAAACAAACAGATCAATGGAACAGAGTCGAGAAACAGATGTACACATATAGACAAATGATACTTTACAAAGGTGCAAAGCAATTCAGTGGAGAAAAAAGTCTTCTCAATAATGGCCCTGGAATAACTGGATATTATATGTAAAATAATGACCTCAGAATTGATCATAGATATAAAACCAAAATCTATAGCACTTCTAAGGACAATCAAGAAGCCTCAACTTAATCAAGGTGGCACAGTGAGATGCTTCAGGGCTCCACCAACCCATAGAAGCTTTGAACAACCAGCAAGAACTGGCAGAAACATCTTTCTCAAAGCTCCAGAAAACAGTTAAATATGAGAGTAGTAATAGGGCAACCACCAAATGAAGAAAAAGACTACTTTAATGCAGTAGGATCTCGTGGAGACTGACCTCTTTTCCACCCTCACCAGCTCTGCTCTAGCATGCCCAATGCAGACCCCTAGTCCTGGTTCAGGAGGGAGCAGAGTAACCCAGTGCACCTACTGGCAGCATGAACATCTGACCCAGTCTGCCTGGTAATAGCTTGAGAGACTCACCATCCCAGAACTTGCCATGTGGGTGGAAGTCAGTTCAAAGAGCTCTCCTAGAAAATGCCATGGATGAGCAATTGAGTCATGTTGCCTGGGGCAAGGGATTGCTGGCTATAAGACATACAGTGCAGTACCTGAGACCATTAGGAAACCATTTACTAGAGAAGAGGCTACACTCAGAAACATGTACACAGGGGAATTCCTAGGGACACAAGTGCATGTCAAAGATAAGAAGTAACCACAGAAAGAATCAGGGAGGCCCCTAAGTTTTGGCCTGGAGCTATTCTCTAAACTCTTTGCATGGATAAGACCTGCAACAGAGCACTTGCACAGGCCAATTGCAAAGATTAGGAAACGCGTTTTCCTTTTTTTTTCTTTTTGGTTAGCTCCTGGCACTCAAGGAAAGCTCTATCAAAACTCTTGCTGGAATCTTGGAGCTCTTTGTGAAGCTTAAGTATGTAGCGGAGAAGCTTAGCATACCTATAGGTATGCCTAAGAGTCACCTCTGGCAGACCTCTTTTGTTTCTCGGGGTGGCCTCTCTCTCTCTCTCTCTCTAAGCCCAACTCTGCAAGTGAAACCACTGCCCTCCCCCCTACGTGGGACATGACATCCAGGGATGAAAGTCTCCCTGGTGCTGTGGGATATGATCCCCACGAACGAGCCTGGCCCTGGCACCATGGGATCAACAATGCCGTCCTGACCAAAAGGGGGAAAAGAAGTATAACAAATAAGGTATCAGTGGCTGAGAGAGTTCAAATAGAGTCAGGAGGCTACTCTGGAAGTCATTCTTATGCAAGCTTCAGTTAGACACTGCTACTATCATAACTTGCCAAACCCCAACCAAAACCATTTCTTATCAATTACATAAGATTCTACAAAGGTTCCAGTCACTAGGGTAACTTTTCAGAAACCTACAACCTCCAGATGGGTTCCTGGACCAGATAAGTCCTGAAATGCAGAGGGACCAGCCTCTCCAGAACATCAACTAGTTCCATTCCCCTATCCCATATTGTCAACAGCCCCTTCCAACATGAAAAAGTTAGAATGAGCATAGCCCAAAAACCCCTAAAAAGTGAATGATTAAAGGTGATGATGGAGTTATACTGAGAAGGTCAGGTTTAACGAATGAGTATGAATACTGAATCAGTATACTGCTCCAGGACCTTAGAGCAGCTAGAAATAAAAAGCTAAAATTGTGGAATTGTAACCCATACCAAACTCTGAAATCTGTTCTACAACTAATCATTGCAATGTACTTTGAAATTTAATGCTTTTTTGTATATATGTTATTTTTCACAAAAAAGAAAAAAGAAAGAAGGAAGAGTGTAATACAGAAGATAGGATTTAACAAATCGATATGGCTACTGAATCAATATATTGATCTTTCTTCTGGTTTCCAGTATCTTGGAGCAGCTAGAAGAAAAAAATGAAAAATCATGGAACTGTAACCCATACCAAACTTTAAAACCTGTTGAATAACTACTTGTTAAAATGTACTTGGAGAGCCATGGTGGCTCAGCAGGCAGAGTTCTCGCTTGCCATGCCGGAGACCCAGGTTTGCTCCCAGTGCCTGCCCTGGCAAAAAAAATGTACTTGGAAATTTATTGTTCGCATATATGTTATTTTTCACAATAAAAAAATGTTAAAAAAAAAAAAAAAACATTTGCTGGATAGAAACTTAAGGAACAGATGCCTCTTATCTAAATTCCACTAAGATATGAAAATATCAAAATGTCCAGGTTTCAACAAGGTAATATGTAATGGCCCAGGCAAAGGAGAAAATTAAAACATTAGAAACCATTGAGTTATCTATAATATCCAATGGATGGAAGTGGCTGAAGCAGAAACATGCTTCTCCTTCTCCTTCTGCTTCTGCTTTCTGAGAAGCAGAAAGGTGAACTGTGGTGAAAACATATGATGGAATATTGTGCAGCTACAGAAAGGAAAGAAGTCATGAGGCAAGCAATGAGGTAAATGAAGCTTGAGGACATTATGTTGTACAAAAGAAGCCAGAAACAAAAGGACAAATATTGTATGGTCTTTTTTAGAGAATACGATAAGAAAATTAAGGCCTAGATTATAAGCAGACACATTTATTCCCGAGCTTTGTATTATTGCTAAATTCTGAGATGTTGCTATATATGTATAACCTGGTATCTCCCTGGAACTTTGGGTACCAAAGATGCTCAATAAACTCCAAACAAGAAAAACCCAAATAGACCCACACCATAGCATATCACAATCAATACCCAAATGCCAAAGATAAAGAAAAAATTCTGAGAGCCACAAGATAGAAGAAACAAGTCAAATGCAAGAGAGCCTCAATAAGATTAAGTGTCAATTTCTCATCTGAAACCATGGAGGCACGAAGACAGTAGGATGATATATTTAAAGTGCTGAAAGCCAAAGATTGCCAGCCAAGAAATCTATATCCAGCTATATTGCCTTTCAAAATGAGAGAGGTTGCTAAAACAAGATGGAATATAAGTACACAATGTAATCAGTTCCAGTCTGGCACTATGGGACATAAGAGACATAAAATGGGACACATGGGACATAAAAGACCCTGTGAGCCTTCGCTTTTAGAAGGGGTTCAGAAATGTAATATTTATGAAATACTAAGGAATGTATATTTATAATACTATTAGATTAAAAGGAGTCTTGATGGGAGTTAAAGAGGTTCCCAATGAATTTGTAGCATCCAAGGTCAAAGAGTGCTTTTACATTTTTAGATCATGTTTGGTAATTTTTTCTCAATCTTTTTCAACTACACATACACCAGCTACTGTATAATAAATACAGTTTTACTCACATGGGTTCACTTTTTGCAATGTAATCCATACTTTATACTTAAACACTATATTAATAATTATTTATGAAAGATATATGCATATAAGATTGATCTGTTATTCAGCTCAATTCATAAGAGAATTCCTAAGAATAAAAGGCAATATGATGAAACCAACTTATAGGGAAGTTAAGAAAAAAAAAAGAACAGAAACTTGGAAGTTATAGCTCCTTAACAAAGAATGTTTTAGAAAAAAATCTTTTAACTACTAAAAAATCAAATTGTCTCATATTTTAAAGCTGTTGCTGATAACTGTTGATACTCTTTGAATGTTTTAGCTAATGTCAAAGCCTACCAAATGTTATTGTATGAAATTGATTCTGTGATGGTATAACAATAAGGACGTGACACATGTATTTTATGTATACATGCATTCAACTGTAGTGACAAACGGCTTCATGCTGTGTGATTAAATGCATATTAGCATTTTCTCTAGGCATTTGATTATTACCATCTTTACTTCATTACATTACATACTGTATGGCCATAAAATCTGTAAGATAATACACACATCCTTGTTGCCGATAAAGAATTATTCTGTTTCATGGATAGTGTCCTTTATTTGAGCTTTCATGAATTATAAAATTGTTAATATCTGCTGAAGTGAATCACTGGAGAAGCAAATAAAAAGAAAAAAGAAAAAAATTTTGAGAAAGATTAAGACATTCCCAGATAAAAGATGAAGGAGATTATCACCACTAGATGAGCCCTACAAGAAATGCTAAAGAGAATTTTCCAGGTTGAAAGGAAAAGACAATAGGCAATTGACTGAAGACACTCATGAAAAAAAGATATTTAAGAAATAAAGATATTTAAATAAAAACATTTCTTAAATAAATATATTTAAGAAATAAAGGGTAATTACCAAAAAAATTGCTAAAAGAAATTTAAAATGCCCTAAATAGAAGGAAAGATATACCATGTTCATGGACAGGAGGGTTGAATATCATCAAGATGTCAATCCTACCCAAACTGATCTACAAATTCAAAGCAATACCAATAAAAATCCCAACAACCTACTTTGAAGACTTGGAAAAACTGGTTATCAAATTTATATGGAAGGGAAAGAGACCTTGAATAGCTAAAGATATCCTTAAAAAGAAAAGTGAACTGGGAGATCTATCACTTCTTGTCTTTAAAGCTTACTATAAAGCCCCAGTGGACAAAACAGCATGGTACTGGCACAAAGACAGAAGGATGGCTAGTGGCATAGACTTGAGAGTGCAGAGATTGACCACCAAATTTATGTACATTTGATCTTCAATAAGGCCCCCAAATCCACTGAACTGGGACAGAATAGTCTTTTCAATAAACGGACATGGGAGAACTGGATTTAAATAACCAAAAGAATGAAAGAGGACCCCTACCTTGCACACTATGAAAAAAATTAATTCAAAATGACTCAAAGACCTAAATGTAAGAGCCAGTACCATAAAACTTCTAGATAAAAATATAGGGGAACATCTTTCAGATCCAGTAATAGGAGGTAGCATCTTAAACTTTACACCTAAAGCACAAGCTGTGGAAGAAAAAATAGACAAATGGGAACTCCCTAAGGTCAGGAGCTTCTATGCCTCAAAGGACTTTGTTAAAAAGGTGAAGAGGCAGCCAACTCAACAGAAAAAAATATTTGGAAACCACATATCTGATAAAAGCTTGATATCCTGTGTACATAAAGAAATTATACAGCTCAATAACAAAAGAACAAGCAACCCAATTAAATGGGCAGAGGAAATGAATAGGAACTTTTCTGAAAAGCAAATACAGATGGCTTAAAAACACATGAAAAGCTGCTCATTTTCATTGGCTATAAGGAAAATGCAAATTAAAACAATAATATCATCTCACACCTATAAGAATGGCTGCTATTAAACAAACAGGAAACTATAAATGTTGGAGAGGATGCAGAGAAATTGGAACACTCATTCACTATTGGTGGGAATGTAAAACGGTTCAGCAGCTGTGGAAGTCAGTTTGGCAATTCCTCAGAAAACCAAATATTGAGTTGCCTGATGACCTGGCAATACCAATACTTGGTATATACCCAGAAGAGTTGAGGCAGTGATACATTTGCACACGGATGTTCATAGCGGTACTATTCACAACTACTAAGAGATGGAAACAATCCAGATGCCCATCAACAGACAAGTGGATAAACAAAATGTGGTGTATATATATATATGATGGAATATTATGCAGCATTTAGACAAAATGATGTCCTGAAACATATGACAATGTGGATGAAACTTGAGGACATAATGCTGACTGAAAATAAGTCAGACATAAAAGGACAGATATTGTCGTATCATTATGACTCTGATAAAGCTGCCAGTGTTTTGGAGCAACTAGCAGGCAAAATTTGAGATGAGGGCATGGTAGCCCATGACAAGCTCTGGGAACTGTTCTGTAGCTGCTGTAGTTGCTTCTATAGTTGAAGTATGTTTTAAAAATTATTGCTTTTTTTCTTTCTTTTCTTTGCATATATATGTTATATTTTATGACAACAAAAAAATGGCTAAAAAAACCTACAAGGAGTTTTAGTAATATTAAATAAAATAAATTTCTGAAATCAAAAATCTGAAAACATTTAGTAACATAGTTCACTACCATCACAAAGTTGATATTTGTAATAACTTTTTAATTGATATTTTGAGAATGCACACAATTGTGATAGTTAATCAAATAGTATTTAAGATAGTGTTTAATATTCAGAATTTAAGAACTCTGATACCTGTAGCTATGGATTATTTTCCTTCCTTGCTTTAATTTTAAATTGGTTTATGAAACATATTGTACAAACAGGCTTTACAATAATTACTTAGATTTTTTTAATATGCCCATGGATAAGCTAAATAAGATATACATTTTAGGTGGTTAAGATTTCCATATGTTAATTGTAAAAATATTTGTATCTTCATATCTTCCTGAAATCAGGAAAATATTGAGCAATATAGGTCATTACAATAACAATGCAGATATACGTAAGAACTTTCTACTTCATATTTTGAGAATATTCCCAGTCTAGAGAGCTGATCAAATGTATTTAAGTGTTTAATACTTAGAATTTAAGAACTTTGCTATCTGAATTTGCAGAACTTTTCCTTGTTGCCTTAATTTTAAATTGTTTTATGAAACTTACTGCACAAATACAGGCTGTACAATGATTATATGGGTACTTTATTTAAATATGCCTATGGCTAAGCTAACTGAGATATACATTTCTGGTGGTTCTAAGTACATTGTTTGTTTCTTTTTAATGAAAAAAATTTTAAAAAAAAGAAATAAAAGGTAAAGACATGGGTAACTATAAATGCCTGTACTATTACATTTTTGGTTTTAACTCCATTTTTTACTTCCTACAGTATCTAAATGCCAAATGCATAGAATATAATGATAAATCAGTAGTTTTGGATTCATAATGCATTAACATGTCATTTGTGACAATAACTATATGAAGTGGGGGGGCAGGAGGATCTAGAAACATAGTTTGTATATATTATCGAAGTTAAGTTGGTATCAAAGCAAACAAGACTGTTATCGATTTAGAGCATCACATTTAAGCTCCATGGTAACTACAAAGAAGATACTGAAGAATATGCAAGCTCACAAAGACAGAAATCAGAGCACATGCTGCCAGGACAGGGCGTGGAGAATGAGGAGTTAATACCTAATGTAGGATCTCTGTCTGAGATGAGAACATTCTAGCAATGAAAGGTGGTGAGGGTACCACAATATTGTGGATGTGATTAGTCCCACTGAAGGGTATACTTGGGCATGTCTGAAATGGGAAAGTTTATGTTGTATGTATGTTTCCAGTATTTTAAAAAAGAAAGCAACTAAAGAGACAATGATAATTAAGTATAATATATGGATGAAACCTAGCAAGGAAAGAGAAAACGCTCAAAGGGATATTATTATTGGGACATAGGAAAAAATGGAATACAGACTGTAAGCTTTGTATCAGTGATAAATTATTAAACTCAATAACTGAACTTAAGGTGGTTACATAAGTGAATATCCTTGTCCTCAGGAAATGCACATGACAATACTAAGTGTTCAAAGAACATGATATATATAACATACACTAAAGTGTTCAAAAATGAATTGATCACTAGAGGAAAAAGAAAGAGAATGATATGGCAACTGTTACAAAAGGCTAAAATTGGTGGATCTAGATATCTGAAGCAGAAGGTAGTTGGAGTTCTCTATATGGGGTTTGTGTTATTTTTGTAATTGTCCTGTAAGTTCCAAAGTATTTCAAAATAAAAAGCATTTTTAAAAAGATAACAGAGGAGAGGGTGGGCAATGCTGGCTCAGTGGTAGAGTTCTCACCTACCATGCCAGATACCTGGGTTCGATGGCCTGCCCATGCAAAAAAAAAAAAAAGTGAAAAAAAGACAACAGAGGAGAAAATCTTTGTGACCTTAGGTTATGCAAAGATTTCTTAGATATGACACCAAAAGTACAAACTATAAGAGAACAAATTGATAAATCAGATTTTGTCAAAGTTTAAAATGTTAGCTTTCTGAAAGACATTGTTATAGGATGAAAAACAAAACATGCTCCAGAAAGGGAGAAAATATTTGAAAGCATATATCTGAAAAGAACTTGTAGCCAACAAATATAAAAATAACTCTCAAAACTCAGTAAGGGTAGGTGATGACCCCCCGAGATGAATCCAGACCTGGCACCAGGAGATCAACAATTCCATCCGGACCAAAAGGGGGGAAAGAAGTATAATTAATAAAATATCAGTGGCAGAGAGAGTTCAAATAAGAGTTGAGAGGCTACTCTGGAGGTTGCTTTTATGCAAGCTTCAGTTAGACCTTGCTACCTATCATAACCTGCCAACCCCCAACAAGGACCATTCCAGCCAATCCTAGAGAACACTTAGGGCAATATATAAGATTCCACAAGGGTTTCAGGTACTAAAGTAACTTGCCAGAAAGCTACAACCTCCAGATGGGTCCCTGGTCCAGATAAGTCCCAAAACCTAGAGGGCCCAACCTCTCCAGAACATTAGATAGTTTCATCTCCCTACCCCATATTAGTGACAGACCTTTCCAATATGAGAAATTTAGAATTGCCATAGCCCAAACACCCCTAAAGAGAGGGATGGAAAGATCAAAGGTGATGGTGGAGTTATACAGAGAATATAGGATTTAACAAATCAATATGAATGCTGAATCATTAAATTGATATCTCTTTTAGTCTCCAGTATTTTAGAGTAGCTAGAAGTAAAAACCTAAAATTGTGAAATTGTAACCCATGTCAAAATCTGAAATAAGTTCTACAACCAATTGTGGTGCTGTGCTTGGAAATTTTTAGCTTTTTTGTATATATGTTATTTTTCACAAAAAAAGAAGGAAAAAGCACCGATTGTGATGATAAAAAAGTATTTAAGCCCTTTAGCCTCCTATATTCTGGAGCAGCTAGAAGGAAAAATACGAGAAGATCGTATGGTAGCCCATGACCAACTCCGGGATCTATCCTGTAACCACTTTTTGAAGAGTGCTTTGAAAACTACTGCTTTTTTATTTCTTTGCTTTGTATTATATGTATATATTGTATAGCATATATACAAAAAAAAGTTTTTAAAAAAGGAGAAGGTGGAGTTATAACTGAGAAGATAGGATTTAACAAATGAGTATCATTGTTGAATCATTGTATTAATTTTTCCTTGAGTCTCTAGTATCTTGGAGCAGCTAGAAGTAAAAACTTAAATTGTGGAATTATAACCCATACCAAACTCTGAAATCTGTAACAGTTAGTTACAACTAACTGTTGTGATGTGCTTTGAAATTTATTGCTTTTTTGGCATATGTATTATTTTTCATAATAAAAATAAAAAAGTAATTGTGAGTCCAAGCCCTTGATCTTGAAGCTGGCTCTTGTGAAGCTTACATATATAGCAGAGAAGCTTAGCCTACCTATCAGTATGCCTAACAGTCACCTCCAGAGGACCTCTTTTGTTGCTCAGATGTGGCCTTTCTCTCTCAAAGCCCAACTCTGCAAGTGAAACCATTGCCCTTTCCTCTGTGTGGGACATGACATCTAGGGTTGAGGGTCTCATTGGCCTCATGGGAGATGGCTCCCAGGGATGAGCCTGGCCATGGCTCAGTGGGATCAGTGGTGTCATCCTGACCAAAGTGGGGAGGAGAAGTGTGGCAAATAAGGTATCAGTGGCTGAGAGAGTTCAAGTGGAGTTGAGAGGCTACTCTGGAGGTCACTCTTGCATGGGCTTCAGTTGGACATTACTGCCTATCATAGCTTGCCAAAGTCCAGCCAAGGCCATTCCTGCCAATCCTAGAGACTGCCTAGGGCATTATGAGATTCTAGGAAGGTTCTATACACTGGGGTGACTTTCCCGAAGCCTCCAGCCTCCAGATAGAACCCTAGACCAGGTGAGTCTTGAAATGAAGAGCGGCCAACCTTTCCAGGGCATCAACTAGTTCCATCCCCCATCCCATATTATCAACAGCCTCTTCCAATATGAAATATTAGAATGGGCATAGCCCGAATACCCTTAAAGAGTGGGAGAAAGATCAAAGGTGATGGTGGAATTATACAGAGAAGGCCAGGTTTAACAAATAAGTATAGTGCTGAATCATTATATTGATATTTCTTTTAGTCTCCAGTACCTCAAGCAGTTATAAATAAAAATCTAAAATTGTGGAATTGTAACACATACCAAACCTGAAATCTGTTCTACAACAAATTGTTGTGCTGTACTTTAAAATTTATTGCTTTTATGTATATATATATATATATATATATAATATATATATATATATTACATTATGTATATACATATATATTACATATATTATATATATATATATAATTTAAAGAGAAAGAGGAGTATAACAGAGAAAATAAGATTTAACAAATGAGCATGACTGCTGAATCATTATACTAATATTTCTTTTGGTCTCCAGTGTCTTATAGCAGCCAGAAGAAAAAATGAAAAATCATGGAACTGATCAAACTTTAAAATCATATCAAACTTTAAAATCTGTTCTATAACTAGCAGTTAAAATGCACCTGGAAAATTATTGGTTTTTTGTACATACGTTATATTTCACAAAAAAAAAGTTAAAAGGAAACAAAGAATCTCCACCTCCCCTAAAAAATTGGTCAAAACTCTGATATATGCAACACAGATGAATCTCAAAATTTGCTGAATGAAAGAAGCCAGACCAAAAGTAAAAGAAAAAAAAATACTTACTGTTATGCTTCCATTTATATAAAACTCTAGAAAACACAAACTGATCTATACAGGCAGACCCTGGAGTTACTGCAGGTTCAATGAAGCGAATATCGCAATAAAGCGAGTCACATAAATTTTTTGACTTCCTGGTGCATATAAAAGTTATGTTTCCACTACACCGTAGTTTGCTAAGTATGCAACAGCACTATATCTAAGTAAATAATGTACATACTTTAAACATAATTTATGGCTAAAAGATTCTAACCATTATCTGAGCCTGCAGGAAGATATAATCTTACTGCTGGTGGAGCAGCTTGCCTCGATGTTGATGGCTGCTAACTGACCCGAGTGGCAGCTACTGAAGGTTGGGGTGGTTGCAGCAATCTCTTAAAATAAGACAACAATGAAGTTTGCCAGATGAATAATTCAGTCATTTCTTCAGGATCCACTGTTAATTCTGATTCACTTGCTGTTTCCACCAAATTTGTAGTTACTTCCTCCACTGAAGTCTTGAATCCCTCAATGTTATCCATGAAGGTTGGAATCACCTTCTTCCAAACTCCTGTTAATGTTGATATTTTGACCTCCTCCTATGAATCATGAATAGGTTTGTTGATTTTTCTTACTTTTTTTATCATATAGTATAACAGATATACAAAGCAAAGAAATAAAAAAGCAGTAGTTTTCAAAGCACTCTTCAACAAGTAGTTACAGGATAGATCCCAGTTTGTCATGGGCTACCATACCATCCTCTCATATTTTTCCTTCTAGCTGCTCCAGAATATAGGAGGTTAGAGGGCTTAAATATTTTTTTATCATTACAATTGACTTTTTCTCCTTCTTTTTTTGTGTGAAAAAAATATATGCAAAAAAGCTATAAAAGTTCAAAGCTCAACACCACAATTAGCTGTAGAACATATTTCAGACTTTGACGTTGGTTACAATTTCGCAGTTTTAAGTTTTTACTTCTAGCTGCTATGAATGTTCTTAATAGCATCTAGAATAGTGAATCTCTTCCAGAGGCTTTGCTGCGACTTTTCCCAGATCTATCAGAAGAGTCTATCTATGGCAGCTATAGCCTTACAAAATGTATTTCTTAAATAATAAGAATTGAAAGTTGAAATTACTCCTTGATCCGTGGACTGCAGAATGGATGTTGTGTTCACAGGCATGAAAACAACATTAACTTCACTGTACATCTCTGTCAGATCTCTTGGGTGACCTGGTGCATTGTCAATGAGCAGTAATACTTTGAAAGGAATCTTTTTTTTCTCAGAAATAGGTCTTAACAGTGGGTTCAGGTAACCATATTACAAACAGGTGTGCTATCATCCAGGCTTAACTGTTCCCTTTATCACAGGCAGAGTACAGTAAGCATTGTTTTTAAGGCTCTTTGAAAAGGTAAATGAACACCGACTTCAACTTTAAGTCAACAGCTACGTTAGCCCTAACATGAGTCAGCCTGTCCTTTAAAGCTTTGAAACCAGGCACTGACTTCTCTCTAGCTATAAAAGTCCTAGATGATACTTTCTTCCACTAATAGGCTGCTTTGTCTACATTGAAAATCTGTTGTTTACGTAGCCACCTTCATCAACTTTCTTAGGTAGATCTACTGGATAACTTGGCAGCTTTCACATCAGCACTTGCTGCACTTTTATGTTATGGAGACTAATTCTCTCCTTAAATCTCATGAAACAACCTCTGCTAGCTTCAAATTTCTCTTCTGCATCTTTCTTACCTCTCAGCCTTCATAGAATTAAAGAGAATCAGGGCCCAGCTCTGGAATAGGTTTTGGCTTACGAGAATTGAATTTTGGAGATGGTTTGGTCTTCTGTCCAGACTACTAAAACTTTCTCCATTTCAGCAGTAAAGCTATATTGCTTTCATATCATTCATGTTCAGTAGAGTAGCACTTTTAATTTCCTCCAAGAACTTTTCCTTTGCTTTCACAATGTGGCTAACTGTTTGGCACAAGAGGCCTCACTTTAGGCCTATCTCAGCTTTTGACCTGCCTTCTTTACAAAGCTTAATCATTTCTAGCTTTTGATTTAAAGTGAGGGACGTGCCACTCCTCCTTTCATTTGAACCCTTAGAGGCCATTGTAGGGTTATCAAATGACCTAATTTCAATATTGTTGTGTCTCAGGGGATAGAGAGGCCCAAGGAGAGGGAGAGAGATGGGTCAGCAATGGAGCAATCAGAACACACACAACATTTATCAATTAAGTTTGCCATCTTATCTGAGCAGGGTTCATGGCACCACAAACCAATTACAAAAGTAACATCAAAGGTTGCTCATCACACATCAGGATAATAGAAGTAATATAATGAAAAGTTAAGAATTACCAAAGTGTGACACAGACATGAAGTGAGCTCATGCTATTGGAAACATGGTGTCCATAGACTTGCTCGACACAGTGTCGCCACAAACCTTCAATTTGTAAAAAAAAATCTGCAAATTATGATACAGCAAAGCACAATGGAACGGGGTAGATCGGTAGTGAGAAAGCAGATCAGTGGTACCCTGAAGTGGATGGGAGACGGGAGGGAAGATGACAAGGGACATGGGAAACTTTTAGGGGGGATAAATATGGTTACTATTTTGATTGAAGTGTTCGTTTCAGAAGTATATACCTATATAAAATATTGTCAATTTATAAACTTTATGTACAGTTTATTGTAGGTCCTTACACTTCAATTGAGTTGTTTTCTTTTTTAAAAAAAAAAACATCTTTTATTGAGTGCTTGCCATGCTTGACTGTTGTTGGACTTGGGGAGATGCTTGCTTTGTTTGGTTGGTTAGGTTGTTATGTTTTGGGGTTGTTTTTGTTTGTTTGTTTTTGCTTTTTATACTGTCTTAACAAATTTCTCATTTTATTCAAAGTAGGAATGAACTCGGCTGGAAGACCACATTTCCCAGTTACTCCAGAAGGCAGGTGTAGATGTAGGCTAAGCCCTGGCCAGTAAAATACAAGAAGCGTCATGTGGGACTTCTGGGGAGTCTTCTCTAACAGGACTAAGGCATGCTTTCCTCTTCCTCTTTCTGTCTGGAACGAACACCTATTGGCTGGATCCCCAGCAGCCTTTTTGGATGATGAAGTAGGCTTGAAAATAAACATCCAGGACTGTGTCTAGAAACAGAGGGATCTGGGTCCCTGCTGACATCATGGAACCAACCATTTTAGCCTTGGACTGCCTACTTTTTGAGAATTCTTCTTGAAAAAATTTAAACTACCTTGCTTAAGCCAGGTATTTTGGGTTTTTGTTTGTTTTTCTGTTATATACAGTGAAACTCATCCTAACTAATAAGAGTCTCCAAACCTCTTAGTATGGTAGTGGCTACTTCTCAGACACTGGGGAGGTTAGATCTTTAGATAGGCTGACACTTTGGACAGAGGTAAAGAAATGAGCATTGTCTCCATGCTTCTTGCTGATTCATAGACACTGCTCCAAGTCCCTGAGTAGCTGACATGGGCTTTGACTCCCTGGATTCACTTTGCCTTTTCATCAGTTCAAATCTCCCTTCTGGCTTTGTGTGAGCATCTTAGTTTCTTGACACATTGGTCTGAACCCAACTTGGTCATTTCTTAATAACACTTCAGGCCAGTTGTACTTTCTACTGAACATAAGCAATACACTTTGTTTGCAGTATAGTTTGTATTGATCCTAACTCAGGTTTCATCTGTGATTTTACCTGATCTTCTACTAAGCCAGTTTCTAAATTGAGCAAGGTAGGGATTGCTCTCTCATTTCACAGATGAAGAGGGCTGGCAGAAGTGAGGTGACCGCCAGCATTCCCCAGCCAAGGAAGGAGTGGAGGGTTCGCCAGAACGAGGTTCCCCAACCTTGCCCTGTCCTGTGCAGCAGGTGCTCTTCCTCCTTCACTCCTTTTATTCCCAGGTGTTTTCTCAAATTTTATCAGGTACCTGCTTTGGGGCAGGGAACTATGCCAGGGGTTGGGGATTTTAAGAGGAGCCAGACACTCTCTAGGGTCTCCAGGAGCTCTCAGTCTAGGAGAGGAGACAACACATATACACAGAAGCATGCACAAGTGCTGGTGGGAGTGTGGCGCCCCTGTGTAAACGACTGCGGTGTAGTGAAAAAGACAATTCCCTGCGCGTCTTCCCTTACCTTTTTTTAGGAAAGAACTAGAGGATTCTGGAAAGTCTCCTCTCCTCCATTGGTTACCAATAATTTCCACCTTCCATTTCATAATCATCTCCCTTTGATCTCTGTGGGATAAATGGATTTTTTTAATGTGAGTTTCTCATCAATTCAATATAATCCCAAAGATTTTGCCTTACCACATTCCTTACTATTTCCTTTGCAATTCCTCCCCCACACACACCTCCCGAGCTCTTTGAAAAACCCCTTTTAACCTCACCCATCCTTTAACCAGCGCATGTTCTCCCTGCTCTAAAGTGATGCCTCCTCCACTGCGGAATCCCTCTTGCACCCTTCCCTCCCCAGAAATTTCTCATGGCAGCTCTCAGGCTGTTCTCCTGGCATCTTCTCAGAGAAGATGCCCCATTGCTGGGCCTCTTGCAAAGGACTCAGTTTTCAGCCTCAGGACTAGAAAAATGTAACCTTTACCCAAGGGCAGCAGGATGGCAAAACCCCAGCTAGACCAGGGCCCTGCTAACCAGCTAGCCATGACCTTGACAAGTCACTTTCTATCTCTGGGCCCCAGTGTCCCCTTTTGTAAAGGGAGAGAATTTGACAGGGGCCCTGGCCTAGCCCTAACAGTGGCATTGACAGCTATATAGACCCACACTGTCCAATATGGCAGCCACCAGCCACAGGTGGCTATTGAGCACTTGAAATGTGGCTCATCCCAACTGAGATATGCAGTGAATGTAAAAGATGCCTATCAAAGACTCTGAACCCCCCCGCCAAATACCATCAATAATTTTACTCAATTGAGTATATGTTGAAATATTGGGGATAGATTTGTTAAGATATAATATTAAAATTAATGTCACCTGCTTTTTTTAAATCTTAGCTGTAGTTTCAAGAAAATTTTAAATTACACTTGTGATGGTCACTGTGTTTCTATGGGACAGGGCCAAGAGAGCTACCTCACAACAAAAAGCTCAGCACCATCAGCTGGTTTGAAACTGGCTAAGGCCTGGCTCATTCAAGCCACACAGGGTGAAGAAGGTCACCTTTGTTCTACCTAAGACACCAGGTGGGCCTGAACAGGGGTTCTTAATCTGAGGTCTCCTGACTCTGTAGGAATTCCTGGAGAACACTCAAGTGACCCATAATGCTGGATGAGGAAAAAAAATTCCCTCTTTATTTTCACTAGCCTCTAATCGAAAATTAGCTTTTCCTTCCATCATGAAATGTAGGCAAGAAGCCACAGGAATATTCATTGTACTGATATCCCTGTTCCCTGTCGCCAACAGAAATCAGTTACGTTCATAACCCATTAGTTATTGCAAAATCTCAAAACATCATTTATGTACATTCTACAAAATTTTGGTAGTTATTAGACCTGTTACTGAATCCTGTTATTTGATGTTAAGAAGGCACATTTATTATGTCTTTATATTTTGATAAATGTAATTCAATATGCTTTATTCCCCTTGATGTATTTTTGGATGTTATTTCATGTGTGTAAAAACATAACTTTGAGAAGTCCTTAGCCTGTCAACTACTAGAGAGGTCCATGGCACAAGAAATGGTTAAACCCCTAATCGAAAAAGATGAGGAACCTTCCACAGGCAGGGCATTAGGGAACACTGTCCCACTCTGAAAAGGGCCGTAAGCACAGAGCAGGCTGCCATCTAAAGGTGCCCAGCCTGCTCAGCAGTCTGACCCCCAGGTGGACCCTTCAGCTGCACAACTGGAGGGCATGACATCTGACCTCTTCATTGTGATGCCAGGACTTTTTGGCAGTCACAATTTTGAGGTCCTAAAAAAAACATACCTTTTAAGTCTTAGGAACAACTTTAAATTATTACATATATATGCAGTAATTATCCTTATTGTATACCTGAGCCCACCTGCCTTCTCAAGAGTCAAACCCCAGGGTGCAGGTCAAGGCTGGCAAAAGACCAAAAAATGGATGTGTCCGGCATGGGAGGCCTGTGTCCTCAAGAGTAGATGAAAGCTCTGAACTGGATGGTCAATAGGGCACAGTATTTGGTAAAAGAATATTTTAAGCTGAATGTCTTAAAAACAAATTTGCATCAAAATATTTTTGTTTTGTTTTTTTTTAAAGACCCTTTCTGGCATCATCTGAAGTTAGCCTGGGGGCAGGGCTATAGCAGTGGCTACCAAATAATGTGGTTTAAGGATTCTTCCCCAGGTCAGCTAGCTTCTCCCAGATTCCCTGAGTTACAAAGAAAAGGCCTTCCAGAAATGTAAACTCGTCCACACAGCCCAATCAGCACAGCAAACTCAGGGCAAAAAAGTCCCCACTCATTGTACAACTCTCGTGCCCAGGTATATTCCCACCCATCTGCTCTGGGATCTCACTCAACATCAGCTGGCAAAGCTGGGGGCATTGTCCCCAGGTTATGGACACAGGCACTGAAGCCGAACAGAATGTCCCAAACCATACAGCTATTAAGTGATGGAACCATATGTGACAACTTGAAGCTGTTTATACATCAGAAAACAAAATTAACCCCGTGGGTGTGAACTCATTTAAGCAGGACCTTCTGATGAGGCTACTTCAGTTAAGGTGTGGCCCAACTCAATCAGATGGGTCTCAACCCCATTACTGGAGTCCTTTACAAGAAGGAAATTCAGAGAAAGTCAAAGGAGGCAAGTTGAACCCAGAAGGAAGAAACCAGGAGATGCGGCCATACGCCTTTCCATGTGACAGGAACCAAGGATCACCAGCAGGCAGCCCCAGAATTCCAAACTTTGGGGAGAAAGCATTGCCTTGATGATGCCTTGATTTGGACATTTCCTCAGCCTCAAAACCATAAGGGAATAAATTTCCATTGTTTAACCTGACCCATTTTGTGATTATTTGCTTAAATAGCCTAGAAAACTAAAACACCAAGTTTTAAATCTAGGTCTGTTCAATTCCAGAATTATTTCCCTAAACAGGCTGCCTCCCCCTTTTGGCTGTGGTCCAGCCAACGCTGAAAGCTTACACAGAATGTGTAGTCCCTTTTATAGAACTCAGCTGAAGTTGACATGACACCAACTAAATAGACGCAACTTTTAAGATGTGTTCCATTCTCTCTTCTCATTCTCCTTCCTTCCACCAAGCAAGTGTTTATTAACCAAATACCTTTACCAGTAGATGCCAAAAAGAACCAATCCAAGAGCAGGGGTCCATCACAACTGCTGGCCCTGCCACCACCTGCACCTGGAGAAGTCCCAGGAGGATGTGTAGGAGGAAGGACTTTTATTGAAAGCCCTACCCCAGTTCACCGGAGACCTGGAGTTCACCAAGCTTGACCTTAAGTGAACTTAACCTGCTCACTTAGTCTCTGAGCCCCAGTTACCTTATCAGTGAAGTGATGTGCCTGAACCCAAATGGTTTGAAAGAAACTCAGAATTCTCAAAGGACAGGCTGGAGTGAGGCTCTAGACTCCCCCATGCCAGCTTTAACACAAAAGCTCTGCTTTTATCTGTTTTCTACATTGAGGCTCCAGATGAGGCTTCATGAGCTCATGAAGGTCTCCATAACTAACTATGCTTAAAAGCCACTGGCTAGAGTATGATGAGCTATTTCTCCCATGACTAAGCTGCTAATCGAGTTATTCAAGAGGGTTTATCCTGGATGGGTCTGGCCTAATAAGGCAATGCCTTTAAAGATAGATTCTCCTGCTGGCCTTGAGGAAGAAGCAAATAGCCATGTTGTGAATGGCTACAAGGAACTGAATTATCCTAACAAATCAAATTAACCAAGAAGAGGACCCTGAACCTCCGATGACACTGCAAGGCTGACCCCTTGATTACAGCTTTTTGCAAACTGAGCAGAGGATTAGCTAAACTGTGTCTGGACTGCTGAGTCATGGAATCTTTGAGATAATAAAGATATGTTGTTTAAAAAAAAAAGCCACTGGACTAAATGACTTCAGAATACATGTCCAGTTCTGACAAACAACCTAAGGAACTTTCTCAAGGCCAACAACAGCTCAAGGCAATCCTGGAGTCTGAGAGCAGTGCTGGAGCTGACTGCATTTGAAAATAGCCTCAAAATCCTTTTTCAGTCTCCTTGCAGGCAGGGGAGAGACTGAAACAGCACACAGTGCATTTCTGGGAGAACTGGAACCTCCCCCTCAATGCTATGAACACCACAGATTTTAATTGTCTACATGATTAAATACATGCAACCCCTGGTTTCCAACCCTGCCTACGCATCTGATTTTTCCTGTACAATTTGTTTTAAGTTTCTCTCCCTAGCACTCCAAGGAGCAGAATTCTCAGGAATGGATCACAGTAACAATTACTAACAAGGTCCCCAGTTTACTCATGAAGCTAGCCAGGTACCAGTTGAGCAGCTTGGGGAAACCCCTGCAATAGACTGTACCAAAAGAGAACTAAGGGGGTCATCTCCTATTTGCCCTAGTGAAGTCTTTAATAGTTTCCAGGGGGGGAATAAAATCCACTTCAAAGGTACAGCTAGTTCATGGAAGAATTCTCTCCTGCCATGTGGAAAACTCGGTTCAATTCTGAGGCCATGTGCCGCCACCACCACCACTACCACCATCACCCCCAAAACATTGTGAACAAAATTCCCCATTATATACATATCACATATCTGCCTCGGTGTGTATGCATAGATATGTGCTCTGGAGGTCACTCTTACGTATGCTTCAGTTAGACATTTCTACCTATAACTTGCTAAACCCCAACTGAAACCATTCCTGCCAATCCTAAAGAATACCTAGGGCATTATATAAGACTCTACAAAGGTTCCATGTGCTAGGGCAACTTTCTAAAACCTACAACCTCCAGATGGATCCCTGGACCAGATAAGTCCTGAAACCTAGAGGGGCCAGCCTCTCCAGAATATCAACTAGTTCCATCCCCCTATCCCATATTACTGACAGCCCCTCCCAACATGAAAAAGTTAGAATGGGCATAGCCCAAATACCCCTAAAGAATGGGAGAGAGATCAAAGGTGATGGTGGAGTTATACAGAGAAGGTTGGGTTTAACAAATGAGTATGACTGCTGAATCATTATACTGATATTTTAGTCTCCTGTACCTTAGAGCAGCTAGAAGCAAAAACCTAAAATTGTGGAATTGTAACCCACACCAAACTCCAAAATCTGTTCCTCAACTAATTGCTACAATGTGCTTTGAAATGTACTGCTTTTATGTATATATGCTATTTAAAGAGAATGAGGAGTGTCACAGAGAAGATAGGATTTAACAAATGAGTATGACTGCTGAATCATTATATAGGTATTTCTGTTGGTCTCCAGTATATTGGAGCAGCTAGAAGAACAAAAAATTGTGGAACTGTACCCAAAACAAACTTTAAAATCTGTTCTGTAACTACTTGTTAAAATGTACCTGGAAATTTTATGTTTTTTGTATATATGTTAAATTTCACAACTAAAGAAAAAAAGTTTAAAAAATACATATATGTAGGGAGAAACATTAAAAAAAACAAAAAAAGCCACTTAAGTAGTTGGACAGTCCTGTGACAACTCCTTGGAAACCACAGTAGACGAGAAAATGATCCTGGTCTACAACTCAAGGCAACGCTCCTGCTGAGCTCTGAATCCCACCACCAGATGGCAAGCACTTATCAGACAACCTCGTATAAGCTCATTCTACTTCCTGGCTGCTACTTTGGGTTAAATGCTTCCTCATCAGTAAAACGGGGAGTATGATTCCATTCCCTGCATACCTTGCAGGACAGCTTTAAGGACAAAATGGAGCAAGAGAAAATGTATTGAAGGCTGGAAAAAGCCTTAAATAAATATTGCGATGAAATTTCAGGAATTTAACAAAGAACAGAGCAGTGATAAAGAGGAATAGTGAGGACATCAATAACCAATTATACTGTGTGAGACAATCTAGGGCTCTTCAGATTAAAACCCCACTACAGCTCATGAACTCTTAGGCAGAGGACACAGTAAGCACTTGAACACAGCACCATATGCCACTGTCATTCTGGGCAACCCAGGACAGACATTACTGGATTTAGTCCAAACAAATCCTCAGTACACAAGCAATGCCAAGCATGGATTTGACTGGATGATAAATGAGTTTGTGTAACGCACAATTTCATGTTCCACCCCACCCCTGCCCCATTCAGTTAATGGGGCTAGTCCTAGCTCAAATAGCTAGGGTTAATAGCTAGGGTTAGTCCTAGCTCAAATTGCTTCACTTGGTTATTTTCTATTTGAGTTTATGGTGTATTGAAAATATACATATATAAGTATAGACAATCATAGCCAAAGATTTAACAAGTGGATTTACTCCACTCTGAGTTTTAGAAAATCTGACTAAACTCTGCTTTAAAATAAAAACCTAAACATCGCCCAGCATCAGATGATAGAAATCCATCTCTCTGGTTCTATCCTCTCAAAGCATAATTTCCCACATTTCAGGTCTCCTTCTCTACCTATGCCTTATTTAAAACCTTCAAGAAGATTCCAACAGGTTTCTTTTAATTTGCCCCCATGAATGATTTGATTAAAGTAGCACTAGTCAAACAGGTGCCTCATCCTAACAGGGGGCTCAGAAGGATGGGAGCGATGGGTGGGCAAAAAAGAAGCAAATTCACTCCAGGGGTTTGCTGGCCAGCACTGACCCTTCAATTTAACAAAGGAGCAGAGTTAAGCCGAGACACAAACTAAATTCCAGAGGTAGACCACATGGGGTAGGGAAACGTGAGAGCAGGGCCAAGAGAAAAAAAGGATCACAGCTAAGAAGTACCAGTTTGCGCAACCACTGTTTGTATGACATCAGGCAAGTCATTTGTTCTGTGACTCACAAGGTCTTTATCTGCCAAGATGATAGGATTGATAACACCAGTCCCTGGAAAGGCAACTAAGCATTATTTAAAAACACAGCAGCCTGTGAGGGTGGATCCTATTATATGAAAGTCCCTTTGGTTCTGCCAAATTCCTTGATGAGTTTGCATCTGTCAAAGTGGAACATGGCTGGAAGGAGCTGAACGATTCTGTACATTACTGGGGATTGTTTGGTGACAGGAAGGCAGGCAAGGGATGAAGAGATGAAAGGAAGCCAAGAAAGGGGTGGAGAAGTTTGGGGAAATGGGAGTACAGGGTGCTACAAAGAGCTTTGTTGTTTATTTTTTTTAAATCCTGGATGGTGGGTGACCTAGTTAAAAACAGGGGAACTATTAGATAGATGAATGGATGTAGGTATCCCTGACCACACACACGTTGAAACTGTTTGCATCCTTAAAAGACAAACTTTTCTCCATCCACACACCCTCCCAAAAAGTTTATTTAGCTTTTTCTAATGATTTTTAATATGGAAGTGGAGGAAGCAGCTGGTGACTGAACCAGGGAAGGCAGCGAGGAACCAGACTGCATAAACTGGTTGACACCAGAAGACAGAGCCACAATTGTCCCTGAGAACCAAAGCCCCCCGAGGAATCTTGAGATGAGCTTTCAGCTTGACAAGGATAAATCAAGGCCACCCAGATCTTACAGTATCTGAGACCAGCTGCAATGTGGCAGACACCCCACACCGTCCCCCAGGCTGGGGAGCCTTCGGGACCAGAGGCTGCGGAGACTCACACCTACTCCACGAATGTACAGCGCTGCCCTTCCCTTAGCCATTTCAGGCGCTGCTGCAGCTGCCGTTGGCTCCTGCTCCTGACCAAGCACCACAAAGGCAAGAAAGAGTTGGATCGTTTTTGTTCAGTCTTTATTTACAGGAAAAGCACAGAATATGTGGCCATTTTTTGAAACTAACAATAAAGGCAGAGTAATTGCAAGAAAAGGGGAAAGAGCAAGCATTTGAAAGGAAAAAAAAAATAAAAAGCCTAAATCTTTAGTTACTCACCCTGTTCCTGAGGCAGGACTGGCTAGGCCCTCACTGCCTCTAAAAGCAACAAAAAAAGCTGATCTTTAATATCAGTCACCTGGTACGGAGGACAGCAGAAGGCCCAAAGACAAAAGACTAAAGGACAAGACAAAAGACTCACCCCAAAGATACATTTCCCAACCTGTTATCACTCCCATTTTATCTCACACCAAGGAGAGTGAAGTACAATCGGTCCTATCCGGAAGCACAGTTCTTCTGCTACCCAGTCTCAGCCTCGACTCCACCCAAACCAGCCCAGCTTCTTGGCCTGGAATTGTCAATAGGCAAGTAGGAGCCAGGAGCAGAGGAAAAGAATTTCGCCCAAAAGGCTACTTCCTTCCAATGGCCTTGAACAGTACATTAGTGCAGGTCAACGGCATAAAATGAGTTAGCTGGGCTGGGGCAGCAAGGGAGGTAATATACAAACCGGTGGGGCTCAAGTCCCACCTGCTTCCCAGTGCTCTGAGGAGCACATGACTCTCCAGGCTGACCTAGTGGCCTAACAAAGAAATTGGCAACCCCACCTGGATACGGGAACAAGTGTTCAGTCCCAAGCCCAGGGGAGGCAGGAAGCCAACTTCCACAGAAGCTTGTGGCAGGGATGGCCGGGTTAGTTCTGAGGAATGATGAACTAGAGACCTTTTCAGATGTGGCAACCCTGACCACTCTCTCCTGCTCTGTCCTACTGCCTTAGGGGTCTGCTCCATCCACTCCAAACCTAAGGACATCCAGAGGTCACGATACTCGCATCCTCCTCACATAGGTTCCATTTCTCTGCCCATGCCAGTATCCAACTAAAGAATAAGAAATCTGAGGCAGAAACTCCACGATACAGCCTAGATGATTGATTCCTGAACACTTGGTCTGGGGACAATACCTGGGCAGGAAGGGAGAACCAACAGCACGGGGTGGCTCTGAAGCCAAGGGACTCCCATACATATGACCAACACTACCCTACCCTGCCCTGCTCATCTGTGTCTCTTCTTTGGACAGCAAAGAGTAGCCAGATGACAAATGCATAGTTTCCAGGCTAATATTTCTATCCATGATTTGCCAGTGGAACCAGAAATCCAGTGGCTCTTCAATACCAGAATTTCTCATATAGGAAGTTCAAGTTCAGATACTCAATAGGTTAAATATTGGGGTAGCCAGCAAGGGGTAGAGCCTCCGGTCCCTTCCTTCTCCAGACACAGCATGCCAAAGAATTAGGGAAGTCGTCTACAACCCAGCATTCACAGTCAAACTCCTAAGGATGGGTGATTGTTTTACAGAGCAGGGTAGTCCTAGAGCTGTTTCCAAGCTAGGAGTGGGCTACTCAGAGATGTTGGAGGCTTGGTCCCAACACCACAGGTAGATGAGGAAGCAGCTAAGTAAAGGCTCAGAGATGAGAAGAATCCATTTTACAAGGCAGTGGGACAGACAGCCAAGGCACTAAATGGTTTGGCACCTGGGAGCTTCAAGTAAAGTTGAGTGTGTTACCCACTGAAAGGCCAAAGTGCTCCCAGACAGAGGTGGGCTTCAGCTGAGCACAGACAGGCCCATCAAGGCACAGTGCCCCTGTGACCTCAGGATCCTAACCCAGGCCTGCCATTCACCCTTCACCTCAGAACTCTACAAGGCATAGCTATGAAGATACTCAAGACTGACTCCAGAACTTATCCCAGTGAACACTGGTCTTCGAAGTAGGCACCCTGGGAGACTTTGCTTACTCCAGCCAGGCTGTTGCTGCCTTTGGGAGCTCCCTCCAGAGCCAGTAAACACAGTCTTCTGAATGTCTCAAGGGTGGTAAAACACTGTTGGGGAGCTAGGTTTGATGGTTTGAACAGCAAAATAGATTTAGAGTCAAATGGAGTCCAGAAAAGGAGAATGGAACACAGGTTGGTGCTTGGTGTCTGGGAAAAAAAAAATTAGGTGCAACAAGTTTATCTGTATGGTTCAAACGGACTCCGAAAGCAATTGAAGGGAAAGGGTTCCCCAAAATGTTTTAGGCAACGGCAGCCACAACGGAATAACTAAGATCATGGCCTGCCAAGCTCTAGGATGGTCAGCACTCACGTGAGCAAGCACTGGCTCTTCTGCAGTTAAACACAGGCTCAGGACTCTATGGTAATCACACCTCATCAAATAACTTGGTTCCCTCCACTTCCTTCACCCTCCACCAAGAATTAATCTGGAATGTATACTTGGTTCCAGAGAAAGAAGTTTCCACTGAGAGGAAGGACTCAGGAAAATTGGAATTCTCCTGCTCCATAAATTTTCAATCCAAGACTCGAATCTGTTTTACTCATGAATTAAACACCCTATTTCTTTTTCCTGGTCCCTTAATGCCCAGCCGCCGCTGTATTCACACAGCAGAATGGTAAATGAGGCTATCATCCTGGCTGTGATTTTGCTAGTAAATATTCCTGATGAAAGGGGCATACCATTCTCATCTCACTGCAAATGCCCACGTCTCGGAGAATAAAGGCTATAAATAAAGCCCCTACACAGGCGACACTCTCTTGCCACCCTGTCAGTTCCCAGAAGTCTTCCACCAAAGCCCAGACTCCAAGAGGTCACTATGCATGCAGTAATACAGGAAAACCCCTAGGAACCTGGCTGATTACTTCCCTAGTAGGAGGAAGGAACCAGTGCTTCCTCAGACACTAAAATAGGCACAATGTAACTCCCTCTTCTAGTTTAACATAAAATGATCCCATAAAGTCCCTGCCTGGGAAGAAAAGAGAGGTAGCTCTGGCTGCTTGGAGAGAAGTCGTTGAGCCATCCAAGCAGCCAGAGGTGGGGAGCAGGGCAAGAAGAAAACACAGAAGACTTGTTCTCCTCAATGGGCCTCTTCCCTGAGTTTGATTTGAGATCTTACCTAGTTTCAACTAAACAAAAAACAAACAAACAAACAAACAAAAAACCACAGAATATCTTCTCTCTCATCCTCATATCATTCGAGTCCAGCTCCAAGAAGGTGGCTTCGGTCAGGGAAGCCACTCGAGGGTTTCAAACCCCATTCCCATCAGAGTTCCTCGGGTGCTCAGGCTGGAGTGACACGAGCCCATCCTCCACTCCCCAGCTCCAAGCAACATGCCTGAGCCCACCCCACGTGGAATACAACAGGCAATTTTCCCTTGGTGAGACGCCACTCTAGTCCCAAAGCACAAGAACAGGTGGCCCTGCAAAATACTTATGGCAAACAGCTTTACATTATTTGTACATTTACACAAAAATAGATCCTTTTCTATATATATATACATATATATATGTGTGTATATATATATGTACGTACGTATGTATTTATAACTGGTTACACGTCATATTCATAATTAGGCATCACCAGTAGTAATTGGCACAGTTTGTCATTTACGCTTAGGGTCAAGTTCCGTATCATTTCACCCGTTCCAAAGTACAAAAGAAAAAGAAAAAAGAAAAAGGAAAAAGATCAAAGGCATTTCATCTCCATGTGTTTTCTTAAATACAGTAATGCCATAGGAAACAATATGTACAGATCAACAGCGCCTCTTGACCCCTCCTCCTGTTTGTCTGAGACAGGGGTTGGGAGTTTGAAGGAGGCAAAGGTCAATGTGGCCGGCTGCTGGATTCCGATGCCTGCCTCTTGCGTGATGGGGTGTAGCCATTGAGATAGCCATTGGTCTGCCGTTTGGAGAGCCCTCCATTCAGGATGTCCTGGATGTGCTGCACGATGAGGTTGATGGCCACTGTGGGGCAAAGAGCAGCAGAGTGTTAGGGATACAGGGAGTGTGAGGGATGCAGGGAGGCATGGGAGCCCAGGTATGGGGCTGTGAGACCGTGTGGCTACCTGGGGGATTGGGGAGGCCAACCAGGAACCGGAGGCACAAGTCTCTTCCAGGTTTCTGGCTTAGCCCTTAGCAAGTCACTCAACCTCCCAGTGTCCCCCAGTGAGGCTAATATTACCTACCTCACAGAAGAAAGCTAAAAAGTATGATAGAAAATGCCTAGCATATACTAAGTTCTTAATAAATGGGCTTCTTGTAGTAGGTAGAGTCACCACTGGATGAAACAAAGCATCAACCAAAATTCTGGAGACATGATGACTAGCTATGGTTCTGATGCCACCAATTAGCTATGAAACTCTACCAAGAGGGAACCTATTAGCTTTCTATCCCAAGCAAGAGGGCCTCTCCTCTAAGGAAAATACAAGGTGGACTCCCTATTATTTGCATTAGAAATAAATTATACACCTCAACTAATCGATCAAAGTCAACGTCATCAATAAAGGAATAAACTGCCATCAAGGGCTTTCTGACGGGATACACAGAGAAGACAACACAACATCTCTGCTGCAGGTCTCTTCTGGATTGTATAATTCAATCATGAGGAAACGAGCAAATCCAAATTGAGTATCCTTCTACAAAATAATGGACCTATATTCTAAAAATGTCAGTGTCGTGACAGACAAAGAAAGGCTTAGGGACATTTACAAATTAGGGTAGATTATATTAAGTTTCTTGAATTTGACAACTGTACTATGCTTATGAATGAGAATGTCCTTGTTCTTAAGAAGCAGACATTAAAATACTTATCGCTGTGACTTATTTCCAAACAGTTCCATTTTTTTAATGGAGGGAAAATTAAATAAATTATTAACAGAATGAGAGATAACGTCCCATCTTAGCAATCAACTTTGCCCTGCTATGCCTAGTCAAGAGATATGCCTACTTCCTAGATAAGCCAAAGCATGTGAATAAATTCGATAATGGTAGTAATCAGCTTCCTTTAGGAAGAACCATGTTGCTGCAGGTCACTCTAAATTGAGAAGGGAATCTGCTTTTGCTAAAAGGTGACATGAGATGCAAGATGTCCAAGTTTCATCACTGGGGAGGGACAGCAGAAGGTTGCTGTCCCCAAAACTCTGCAAAGAAATATCAGTTCACGTTTGTCCCATGCACATACACACCTGTGCACACAGGCCTCCTCCCAGTCCACCTATATTGGACAGGTCTGGAAACCCCTTCCTGGCTCATAATAGCAGACTAGAGTGCACGCTAAGGCCTTGAAAGGGGCAGATGTCTGGCCCTCATAGGGTAACACCCCACGGAGACTCACCGAGATTATCTGCACCTCTAGGAATTATCACGTCGGCGTATTTCTTTGTCTGTGGAGAAAGATATTTGCAAAGCATTAACAGAGGCGCTCGAAGACAAACTGTCCAGAGCCCTTTGCTAAGGGACTATGCATAAAGTGCCAGCCTTCCTACTACAGCTCCCACAGTGTGACCATTTAATCCTGTTTACACACTTCTTTGGGAAAGCATCTAGAAATTTAGGAAAATCTAAAAAGGGCCTTTCATTTAACTGAAATGTAAATGGAAGAAGGGAAACGGGGAGTTAAGATAGGAAACGATACAGAAAATGAGGAAGATTTACAGATGGGGTAACTTAATATGTCAGTAAAGGAAAGTGGTCCAGGTAGACTGATCAGTTCAAAACCAATTTACGGGCGGGCCACGGTGGCTCAGCAGGTTGAGTGCTCGCCTGCCAGCCAGAGGACCTGGGTTCAATTCCCGGTGCCTGCCCATGTAAAAAAAAAAAAAAAAATACAATTTACAATTCAAATTCTAATTACTGAACACAGATTTTTATCCATTTAACCTAACTTTAATAAATTAGCTTTTTCTTGAGTTCTTCCAATATGCCTAAACTCGTTATTTATGCTTAGCATTGTTTCATCTTATAAGCTGCACAGAGAGCATGGTCTTTGATACCAAACGAACTTCTTCTCCACTATCAGGAAAAATGCGAATAAGAAAAATTCAAACTTAAAAAGGGAGTTTGCTTGGATATCTACACATCTGAAGGGTAATGCTGTTCATTTCTAGCACAAAGGTAAACTCAGAAAAAACAGCAACCATTTTTACTGGCTTTATTATCATGCTTAAAAAAATAATAATAAAGCCAGGAGTAAAGACATTCAATTTAAAAATATATATATACTGCAATTCTGTGGACCAGTCTACTGTGCCCTGGTTTACAACCTGAGTTGAGTGTAAGACCATATAAACAATGACTTAAAGACACAGGTGGCCTTACTCTGTGCAACTTCCAGATCAAAACTATTGAAGTCCAACAGTATCAGACTCAAACCCAATTTATCAGGTCCAAGCTGCTGGCTTACATGGGAACGAGATGGTCTTTCCTGAGCACAGAGTGGCTGGGAAGTAGTAGTTGATAAGGCAAAATAACCCTAAACAGGTTGGTCTGGGATTTCACGCTCCATTAAGCCTATGCTAAACAGCAGAAAATGGAGAGTTAACTATAATTTATGGTGGAAAAAATTCACTTTGTGTTTTTACTATTAAGTTAGGAAGAGCAGGATACATTCTCAGACAGATACAAGCTCTTGGCATCTCAGTTCTCTGTCTCTCCCCAAGACATCTAATCTTGTAACCTGGTCTTCTCCAGGAGAGGAAATGGGCATGAAGGGCACTCAAGCTGACTCAAAAAGCCCACCTGTGCCTAGTCTGAAACTCAAGTCTGTAGGTAGTTGTTAGGAAAATCCAACAGGCTTACAGAAACAGAGTCTTTTGGGACCATATTTTTCCAGGAGCAGTAGAAAAAAGGTTAATTATTAGGAAAGAGAATTTCCTCTTCTCAGTCTTATTCTAAATGTAGGCTCAATGATATCACAGACTCCAGGCTCATAAAGGATGTTTCCCAGACAGGGCTGAGCCCAATCTCTCCCATCCTCCCTCTCAAAACTTGATTACAAATAATTAGGGAATTAGACTGTGGTTGGCCAAATTGGAAAAAATACAATGACAGAGGTGTAGGATTCTTCTCACTTAAATACTTCTTCCAAAATTACACTGTCTCCCACATCTTCCCCTGCTATAACCCATCACACCACACCTTCTGTTTCTTTCCTTGACATTCACCTTTCCATTTTTCTCTAGGAAGCAGAGGGTACTTCCTGGGCTGAGGAAAGTCCAGGATTAGATTCACTAAAAGCTGAGAAGTCCCTTCTTCTCCTCCTTCCTTCTCTGAAAGCCATTTCCACTAGAGAATTTCCAGCTGCCGACTGATGGCTGATAAGTCTGAGCCAGGGAGGAAGTAAAGGCACTTATTCCAGTTTGGCACAACAACTGTTCCAACAGGAATGTATACGGTGGCCAAAGATAAGCTCAAACAGAGCTCACCTGTAGGGGCAGAAGAGGTTCTCAAGGGAACCTCTGTGGCAGGCAGTGCTCTCCCGTAACAACATGCCAACCAACACAGACCTTTTTAGGATCCAAAATGGCAGAGTCCTATGCTTTAAGATGATACCCCCTCAGTCAAGAGCCTCCCACATGATCCTACTAAACAAGAAGGGAAGAGTGTGCTGGGAACTGAATAGCTCCTCTAAGAGCTTGCAGGACCGTAAAAGGCTATCCCAAGAAAGAAGGACAGAAGAACTTTCTGAGAATAGAGCAGCAGCAAACCAACTGTCAAGGAACAAAGCCCTTTCTCAGGACTTCAGGACAGAAGATCACTCGGAAAGAGGAATGAGATTCAAGCCAGGGAGTTATATATCTCCATTTGTATGGTTAAATTTTAAATTCTAAGTTCAACAAAACAAACCAGGAAACCAACTCACTGGCAAGCAGAATTCCTCAAAGGCAGGCTTGACGAACGTAATATATTGAGATAAAATCTGCTCAAGGTCCCTCCCTCTTTCGCTGATGTCCCTCAATACTATAAAAGAAAAAAAAAACAAGAATTAAGAAAATGATGCATGAGCCCACACATGCCTGCCCTTCCCAGGGCCGATCAGCCCCCACCCCACCCCACCCTGCACCCCCCAGGAATTATTCTGCTCCACAATGACTCTGGATGGATGAGTCACAAGCCAGACTCCTGAGAGACTTAACCAGCGGCACCTTCAGAAAAAACAAGTTACAGTTTTATGTGTTACTGCAGTCAAATTCTACCACCACAAAAGGCTCTCAGAAACAAAAGGCTGCCCGGCCTAGGCCAAAGTTTCTGTGTGAACAAAAGGAGCAGGTCAGCCCAGGGGAGGAAGTGTCTGAGCCCAGAGAGGTGGTAGGATGGCCTGGCAAAGGGCACAGTCTGCTAGGAGACTTTCTCCTTTGTTCATCTACAGCCTGTCCCCTTGCACTTACTCTCTCCTGTGTCCAAATGTCCACCAACCTACTGCTGATTTGCCCATTCCTCGCTGCCATCCCCACTCCAGTCCCTCTGGGGAATGGGGAGGTGAGGGGGGGGGAGGTGAGGGAAGGGGCCAGCCGTGGTCAGCTATTCCTGCTTCCTGCTACCTTAAGCACAGAACTTGGCAAACAGAAAAATCACCGAGTCAAAGATTTTTTCTCATCTTGATTTAGGAATCAAATTGACCCAAACTCACCATCTTTTACCTTCTTCCTACTGGGCAGTTTTAGTCAGAGGCTTTCACAAAACATTATTACTCTTTTAGCAAAAAAAAAAGGAAAACAGTAGAACTGATCACATAAGGGACTGGAATTCTGGCTCTGCCTCTGTACACTAACATTCCTGAGTCTCAGTTTCCCCTTAAGTAGTAAAGAACAGGGAAAAGAGGAAGCCTTGGTGGGTTTGGAAGGAGATTCTCTCAAATCAAAACATTCCTTTTCTACAGATGTCATTTTAAGTCTTATTACCGTGAGCTGCTAAATCTTTCATGCCCACCTCAAAAGGGTACCAAGTCCATATACGATCACTTGTGATAGTGTGACAGTCCCTTGGCTCCTCTCAAACTATTTCTCAAGCAGGTACAGGAGGTGAGAATCACCATAAACAAACACAGGGAATACTAGTGAACAGACATGGAAAGCCATGTCTCTACACTGTCCTGTGTTCACACAAGGGGGGGTGGGGGGGACACAGGAGGTTGTCACGGTTACAATTCAGAGTGGTGACATTAAATCTGTAAGATCAGAAGGCTAGAAAATAGCTAAGAAAACGAACTTCAGAGAGTCAGATAAAAATGCTACCACCTGACTTATATACCAGCGCCTCAATTTACAAAGAGTTTTTTCCAGGTGAGCCCTGGCAAAAAACGGATGGCTGGTCCCCAATGCACTGGGACTCGCCTTACAAGCCCTCCTGACTGCCTGCCTGCAGCTCCGGCAGTGTCTTCTCCAGCCAGGAAATGGCTTTCTCCAGCAGCTCTGCCAGAAAGGCTAGGTCAAGAGGCAGCCCCAAAGAGCAGCCACATGGCTCACCCCCCCAACCACAGCCCCAGAGCTCCGGCAGGTGCAGTTAATAGCTCAACATGACCAAAGCACATGGCAGGCGTGGCCTCTAGTTCTTCACACGGCTCAGATAAAGTCAAAAGAAAAAAGGAAAACAGAGTAAAAGGGCATCAGAGCTGGGGAAAAATAAACACACACCCAAGCCTGGGCAGCTTTTACTTAAAAGCCCTGCAAAAACCCAATGCCAGACGTGATTTTCACAGAACTGCTGAAGCTTCAGCACTGTACGAGCCTTTGTAATTCTCCCAACACGCAATACACACACACACACACACACACACACACACTTTCTCTCTCTCTCTCCTTTCACACAACTCCCCACCCCCACCCCAGTATCCTCAGTCAGGCTTTCGGCTCCCTCCTATCTTGCCAGAACTGGCAGCTTCACCTGTTCTGCCACTGGAGGATGGTCATGGAAGCAGCAGGTGGGGGAGATGAGTCACAGAGTCCGTTCTGCAGCCCGAAAGCCACTTCTTGCTCTGCCCTACAGTGGGCATGGTCCCTGAGCTCACTGACCTGGATCTGAATCCTAACACCACTAAATACCAGTTTGTGACCTTGGAAAGTCACCTCACCTCTTTGCATCTCAATTCCCTTAATTACAATATGGAAACACTAGGACCTTACTCCCAGAATTATTATTAGGGCCATGGGAAGATGCACATAAACTCTTTAGCACAGTAGCTGGCAATAGTACCCATTCAATACAGTTTATATGATGACCACGATGACAGAATTCAGAGGAGGCTTTAGCACCTCATTCTCTTGATAGAGCAGGCCAACCCAGTGGTAAGGCTGAAATCACAGACTCAGGTTCGACCTAGCTGAGTGAGAGGAGCAGTGAGGATGGAGGTGTCCTGCAGAGCAGCTGGAAAGGCAGGATGCAGTGGGGGAGGGGACGGCAGGACACACAGACACATGGAAAGCCGTAAATGGAGAGAGAGAAACGGGCTATAAAGAAGGTTCAGGTTACAGCTCCCACTCTGGAAAAGGAAACAGGAAATGGATCAGAATGTTGCAGAGACACAGGGAACATGCAAAATAAAGAGGCACTGCCTGCCTCTGCTTTCCAAGAGCCTTCAAAAGTTATCACCTTCAACAGAGTGGGACCCTTCCCTGAGCCAAGGACAACACAGAGGCAGCCAGTTCGCTGCACTGAAACACCCTCCTCTTCGGGCCAGTCAGGAAATAGGGCCAAGCCAGCGACTGAGTCACAAGGCCTTGGCCCAAACCTGAAACTTCAGGGCCTGGAAACCTCCTTCACCAATCTGACCCCAGCACACGTGCTTGGCCAGGATATACCATTTTAGAAAACTGGGAAAGGGGCAGGGAGATACAAATCTCCCCACATTCCCTGCTTGGCCTTCTATTTCAGCCAACAGGGCTTCCAAATCCAGTAGTGCTCTTTCAGGTTAGCCAAAGCTGAGAACAAAATTTACAAGGGCCCAAAATAAAGACAAATCCTTGATGCTTAAGTCAATATGATTTAAAAATTAAGTGAGGAGCCTTTTACCCTATAGTAAAAGAACACACTGAATAACCCCAAAGGCCTACCGCAACCCTAATTCTAAGGGAACTAGGCACAGAGAATCACGACTGGAGAGACTAAGCCCACCTACTCCCACCCAGTACCTCCTCTGCCTCATGAGTTAGGGTGAGCAATATGCATGGAGGGAAAGCACTGCTGGAAGTCAGCTCCCAGAAATATAAGGGGTCCCAACCGGAGGGAAGGAAGTCTCTCTAGGGTTGCATTACTTGGACTGGGAGCGTCGTATGCCTAGGAGGGCATGGCACACAGATGGGTGAAATTACGGAGCTGACTCAAGTTTTCAGCAATGTCCTCATGCCCAACAGCTGCTCCTGACTAACCTCCTCTCCCTAAGCCTGCACACCCCACCCCACCTCCCATCCCCAAGCACATGCCATGCATGCTTTTGGTCCTCTGAGGAGAATGAGTTTGCAGAAACAGCAAGAGGAAAAGTTCCACGAGCCCACCCAGGAGAGTGGGTGGCACGTGAAGACAGCATGTCTGAAATGAGAAAGCAGCAACCTATGCCCAAAGTACCATCAGGGAAGGCATGGGCTACAGAACTGATTCCAAGAACCCCCCAGAAAGGCCCACCATCATCACAGGTGTTGCTTCCATTTCCTAAGAATGCCAGTTCAAGAACTAGGGGGAGAGTTTTCTGTTTAATCGATACTATGATTACCTGTTTCAATTAAAGGCCAAGGGCCAGCTAATTTCCAAGTCCAGTACCAGTACTCAACACCTGGTTCAAATTTCCTGGGTACCTGCACTCACTCCCACACCACCATCCTCAGACAGCACCATGTCCCCGGGGGCTTCCGTATCACCTGCTGCACTAATGACAGTATCGGGCCAGGTGTCACCAGCTCTGGAGGACATGACCAGATTAGACCCACTGAAAGGTTCTGACTCAAGAGGTATGTCAAACTCAGAAAAACAGAAGGACCTCTACATCCTCGGGGAAGCTGATATATGACCCTCAAAATCTACCATGCTTTTTATGGTCCTGTTATTATCTATTATGAGTTATCGATAACCCCTCTGTGCTGCCGTGGTGTTAAGTCAGGCATTTTACCAGCATTATCTCTAGTATTCACAAACACGGCAGGGATGCTAATCATAAAGGTGAGGAAAATTAGGTGCCAAGAGGTTAAAACAATTTGCCCAAAATCACACATCTAAGTAAGTAGTGAAACCAAGATTGAAACCAGTCCACCTAACTCCAAATGCTATGTTGTTATGTGTTTTTTTTTGCCACACAGCACGCTGCCTCCCTGATTCGGCCAGCCAATCTGAACACCAAGCAGATCAGCCAAGGCAGGATGGTGACAAGCCAGGTCCGGGGCTATTTGTCAAGCTAAGGCCTCAATTATGTGTCAAAAAATATCCAGCCAGAGTCGTGACATTACAAAGGAGGCATGTCTCCCCATCATCCATGAAGAAACCCAAGCCACCACAAGTCACAAAGCTCACTCGAAGCTCCGCTGGGACTAGAAGACAGGCCTCATTCCAATACTTTTCTCCATTGCAAAGCACTGCCTTTCCCTGACCCACCCGGGACGCAAAGTGTCCATTCAGCACCTACAGAGAAAGCTGATCATATTACTACTCAGAAGGGCAAAACCTAGGGACTCATTCTCTACATTCTAATGGTTCCATTTACAGTTCTTGCAATGTTAGTCCTGAAGAGAGAATTTCACAGGCTTGAGGTCAGAAGGCTCTGGGTTGGAGCTTGATTTGAACTTGAATCTGCCAATAATTTGCTCTGTGATGAGGAGCTAACCTTGTCATTTCCTGAATCTCATTCATATGATAAAGATTCGAAACCTAAGTCACCCTTCATTCCTCTCTTCAGCTGACATCCCCACCCACTGTCCTCACTGGGTCCTGCCAATTCTAACTCTGCCAATACCTCTCCCACCTCTCCTTCCCACCATCCAAGGACGTCAACTCTCCCTTCAGCCCAGTTAGCACAAGTCTTCAAACTGGCCTCCCCAGTGTAGCCTTCACTACATTTCCTCCATCAGAATAACTTTCCAACCTGTTATCAGTGGTGGCCACCCCGATAGCTCTGCCCTGCCCATTAAGAGCTAAAGTGGATTTCTCCAGTCCCCCAAAACCTGATCCCAAGTTACTTTCTAGTGTCTCTGTACAATCCCCTGAGCTCCAGACATCTGCTACTTTCAGGACAAGTCATTGTCTGTCTGTCTTTGCCTTCAGCACCCACTTAATGCTTTGTCATCGACCTACCCTACCTACCACATAAGTCCAAACCTTGTTTTTTCCAGTAAGCCACCTGACCTCTCCTAGTCGAAGCAGATTCTCTGCTCAGGGTCCTAGAGCACGTAATTCACAGGCACAGAGCCCCAGCTGATGAGCATTTCTGCATTTTCACCACAGGGGTGCAAGGCCTTGGCCAGATACCCATGCAACAAGGTAAGGCAGCTGTGCTCCTGACCTGGCTGGAAAGAATCACAGAGGCTCCATAAAGCTTTCTGGAAAACAAAGGGTTGGAAAAAGTAGGCTGGCAGGACTAGCTGCCCAGCACTCTAGGGTGCTCTTGCCTCAGATGTCCCACAGTTAATTTCTTGTTTTGATTTTAATGCCCTGGTGGAAAATTCATAGGAAACCTAACATTCAATCAAACTTTTTTCCAGTGGAACTAGAACATCAACTTCTTATTTCATCTCAGTGACTTCACAAGCTTTCGTTATCCAGAACAGTAAGTGACTAATCCCTTCTCAAATGTCACCAGACACTTGGACGGCAGGACATCCTGGGGCCGATGTGATGCTGCAGGGCTGAGCCACACAGCCGCCTCGGCGAAGCCACGGTCGTCAGCCTCGGGGAGGGCAGGGGCCCGCTACAGGCTCGCAGTCCACCCCGCCGCGCCCAGGCTTTGCTAACGCACCTCTGCGGGACAGCCGGGTGTCTGCGTCGGTGTCCACAAAAAGCTTCATCTGGAACAGGTCTCGCACCTCCTGGGAATAGAAGGCCAGGATCCCTTCAAAGAGCACGACGTCCGCGGGGTAGACAGTTACCGTCTCCTCCTTACTGCAAAGCACAGAGCAGATGATGAGCTGAGCAGGCGTAAAGGTTAGCAAGGGCGATAACAACAAGAGCTAGCACAGCTGGCCAGGCATGCGAGTCCCTGTGCAGGGTTCCTGCTGGCCTGCCTGCCTAGCTAAAGCAGGGGTGAGAGGGCTCCGCTCACACAGCCCAAGAGAGTGCCGGGACCACACAGCAGAGCCACAAGCGGCGCCAAAGGTCTCCTTTGATGAGGTTCCTCTGAGCTTCTGCCATTAAGCAGAAAGGGCAGACGTTCTGCTCCTTAGAATAAAAAACCCACTGCTGAATGAAGAAGAAGAAAGACAGACAAAGGCAGACGGGATTTCTTTTTTCTTGAAGGGCATCCAAAGGAATTGCTCTCCTGGGTGGCATCTATGGAGCCGAGCACTCTGGAAATTTCTAACTTTGAAAACAGACTTGGTGTTCTCTCAACAATCTCATACCCTCCCACAGCCCTGAGGCAGAGGGAAGAAAGGAGAGAAGCAGGAGGAAGAGTTTTGGAAAAGAGGATTTAAGAGAAAGCATTTAAGGGGAAGTGAAGAACCCCAAGTTTTGCTGCTCTGGCATCCCACGCGCCAGCACTGTGACAAGGGGAGAGAAAGACACTGCCTCATCCACCCATGCCAGAGGGGGACACACATGCAAACATGACTTTTCCAACACCAGGGAGGTGAAATGCTGCTGAGACAGCCAAGTGACGGGCCCTCAAAGACAGTGCCTGTTCTGGCCTAGCTCTGCCTCTCCTCTATTTCCATCCTTTGACTCAGTCCTTGGGTGTTTCACCAACTGCTTCTCATCCAAATTTCTAAGGGAGGTAGCGCAAGGTTTACTACTCACGCTGGCCAGCAGACCAACCTACATCTGTGAATAAAATTGTAAATGTTTCCTGAAGACAATATCTATGCAAACACAGGGAGGTCAGTAGCAGCTGCCCACAAAAGAGGATCCCCCATTCGAACTTCCCTCCCAGAAACTCGCTTTGATTACTTATTAGCTTGGACCGTCGGGTTGGTGTCAAAATTCTAAGTAAGATTAAGAGACTGTAGAGCAGTGGTGTAACTCTGGATTCACAGCAGTGTCATCTGGGGAGCTTTTCAAAAAACACTTAGACCCGGACCTACACTCCCCAGAGGCTCTGATTTAATTAGTCTGGGGGTGGAGCTAGGGTGTTAAAGATTTTTTTAATAAGCTCCCCAGGTATTTCTAATGAGTAACCAGGGTTGAGAATCACTGTTTCAGAGGAATGTCAGCTGCCAAAGAAAAAGGGTGCCTGTTGTGGCTTAGAATATGGAACCAAACTGGAGGGTTCAGAAGGGAAATGGACAGAAAAAGGACCAATGACTGAGAGAACTAAGCCACTCTGAGCAACTCACTGTGGACCAAGGTGGAAGGGCCCTGCTGGGAATAAGGAGACTTGTCTGTGGGATCCCTAGGGTTCCATTTCAAACACACAAACAGAGATAGTGGCCGTGCTAGGTTAAATATACTGACATTATATCAAGGGCTTATCAGAATGCCAAACTGATAAACACAAGAAAGGAACAGATGGGCTTCTGACTTAACAAAAGAGTCCCTCCAAACCTGGGAAAGTAAGGAGAACATACCTGCCTGCTTTGTTGGGGCCCCAAGAAGTTAGATTGATCACTACCTAAGTTCACAGGGAGATGTAGGGAGAAACTTTCAAAATATCTCAGAACTAAGAACAACATTTACTGAGCAACTACTAGTCCAGAATATAGACAGAATCACACTTGGTGGAATATAACACTTAGGTTATTAGTCTGGCTGGGATAAATGGGATCATCGAATCAAACCCTGCCCACAGTGCGGTGAGATCATTTATCCCTGGACAGTTTGAGTGCACAAGTGGCTCAGAAAACAAGGCGGGGGGAGGGGAAGGTTGCCGTGATTTAGGGTGGTGAGGAAAAGTTTCACAGGACAGATGGGATCTGGTTTTAAAATGTAAGGTTCAAAAATACAACGTAGTGCATGGGTAATACAGAATTCTTGCCTGTTATGTGGGAGACCGGGTTCGATTCCCGGCCTATGCACCCCAAAAATAACGCTGTGAACAAAACTCCCTATGATATACATGTGACATAGCTGCCTCTGTGTACGTGTGCACAGATATAGAAATACATATATGTAGGGAGACACATTTTTTAAAAAATGCAAAGGTACGGTTTTAAAACATAAACTATGAGCACTCTCAGGAGAGAAAGTAAAATACCTCTGTACCAAGAAACCTGGCAGGGTTTCCGTGAGTATGCTGCCTAAAGACTCCAGTAATCCAGATTAAAGTCCGACCTGGTTGAGCTGGGCCACACCTTAACTGGAGAAACATCTTCGAGAGATCCTATTTATAATGGGCTCCCACCCAAAGGGCCAGAGGTTGGTGCTGGAACATGACTTTCGTTGGGGGTGTGACTCAATCCCCAACAGGCCCCTAAAATGAGGTGCTTCAGGAGACACTGCTGAGGGGTCAAGGGGAGTGGCACCCCCACCTTTGTATTACAGCAGGCTCTCTCATCTTCCTCCTCCAGCCTCACCTTTCCCACAGCCTCAAGTTCTGATTCACGAAAAAAGCACATGATGTGTGCGGTGCACGGCACTAAAGGCAGACGGGGAACTAGAGACTGGGTTTATAATTAATAGAAATATCTGACGGGAAGAGGAGGTAGGAGATCTAATCTCTCACTTTAAAAGAGGAAAGTAAAATAAAAGAGAAATAAAGGGACAGGGAAGGAAGAATTAGAAGGTGGGTAAGAGAAACTTTGAAAACAACCCAGAGCTAAAAGCATTTACTGAACTACTAGCCTGAAACACATAAGGAACCATACCTCACTCAGGAGTTTTTAGGGTCTGGCTGGGAAGTTGTAAAAGATTTAATGTTAAAACAAAGACAGTGAGCAGAGGCCTGTACGGTTCTGAACGGCGCAACCAGGCAGGCGCTTGGAAGTCTCCCAGAAGTCTACACCCACCGCTCAGAGGGAAGAAAGAAGATGGCGATCAAGCTGCTCCTCTATTTCTAATCGGGGCCATTAAAACAGAAGTTTTACTGGAGAGGATCAACTTGATTTGACGGACAGGTAAATGGAGGGCGTGGCTAATTCTGAGAGCCACCTCTAACGTCACCTCAGAGCCCTCAACCTCTCCTTCACCTTCCAATCCCAAGAAAGCCAGGAGAGCAGAGAGGACAGCTGACTTTGTTCTTCTTTCTGCCCTTGCTTCATTTTGCCCCTATACATCTTGTTTCAGGAACAACAGCTCAGGGATGTAGACCAGAATGAAGGTTCAGTCCCTCACCCAAGCCCAAACTCGTGAACCCTCTCCTTGGAGTTAACGAAATGTGATGGCCACACTATTCCAGGAAGTGCCAGACCTTAACCCTGCCTGCGCCTGCCCATGAGGCACGCTGCGGCCTGGCCCCTTCGGGGAGGCTGTCGGGTCACTGGGCAGGGGGTCCTGGCGCTCTGGAGGCACCCTACAGAGCACAGGGTAGCAACTCCCAGTTTACTTACCGGGAATGGGTGACAAAGTCGTACACAGGAATCTGGACTGTTTTCCCTTCAGTGATTTCTTTGAGTGTTTTGAAGATGAGCTCATTATCAAAGGCATCTGAAGGAAATCAAACTGTTAAGACGTTTTTTAAATTTAAAATGATTTATCCTATACTCATGCACAAGGTACCCCCCTCCTACACACACACACACACCCAAACCTGTATTTCATATGCATCCATCACACCCTAGAGAAGGATCCCCAAAAGCTGTATTTCTACCCAGAGCTGAATGAAAACTCTCCAAATTCCCACAATAGAATTTATGAGTGACTTCTGATGAACCAATTTCTTCTCCCTTGACATTCCATCTCTGGCCTGAGACATCTCTCTATGCCCTCTGAGTTCAGGTCATCCTGGGGTTGGCATATGTTTACCTGGAAAGCAAACTCATGACTACAGGAATGCAATAAGCACCTTATCGAAAGGTTCTGATTCTAACAATCATAAGAAAGCCAACCAGCTAAAGGAACAATGTATTGCTCTGGGACTGTCAGGGCAAAAACTATCCAGGCAGCCATCCCGGACCCTCCAGTCCCCTTTCCACCAGTCAGCACGTTTAACATACATGCTGGTATACATGTGGGGCACAAGCTGCCTCGGAAGTATGGCCTGGCCCGTCACAACCAACAGGCTCATCAGGTCACCTCTGACCAGGCACAGATTCAGTCAGTACACAAGGAGTCAAGCACTACAAAATGCATTTCGACAGTCCACAATAACCCTGCGAGGTCATTAACAGTCCCCCATTTTATAGATGGAAAGACAGAGTCAGAGATTAAGTAACCTCCTCCCAGGCAGATGAAAATCACCACTTCCTTCCCACTGACCCTTCAGTTCTCCCACTCACCTGGGTGATCAAAGTTGAACTGGCCCTTCAGGGCTTTCGCCTTCTGCTCTGATGTGAGGACACGATAGAAGCTGTCCTGGCTCAGGATGACCACCTGCTTCTGACGATAGTCCACCTCATTCTGACCCAGGAGCTGCACAATCTTAGCACAAACGGAAGACTGCAAGGAAAGAAGAGAATGCCAAGGAATAAGAGAGAGGAAGCCTATGGGATAGAAAGGCAGGCCACAGGAGGTACACCTTCCCCAAGCAAGGGCTTTTGAAAGGATGAACTCAAAGGCTACCATCTTGTATAAAGGACTAGAAGGCTAAGGGAGAAGCTTGAGCTTCCTTAGAGGGAGTCTAGTCTCGAAAGACCTTCCTTAGAACAACATACTAGTTTGCTATTCTCGGGTATCTGTGGGGGTGGGGGGGATGGGGGAATGGTGACAGTCATTTCTATCTCCTTTTCCATAAAAACTTTTCCCAAAGCCACATATATATGATAGGTGACACTAATAGAATTTATTCTGCCCTGGTGCAAATACACGAAGGAGGGGGCAGAAAGAGGGCACATCAGTGACGTGCTGATGGACAAGTGGGCCTCCAGCTAATAAAGAAGTGGCTGTGCATCCACAAGATGTCCCTCAGCCCCTGCCTGCACTTCTTTTTATATGAATGGAATAAAAAATCATAACTAGAGAGCTCAGCTAGTTAGCATAAGGCCAGGATCATGGCTGTAACCCTACAATTGCTAGATGCTTTCTCTTTAGTCCACAGCCACAGACTTCTTTTCCCTCACAGTGGGGAAGTCGGTTCCAAGTAAATGAACTCAAACCTACAGGCTTTCATTTGATTTAAAGATTAACTTAAAAATAAGGATGTCTACAAAAACATGTCTACATAACCAAACATAACCCAAGTCGCCTTACAGAACTGGGTGACCTAAATAGCATATTGAGAAGTTTCTTGGGCTCAACCTTAGGAACCTTACTCTTGAACTTATGAATTTAAGAGCAGAAACCAGGAAATTTTTAAAGGTTACCATTCCTGTAAAGTTATATACTTCTTTGGCCAAATACAATGAAAACTGGCCATTCCTGTTGTACCAGTCAACGCAAATCAAATTCACAACCTGCCCTTTTGGACTATTAATTACGGCACATGACTAAATAAGGATCCTTGGAGAAACAATTACATTTTGACAAAATTGTTAATTATTTGAAGACTATTTTATTTTACCTTTATGATAATTCTGCATACTGACACAAAAACGCATTTTAAAATTACTTTTGGATTTTGGGAACTGTAGAGTTGAGCACCCATACACACAGTAAGGTAAAACTTGCACTTGACTCAGACTAGATTCAAAAATAAAAGTGCTACAACAAATCAAAAGCTCTATACAATCATAAACTACAATTTTTATTTATTTATTTATTTATTTTGCACGGGCAGGCACCAGAAACAAACCCAGGTCTCTGGCATGGCAGGCAAGAACTCTGCCACTGAGCCACCATCATACCGCCCTAAACTGTAACTTTTAAGAAATCTGCAGAGCCATAATTTCTTTCATTCCTAATTTCCATCTGCTTCCCCAGTATCCTAAGGCTGTGTGGAAGGCAAAGTCTAGACAGGTAGCATTTACTCAGACAGAATTCCTTCTAAAAGTCCAAAGAACAGACTAAAAAGAGGGATCTATTTTTCATTTGGATCCTGAAGTTAGAGTATATAATCTATTATGATTCTTCAAATCAAGGCATTATTTTATTCATAGTTAAAACCCATTCAACGCTTTTTAAGTGAATGATATTACTTAAATGAATGATATTACCTAAAAGTAATCCCACCGAAACAAAAAAGGTGGCAGGAATTTTGAAAAACGAAATTTACAGATAACCCACCCAACATTTCTTTTAACCCAGGCCATTCGGTTACTGAGTAAATAGTAGGTATAACTGTAGAAAGTCAGCACTCACCATCCTTCTCTGTCAAGGAGAAAGTACAGATACTTTGTTGGTTCACAGCTGCATGTCTCAGTTCTGTGTTTTAAGGGCCTGGCTGGTGAGCCTTCTCTTTCGCAAGCACACACCAGCAACTGCTAACTTTTATTTTTTTTTTTGCACGGGCAGGCACCGGGAATCGAACCTGGGTCTCCAGCATGGCAGGTGAGAACTCTGCCTACTGAGCCCCCAGGGCCCGCCCAATAACTGCTAATGTTTTCACTGATTACTTATTAGATGTCCACAAACTCCATTACAGCCACCCTATTAGAGGACACAAGGACTATCCTTCACGGATAAGGGAACCAAATCCAACGAAATGCCTAAAATCAAGCCATCCTGGCTCCTCTTCTCCTCAATCCAAACACACTGAGGGGTCCCAAGGCAGGAGAATCCCTTTGTCACTCAGGAGACAAACAGCACTGCAGGGACAGGCAAAGAAGCCCCTGCCTCTAGATTACCCATGGTTTTTCTGGTATTTTCTTCTTCCTGGACCGTGTTAGAAATAAGCCTTAAAAAACTGCTGAACATGGTGACATATACATAGATGTTCAATATACCCTTTTCTCTAGTTTTGTGTAGGGCTTGAAATTTGAGACAGAAGGGTGGTAGAGACAGGGAGAGGGGGAGGAAAGAAGGAACCCTATGGAAGTTCCATTCTGCCATGAGTGAATGGTCTTTTCTTTAGTGCTTTCCTCTCTCTGACTCCTCTACTTTAATTTGGGTGTTACCCTCTTTCCCAAAACTTTTTCAAAACGAGGGAATGGGGCTGGTAATTATCATATATAATTATTGGGTTTGAGAAGGCAGAAAATCTTGATCCTGTAAAATGCTAAAGATAGGACTTGGTGCAATTGCTACACTTAAGACAAAATACGAGCTCACATTTAATGAGGAGTTTCTTTCTATGTGCCGGGTATTGGGCTCAGCACTTTTAACATTCTCATTTACTTATTACATAAGGTTCAGTGCTCACCATCTGCAGAGTGGGGCGAATAATAATATCCATCATATGACGTTGTAATATTATTATTCCCACTCTACAGATGATGAAGAATGAGGATGAGAGGCTAAATGATGGCCCAGGGACACAGTGGAGCCAGGATTCTAACCCAAGTAGTTCACCTTCCTCTTACATGCAGCATCTCAAAGGCAAATAGACTTTGTCGACTGAAGCTGGAGTGAAGCTCAGTTCTGCATAATGGTCTCCGTATTTGGTACAGTGTATCCAGAATATATTCTGTCTCTGCCACACATCTATAGCACATCTCTGAAAGGGGGATGGAGGGATAAGCCTGCTGGGACAGTGGGTTACTGTTCCAATAGAAAGTTAGAACAAGGTTACTGTGAAATTGACTTTGGAAAAAGAAAAAAAAATTACAGAAATCAGTGAATGTGATTTATAATTTCTTCACTTATGTGGCATTTTGAAGATCTCATTTAATGCCATACAAGAAGGGTTTTATTTTTGTTTTTGTTTTTTTAAGCTCAGAAAATTAGTCCAATTAAAATATGATTTGGTCAGGGTCACACAGCTGAGTCTCAATCCAAGATCAGGATAACAAATGCACAATTCTTTTCACCATACCACAGCTGAAGCAGCTTTGACATTAGCCCAATGTTATCCATAATTTACTCTATTTCTGGGAGTAGGGAAGGAATTGGTTAGAAATACAATACTGTTTTGCCCCACTGCCTCATTAAAAGTCAATATTTTTGTTAAATTTCATAGACTTTCACATAACTTAAAGGTAGGCAAGGGATTTGTATACCAAAAAGCTAAACATTTAAGGAAAAAGCTTTCTTAAGTCCGCAAATCCAAATTATGTTCAAAAGAATCCAGCTGTTAGGATCAGTAACGAGGGAGCCCAGAAAATACTTGGAAGAAAAAACTGAAGGACCAAGTCTCACGAACATCTGTGAAGAGGAGCAACTTACAATGACTACAGGAGTCCTTCCAGCACTGTAATTCTGAGAACACAACAATCTACTGCACAGTAAAGGCCAGTTCACCAGAATGAATGAAAACCATGAATGCTACTTTACTGCAGACACTTCCGATGTAGGAATTTCCATGCACTGTCAACATCTCCATCAAGAAACCCCTCCAATGGGGCGGCTTCCAAGGGGGCAGCTTCCAAAATGGCAGCTGGTGAGTGTACACAGGTTCCTGTATTGCTATACAAAGTATATTTCCCTAAATTCATTCCCACTTGGAACGTGGCTCAAACAGCCTTAACAACATCTTACTGTGACATATATTTCTAGGGCACATGCTTCCAGGTCTACTCCTAAAATGCTCTTTGTCCAATGCCAATATTGCTGAATGAGTGAAACCAAACAACCAACCAAACACGGCAACTGCAATCCCACTGCCTCTCAGCCATACACTCCTCATTAACAACATTTAATTTCTTAGAATTTGGACCCTGCATAAGACTGGACAGCTCAGAACTGTATAACTCAACCATTGGATGGGCTTCAGGCTGAGCATATCCCCCTAGGAGAATGAATGAAATGGTACTTCTAATGGGCAAGCTCATGAAAGTAAAACAATATATAGGGTAAATGCCATGCTGCCCAACATTGGATTCCGTCCAATCATCTTTCAGCCCTGAGCAAGCTACTTCAGACTCGGGGAGGGCTCCTCAGATGGAGAACCAACTACACAAGCCCAGGGCTTAACACAGTCAACCAGGTCCAGGGCAGGAGGTTGTAAACCTCATTTAACATCTGCCCTGAACTCAACACCCCAGCAGCTAATAGTGCAAGAAAGCCAGATGCTAGCTTAACCTGTTCAACTGGAAAGCCCCACCTAGCCCCTCTGACTGTGATTGTGTGCCAAGTCATGTCACGTTTGATGGTGGCTTTCCTTTTCCCTATCATTAAATAATAAGCACACCACTAACTTACATGGGGTCTGTCTCAAAGCAGAACCACCATGCCCCACCCCCAGACATTGCATCATTTCTTTGAGGGCAGGTATGAGAAAAACCAAAGCAGCAGTACCTTGTCCTGGGTCAAACTGAGAACAAAGTGCAAACCTGCTGACTCAACTACTGATCAAACCAATTGTGTAGCAGCAACAGAAAGCTGTCACTCAAATGTTTCCCTAGAGTATCTGCAAGGCCATCTATTCCTGAGTCATGGATGGCCCCAGAACCCCCCCCCACCCCACTGAGTGGGTTCTAGCCACAGCTACCACCATCACTTCCATACATACAAACATAAAACAAGGAAAAAGATTCTGAAGTAGAAACTCACTAAATTGCTATATAAGTTCTTCAATACCAAAAATCAGCCACAGGTTATTCCAATAATATAAGACACAAGGACCAACTGTGACTCAGCTTTTATTTCCAAAACTTGGCAGTTGGGTGGGGGGGAGGGGGGAGGAAGGAGCTCACTCAAATGTTTAACCAACTAACATGGAAAACTGGCTGAATTCTCCTTTCTTGGTACAAGAACCCCTGAATTTTACTTGGGCACATGACTATTATTTCCCAGACCCCGTTGCATTTACTTCTGACCAATTAAGCAGGAGTGTTAAGCAGCAGCTTCCTGGAACCTCCTCAAATGATAATGTCCCTTATTTTGACCCTTCCTCCTTGCTATGGTTGGAATGAAGACTTGATGGCTGGAGTACAAGCAGCTATATTGCAGTATTAATATCACGCTAAGAGCAGAGGAGCAGCTAAGTTAAGAGGCACCTGAGAGAGGATTGAAGTAAATTATATCTTGTCTAACTTCTGTAAAGTGAGGGTTTTTGTCACTTTCAACTGAAGTAATATGAATACTGATAGATGTCAACACTTAATTATACACTCAGTGCAAGGCACTTGGTATAAATGTTCCCTTGAAAGAGAGAAAATCCTTATGTCTTACGTCAGTGAGGCTGTCTTATTCATCATAGGAGCCAGGAGCAACTCATCAGCCCATTTATTTCTGTGTAAGTTTTGAAAGGTGGGATGAGGAACATTTGCCTGGGTTCAGTGTTTCCAGGTCACTGGGCACCTATCTCTGTCACCTACCTGCCAGCCTCTAGGTATTTTCCTAAAAGCATCAGGGCAGAGTGAGCTGTACCTCCCCACTTTTCAGCACTTGCTTGTGCTTTTAGGCCAAGCTCTCCCAGAGGAAGCAATACCAGGCGGGAGGAGTGGTGAGCCAAAAGAACTATAGCTAGCACTGGATGAAAAATTCTCTACAACAGAGGCCCCTAATTTTAATTCCCGATCCATTTGCTAGCGCTGCAGAGGTAGCCCAGTGTAGAAAAACCCAGGTATTAGATTGCAATTGGGAAAAAAATCTGATTGTTCAACAATTCCCAAAATAAACATGTTCCAGAACTTATATAGGTGAATTACTAATCTCATTAAGCTCTATTCCTAGGAAAGACATTTTTAAAGTTCACTTCTGGGTTTGTAAAATCACATTTTTTACTCTGTTCTCTTTAGAGTCACCACGCACTTATGAGAACTCCCCAGAGGGCTAACTCATGAAGTTGAACTGGTTTAGAATCAACTGAGGGATAATGTATAATAACTCTTCCTTACCCAGAGCATACTATATGCCAGGAACTGTTCTAAACACTTTATATATAAAAACACATTTAAATTCTCAAACCATGTGGCAGGTACTCTTATGACACCCTCCCCCCCACCCCTTTTACACAGCAGGAAACTGAGGCATAGAGAAGTAAATTAAGTGACTTGGCCCAAGAAAGATCAAACCTAGTAAGCAGCTGAGCGAGTCTCCGAACACAGGCACTACACATACTCCTTTGCCTTGCCTTGCTGCACCATGAGAGGGGGATGGAAACCTCTTCTCTCCCTAGGAGCCAAAAACTACCCTAAAAACAGAACTATAATGCCAACAATGTTTAATCTGAAAATACAGAAGCAGAAGATTTTCAACAACACTGTGGCTTATACACTCTGCAGGCCCTGATAAATATTTTACAAGGAAAAATATTTCTGACACTCTGGTCCTCATTCTTTCAAAATAAATGGTGTTTAAGTACATGCTCCAGGGGGCTGGGTACCATTGCTCTGGGAAACAGGAGAGCCCAGGGCAGGTGTCTGGGTGGGGAAATGAGCAAACGAATTCTTCAAATCCTAGCCACATTACAACGAACCCCTCCCCACCTCAAAAAATAAAAACAAACAAAAAAAAAACCCTCACCACATTAAAACTGGTACACTCATACCAGCCAATGCTATACGATCTGGCAAAATTTTTAGAAAGCAGTATATAGTAAGAATCACAACATTCCTACTCTCACCAAGTAACAAACTTACAATAAAGGTTACAGAAACACTAGCAAATGTGTAAGAGGAACAGAAGAATATAAATTGTTGTATACACTATGACTAGAACCAGGTAAAAGATATGGGAGGAGGAAAACACTGCAAGGTAGACTGGTGGGGAAAAAAGTGTTGTAGTTTCTCTACATTATCTTAAACCAAAAAGGGGGGGTGGGATGCAGACCCCTGAGGTGACATCAAGTTCAAAGTCCACCCACAGCCCAAGTAGCAGCTGCCAAAGAAGAACCTCAAGATAGGACAGCACTTGGAATTTAAATGAAGACATAGGCCTTACAACTGAGTTCAAATCCTTATAAAACAATGTTTAATCTCATCCTCCTCTTGCTGATTCTGAGGCTGAAGATGGAATTTGTGGACACTTCCTTATATTTCCATAGGGTGTGTGCCCACGCACACACCCAAAATGGAGTAAATCCAGGCTTATTGCTGGCTTTGGAAATTTGCTGCTTATGAACCCCTCTCTGTAAAGCAGAAAGGAAAAGGAGGCCCGCTGGAGGAAACGCAAGTGTGAGTTTGGACCTGTTTCCCCTCCCCTGAGAGTGAGGGAGAGGGCATCCTGGGAAGGGGAGCCCAGCACACCAAACTAACCCAACTCTACAGCTTGGCTTCTGAGCAAGGCTGATCGGCCTATTACATAAATAACAGTCAATGACTCGAAGTTGTTCTGGGTAAGAGACACAAAAAGTTAACATTTCCCCATTTTTTAAAAATGAATTTAAAAAAAAAGAACAGCATGATGTGCCAGGTGGAGCCTCTGCTGAATCTTTCTAAACTGAAGGACACATACCAGTAAACATTCCATGTGGACTTAATAGCACAACAGTGCTTTATTTCACAAAGTATATTTTAGTTAACTCTTCCTCTTCCAATAATCCTCATCCAAACTATGGAAAACGAGAAGTCAGAATAAATAGTTACCAAAAAGTTTTGCTGGAGAAGGAGGAGTTATAACAGAGAAGATAGGATTTAACAAATGAGTATGACTACGGAATCATTATACTGATATTTCTTTTAGTCTTCAGTGTCTTAGAACAGCTAGAAGGAAAAAACATGAAATTAGGAAACTGTAATCTATACCAAACTTTGAAATCTGTTCTGCACTTGTTAAAATGTACTTCGAAATTTATTGCTTTTTTTTGTATATTTCACAATAAAAAAATGTTGGAAAAAAATGATTTGCTATCAGAAGAATATCTGGTTACAAGGCACAAACTAGAACAAATGATCTGTAAAACTTGGACTTGTATCCAAAGTACATTAAAACTCAAGAACAGAAAAATAAACAATCCAATTTTAAAAGGGGCAAAAAATAGGACCAGACACTTCACTAAGAAAGATATACAGATGGCAAACAAGCCCATGAGGAAATGTTCAAAATTACGTCACTAGGGGGGAACTGCAAATCAAAACTACATATGAGAGGCTCCTGCATACCAGGCCACACTAGCAAGAAAATGGAGTCACAGGAACTTCTCACTCATTGCTGGGAATGCAAAATGGTCAAGCCACTTTTCTTCTGGTACAGGTGACTGGCAGTTTCTTACAAAACTAAACACACACTCACCACACAACCCAGCAATCGCAGTCCTAGAAATCTACCCAAATAAGCTGAAAACTTAAGTTCACACAAAACCTACATACAAATGCTTGTATTTTATAGCAGCTTTATTCATAATCACCAAAAACTAGGGAAAAAAACAAGATGTCTTTCAATAGGTGAATGGCCAAACAATGGGACAACTATACAATGGAGTATTATTCAGCAATCAAAAGAAATGACCTATCAAGTCCACCCCCCCCAAAAAAAATGTATGTTGCCAATTAAAAAAAAAGCCAGTCTGCAAAGGGATCTGGCGTATGATTCCAACTATGAGACATTCTGGAAAAGGCAAAACTGTGGACCCAGTACAAATATCAGTGCTGCCTTGGGCTTGGGAGTGGAGTACATGGGGCTTTTTAGGCCAGTTGAAACTATTCTGTCCCATACTACAAATGGTGCATATGTGACATTATGCATTTGTCACTTGTAGAAACCAACAGAATTGTATGACACAGTGAACCCTAATGTAAGCAAGTGTTAGTTAATAACATTGTATCAGTATTGGTTTGTCTATGGTAACAAATGTACTGATAAGGCAAGATGTCAATTACAGGGAAAATTGGATGGGTGGGAAGTAATTCAGCAGCACAAGTGATCTGTTGTAGACTGAACATACAGATCATGGGCTGGGCTGCTGCAAGACCAAAACACACACCAGGCACAGAAGCAGACATAGGTTTATCAGGCCTTTGAACAGAAGTTCTCTGCTGGCAGCCGTCCGGACGTTCAGAACCCTGAAAGGGATGGGGGAGCACATGGAATAATAAATGATTTCACAACAAAGACATTCCGTGTAGTATGAGGACATCAGGTCTCTAGTCTAACCATTAAAGCAGCCTAAATCCTGATGTTTGACTAACATAGTCTTAGTGTTTAAGACTAAAATACAATAATATTGTTTTAGATCCGTGGTTACATTCTTCCCCCTCTGGGGAGACTGTTTTCTTTCTTGACCTTTGTCCTTGGCTAATGCAGGCTTCCTATGTGCCACGACTTGTATATGGGAAGTCTATCTATACTCTGAGCAATTATTCTGTAAACCTAAAACTGCCCTAAAAATAAAGTATATTAATGAAAATATTAGTAAGATAAAACAATATAAATATACAAAATATAAATGCAATATACATAATACAGAAATAATATCTATAAATCAAAATAAATCATGGGGAGAGAATAATATGTGGTTAGCAAAGATCTTTTTTTAAATGTCTTCTTTAGATCTCCAACACCATGTCTAGTGCCCAGCTATAGAGCAGAAGGGAAGGAAACCAAAAGGATGTGCCAAGTGGCTACTTCCACTTCTTTTTGAGAGTTTCTTCTATGTTTGAAAACTCAATTTATTAGGTATTCCTCATAGCATTTGAAGACAGTGGGGTTGAACCTTCTGTTAGCAGTCTCAATTTCCTTAAGTGTTTCCTTCTAGATTTTGCCGAATTTATCATTCCTATCACCTCCTAGGCCTCAAAACTCCTTCCGGAATCAAAAGATAAAAAATAAATAAAAGAACTCTCAAAGTGGGGCAATGCAATGGTGGCTGAGTGTCAGAATTCTTGCCTGACATGCTGGAGACCAAGGTTTGATTCCCAGAGCCTGCCCATGTCAAAGAAAGAAAAAAAGAACTCTCAAAGTGGCCTTCACACAGACCGCGTTACTATATACAGGCTCATGAGTTTACCACAGTGGATGCCATCATATAGCATTCGGGCTAATTGAATCTTGGGGGTGGGGTGGCAAATATACCTTCAAATAATGGTTTTCTTTTACTAATTTGTGACACTAATACATCTATCAGCAGATACAAACTTTGATTTATGACCCAAACAAATATGCCCAACAGGTAAAAGAAGTAAGCCTTGACCTAAATCTCATATTTGATATAAAAATAATTCAAAATGAATCATGGATTTAAATGTAAAATGTGAAACTAAGGCTTAATGGGAAAAAACACATGGGAGAAAGTCTTCAGGCTCTAAGGCTATGTAAAGAGTTTTTAAACTTGACACCAAAAACATGATCCATAAAGGAAAAGTTGATAAACCACACTCCATCAAAATTAAAATTTGTTCTATGAAGCCCTGTTAAGAGGATGAGAAGACAAGCTACAGGTTGGGAGAAAATATTTGCAAACCTTGTATATAAAATAGACAAAAAGGGTACATGGGTAGTTCAGTGGTTAGAATGCCTGTCTTTCATGTGGGAGACACCGGTTTGATTACCGGACCATGCACCCCCCACCCCCCCCAAAAAAGATAAAGAATTCTCAAAACTCAACAGTAAAAAAACAGGAAAAAGAAAGACATGAACAGATGGCAAATAAACACACAAAAGATGTTTGACATCATTAGCCATTAGGGAAATGGACATTAAAACCACAAGGAGAACTACAAACAGATCAGAGCAGCTAAAATAAAAAATAAGGACAACACCAAAATGCCAAAGGCACGGTAGAGAAACCGGACTGCTCATACGCTGTTGGTGGGAATATTAACAGTTTCTTGGAAAAATAAATATGCAACTACCACTCAACTCAGCAATGTACTCTTGGGCATTTATCTCAAGAGAAATGAAAACTGATGTTCACACGAACACCTGGACCCTTATTTCACAGCAGCTTTATTCATAAAAGCCCCAAATGGGAAACCATCCAAATGTGCTTCAAGGAGTGAATACAAACTGGTATGTCCATAGGAAGGAACACTGCTCAGCAATCAAAAGGAGCTGTTCCATACAACAACCTGGATGAATCGCCAACCAATTCTGCCAAGCAATAAAAGCCAGTTCCAAAAGATAACATGCTATGATTCCATAACCATAACATTCTAGAAATAACAAAATTATAGAAATGGAGAACAGACTGACAATTGACAACGGTTAGGGGTAAGAGGGGATGGTGGTGAAGGAAAGAGATGGAAGTGGCTATCAAAGGGCAGGAGGGACCCTGTGGTGATGGAAATGTTCTGTATCTTCACTATCTCTTATTAACATCAACATCCTGGTTGTGAACTTATCCTCTAGTTTTGTTAACATTGGGGGAAACTGCGTGAAGGGCAAAATGGATTCTCTAATTTCTTAGAGATGCATGTGACTCTACAATTATTTCAAGTTCAATTTTTAAAAAGGATTAATGACCATCCCTCCATCTTCTGCTATTTGGGCTTTCTCTTTTACATCTATTCTGGACATTCAGCCTCTCATCTTTCATAATTCTTTTTTCCTCACAAAAGCATTATGAATTAATCATTAATTGGGAGGGGGTGAATTTTGCACGTGGGTCAGACATGAACTTTTGGGGGCCAGTGGATGGGCTGCAGTGGGTTGAACTGTGGCCCCCAAAAAGATATGCCCATGCGCTAACTCCCAGAAACTCAAAATGTAACCTATTTGGAATAAAGGTCTTTGCAGATACAATTAAGGTGAGGAGCTCAAGATGAAGACCACCCACAATTAGGGTGAGTCCTAAAACCAATGACAAGTGGCGCATGGGTGGCTCAGTGGTAGAGTGCTCGCCTGTTGTGCGGGAGACCTGGGTTCGATTCCCGGCCCATGCATCCAAAAAAATAAATAGATAAACCAATGACAAGCGTCTTTTTAAGAGACATAAAAAGGGAAAAAGGGGGAAAGCCATGAGAAGACAGAGCTGCTAGGGGTTGTAGTATTGATATACCTAAGAGCCAAGGAATGGCAACGATTGTAGAACCACCAGAAGGTAGGAGAGAGGCATGGAACAGATTTTCCCTCAGAGCCTCCTACAGGAACCAACCCTGACATTATCTGGATTTCAGACTTCTGGCCTCCAGAACTGTAAGAGCATAAATTTCTGTTGTTTTAAGTTATCACTTTTGTGGTGATCTGTTAGAACAACCCTAGGAAATTAATACAGCTGGCATTTTTAATGGGTGGGTTCAAAAATTTTTTTTTTGATCACAGAGAATGGGATCACTTTCTTCAACTTCTATTTATGCATACTCCTACATACACATTTTTCTCCTTCCAAAGGACATATACCATAAATACATATCATTTCATTTTATATGTTTTCCTGCAGTATTTTTCCTGTTTTGTTTGCTTGTTTGCTCTAATAGTAAACTGCTGCTAACAGGTACATAGCTGCGTCCACTTCATCAAATATCCTGGTGAAATGACCACACCTGCTAAGCAGACTCAACCATTTTTAGAGGCTTCAATTGTGTTTAAAAATAAAACTACATTCCTGGCCCATGCACCCAAAAAATAAAAATTTAAAAAATAAATAAATAAAACTATACTGAGCATTGGATTTAATCTACTCTTTCCTTGGTGACTGAGAAGCTGCTGCCTTAGGTTCTTGAAAATTCATAGCAGTTATTAGGCTGCAGCTATGTCAAAGTGTGATGTAACAGAGCTTTTTAATTTTGTTACAAATGTCCAATAAACCTCTTGACAAGACGGATGGAAAACAAAATCAAGGTGAACAGAAACAATCAAGATGGATAAAAACTACCTACATAACAAAAAGGTTAAATATGGGTCCTTTGGAATCAGGCTGGGAGAACAAGACCTAGCTTGACTCCTGACTCTTCCATATCTGAGATACATCTCAGGCAATTCAACCTCTTAATAACAGTGGTCTCTTCCTTGTAAACTGTGGATTATAATCATCATTCCACAGGGGTGCTGTATGTTTTAATGGGGCAACATGTTTAAGACAGTACCTAGCACAGAATAGATGTTCAATAAAAATGATTCTTCTAAGACCCCCTAAAGTTTCATTCAGACCAATCTTCTGTGAACAGTCCATTGGAAGGTTTTTCTTATGACTCACTTGGAAAAGTCATGATTCATGGCCATTCTTTTTTTTTTTTTCACTACTAACTGTACCAAACTACATCACATCACTGAACCATACTACGCAGTGAAAATAGCACACCAGTGATTGTATCTTTTGTTCCAGGAAAGAATTAGCACCCACTCCCTCATATTAAATGTTCCTGCTACAGCCACTTGAGAAAATACCTGGGCAGGTGACAGTACCTCTTAAAGCAAGAACCCTCTCCTCTAATGCCACTTCTACCAAGCAACCGCCATGCCATTTGGCACCTGGCTAGGACTTCTCCATTAAACAACTGCGGTGGGGAGAAAAGGAAATTTTACGCAAAATAAGATCTTTCTACATATAATCAAGTCAGAAAGCATTTCCTCAAGAAGCAGACGGGGGCCCAGGAAACTGCATTTTAAACAATGGACTTTGGTGATGCTTAAGCACTGGAGAATTGAAAACCACTGCTGAAGAATGCAGAAAGTAACAAAGATTTTATACTGCCCCCCCCCCACACACACACACTCCTATCGTTTTCTTTTTTCTAATAAAGATACTAGAGAGAAGCAAACAGGAAAAACTGAAAGGAGACATGCTCCGAGAATGGAATGCATGAAAATGGAGGTTATAGAGGAATGGCAGTTATCGGTAAAGATAAGGTCTACAGTAGAGGAAATCACACAGAAATTGCCAACAATTAAAGGCAGGAGTGGAGCGATTTGGGGAAGAGAGACACAAGGCAGGAGCTAAAATCATGGGAGGTTGAGGTACTATAGAGAGCAACACAGAGGGGCAGCATTTGATCTGAAATGTGAAGCAGGAGATTTTAGGCAGGGAGGGAGAATTATTTTTTTTCTCCTTATAAATAGTGATGCATAAAATAACTGTAAAACAATGTACAGATAAGTAAAACAAAGAAACATTTAGTTAGGTCCTATTCCCAGAGATAAATGCGTTGGAAATTTGGCAAACATTTCCCCATTCATCTTTCTATGCATATATGGTAGCTTGTTTCCAAGGTGGCTGTCATCACTGTTCCTTCCATTTCCCCACTGAGATGGGGTCTGTTCAATCACATCGCTGACTTATTTTAAGATGTTAATAAATTTTCCTTTTTTTTTGTCCTCTCAGAACTCTATGATTTTTTCCACGCTCGATTGTTAAATTTAAATCTTGGTACTCTGAAACCCAAGATGAAATTCTACGTGTATTTTTGTGTGTGGTCCTCACCCTGTTTTGTTTTGGTTTTTGTTTTCAATCTATTTTTTACTTCTTACCATTTACTGTGTCCTTCATAGATATCTCATTTTTCTTATCTTTTACAAGGTAGTTCAAAAGTTAGCTTGTTTCCCCATATCCTAAAGGATATCTTACTTTATGGCCTGTTTAATTTGTCTTTTTTTTAAGTGAGGATAAACATCTTTTATATGCTTAGAAGAGACTGTTTTTCTTTTTCTGAAATCAGTCAGTGATATCCTTTCCCTACTTCTCTGTTGAGTATTGGTCTTCTATTCCTTACTGATTTACAAAAGAAAACAAGCCCTTTCGCTTATGTGTCACAAATATTCTTTCCAGTTAACTGTTTTTTTACTTTAAAATGATGCTTCCTGAGGAAAATGTCTTATAAACTAGTTAATAACCTCCTAATGCTGTTGTATCACTTATATTTAGGAAGGACTTCCTACAGAGATTTTTAATAATTCCCCCTATGTTTTCTACTTACTTTCATGCCTTCTTTCCCCTATGGTCCTCTTTCTTTGCCTCAAATTCCCAAGATCGCAACCAGATCAGAGGAGGACCACAAGAGGGCACCAATCCAGCAGCTCTCTGAGCCCTGAAATGACAGACCAGGCACCCGGGGAGAACTGAAAGGAAATGAGATCTAAGGAGTGGGTGGTAAGAAACTTCCTGTGCACATACAAAAAGCTTCAAAAAACTTGCAGCTGTGTCTCTCTCGAATTCATCAGGAAAGAGAGACAGGATCCGCTTTCAACCTTCTGGTCTGCAGCTGCACACACCCTAAGGGATGATCAGGCTTCGTGGTATTAATTTTATTTTTATTTTATTATTATTATTTTTTTTACATGGGCAGGCACCGGGAATCGAACCCGGGTCCTCGGGCAGGCAAGCATTCTCACCTGCTGAGCCACCGTGGCCCACCCCGTGGTACTAATTTTAAGAGCAGAACCCAGCAAGTTTGGAGCATGTCATAGAGGAAGGCCATTTTTAAAGCTATTTTTCTTTAAAGCACAGGCTCATTTTCCACCCCATGCAAGCGATGATCTGTTAAGAGTGTAAAACCATGTTTCTGCATACCTTGACTAAAAAATAAGAATCAACAACAAAGAGAAATGGGGAATTTCAGCCCAAACAGGTCTTCAACCAAATAATAACAGTAACAACTATACACACACACACACATATATATATATAATTTGGAGACAGGAAATCATGAAACCCATCAAATACCATGGGTTTCTAATTCCATCTCGATAATCCCTTTTTCTTTCCCTATCTCACATGAAAAGGTGCTAGCAGATTTCTATGAAACAGTACACAGAAGGTCCCTTCAATACAGCTTCCTGCAATGTGCAGTTTGCCCATACCGGAGTGAAGGCTTGAATCTCTTTTTTCTGCATCTTTCAAGCAGAACCCTTCTTGCCAGAGACTGTGGCTCAATAACTCTTGAGTGAGGAGTACAGCTGAACATCTCCTTCCATACTTTATTAAAAGTGTCTACTTATGTTATTGCTTCCCTCTCCACCACTAAATCCCATAATCTCAAGGGCAGGAATTCTCTATTATCTATCTTTGTATACCTAGCCCAGTGCCAAGCCCTCAAATAAAAGTGTACTGAACCTAAGTGATACTTCTCAGGTCGATGCCTTCCAGGTTCAGACTGTTTCAAGTAGCAACTGAAATCAAGATCCTTGGGGGAAAGAGACCTTGTCATATAACCCTCTGCATGTCAGTTATAGAACTCAATTCACTCATTAATAAATACTTTAAAGAATCAATAGCTTGCATTACTAATCACCGATTTCAAGCCAGGCTCTTAAGAGTTACTTCCTGGTATATGTTCAAAGCATAGCATATTCTCCATATCCCTGAGTTAACTTCCTCTTCTAGTAAGACTTGAAAGAATGCTCCCTGATGGTACACCTCTGCTCCCTACTCCTTTTCTTTCTGTCCCTATTCCCCATACAGGCCTACTACTCCGTTTCCAGGAGCCTTTCGGTGCACTAAAAACTTAACAAAGCCAGGTTAGTGAAGGAGAATTAGGTCTTTCTGCAAAGTGAGCAGTGGGCAATTACGCTTGGTCTCACTTCCTTATAGAATCAAGGAGCCTGGAGTGAGTTCTATCACTCTTGATGGAGGGAGACTGGTTAACTGAGTGTTGTCCTTAAGTCATTACGGCTGTGGTTAACCTGGTGAAGCACCAATCTTCCCTCTCCCCCAACCAAGCTCTGTCATCAAGGAACTTGGCTACATCATTTCAGATCCCCCTTTACTGTGTTTTCATGGCATATACTTTGAAGAGCTTCCTACTGAAATGGAACGGACTGCCTGTCAGTGGCTCTTTTTTTTTGTGAGAGTAAAGAGAACAAGTATAATACAGATGATATTCCCAAGTAAAATATTAAGAAGGCTGAGTAAGAAAGAACACCAGTTGTCCCAAAGGATAAAAAGGGAGAAAAAAAGGCAAGAGCAAAAGAGGACACTGAGAATGACAGTTTTTCTACTGCAGCTCTCGCATTCGCCAGTTCTACTGGGGGACCCACACAACACTATCTCCCCAGCAATGCACACGTGCTGGCTAAACCTGGGACACAGATGTCCTGGGAAACAACTCACAGCACTGCCAACATAAAGCACCAAAAATTTTGCCCACCAGTTTGGCAAGTGTATGAAAAATGTTCATCCTTTTAACCAATTATTCCACTTCTAGGAGTCTGTCCTAAGGAAATAAATAAAGAGGAGCATAGCATGTACTTCTGAGTATTTTTTCCACCATTGCAAAAAAAGTTGAAAACAATTTACATAAGTCAACAACTTGGTGAAGGAAGGAGAAATTAAATAAACCTTGGTACATCGCACATACAAGGTAACGTTATACAATTACCAGAAGTCATGTTTGCAAAGAATATTTTGTAATATGGGAAAATGCTCAGGAAACATTAAATGAGAAAAGCAAGAACACAAAACTATACATACTATCCCAACTTTGTCCAAAAACAAAAGTTCCATAGACTCCTATATATAAAGAAATTTAGACAAATGTCAGCGTTAACAATGGTTATATCCGGGTGACAGAAGTATGAATCATTTTGTTTTCTTCTCTATACCACTCTAATTATTTAATATATACCTGATAATAAGGATTCGACAGTAACAGGTACAATTCTAAACACTACACACACGAGATGGCCATTCATTCCTGAAATATCAAATCAGTCTTACTTATGGTCCTTAAAAATAGCTGCTAAAAGGAAAGCTGTGCATTCTAGTAATGTTTAAAATCCATTATCATTAAGACAAGTTAAGACTAAGTAAGACTAAGTCTGACTACTACAAAAGCCAAAGAAGGTGCAAACAGGTGGCAAATCCAGGACTCTGAAATACGGAGTCACAAACCTGGTTGTTGGAAAATAAGGCAGAAACTATTAAGAAAAAGATGGCTGCCATATATAATAAATAATAAAGTACTGATGATGAATATATGATATCATATATTCTTTCTATTTAAACTTTCAAAGCCATCATCACAAACCAGCAATTAGGGTCACTAGATGATCTCTATGACTCTACTACTAACATTCCACATGTTTTAAATACTCCAAACAATCTTATTCAGGCTCTACTGTACTAAGGGCAAATCCAAAATTAATTTTAAGCATGCATCTGGTTCCAACAACGACTCTCCCTAACTCACAGAAGGCCCTGGCTTGAAAAGAATGTTCCTTTTTTTCTGAATACCCTGCAGGCAGTCCCCAACTTGCAAACACATTGCTATCCAAAAGTTCCCTGGCTATGCAAAACTGGGAACACATTATCCTCTAAGAAATGAGTGAGGATGAGGTTCCCAGGATAGCTTCCAATGCCAATTTTACCCAGACTGCGAAGAAATGTTTTGAAAAGAGAAAACAATGCTCCTGAAATTTTAAATTGTAAGCAAAAGAACACCAGTGTAATTGAGTAAATGCTGGTGCTTAAGGATATAGAAATGCCTGTTTCTGAACCTTTTTTCTTCATGCCATTCACAGAAAACAGCTCAGGTGCCTTGTTCTCCAACATACAACCTGCCCACCCCCTCCAATTCTCTATTCTAACCCTCTCTGCCCTACTAATTTTCTGTGCCCCCAGAGATGAGTCCTCATGTGCATAAATTCCTAACGGTCAACTACAAAGCAGATCTATAGCACACCTGGGCCCCTAGGACTGGGACAATAGTGCTCCCTGTTGTCCAGAAAAACACTGGGACAACAGAAGGACATCTTCTGTTCATTTTTCTCTGTTCCAACAGGCTCACACATAATCGCGTTTCCCAGGGTCTCGATCTGGGTGGGGACAGCTGAGACTCAGACAGTAAAAGGGATCTCTAAGTAGCCACCCACCATCCAAAACCCTGATTTAAATAGAGCTTTGCTTTTTCTACAACACATGCAAGAGTAACAAGTTTCTCTTCCAGATTTCAAAAACTGTACAAGGGGGAATAAAAGGGAAGGAGCTAACATTTGTTGAGTGCTTCTGCATGGGGCACTTTTTTATTCCCACTTCAAGAGAGCATTAATGGTTTAAGTGTCTGATCAAGGTCACTCAGCAAGGACATATGACCCAAAAGCTGAAACCAGACCCCACCAGGCTGGCTGAAAAATCAGCGGAGGCAGATTCACTGCCATCAGACGGAAGACACCTGGTCTGTGCTTTTAAGGAAGTTAAACAAGCTAACATAAGACCACAGTGGTTTCATTCACTAACTGCTCCTTAAGTAAACAAAGGTGTGCTCAGAAGACTTTTCAATAATTTCTCTCTAAAACTGAGTATCTCCAATGTTGATATTTAAAAGGGGCTGCCTGAAACACTGTTAACTTGAGGTTCCAGGCAGTTACCTCGATTTGCTAGGAACTCATATGTTAAGACTGGCCGGTGACAAGCTGGATGGACTTCATTCAGTCCTCTGGATGTTTTCTGATCATGGATGCAGCACTGCCAGAGCCGGGTGCCTTAGGAAAGGCAACTTCACAGCAAGAAGAGACTCTCCAGAGGGCAGGTGAAGGGATTCCCTTCAGAGATTTAACATGACCTCATTCAAAAGAGATGGGAAAACAGAGACTAAGACCATGAACGTGAGCAAAGATGAGGGCAAACTGTGGCTTCAATGTGCTCAGCCAAGTACTTAGTAAAGATTTCTACAGGGGTGATAAGAGAACTAAGGATTTTCCTCAATAAGCAAGGAATCACTAAAGGGAAAAAAATGAGGTGGGTCTCCATCAGAACTCTTTTTATCTCCCAAGGACTACCCAATAACTGTCAGTTTAATGAAAATGATAATGTATTGAAATTATGCAAATGGTATCATGAAATTGAAATCTATTTCCCTAGAGGTAGATTGCCCAGAGAGAAGAGGAAAAAAGATCTGAGTCACACAGATCTGTATTTGAATTCAGATGTGGACACTTAGCTATGTGGCCTTGAACAAGGTGGGTAACTTCCTTCAGCATCAGTCCTTCACCTCTAAGAGGGACAGGTGGGGGTACCTACCTTACAGATGCCTAATTAGTATTTACTACTGTTAAAATACAAATTGACAAGTTTCTTTCTTTCTCTCCACCCCCACCCAAACCCGTTTCAAGCACCTACTTATGACTGGTAAAATATTAGGCATTTGAGGCAAATTATGCAGGCAGGTACAGTCTTTACATTCTTGGGTTTATCATCACAGCCTCAAGGATATGAACAGAAATAAGGAACAAGGGAGTAAACAATTGAGTATTAGTATTAGATAAGTTTAGAATTTAATTTGCATAAATGTCATGCATAATTGCAAAGAGGTGAGCTAGAGTCCTATGGTCATAGTTTCCTAGTATCAACAGTGGAAAGCAGCAAGGGAAAAAAGGCAATTCAAAACGGTGGTGGTATGTGACCTGAGAAACATTCCTGAAGGAGGAGGGAGGCAAACATGGATAAAAAGAAACAATTGGGAAGTTGATGATGAAGGGGAAGCAGAGATATGTGGTCAACACTGCCTGAAAACAGACAGTAGGACAGAGCAGGAACATGTCAAACCTGACCTGCATGCAGTGCAACAGAAATCAACTAGGGCAATGCAGGGAGTTAAGGCAGGGGCAGGGTGTGGATCAAAGTCCAGGCATTCTGTGGGAGAGGAAATGTCTGTAACAGTTGCAGCAAAAGATGACGGTGATTTGAACCTGTTTGGAAGCTGTGAGTAATGAACACTGAGGTCCTGGCCCCAAGTAGCAACTCCAAGAGGAAGGACTGGTCACCCACAGGAAGACTGGAGGATGAGCAGAGGACACTGCAGTGGAACGGGGTGGGGGGGGGACTATGGGCAAGACAGAGGGCAGGAGTGTTCAAGAAAAGGCATGAAGCCTCTACCTGGATTGAAGTTGGGAAGCAACTTTCATTTCTAATCCAACTGATCTTGTTGAAGGGGTACTACTGAGATACAAATGCAGGGGAAGGTTCGGGGACACGTTCACAGATGGCAGAATGACACTTCACTGAGAGCTGGAATATACTAACAAGGAGAGTCAGAAGGAGACCACATCAGAGGTCTAACTTAAATTAACCAATTCAGACAGCCACCAAAAATGAGGGTAGAGTGGCAAACGGAGTCTTCAACACAGGAGGAAGAGAATGGCTCTGGATTAGAGGGGCTTCTTCTCTAGAAACCCAAAAAATTCAGGGGTAGCATTAGCAACCAGCACCAAACTCCACTCTCAGGTTGCCAACAGCCTCCTCAGCAAGGGAAGGTGGGAGGATGGTTCCCACTCAGATCCAAGTTCAAAGTACACATGGAAAACGTGGCCTTGTTATGTAGATTTAACGACAGCACTCAAATCCCTGTGTAATAAATGTTGCAATGCAGTGAACTGTCTTATCTGTTTCATTCCTCGATACACAAGGTTATTAAACATGTTGTAGTAACATAAACCAATTCTGGCAGAGGACCCATCCCACAGAGGATTTATCCAACAGATGCCAGTCCAAAGAATCTTATTCATAGTTTACCCAGCCCTTTCAAAACTCGTGTTGCTACCAAAACAATCCCTGCTGGCCTCAGAATGATGAACATATAAAACAGCTTTGAACCCAGCTGGAATGCCTGGCTAGTCCCACACAGCCTTGCCTTGTGGTCCTCAGCCCAGCCATCGTGAACCTCTTCTTGGAAATGAGAAATAAATGGAAGGGCAAGTTCCTATGGTGTAGGTGCCAAAGACGCTGAAACTTTACCTCTTCCAACTGGGCCTCTCTTGGGCTGAGATATGAGTCCCGGGCAGGGAGTGTACTCAAGGGCCACTTTTAAACTCCACAGAATGGGATATGACTTGTGTGCTGCTGGCTCAGCTGATTCTGGGACATGTCCAGACATTCTGCTGTAAGACCTAATATAACCTTCCTGAACTTGACCACTCTCTCCACAGACAAGTTCCCAGGCCTATCAGAGCAGCTGGCTGCTTGCTTGTTCATCTGTCAGCAAATCATGCTAATGTAGGCAAAGCTGCCAAGGAATCAGATTGGGAGCCACAGGCACCGTGGCACCCAGGGATGTACTAACAGCTCCACCTACACATGCTGTAGGCACAGAGCACAGAAAGACACACCTGTGAATCGCTTCCATCCTTTTATTAATTGAGCAACCCTGGGGAGGTTACTTAAACTCCTGAGCCGCCACTCTCTCCCTATAATTTTATAAGAAGTAAACGAATGGGCTATCAAATCTCTGCACCGTGCACAGTGACTAGAACACTTTTAAACACTGAGTGCTACCTTACACCCTTAATTCATGAGTTTTTATAATAAATAACCTGAATGCAACAAACTTATCTCCAGCCATACTACCCGCCATGCTCACTCTCTACCTTCTCGGAGTGCTAATTCTAGATCCCAAGTTCTTCAAAATCCCTTTACCATTTTTTCAATCCCTCCAACAGATGAGACACAAGGACATTTCTCCTAGAACACAGATCAAGTCTGGTGAGAGCATCTAACCCTTTCGCGTGTGAGGGCTGACAAAATAAGACAAAAAAAAAAAAAGCTAAGAGGGGTAAAAAGGGGAAAGAAAGCACAGGAGGGGTGAGAGAATAACAGTCAGATGAAGCTGGAGCAGCAGGTGAGGGACACGGCATACAGTGGTTATGGGACATCAATCAGCTGCCTCAGCTGGGCACAGAGAGCTGTCAGGCTGGCCACAAACTGCCCTTCCTGTCTCCCTCCTGCCATGAACCAGGCAAGAGCACACACCTCTGTCTGAGCCCTCACACGTCCACATTTCTGCAGAATGCTCTGTCTGGAATGCTACCCTGTACACGCTCCCATCCCTTTTCTAGGTTAGCAAACTCCTGCTCATCCTTCGAATTCAAGCTCAGTCATCACCTCCTCTGGTCTGCCTCCTCCAACTCCCCACTCAAGGCAGTCATATTTCCCATATGGGTATTCCCATACACTCCATCATCATGGCACTTATTCAATTACACCGTCATCGATTCTATCAGTCACCTGTTTTCTTCTCTTGCTTCACTCATCTTTCTATGCCAAGTACTAAGGATACAGCAAGCACTCAATATTGCTGAACAAATTAATAACTGAGGTAGTACACACTACCACAGGCTGTCTACTGCTGCACGGACCTTGATCAGCCTAGAAGAAACGAGGATTCAGAGAGACAGATGCAAGTACTGGTTATGCCACTTACCAGCTATATGATGCCATTTATTAGTTATATTAGCTGAGGGAAGACACTTCTTTCTGAGCCTTAGTTTTACCATCCATTAAAGGGTGTGGGAGGGAATAATACCATCTACCATACAAGATTGTTGTTGACTTCAGTAACACCTGAGTTAACACATAAGTTTATACTGTTAGCACTTTCTCAAACCCCTCAAATGAATGAAGCCACATGCACACGTACAACTGCCTTGTGAGTCTTACCTGTCTCTACACTCTACCAGAAGGTAAAAAGAAAAATCCCAAGGGCTACGACGGTTGTTATTTAATGCATAACCTGCATTTGCAGGCTCTGAATACTTGTCCCAATTGAAATCTGCAGCTGCCAAGAGAGATATTTGCCTCTGGAAGTGTTTTCCAATTAATTTATCTATGAAAGCTTTCTGGCTTCACTAAATAAACTCAAAGCTGCAGTGTTAGGAAGATTGGTCACCTCCTAACAGATTCAACACAAGCTGTTTGGCATAATCATTCTGTAGCAATTCCTAAAACTTCAGTTACTGAAAGCATTCTAAGCACCCTAAGAGATTACCATTATTCCCTGGCCAGTTGCAGGATAAACATATGCAGGAATGTCAATTAAGAAGTTCAGACCTTGAACTAATAAGGGTGGAGTGGTTAAAAAAGTAAAAGATTTTTTTTTAATCAAATTACCAGTTGCTTAGAGAGAAATTTAAAATAAAAAGACAACAAGCAAGCAAAATTCACTTAACACCTGAATTGTATATCACCTGTTCTAGAGGACACAGACATTTTATTAAGGTAAAGTTGTTTATAGTTTCACATTTTTATTTTCACAAGTATGTCGGGCAGATTCCCTTCCCTTTAGAAACAATCAAGAATCACGGAGGTTGCGGGTCTGGGCTCTGGGCTGGGCGCACGAAGAGCTGGAGGTTGGTGTGCGGTCGCTGCGGTGGTTTTACCCGCGTGCCCAGCGGACTCGGCCCCGGCGTCGGGGGCGCCAGCCGTGGCCGTGCTCGGATTACCGAGGACCCTCCGCCTGCCGCGGCCTGAAGGGGGTCGCGCCTGTGCAGGCCGAGGATCTGGGTGAACGCGGCCCCGGTAGGGGAAAGAAGGTATAGAAAATTCAGGATCGAGGAATGGATCTGGTGTAGCATCTTTTGAGAGAGCTTTTTGCATATCCAATTTAAACCTTCTCTCAGAAGTGTATGATCTAATTAAGAAGACAACCAAGGGTCATCTGAAATTGTGATTGGCTGGCTCTCTAATAATCCAGGGACAAATTTAGAGATTACAACTCAAGCATAAATTTTCCTAAAACCACTACAAAGATGTTTGATAGCAAGGTTTGGGCTGAGTATGTTGTGGAATGGGCTGCAAAGGACCCACAGGGCTTCCTGCCGCAGTGATTCTGGCCCTTACTCCACTGTTCCTAGCAAGTGCTGTACTGTCCTGGAAATTGGCCAAGATGAATGAGGCCAGGGAAAAGGAGCAGAAGCAGCAGAAACGTCAAGAAAATATTGCAAAAGCCAAACGACTAAAAAGGGATTGAAGAAAATGAACAGGCTCTGAAACCAGAGAAAAATCATTTGGAAATTTCTGCAGCTCTGGAAGGACTCACTAAGGTTTCTTCTTTGGATTTTATGACAGTATTAGAGAGTATTATATAGTCTGACCATATGGAAGAATCATGTTAGTTTTGACTTCAGTACTGACTTTTAGGCTTGTATAGCAGTATGTTGGTATCTGTGACAGTTATTGGGGTAAATTAGCATTTATTATGCTACAAAACCTTAATAACTGATTTAGTCATTTGACATTTTGTAGCCTATCTACAAAATGAACAAAACTATCATTTTTATGGAGGAAAAAAATGACTTTAGATTATGAACGCTATTAAAATAATAGGTTAAATTGGGGTCCTATTCTGGACAAAAAAGCTGAAAGTCAGAATTGTCCCCTCTGATGAATATGTTTGGGCTTAAAATAGTCACAATATATTAAGCACATATTTGTCATTAGTGCTTATTTCTTGGAATATAACCTTCTCTAATTTTCTAAGAGCAAAATGTTAATCATTTATGTATCTTCTGTATAATTTATTTGATTTTTAGCCTTCATACTGGTGGTATAATCATCAGACATTCTGCATTTTTAAACCTAATTTTATAAAGCATTCTCGTCTTGACCAGTAAAATACCACCTGCTGGATATAATAATTTTTATATTTACAGGCATAGCCATTTTCTTACAGATGATTTTTGGAGCAGAATGAAATTATAATTTAAAGCTTGCAGCACAAATGCCAAGCGTTGTAGTTCCTTGGAACCTTTTTATTTGCTTGTGCTAAGTATGTAAAATAGTTAAAATTCTTATCAGTAATTCCTTGTTATATAGATACCACTTTCGTTTTTTTACTCCATTTTTTTTGTTTAACTTGTGGTAGTTATGTCCTATACTTTTTCATCACTTTAAAGTAAAAATTAAAATTTCAAGTGTCTTTTAAGAAACTCTTAAGATGAATAGTTACATCATATTTCATAAGTAGTAAGAAAAGCGTCGAAAGATTTTGTTGGATATAGCAGCTGGGCTGAAAACATAAATTATGTCAAAATGAGAATGTTACATTTAGAAGTAAAGAGCTACAGAGTATTTCTCAGTAAGTAGTATAATAGAAATTACTATTAAATATGACTGGTAAATGTGTGGCCCAAGAATTTTTTTCATGGTCAGTCTTTAATAGCTTATTAATGTTTTTCCCACTTTTATGAGTTTTTTTTTAGTAACAAAATAGTTAACATTAACTCTAATTCAAAAATGAAACTAGATATTGAAATAAATTTGATATTTTTGAAAAAGAGGAAAAAAAAGAATCACGGAGGTTAGGCAACTTGCACCAGGGCACAAAGAGGCTGAGACAGATTCAGAGAATTCTAACTTCTCTATTCTGCGAGTCTTCCCAGTGCTCCAAGCCACCCCAAACAGAGTCCCAAGTCTCCACCTAACCCAGCTGACTCTGCCATACTGATGCTACACAGGTTCTCTCTCCCATCCGCACTTCTGGATCCTCCATAATCTGCACCTACATGGTTCCTACCGGTCTGAGGCACAGCGATTTCCAGCAGGTCGCCCAAAGGAAAATTCAAACAGCACATACTCTACTGATCTACACGTGTTCAGACATCACCGCAAAACCTAGAATGTGCAATTCCAGCTGAGAGAGGACACATGGGTCCTGGTAGACAGGACAGAAGCAGCTTGCAAGAGAAAATGCAAAAATTGGAAGTGACTGAATTTAGATGCAAAGGCAGTTTTACTTCCAACCACAGTGGATTCTCTGCCTATCGAAATATGACAAACTGCCTTAAGCTGTTCTAAAACACGATGGCAAGGAAAACAGAATCTATTCCTACAGGTGTCTTATTGTGGGACATCTTCAACGCAAAATAAATGGAAATTCACACAGGGCCTAGGAATAGGTGTATATGGAATGAATACATAGAGCTTGGCCCTCATGTTGAAAGCATGACAGGTTACAGCTAACCCTCACATATTAAGGACTCATACTTTTGGAGAGATGTCCCGAAGAGCACTCCTTGGACCCTGCCAATTCCTGTCATTCCAGAGATAAAGGTCCACTTCAGTTATTTTTCAAGTATCCATCCCTCCAGGAGAAGACGGTATAAAACAGAGAGGGGAAAAAAACATAGGCTGGCAGATATTCGGCACTACTTACTGTTTAAAGCTGATAAAGTGACAATGGCATTTCGCCTGCCCCATCCCATGAGCTAATTTACAGACACTGCCCCTTCTATATTCAGTGCCCACATGTGCAAAGAGCCTAGCGAACTATCAGTTCCACTTTCACAAAGAAACGTTTTCAAACCCAGGAAGTTTTTAAATCTTCAATTATGTTCACCCAAAGCAGGGTTCAGTAAGTCTTGGTATCTGTAAGAAAAACAGAAGTATAAAGGAAAAGAGTTTGAGGCTGGATGAAAGAACATAAGGGAAGAAGTTATCGACTAGAAAAGACATGGTGAGCGAAGAGCTAAGTGGAGAGGGTAGGTGAGCTCCTTCAGCGGGAAGCAATGAGATAAAAAAAAACAAACAAAAATCAGGACATAAGCAAAGGAAAATCAAATACAAATTTTTTTTTTTAATCTAAAGAGATTCAAATGAGTTTTAAAAATTGTAGAAAGGAGGCTGAGTTAGCAACCTCTTGGGGGAAGGGAGCACAGTTCATGAAAAGGCCGCACATGAGTTTGGGTTGGTTACAAGGCTATCTGGTAGTTCTCTGCAATATTTGAGCAGCAGTCAAATCCTACAGGTAAACAAGAGACACCGAAGTCTGCTTTCACTGGAATGAAAGTTAATATGCATGAAGCAGACACCATTTGTTCTCCATCCCTCCCTGCGGTGGCACCGCTAAATAACAGACAGATATCCAGTAACAGGAGCTAACACAGCAGGCAGGAGTGGTCAGAAGGCAGAGTCTGTGTGGGATCACGCAGACATTCTCATTCCCCCTGCCACTATCCAGCCCCGCGAGCCCCACAAGGTGCCTGAGTGAAGCCAGTCCAGAGTCCCCTGCCAGGTGCTACCTGATTACGCCCACCCTCTCTGTCCCTCGGGAACTCTCCGTAGGTATTCTGCTGCTCAGAACTGAACCCCAAAATCAAGGGAGATGTGAATAGCACTTCAACTTTCAGACTGACTGCACAGCTCTGGGAGAGAAGGCTGGGAAATTTCTGCACGCAAAAATGTAAAGCTGCCAAGAAAGACAATTTGGAAGATGAGATCTTTACATTCGAGTAACTAAATACAGCTGGCCCCACTACTGGACGTTTCAATAGCCCTGAGCATTTTCCAGAGCCTTATACCAGGGACAACTGAAGAGCTTCCAAGAAGTAACTCACTTGTCTCCAGTTGTGAAAGACTCAAGAAGGGAGACACCACTAGGCATGTGGAGAGAAGAATGCACACACTCTACCCTACCATCAGTACACAAACCCAGTAATACTAGGACCTCCAAACAAGCACTTGCAATTATTTTCACTGGTAATTAGCTCCAAAGGACAGGAACAAGTGGAGAAGAAAAGAAACAGTATCTAGGAGATGACTTCTGACTAAGGGATGACACACAGGAAGGCAGTCATGGAGGTAAGGCGAGAGCAATTTAATTCTGATATCTGACATTCCTTTTTGGATAAAGATAATTTCTGTAAATATTTGGTTAGAGAAGGGGAGGAGGATGAAAGAGAACCCACTGAATATAGCAGGCAGACTTACTCTTTGGCCTTCTTTTAACAAAATAAGTATTTGATTTATTTGGCATGTCTTATTAATTTCTTATGAAGCAAAAAAATAAAAAAACCCATAAATATGCCAGACAAATTAAGGATGGAAAATGCAATAGGGACACATCGTTCTTTTATTTGTCAAATCCAGGAGGACATTAAAATCACAGAGACAATCTTGCTTCCTGCCTTTGACTGGGTCCAGGAGAGACACAAGGTCTGTAGGGCCAGGTCTTCCCAGCTCTTCCTGGCACCTCCTGGCACTGGCCTGGAAGCCTGCCAGCAGTATCCAGTTGCAAAGGTCTGTTCTCTGTGCCCCATATGGACTTGGGAAACTGCTGGAAGATGGCTGCGTGGTCCCGATGAAGACACAGCATTCAGGCCCTGATATTCATATAACAAATCACTCACAAGAAAAAAGGGCAACTTGAAAGAAAAGAAACCAGAGCCCAGGGCTAGGAGATAGGTTTGGGAACAAGAATCTTGAAGACCAAGACCTCCCTTTGATATATGGAAGGTGCTGGACCATTCACTAATCACATACAGAATCCCAGGGATTTCCAGACAGCTGTGGTAACACTTTCCATGCCATTCGTCTCCCACCCAGTTTGTCCACATACCCATCCATTCTTTTTCCTTCCTACCCACATAATAAGCACAATGAGATAACCGGCTTCCCCATTTCCCAAGCCTATGAGAAAGGCCCCACTGGGACAGATGACATACTCAAAGGAAGGTAACAGGATCTGATGGAGCTAATATATGGGCCCCCTGACCTATGAGCCTTTACAAGATTACAAGCAGGCCCGAGAGGTCTGCCTTTTAGTAAGACAAAAGCCACAGCAGCAGCTTCACCAGCATGATTTTTATTCTCCCGTGACCACTCACCAGTTGACAGGAGGGCCCATCAGAATGTTTAAATTACACTGGACCACAGCAGGTGTCTGGGCCAGGTTAAGGTCACCATACTATGTTCAAAAAGAAACCAATAAAATGGGAAGATAAGAACCCATGTGCTACTAAGAGACAAAAAGACAAGCCATTGAAGAGAAACCGTCATTACAAAACCATCTTTGCACCCCTCTCTCACTCCTTCTGCCTCAAAGAATGAGGCAGAAAAAAACAGGGGAAAGGTGGTGCGAGGGTAGTACTGTGGGAGAATTCCCACCTGCCATGAGGGAGAACCTTCCCAACACATGCACTTCCCAAAAATCAAGCAAACAAACAAATAAAAATTCAACAAATGTTGCTGCAGTAACAATATATTCACATGGAAAAAGAATGAAATGTGACCCCTGCCATACAGCATACAAAAAACAAACAAAAAACAGGGGGAAGAGAATCTTGTACTTGCTTTTCAAAGATTCAGACTATGTGATCGGAAAGAGACTTTAAAGGCTATTCTATCCCAATCCCCTCACTTTACATGTAAGAAAAGGTCTTTTCACTACAGCATATTACTTCTGGGTCACTCCAGCCAAACCTCCTATCTGTTAATCCAGTCCAAATCTGAGTAATGGGTGCTCCAAATGTACCTACTTCACAGAAGTACCTACCTTACCAAGTTACAGAGGCTTATGACTCAGCAAAACCTGGTAAGGTCAGGATGGAAAATGGGAGGAGTTATGCGACACAGAGAAGAGTAAAGGAAGAAAAAAAGACTTTAAGAAAACCCACTGCTATTCATTCCAAGAGACAAGCTATCCTTATCTAAAATTAGCTGTTCTAGTTTTTACAGGTGCTCCAGAGAACTCTGCTACCCCAAAAATCCAAAGAGGGGAAAGAACTCTGTTTTAAGCAGAAATTTCAGGTTTCGCTATCAGTGCTGGATATTATCATTTAATATAAAACTATAATTAGTACTCAACCACTGGCCACTTCAGTTTGAAAGGATATATGTACCCTAGAAAAGCCATGTTTTAATCCTAATCCCATTTTGTAAAGGCAGCCATTTCTTCTAATCCCTATTCAGCATTATATGTTTGAAATTTTAATTAGATTATCTCCCTGGAGATGTGACTCAATCAAGTGTTGTTGTTAAACTGGATTATGTGGAGATCCGTCTCTACCCATTCTAGGTGGGTCTTGATTATTTTACTGGAATCCTATAAAAGAAGAAGCATTTTGGAGAAACAGGACATTCGGAGAGGGTAGAACGACATAGCAGAAAGTCTACCAGCCAGCGACCTTTGGAGATGAATAAGGAAAATGCCTCCCAGGAAGCTTCAGGAAACAGAAAGCCAGGAGAGAAAGCTAGCAGATGATGTCATATTCACCCTGTGCCTTCCCAGATGAGAGAGAAACCCTGTGTTTGCCATGTGCCTTTCCACTTGAGAGAAAAACCCTGAACTTCATTGGCCTTCTTGAACAAAGGTATCTTTCCCTGGATGCCTTAGATTGGACATTTCTATAGACTTGTTTTAATTGGGACATTTTCTCAGCCTTGGAACTGCAAACTAGCAATTTATTATATTCCCCCTTTAAAAAGACATTCCATTTCTGGTATATTGCATTCCAGCAGCTAGCAAACAAGAACAGAAGTAAAGGCTTCCTTATCTCTCCACCTCCCCAGCCCCTTGGCCCTGCCCTGCCTCCATTTCCCTCTAGACTTCAGAGGCTTGCCAGAATCACTTCACAACTATTACATTAACTGCAGCCTCTGTGATTAGAAGCTCTGACTTGGTTCTAGATTTCCCCCACCAGTCTCAGATCCAGAACCCACACTTTGCCTTGTACTATAAACAAAGACCATGTTTGGCTACCAGTTCAGATTCTCAGAGCAGAAGCACTCCACTAGCCTCTAATCAAATCCAATGGTAAACACTTGAGATCCACAGAACCACAATTTCCATTTTTTCCTTCCCCTGAAGACTGTGAGTAAACTGTACTAAGTAAAATAAATCAACATGAACATTCCAACTCTGAGAATCTGCCTCAATTCTTTTTTTAAGCACACGTTCAGAAAATCTGTCTCAACTTCTCTACTATATTCTCACTTATTTTTGGGAATCACATCAATTTGCCATTTTCCACATTGGGCTCATTTTGAAAGTAATTTTGGGAAAGTAATTAAAGTTTTCTATCCACAAATGACATCAGCCTATGAGGATAAAGACAAGAAGAGCAGCTAGCATAAAAGCTGACAACCAACAGCCATCCATTGCTATTCCAATCTCCCCACGGGATAAATAAAGCCCAATGTTTCTTCTACAAGTTAACTTTTACCAATTCTTTCTAAGATTCCAATTGCTTGTACAAACCAATGGGGCAAAAACTGAAAAACACAAGGAGAAAAATGAGAAGACCAAAAATAAGATCTCTAAATAAGAAATTAGCAACCGTGCAACAACTTTTAACTTTACTCTTAATTAAAGACAAATCAACATCATCCCATTCATTTTTTCAACTCGGATCAGCAAGCAATTAAAATGTTCACTAACACCCATTGTTGACAAGGATGCACTCATGCATTATAGGTGGGAATAGAAATTGGAATAAACTTTCTGGAGTCCATTCATTGGGACTAAGCAATTTCACTGCTAAGCCTGCCATGATACATGTACAAGCACATATTAAAATTGGGGTAGTTTTCTATCCAGAAAGATACATAAGACACTCAATAGGTTACCAAGGTGAGGGAAGGATTTCATCCCATATTTATAATACTTGAACTTACCATGTACACATATTTCTCCTTATTTAAGAATGAATGACTAAAACATAAAGCATAAATAAGAGGTTCTAGAAAAATGTGTTAGACCTAACAAAAGCAGTATTTCAGCTCCCTCAAAAAACATTTCTGAGAGAACAGTAAATGAACAAAAAGGATAAAAATTCATAAGGATAGCTAAACAGAGGAAATAGCAGATAAGAGATGGGAACAGAATTCTGAAAAGATGAAAAGCAGATGGGACAGCATTAACTGACTTGGATTTCTGCGTTTTCCACATTTTATTAAGTGTACTAGAAGGCTAGAAGAAGTGGACCAACCTGTGCTGCAGAATCGCTAAAGGCTCAGGCCCCAGGTCTCCCTGAAGGGTGGGTAGAACAGGGAGACCAGCACACACGTACGTTTGTAGTGAAATGCATACGGATGTGTACAAAGTTTCACAAAACAATACCGTCCTTCACTTCCCATGATATGCTCTCGTATTTTCTATTTTAGTTTATACCATTTTTAAATATCAGTTATTGTATCTGGTTAAATTGACTTCACAACCTAGTGTGAAAATCACACAAACCTTACTTAAGGGTCACACTTTATATCCAAATAATCATTTCACTGGCGACCCACTGGAGTGGGCTAGTCGTTGTCTCACACTGGTGCCTATTCTCCCCAGCAAAATGTGCAAAGTTAAAATTAAGAGCTACATACAGTTTCACTGGAGTCCTTTGCAGGGACACCAGGCACTCCTAGAGTGACACAACGCTAACAGTAAGGGGCTTATATCCAAGTCTACCCCAGTGGGTACCTGGCAGCCAGGCTTATTATCCACCCCATAACCGAAGACAGAAGTAATTAAAGGATAACCTAAGAACAGTGACTGCCCAGGAGAAGGAACTCCTCAGGCCAAACATTGGGAGGTTGCAAGTGGCCCAGCCACTGCAAGAACCTGCCCACACTGAGCTTCCACTCACTTCAGAACCTCATGCTTAAATAGGAAAGGATGGGCAGGAAAAACCTCTATCTATAGAAATCACAAGGTCAGAGACCAAAACAAAGAGAATAAAGGATCTCTAAAGAAACCAAGGCCTATTTTAATCTCCACTTTACAGATAAGAAAACCAAGGCACAGCAAATAATGCTGCCAATGGTCATTGCACTAGAAAGTGGCAGAGCCAAGACAATACTAACTTGTCTTTTTAAACCATAATTTTTTTAAAATTTTTACCAAAGCAAAAATTTACAATTTAAACTTCTAATCACACTTGTACATACAAAACTACCAGAAGCAGCACTTGGAAATAAAATATGACCAGTCAAGTAAGAGTGAGAGCTACTTCCACTGTAAATGATGAGGCTAAGAATGTGACATGAGCAGGCATGGCATTGCTGTTATTAGCTAAGGGGGGCTGTTTAATCTTAACAGGTGTCCTCTGTATTCTGACCACATATGACCACCCAATTAGGGAGAACAATATACTGAAATGAAGTCCAAACTGTCCTCTTAGGAGGCTTCTTCATATCCACATTATTTTCCAGGACCAGGAAAAAAAAAACACTTCAAATTTCTAAATCAAGGGTAGGAACAGCAGCTCCCAAGATCCTTGTTGCCAAGGAAACCAAGACTATGCTAACACCTAAATCAAAGTGGGCTATTTGCTGTCTCACACTGGTGCCTGTTCTCCCAAGCAAAATGTGCATACTTAAAATTAATAGCTATATACAGTTTCAAGAGATGGAGGGCCCCTCTGAAGCCCATCCATGGACCCCAGGCTAATTTAAGAACCCTTGCCCTAAAGGGGTACTCTCTGCTCCCTAGCAGGAAACAGAAGAGACAAGACTTTAACCACCTCCCAGATGCTTAAAAAATAAAAAGGCAGTCTTCTCTCATTGACACAGTTATAAAGGGTAGGAACAGCAGAATGCTCAAAACTCTCTAGATACACCTTAAGCATTCAGGCAGAAAATAAAAAAGCATTTGTAAAGTCCCCTTGGGGGAATGGACAGAAAGAAGGAAATATTAAACTTTCCCATCTGGGGAATTTCTGATATTCTCACAAGCAGAGGAGACAACCAATTCAAAAGCCCTCGACCTTGGTGTTCACCTCTGTGATGGTTTGAAATTATCATGTACCCCAGTAAGCCATGTTTTAATCCTTATCCAATCTTGTGGGATCAGTCGTTTCTTTTAATCCTGAATCTACAATGTAGGTTGGAATCTCTGATTAGATTATTTCCCGGAGATGTGGCGTGCCCAAATGCGGATATCAAATTTGATTGGATGGAGATTGTGACTCCAGCTGTTCCAGGTGGGTCTTGATTAGCTTACTGGAATCCTTTAAAAGAAGAAACATTTTGGAGAAATGGCAGAGCTTAGAAAAACAACAGAAACAAGAGAAAGGACAGAAGCCTCAGAACTGAGAAACTACAGAGCAGAGATGACACAGATGCTGACACGTGGAGAACAGAGACATGCATGTTTGGAGATGCTTGGAGCCCAGCAGACATTGCCATGAGATGTTAAGCAAGCCAGAACGTGGAGAGAGCCAAGGGAAGTCAAGAGATGAAAGCCAAACCTGGAGAAGTAAAGTAAAGAACCTCCACAGGACAGAGGCTGAAAGCAACAACAGAGCCGAAGAGCAAGGGACTAGCAGATGCCAGCTATTCAACTACCCAGCTGAGGTGTCCTGACCCGTCAGCCTTTCCTGAGTGAAGGTAATCTCTTGTGGGTGCCTTAATTTGGACACTTTCACTTCTTTAGAACTGTAAACTTGTTAACAAATTCCCCTTTTTAAAAGCCATTCCAGTTTGGTATATCACATTTCGGAAGCTAGCATACTAACACAACCCCTGTGAAACTTATACTGCAAAGGAGAAGCTAAACCTTCTTATGATTATGCCTAAGAGTCACCCCCAGAGGCCCTCTATTGTTGCTTAGATATGGCCTCTCTCTCTAAGCCAACTTGACAGGTGAACTCAGTGCCCTCCTTGCTACATGGGACATGACTCCCAGGGATGTAAATATCCCTGGCAACGTGGGACAGAACTCCTGTCAGACAGGACTGGGCATCATGGGATTGAGAAAGTCTTCTCGATCAAATGGGGTAAGAGAGAAATGAGACTAAACAAAGTTTAAGTGGCTGAGAGATTTCAAACAGTGTTGAGAGATTATCCTGGAGGTTATTCTTATGCTTATATAGATATTTTTTTTTAGTTTATGGTGTATTGGACTGATTGGAAGGAAGTATCTGAAACTGTTGAGCTGTGTGTGCTCCAGTAGCCTTGATTATTGAAGATGATTGTATAACTATATATAGCTTTTACAATGTAACTGTGACTGTGAAAACTTTGCGTCTGATGCTCCTTTTATCTGCAATATCGACAGATGAGTAAAAAAATAAAGATAGGGGGTGCAAGGGTAGTTCACTAGTAGAATTCCCACCTGCCACGTGAGAGACCCAGGTTCGATTCCTGGTCCATGCACTTCCCCAAAAAACAAACAAACAAGCAAAACAAACAAAAATTCCACAAATGGTGCTGCAATAATGGGACACTCACATGGAAAAATAGTGAAATGTGACCTGCCATATAGCATACAAAAAATAAATAAATAGAGATTAAAAACTAAATAAATAACAGGGGAGATAAGGGGTAAAAAAAATTGGGTAGATTGAAATAATAGTGGTCAGTGAGAGGGAGGGCTAAGGGATGTGGATGTATGGGTTTTTTCTTTTTATTTCTTTCTCTGAGGTGATGAAAATGTTCTAAAAATGATCATGGTGATGAATACACAACTATGTGATGATATTGTGAGCTACTGACTGTATACTATGGATGGGCTGTTGGTGTGTGAAGATTTCTCAATAAAAATATGAAATAAAAAAAAGATGAATTTAGAAACAGTACCATTCCATTTCCTTTCAGGGGATGACATCTATTAAAACTCAACAGAAAACAGGTACAAGCAGCCATCTGCTAAAGCAACCATGTCCCATATTGCTGGTGAGGCTAAATGTTTCCCAAATCTCACAGAGACAGATATTTAGCTAATGTGCAACCACCTCATATTCAGTTAATTGATACACAGCTAAAATAATGTTACATCCCAAGGGACATGGTCCCTAAGGAGTCACAGAGAAATAAATCTTTCCCAAGAGGAGTAACATTTATTAAAAAAAAAAAAAAAAAAAAAAAAAAAGCACTAAGCATAAGTTAATGCTTGTAATTGAAAAGAAAAAGCTTTATGAGGGCGGGCCACGGTGGCTCAGCGGGCAAAGTGCTTGCCTGCTATGCCGGAGGACCTCGGTTCGATTCCCGGCCCCAGCCCATGTAACAAAAACGGAGAAACAGAATACAATAAAACAAGAAAATGTTTAAAGATGTTTCCCTTTCTTCCTTCCTTCCTTCCTTCTCTCTGTCTTTCCTTTAAAAAAAAAAAAAAAAAGCTTTATGAGGAAAACAACCAAAGTGCACTAACTAACCCCCGAGGAAAGGGGCTGAAGAAGGACATCATTTTCACTTTGTCTTGGTGTCAACTCCATGTTCATTTCACATGGAGGGCTGCCAGCGTGCAAGGCACCTTTCCAGGAAGAGAGGGTGCCGAGTCCCTGCCCTCATCCAGCTCACACTGAGAATCAGGGGAGAAGAGTGGGATTTTTGTATTCTGGAGCCAGCCTGCTTGGGTTTCAATTCTAGTGCACCACTTACTGGTGCTCTAGCTTACTGGTGAGCTCTTAGGGAAGTTATTTCACTTCTCTGAGTGCTATCTTCACATCTGGAAAATGAGGTAATTATAGTAATTTACCTCACAGGGTTCTTAGAGGGGCTAAAGAAGTAAATACAGGTAATACACTTTGAGGCCAGCCCATAGTCAGTGCTCAGGAAATGTGGATTATCATTATTACTACCATTATTAGATGAAAAGAAAAACAGATAACGAATGGAGAATGCATATGCAAATAATTTCAGATAGCAAGCAGTTAGTGATGTAAGGAAAATAAAATAAGGTGCAAGGACCAAAGTGATTGTAGGTCCTCTAACTACTATTTCAGTGTTTTACAGGGGCATTCCCATGCAGGAACAGGTTTTTTATTAAATAAAAAGCCATGCTACTCCCCCCAAAACCTATGGCCAAACATCTGCCTAACAGCTCAATAGAAAAGCAATGGTTTTGCTAGAAATTCAAGGTTCATTTAAAGCTGGCTTTCCCACACTTATATCCAATAAACCTTGACAAGCTAGCAGTTTTTAAACTCATAGGGTACAAGTTTTCTGCACCAGTTCCAGGCTCCAAGACGTCACTGCACAGTCCATCTGCCATCCATACTCCCTGTACCCACCCCTCCCACGCTGCAATACACCCACAGGGCCCATACCAGGGAAGGTGGGCAGAGGGGGAATTCATAAGCATGCGTACCACTTGCAGGAACACCGCTTACCAACACTGGCCTAATGCTCTGTTCTGCAGACAGCAACTCTCATGACAAAGAGCATTATCAACCAAAAACAATCCACGTGAGATTTACTTTCAGACCTCAAACGCTGATGTTAGAATGAGAAAAAAATTACCCAAGTGAACTCCCACATGCTCTGATCCTGTGTTCCTGACAAAAGAAAAAATAATTACCATTACAGTCCCTTGCATATTTTGGAGCACCTACTGTAAGTATAATGGACAGATATAAGACACTGGGCTTAAAATTCATTTTCTACCAGGAAGACAAACAGAAAGTAGCACAAGGTGGTAGAGGAAGAAAAACATAAGATGGGAAACCAATTCTAATAACAGTGGACTGACAGAACATTTCCTAGGAGGGGAAAGCTGAAGAGGACTTTGAAGGATGAGTAAAAAAGTGCAACAGACCAAAGGGGAGGGCGCGGCACATCAAGCAGACGCTGCAGAGTTGTACAAAGGTAGAGGCAAGTTCGCTCTGGGGTCAGGTAACTGGAAGTAGGGGCAGGAAAGGATGGCATGGGGAGTGAAAGATGGGGAGTGAAAGATGAGGTCCGAGAAACTAAATATGGCTTAACTGAGAGGCAATGCTGACAGCAATGTTAAAGGCAAAGAGCCACTCAAGAATTTTAGGGAAGTGACAGAAATGATCAGAGCTGCAATTTTTAAAAAGATCCCTCCAATAGCAATGTGGAGAATGTTCTGGAGGAGGTCCAGATTGATGGCCAGGAGACTGGCCATTAGAGAGTAATCCAGGCAAGCAATGATGGATGCAGGACAGGAGAGAAGTAAGCAGAATCAAGTTCTCTTCGGAAAGTAGAACCGACAGGGCCAGGAATCTGGATGGATGTGGGAATGTGGGAGAGTGGCAGAGGTGACACAAGGAAGCCCTGTACACCGGTGTAAAGAGAAAATACAGTGGTGGCAAACTGTATATTTGAAAATGGTTAGATTAGGAAATGTCATGCTGTATGCATTCTAACACAATTTTTTTTTTTGACATGGGCAGGCTCCGGGAATCCAACCTGGGTCTCCAGCACGGCAGCGAGAATTCTGCCGCCAAGCCACTGTTGCACCGCCCCACAACAAAATTAAAAAAAAAAACAGAATATACAAACTCTACAGTAGACCTGTGGGAGAGGGTTGGGGAAGTTGGGTATTAAGAGTCTACGTGTGGATAAACTTAGTTCAGGACTATCCAATGGAAATGCCCAGGAGACAACTGAATAAATGGGAAAGAACCCAGGAAAGGGCTTAGAGTAGGAAATAACTGACTGGGGGGTCATCAACAAACGAAGGCCCAGAGTGTGGAGAAAACCAGTGAAAAAAGAGGGGATTCCTGGGCATGACAACACTCACAAGCAGGAAAGAACCCAGAGAGACGACCAAGAAATAATAGTGAGAGAGGTAGAAAGGAAACCAGCCCGAATGACAAAACCAAGAAAAGAAGTTTCCCAGAAAAAATGTTAACTGTCAAATATTACAGAAAAACAAGATAAGGAATCAATAGCTCTAATAGGATTTAATGACTAGAAGATTTTTGGTGACCTCAAGCAGGAAAAGTTTTATCAGGGCCATTAACACTTTTCACCAACTCCTCTGGACCTATGAAAGCAACTCTGAGGGCATCACCTACTTGGCACCTGTCACTCCTTCAATAGACAGACTGAATCCTTCTCTATTCAAGGCACTGGGGATACGAAGATAGGACTTTGGAATCTCGAAGTCAGAGGTGTAAGCAGCTGCCCATGACACAGCAGCAGGGACGCTACACATTCACCCATACATCTACACAGAAGAACAGCACCAGGAATATATTTAGCTCAGTTTGGCAGACATTTCTTAAACACCTACTATGTGGTCAGGTACTATGTTAAGAGCTAGGTAAACAAAAATGAGTTAGACTTAAACATCTAACCTATATAAGGTCAGGGGCCTTATCTAATGCACTGTTTCCCAGCACCTAGCAGAGTGCTTGGCACACTGTAAATCATCAATATTGACTGAATGAACAAGAGAATAAATGAAGATATGGGCCTTTTCTTTCAGAGGCAGAGAAGGACAAAAGCTTCAGTGAATTCTGAACATCTGTGATCTAGGTGAAAGGACCAAGAATACTTTGCTAGACATATGGAAACTTTATTTTCATACTTATGTATATCCTATTAAAAAGACTGAGTTTGTAGAGTCAACTGTAACTGCCTTGTCTCGGAGATAATCAACTGGAGGGGTTGTGATTAGGACAGAAGGTCTTATGTGGTGCTGCTGATAATTTATTTCTTGACTTGGTGATAGTTATATAGCTCTGTTCATTATGTGATAACTCACTGAACCATACATTTAAATTTGTTCACTTTTCTGTGTGCTTCATTTTTAATTAAAAGGTTTAAAAAGTATATAAGTTAAACTACCTTTCCTTCCCCTAATTACCCATTATAAAACAAGTCACTTTAACTCTTTTAAAGAAAAGATCCACCTTAACAATCCACAGAAATGGCTATGTAAGGCTTATAGCAAATTGGTTCCAATAAGACAAGAAAACTGCAGGGTCAACCAGGAAAGAGAACGCACCAAATCTAACTCCTTACAGGCCATATCTGCAAAGAAGAAAGACCACAGCCTTAAGCAACTAGCAAATTAATAAGTGGAATTCAAACTATAATTAGTGGGTCCTTATTATCAACACCAGTGGTTGGCCTGAGTGACCAGTCAGGCTTATGTTTCAGGGGAAACCGGACAGCAAGACAGACCAAAGGGCCTGTTCCAACAGGACAACTGCAGAGCATGGCGTGGCTGAGTGACTCTGCCCACTATACAAACATTGCTACATACATACATCTAAACGCATTTTCTCATTTAATCCTGACCCCTCCCCAAACTAGATACTACCTCCTTTTCATAGATAGAGAAACAGATTCAGAAAAACCCTGAGATTTAGAAATGGCTGAGCCAGGATATTAGCACAAGCTGGGCTGACTCCAAAGCCCACTTTTTCCCACTCATCAGGCTGTCTGGCCTTACTTCAACCAAAGAGCATTTTCCTGATGAAAGGTTTTGGTAATGAATGATGGTAATGGTGGCACAGCATTCTGAACGCAAATGATATGACTGAATTGTACGCATATGTCATGGTCAGGTTCATGTATCAACTTGGCCAAGCAGTGGTGGGGCAAGGGCTGGCTTGTTTGTTGCGATGAGGACATTTCATAGAATTAAATCATGATCATGTCAGCTGCATCCACAGCTGATACCATTTGTAATCAGCCAAAGGGGCGTGTCTTCTGCTTGAGTGATGCTTACTCTAATCACTGAAAGACTTATAAGGAGGATTCAGAAGTGACAGGTTCTTCCTGTTTCGGCTGGTGAGCCTCTCCTGTGGAGTTTGTCCAGACTCCATCGGAATCGTCGGCTTCACAGCCTACTCTGCGGATTTTGGACTCTGTGTTCCTGCAGTCACGTGAGACACTTCAATAAATTTTATATTTGCAAGTGTTCCCTGTTGATTCTGTTTCTCTAGAGAACCCTAACTAATACAACATATGAAATGGTTTAAATGGGAAACTGTGCATTGTCTATGTCACCAAAATAAAATAAAAGTTTTTAAAGAAAGCATTTTCCAAACGAACTAGGGCTCCTCCATCCCTGCTTGAGGCAGTAACATCATATAGTTTCAACTTAACACCAAAATAGACCTTCTATTCTACCAAGATCCAGTGAATGGAGCCTATGGCAGGACTGGATTTAGTTTCTCTCAAAGGATGTCAAAAACACAACCTTCTCCACCACAAGCATAAATGTCTCATGATTTCTTTTCCTCCAGATACCAAAAGGCGAATCCAGAGCACACTTGAGTTCATGTCTCTATACTCTGACAGGCAGGATTCCGCCTGCAATTACTTCCAGAAGAGTATTTACTGCCTCTTTTGTTCAAACACTATGAGTCTCTCAATATCCTGCACTCTCTGGTTTCAAAAGTTTAACTTCTCTGCAAAGAAGGTGGGAAAAACACATGTTTTACTTCAATAGAAAAATAAATGCAGTATTATTAGGTCTCTGGAGATGCACCTCACCCAAAAATGCAGGGCGAGGAGCAGCATGCCTCTCAGCCTTCCTCCACACCCTACTCGACTTCTGGAAAGTTCCCTGTGACAACCAACATGCCAGATGATAGAAATGCACACTCAGAAACCCCCTACTGAGACACAAGACAATCGTGCCACAGCTGCTTCAATAAACTGCACCTCGACTGCAGTGTACCTCTTGGCAGAAACGCTAACACAGGTGGACTGGGGAGGCTAAGTGCAGCCTGCAATATCTGTCCTAGGTTCTGAGTTCTATTCCTGCTCAAAACTATTTGTTGCTATGAATCCTATCATAAACTTACTGGGACAGAAAAGCAAAGAAAATAACTGTTCCAGTTTACAGAGTGTTTCCATGATTCTGCCAAAATCAAAAGAATGTTTTAAATAGCAGTCTTACTGCTGCTTTACAGCAGGGACTTTAAAATTTGTGATATATATATATATAATTATGTATCTGTGCTAGTGGAAGGAAGAAAATTGATAATCCAAATGGGATGACATGAAAAATTACACATATAGCTTTGGAAAGTTTCTGTCATGTCTTTTAAAAGTCTCTTATTTAATGAGAACATGCCCTATTCTCAACAAGCCACATTAAGCTCAGAAAAAGCTAAAAAAACTACTATGCTAACCCACCACATAGCTCTGCTCTGCACTTTCCCAAGTCCAGTTCACATTCAGACTAGCACAAGCTGCCCAAAGCAGAGAAGATTCTTCTCCAAACGTGCTGATGGGGGCTCGGATCCGGTGGAAGCAGAGAAGGTGAAAAATGGCTACATTCTAGATATGTTCTGAAGGTAAGGCCAACATGGATTTTTGCTTAACTGAATGTAAGTGAGAGAGAATAGTCAAGGAGAGCCCCAAGGTTTTAGGCTTGAGCAACTAGACAGATGAAGCTGGCATCAACTGAGATGGGGTGGTTGCAGGTTGAACACATTTGAGCGGATGATCAGAAGTTAAATATTGGACATGTTATGATGACTACTATATATCTAGGTGAAGATGTCAAGGAGGCAATTAGAGTTTGAGAAAGAGGTCCTTAATATTTGATTATTCCACAAACATTTATTGAGAACCTTTTTTACTCAGATTTTAGACCATGTGTTAGCTAGCCTCTGGAAATAATAAAGAAAAACATAGTCCCTGACCCTGAAAGCTCAGTCTGGAAAGGAAGACAGACTAAACAAGCAAATACAGAATGGGGAAAAAAAATTATCTGAGATCTTTTTAGGATGCTTTAGCAGCACTGAAAGAGGAACACCAAACCCTGCCTGCGCTGACTGAGAAGATGTCCCAGGAAAGGCTATGCCAGAATGCATATGGGAAGATAAGCAAGCAGCAGTTATCCTGCTAAGGAAAAGGAAGGTGAACAGACAGAGGGACTCTGGGCAAAAAGTGCAACATCTGCAAAGGACTGAAGTGAGAATAAGCATGCAGGGTTCAAGAACCTACTGGTATCCAGCTGAGTGGACAGTGGGAAGTGATAGGAATGTCAGTCTTTCACGACCCCACCCCCCCATCAAAAGCAGCTTACAAACACCTACCATGTTATGCAGGTTCAAATTTGAGAAGTACTCAGGCTGTGTGACGGTGGGGAGAAAACAATTACAGGATATTCAAGGGTGGTTATAGAAATTTTAAGGGCTGAACAGACTCTCGTCCTATAGGTAAATATACAGAGAGCCAGTAAGTAACCAGCAAAGGTAGACTGGAACCAAAGTTGCCTAAATTAGTGATTTTCAAACTAGGATACATGAAAACTTTCCATAGCATATAAGGGCACAATTTTTTTAAGGGAATCAATCAATTCCCAGATCTCCAACTGTCACATGTACTCTCTCTTCAAAGTGGTCTTTTCCAAGATCAAGTCAAGGAGCTTTCTCCTTTACCACTTCTCCATTCACAATCACACTTCTTCCACTTTACAAAAGAAAGACTCTATCTCCTCCATCCTGAACCCTATCTCAGCATATGGCCTCCAGGGCCCAAAGGGGTGATTTGAAATACTGGTGCTGATACTAAAAAGGGAATGACTGGAGAACAAATCCTTTTACAAGTCTGGTGGTTTCCAGCTTTCTGCCTCTAGTAAGATTGAAGGAGGCAAGTGACAATTTGTTGAGTCATAAAAAATCATCTTTGATAATAGACCACATGTAACATTTGACATAATTTGGAAGGTAAAAACTGAGTGATCTTGACATAACCAAAGTCCTTCCACTCTATTCTACTCATTTATGTCAACAAGCTTTCTCAAAGCTTAGCTCTATACTAAAAATGGAAAATCTCATTCTAACATTAAGCAGTAATCATCCACAAATACATAAAATAATTGGGGGAAAGCTCCATCTATCTCATCAATATGCTCTCCAACAAAATTCACTTTTTATGTTTAATTACGAATCAAAACAGATAATATATCTATTTGCTTTAATTAATGTATATTAATTCCTGTAGTGGTAGCACAAGGCAGAAGAAATTGACACTGAAAAGACAGGAGAACAGGAAATAAAATCATTTCAATATATAGTATCTACATATTTTTGTTGCACAAGTATAACAGAATGATCAAGATTTCTGGGTATAAAAATAAATGAAATTAAATTAAAATTTTGTGGGGGAAGTTGAATTGAAATATGATTTCAAGGAGGATTAAGAAACTGAGAACATTTCTGACTCAAATAAGAACCTCTTCAGATCTTTTAAATGGATGACATAGGTAAAGTCATTACAGTATTTAGAGCACAATGAGTACACTTAAAAGGGTAATGAAAAATATTATTTTAAAATGCCAATATTTACAATATACCCAAAACTGTATCACTTGCAACTCTTTACTCATATTATGAAAGAACTGATGTCGCCTTAAAAATAAGGATAAAGACTTCTTCGAAATTCACTTTTGTGGCTATGAATACAAACATGCTTGAAGACCATAGTTTGAAATTACAGGTCACCCCCATTTCCATCACCCCTTTCAACTGCAGCTCTCTGGACAGCCTGAGGAAGACTATAAAGCTGCACATGTCCAAGACACTTCTCACCCTCCACTATAAATGGGGAGGCAATCCTAGGGACATCTTTGGACTTCCTGCAGGATGGCAAAGACAACCAGCAAACTGCCAAGATGACAACATGGCCCTGCTCCATGCCAGATAAGGAAAAAATGCCAAAATGTCAGATAAGATGGCACTTACAGATTACGCAGACTGAGTAAAGCAATAAGGCAACACAATTCTACTTCAACGACACACACAATTCGTACACTTCTACCATGTATGTACCAGGCAATTCTTACAAGAGCCCCACAGTACCTACAAGTCACAGAAAGAGCACATGGCAAAACCTTCTATCACTATTATGGTGAAAATGAATGTCCTATCCAAGCGGAGTGTGGGGCCGCATGGAAAGCAAAGGTATCACAGGTCACCTGTCCCATGTGTACTAATGCTTCCTTTGGGAAAAGGGAAAGGTTTGGGGGTGGGGGGGCCACGGAGATATACCCTAACACTTTTCCTGCAATTTCATAGCGAGTAACCATATGAAAATACCTGCTTTTAAAAACAAACCCCATGGTATGCAAGGAATATTTTAAATAGCCAGCTGACAAAGCAAACTGATTTTTTTCTATCTTCTTCACTTTCTCATCATCATTCAAAATTCTCAACACATATGCAATTCATTTTAGAGCTACTGCCCCACAGCTAATCAAATCATTGCTTCTGAAAGACCTGAAAGCCCAATGCTAGCGGGCTTTACATGTTTCTTTCATATATTCAAAGGTAATTGCATTTAATTATCTATCGATGGTACTAACTTTTATACTTGTAAGTACTTTGCTTTTTCTGTGTGAACTCTTCAATTTAGTCTTTAAATCTTGCATGCATGTGAAGTGAATGCTGATCAGTATTTTCTATCAACACCTGACAACTGTTTCACCTAGTAATTTGTCTTTTACAAAATCCTGGTCAGTTCCTTTTTATTCTCATGTAAATTTTGCAGTTACTTTGTTCACAGGTAAATACTTCCCTTTCAAAAATAAATTTTCTGACCTACTACTGTTTTTATATATAATTTAAAGAAAGATTTATCAAAATCAAATAAGCTGTTTAAAAGATATCTGAAATGTTTCCATCATTAAGTAATTTTTACCAGAAACCGTGTACTCCTTAAAACTCCTGTACTTTAAAAAACTTGTAAAATGAAACCTCTAACATGTTTCAAAATATTCCAAATGAGGATTTCCAATGGGTTTTGACTCTACTTAGTTGAAAACTCTGGTTTTCAAAAACTGATGAACAACAGACATGAAATTTCCTAGCTGATTTTTTACAAAAGCCATTGCATAACTGGGTGATGGATGAGCATAATTTAGTAAGGCACAGCAGATGATGCATTTTTTCCCCTGCTTGGATCTTTTTATGGGGTACATTGTGACCATTAAAAACATAGTCAATATTCAAAGACTACACTTAGAACCACACTTTCAGATGTACATTATCACCAAGACTGGACTATCACCAAGTATTAAACAAGATTTGCAAAAATAAAACATTCTTCAATTGCAAATAAAATTTTTTTTTGAAATTTTAAAAACCAAAAAGTTTTATACCACTAAAGAAATCACAACTTTTAAGTCATTTCATTTTTTTATCCTTTTATAAATTGCTATTTTTGTGTGTTCTACAGTTACATATATAGATTACATAAATATATTTGTTATATATAGTATACTTATATAAATAATTTATTTATATTATAAATATATAAAAAGGTTTGAGAATTTACTCCTAATACATATGGATTTATATATACATATGGATATAATATATATTTATATAATCCATATATGTCTATTAGGAGTAAACTCTCAAACCCTTTTAATTGATTTAAAATCTGAGACATAATGCCACTGAACTGTATACACTTAGAAATTATTAAGATGGCAATTTTTGTGAACACAGGTCTAAAAGATTTAGAGACCTTGAGCAGTTCCAACAGCACTATCTCAAGAGCCCACCGCCAACAAAAGGTCAGCTCTTCAGCAGGGAGATTCCCAAATACAATCTGTCTTCAAGCACAGAACCTCATAAAAGCAAGACTCAACAAAGAAATGATGACACAAGGCAGAACACCTAAGCAAATGTCATATAGTGAGCTGGAGTTAGACGATCACAAGACACAGAGTGGGCGTCAGAAGCCGGATTTCAAAGACAAACAGGGAATAAAGGAGGTAGCGAATTGTAACCACAGCCTGGGGAAGAGCAGTGGCAGATGAGGGACTCACACTGGAGGCTGCAAGACCAGGCACTGCGCTAGGCTCTGGCGCACTGTCAAGACGAGAACCGCAGGCAGATCAACCAGCAATTGCCAAGGACTTGGAAAGGACGTGGGGAGGAGGGCAGCCTGGCATAGAACAGAGAGAGCAAGGGAGAGAGTGGCAGGACGTCAGCAGGGCCAGGCCATGGCAGCAGGTGTGGTGGAAAGCATGCAATGCCAGCTCTGAGAAAAAGAGAGCAGAAGGACAGAACCAGTTCCGAGGACATCTGATAGGTGGAGGGTGTGGGTGAGTGATCTGGCCCGAAGGGATGGCTGCCGAGCTTCCTTCCAGGACAGGAGCCGAGGCTGCAGAGCACATGGCCGAGCACACCAAAAGCAGACACTGACTCAGGGTTCAGGCTGAGTGGAGGTAATAGCCCACACCTCTGAGGGGAGAGCCGTTGTACCTCAGCCCCATATTATTCATATAGTCAGACCAATCTCCACAAAAGTACTTCTAAAAGGTCTGGGTCTTGGCTTATGGAGTAAGGTAGAAAAGGAAGAAACCTGAATTCCAATCCCAGTTCTATCACTACGTGACCTTAGACGAGTCCAAAGTTCTCTTAACCTCATCTTCCCTCTAAAAAACGGGGATGAGGCCTGCCCAACAGACCTCAAAGGGAAGACATGATCGAAATCTTGATGATGAATTGGCTTCTGATAAAATGGCTTAATGGACAAGAAGGCAGCTTACAGCTTAAATACTAAGGTCAGAGACCTTCCCTCATATATTTCCTTTGACACTCATTCAACAAATACCCATTTAGTACCTATTAAAGAAATGCTGGCAGTGAATAAACACAAGACAATGTATTTGGGTTTGGGAGACTTTGTACTTTTTAGTCAGTGCAACATGAATAACACTTATGATTGAATATGGTTTCAAATGTATCTTCAAATCCTAACTCAAACAGTCTTGTGAATTAAAAAATAAAAGGGTGTTATACATTATAGTCTGCCTAACTCAGTTCAGCAAACACTGAACACCAACCATGTATCAAACACTGGCATGAAGGCAGAAATAAGCAAGATGGCCTCATAGAATGTATATTCTAGGGGGGGAAGCAGTTGTCAAATAACCCTAGTAAAAAGCAAAATGTGGTAAAAATCAATGAAAGCAAAAGACGGAAAAGATAATTCTGGCTCTGGAAATGGATAGCAAAGCTCCCTGGAAGATGTATTAACAAAGCTAAGCCTTAAAAGGACTAAAAAGCCATTCCAAAAAGAAAACCACTAGTAAAAGTCTAAGTGAAACCAATTCTGTGAGATGTGGTACATTTGGGTGTGGAAGACGGTACTGTCCAGGGAGATAAGGGTGGAAAAATAAACAGTCCGGGACCACATTTAGGGAGCTCAGGGAAAATGTGCTGTGCTGAAGTACTTAACCTTTACTCTGTGAGCAAAGGGGAATCTCCCAAGGTTTCCAAATAGTGACAGAGCTATACCTAAGGAAGGCCATTCCTTAGGTGGCTGCATGAAGAACAGGGAAGCAAATCAGATATAGAGGCTATTTTAATCAGCAAAAAAGAGGGTACTAGGACAGCAACAGCAAAGATGGAAAGAAAGACAGAGAATGGCATCTAAAGTCACAGATATGCAGGCAAAAATGTTTAAACTTTTTTCTCCTTCCAGTGTTACTTCTTTTGTCCTTCAGGAGGAAATACAACAATCTGATTCTTAGCCTAGATCAGAATAGTTTTCTCAACCCACCAAAAATTTAAGTTTCTAACAATGATCCACCCTGTCAACCCAGCACAGCTTCTTCTGAAGTTCTCATTCATCTTGATTTAAAACAAACTAAAAAATGTGGTATATGGAGCTGCAATCACTATTCTTGCCTCCTACGTCCAAAATAATTTTGTCTGAGATTAAATACTTGTACTCATGGCAGCCATAACATTGAGACAAATTAGAGCCCACACAGGAAAAGGCCTCAAGATCCCTCAAGAGAAGCTGAACAAGGAGTTTTCCTGGTAAAAAAGTGGGATCAGAGGAGAAAGAAAACAATAAATATCTATACTGCAGGGCCTCAGGGTACAAAGCAATCTGCATATTCATTTCCTTTCAGGGAAATACCTCTAGAACCCAAGATTAATGCCAAAGTCCTTTCCAGGTGCAGGATGTAAGCATTTGCTCTCGCTGCATGCCTCATCTTAGTCAATACCTGGAAAACTAGCAAACAGCACTGGAAAGAATAGCACTGGTTTCTACTCCTGGCCTCAGCTTACTCCAGTTTTATTTTCTTCATCTACATAACCTAAGTGTGGGACTCTAGAGGCTCTAGGATTCCTTCGAGCTCTTAAAGTTGTCATTTTTTATAATGCTCTTAGACTAGACCCTTGCCTTCTTCCAAGTTATTTTACCAAATTCCACTAGGGTGTTAAGAGTACCAACTTAGGGCTGTGCCTTGCTTTGAGATCCTACTGCATCACAGTTCAGGCTTGAGACTTCCAAATGAGGTCCAGTTCACTGATGCTAACCATACAAAAAAAAAATCCTTACAGAAACAGTATTAAGGACTGGACTAACAGAATCAGGACATAATTGCAGCAAACTGACTATAATATGAAAGTCTAATGGCCCTCTTTTAATAACCAAAAAATTATCATCTTAAAACATGACGAAGTATTTACTGCTTGCCCAAAATATACAGCATGCTTTGAAAACAGTTTTTTCTTGGGCACTTCCACATACCTTCCTCCTTGATTAGAAATGGGAACAGGAGAGTTAGTTACTTCTATAATGCTTCACTACTCTTCCTTTGACACCTTACCTAACAGACCTTGTACAGCTCATTAACTGACAACGGTGATGATTGTAAACCAGTAAAAGAAAGGGGTCATTTCACCTTTTAGGGTCTCTAGTTTTCACCCCATAGTGATTAAATTATTCAGATGATCCCCAAGGTCATTTTATTCCTAAAAGCTACACTTACCTGCAAGTTTAAGTCTCCTTCCCTCTAGGAGAACTGGCCCTCAGGTCGTCAGTTAAGATTTGGGTCCCACAACCAAAGCAATAGGCTGAGCCCCCAATCTTGAGGTTTATTCACATGAAACTTAACCCCACAAAGGATAGGCTAAGCCTACTTAAAATTAGACCTACGAGTCAGCCCCTCAGGAGAACCTCTTTTGTTGCTCAGATGTGGCCTCTGTCTCTCAGCCAACATGACAAGCAAACTCACTGCCCTCCCCCTCTCAACCTGGAAGGGTCCATGACTCCCTGGAACGTGGACCTTCCTGGCAACATGGGACAGAAATTCTAGAATGAGCTGGGTCTCAGCACCAAGGGATTGAGAAAACTTTCTCAACCAAAAGGGGGAAGAGAGAAATGAGACAAAATAAAGTGTCAATGGCTGGGAGACTCCAAACAGAGTCAAGAGGTTATCCTGGTGGTTACTTTACGCATTAAATAGATATCACCTTTTTAGTTAAGGTGTAACAGAGAGGCTGGAGGGAACTGCCTGAATATGTAGAGCTGTGTTCCAGCAGTCATGTTTCTTGAAGATGATTGTATAATGATATAGCTTTCACAATGTGACTGTGTGATTGTGAAAACCTTATGTGTGATGCTTCTCTCATCTACCTACGGACAGATGAATAAAACATAAGGATTAAAAATTAATAATTAATGGGGGAACAAATGTTAAAATTTAGTATATTGAAGGGCTAGTGATCAAGGAAATGGAGGAGTAAGGGGTATGGTATGTATGAATTTTTTTGTTTTCTTATTTGTTTCTGAATTCATGCAAATGTTCTAAGAAATGATCACGATGATGAATACACAATTATGTGATGAAAAAACAAATATATTAATAAAAAAAAGATTTGGGTCCCAATTACATGCTAGGCATGGCACTAGGAGCAATGGGAACAGAGCCCTGACAAAAAACAAAAACAAAAAGGTCTCATGCAACAGAAATATCGACACAAGGGGGGCAAGAATAATTCTACAAGTACAAGCAAAACTCCAGGAGGTAGCATCCTGGTTTTGCTCTGAATTACTAGCAGAGTACTAGTCCTACATTAAAGGGATTAAAAAATGTATGTAACCAGGAGGCAAGCACAACATAAACTTCAGGGACCTAAAGCAGGAATAAACCCCTAACCCCGGGAGCAAGAGAAGAGACGAACTTGATTAATACAGAAGTCCATCGCAAAGGAGGCCGGAGTCAGGGCACCGTGTGCCCAGCAATCCAGGCCTGGAGGGAAAATATAAAACCAAAATGGAGGGGCCACGGAAGTGTCGGCTCGGGAGCGAAAACCTCGTGGCTCGCGTCTCATGGCGCCAACCAGCCTTCCTGCCCAGCTCTCCCCAGCTGCCGGAGGCATCCTCCTGCCTCGCCAAACCCAGCACAGGGCATCCATCTCTCGCAGGTTCCCCTTGAGGAGCCCCTTGCTCCGAGAGAAGTTGGAAACTGTTAAACAGTAGGGAAAATAAGTAGCCACATCTTAAAGGCAGTTGGGGGAGTGAAGAGAAAAACGACTCCACCCTTCACCACCTGGAGAAAAAGCCCGGGGTAAAACTAAGAAGTCATTCCCTGTAGCTTCTTGCCATGCGACTAAAATTAAATTTAAAAAAAAACAAACATACTCCTAGGAAAACCAGACACCCCTAAGATGAACCCTTTCCATGGATTCATGCCACGTAAGCCCCAGACACCGGAGAACATGGGGTCAGTACAACTTTCTCATCAAAGCCGACCTCGTTTCCTCAGAAAATCATAAAATAAAATTAAATAAATTAACAAATCAAAACGGAAGCTGCTGTTGTCATTTCATTGATCTCGCTGCACCCATTCGGCTTTCGGGCTTTTAGCAGGAAAACCCAGCCTCCGCGTCCAGCCCCAGGTGGGGGTCCCCGAGCCCGGGCCGCCGCCTAGCGGATTCCCGCCACCCGCGCAGCCCTCGCGGTCTGCCTTCCCGGCTCGCTCCACCCTTGGCACCGGGCCGCGCCCCCGGGCGAACACGTTAGCGCAAGGCCGGAGGAAAGGGGTGCACAGAGGGGGTACATTCGAGATGGCGTAAAGCACCCCGGCCCGGCGGCGGACTAGCAACACAATAAGCATCCGCTTTCCCTGCCCCTCCCCCCAGAGGACCCCCGCCACGAGTTACCGCCGCTGTGGCTGGAGGAAAGAGAAAAAAAGACCAAGCGCCCCCGCCACGTGATCGGTGGCTAGCGTACACCTGAAACCCCGATTTCCCCGGAACCCCTCCCGTACCCCACCGCAGCGCCCCGAGGCGGCGCGGGGAAGGCTCGGCGGGGAAGCTAGGCAGAGAGCAGAGCCACGCGGGCCACGCGGTGGCTGCAGCAATGAGCACATGCGCCGCCCCCGCCGCCGCCACTCGGCCGAGAATGGGGACCTCGGTGCGGTCCCCCCGGCACCGCGGTACCTTGCCGCTCGCGGTGCCCCCGCTGACGCCGATCAGGAAAGGCTCGCCGCCGTTGGACTGCTGGTGGTTCTGCAGGGTCTGCTCGCTGTCTCCGGCCATGGCTCGCGCCGCCCCTCCTCCCCGCTGCCTGTGCGGACAGACGCACGCTCCCCGCCTGCGCCCGCGTCAGACTGCGCCCGCGTCTCACTCCCTCGGCTTCCTGCAGCCGCCGCTGCGCGGTGCGGAGGTCTAGGCGGTCGCCGTCGCTCCGCAAAGAACCACCGGGAACCCTGTGGTGGTACTGACTTCTCAGAGGAACGGACAGCCGCCTGTCCCCACAGCGACCGTCCCGGTTTACATCCCAGGCAGAGGTCAGCGTGATGCTGCTGCTCCAATCCGGGCGGGCAGCGCTCTGCTATTCGCCGAGGCTGAGGCGGCGAGTCTTCGGGCCCCAGCCTCCGCCCCTCCCCGGCCCCGCCGCCGCCCAAGGTCTCCGGGAAAGGTGTGAGCCAGACCCTCCTCCAACCCTGATGTTAACCCTTTCCCGGACGATCTCAGGCGGACCCAAGGGAAAAGAAACATGCTGTTCAGTGTCTTAATTTGGTATGCTGTGGCCTTATTTCAAAAGGAAAAACAAACAAAAGCTAGAAGGGATTAATAGGCCGATCAAATAATGAGGGAAAGCAAAATCAGATCAAGCTGAGAAGACTGAAACAAAGACTCATTTACCTATTATCCGGCCTAAAAACGTTGCTTTCAGAAAAGGAGATTTTCCCCTTCTCGTTTGCCAAAATAATATGTCAGCGGCTAGTTTTAGATATTTCCTGTCTTGGAAACCCCCAGACACCATCTCCCTTAGCCGGACTGACCTCCTGTAACTCCCTGGAGAAGGATCATTTGAAGGGCTTGTCTGAAAGATGCACCCCCTCTGAAATTCTACCACCCTTCAAAACCACTACTTAAAGCCCAAATACTGAGAGTCCTGTGAAGTGAGGATTTAGTGGAAACATTTAAATAACAATTAATACCATTTTGACCCAGTAATACCTTCAACTCGACTGGTTTTAAGGAGATTGACAATTAGTCACCTGGTTAGAAAGGCAGCACCGACTGGTGACTAAGAGCAGCCTCCAGCTCTGGAGCCAGATTTCTACATTCACATCAAGCTCCATGAATAAGTTACTTAATTTTCCTGTGCCTCAGCGTTCTTGTCTGTTAAATGGGAATAATAAGGGTACTTACATCAAAGGGTTGTAAAATTAAATGATCTATTTTATATGAAATTCTTAGAATAATGCCTAACCCACTTCAGGCTATTTACCTATTTGAAAACGCCCCTTAAAAGGTCTGGAACTAGAAACAGAAATTTTGAAAAGACACAGAAAAGAGGTAGTAGCTCCCAGCCTCTGCTCAGGTGAACTTGGGGCTGGTATCAGTGACCTGATGGGTTTGTAGCATTCTCTTTTTAAAACTTAATTGCCTAAATTTTAAATTATTTTGGAAAAAAAATTCTAAAGAAAATAAAAAATATCAGAAAACACATTCTTTTCACTTTTGAGATATTTCATATAACCATCCCAAACCAAACTCCACAGAAGCTCAGACAGAAAACTAAGATGGGGAGACTGGCTACCTAGTGCTTGGGTAGAGGGTAGAGGCATTCAGGAAAGGTTTGTTAAAAGAAGGGTGCCTTAACAAATGGCTGGGGAGCAAGGACGGGAGGGGGTGGTCTTTGTGTTTGCCCCTTCTCCCCCTCTAAAGAAATCTAACAGTCTGGAAGGAATTTTATAGTCCAAGAGAAGGCCATTGGAATTTGAGATTTGGCCCCAAAGCTAAGGATTAGCATGGGAATATGAGGTAGTTGAAGGGAAGAAAAGGAAGATAAAAGAATACCACATCCTCCATGAACTCTTCCCAGACCCCCATCTCCCTTAATCATTCCTATAATTTTTCCCACAATATTTTATCATAAAAATTTCCAAATATGAAGTTGAAATATTTTACAGTGAACACACTTACACCCACTGCCTAACATTGTATTGTACTTGCTATATCCCACATCTTTTCTTCTACCCATCTCTCTATCCCTCAGAATGTTTTCATTAAAGTACTTCTTTCCCTTCGCTTTGCTAGTTTTAAGTGGTTTACTCCAAACTGGATTATATAGTTTCTGTTTTTTATTTTTAATTACTATATCTCCAGCACCTAGTACAGCTTCTGGAATATAATAGGCCCTCAATAAATATTTGTTGAATGAATGAAGAGAAACCACTGACAAGTAGGGAGGATTCAATATGTCTGTTGAATGAATGAATGAATGAACAAACAAATATGGAAGAGATAAGCAGGCGCCAACAAGTAGACTTCACTTCCACCATCTCAGATGGAAAGGTAGTAGTAGTTCCTTGATTGTATTGAGGGAGTCATGTCTCTTATTTCTGAATGTTTTACTTTACTGTCCCTCCAGAGTAATTGTCTACATTGAGTTCTAGAGCATCTCGTAACCAGATAAGCTAACTCATTAAATAAGCTAACTTATTAAAATTATCTATGCCTTGTTTAAGAATAATATTAGCCCGGGAGCGCAGAAATAAACCTGCCCGCTTTAAAAAAAGAATAATATTTAACTCCTGTTAATATACATAAAAATGCTCTGAAAAAAATTAAAACCCTCTATGTGAAGTTAAGGCCTAATTAGCAGAGGGTATCTGCTCTCCTTGTTTTCACTTTGCTCCTTTTCTTACTCCTTTCTATCTCCAGACGTGGCTCACCAATACATAAAGTTACCCATGTTAATTTAAATTATTAAAAGTATTGTCAGTCTCGGTTCGATTCCCGGCCCCAGCCCATGTAACAAAAACGGAGAAACAGAATACAATAAAACAAGAAAATGTTTAAAGATGTTTCCCTTTCTTCCTTCCTTCCTTCCTTCTATCCTTCCTTCCTTCTCTCTGTCTTTCCTTTAAAAAAAAAAAAAAAAAAAAAAAAAAAAAAAAAAAAAAAAAAAAAAAAAAAAAAAAGTATTGTCAGCACTGGTGACCTCAACAAGGACTTTTGCATCTCTGCTCTCTACAAAGCAAGGCAAGCGACCGGTGCTATTCCCTATGCTGTGTCATTCTCTCATGGGAACCTGGTCACTAAATCCCACGGCTAGCCATGTTCAATTACACTGCAGATTCTGAATTGTGATTTTGAGCTGTCCTCCTCCCCCCACTAAGAAACAAATAAAATGTGTTCAATAAAATTCAGTGTTGGGATAGAATCAAGGAATTTAATTTTCTTGGTATCTGTAATAATTTTCTTTCTTCTGTGGTATATGGATCATTTTACACAGATTTCAGTCTGATCAAATTCTGGCCCAGTTAACATTTAGGGATGAAGTCAGCATGAGTATGCAACTGCAGCTGTCCCCAAACAAGAAACATTGCTGTTAACAGTCTTTTGTTTGTCTTCTCTCCTAAGTAGCTTAGGAATGATTCTTAACTAGACAAGGAACATTACATTTTGCTTTCAACTGAAATGTTTTACTTCTAGGTGTTTAATGCACCTGGTATATTCTTTATTTGTTCATCTCATTTTCCAATTGGAAAAAAAAATAGATGTTATAATACTTTAGCTCGTCTCTGAAGCATTGTAGCTCCCTGTATTGCTGCCTTTACTTTCCCCCTTTTATCAATCAGCTGTCGTTTTGACAGATCATGAAGTATTATTTTCAAAAGATGACCAGATAATATAAAAGGTACTTTAACAGCTAGCTCTGTTCTCTTAATCAATCACATTCTCAGATACTGGTGAGCAGCACAATATAAGGCAGTCCCCAGACTAGCAGCAACAGCATCTGGGAATACAAATTATTGGGTCCCACCCCAGAAATAATGAATCAGAAATTCTGTGGGCGGGACCCAGCAATCTGTTTCACAAGCCCTCCGGGCGATTCTGGTGCTGGCTGAAGTCTGGAGAAGCCCTGATCTAGGAGAAAGAACATGGATGAACTCTAGTCAGAAAAGCCAGAAAAACCTCCTTGACTTGTTACTTTGTAACCATTGACAAGTTCCCTTTCTTCAATTGTTAAATGATACCTGCCTCATAGGATGGTTGTGAAAATAATGAATACAAAAAATTAAAAAATTAAAATAATGAATACATAATTGCACATCATAGTTGTTAAGTAAATACCAATTCCCTTCCCCTCCTATTTTTAATTTATCACAGAAGCCCACCATTTAGGTATTAATAGTTTTAAAGTCTTAATTCCCATGGGCATTTTCAAGGAAAAATGAAAAGATAAGGTCCGGAAAAGGTAAATTATTAGTGGTTTCCTATGGATAGGAGGGTTAGGGGGAGAATGGGAAGTGACTGCTAATGGATATTAGGTTTCTTTTGGAAATTAGGAGAATGTTCTAAAATTGATTATGGTGAGGGTTGTGTAATTCTTTGAATATACTAAAAAACACTGAATTGAACAATTTAAATTGGTGAATTGTATAGTATGTGAATTGTATCTCAATGAAAAATATGTGTCAACCAGCAGCCTAGGAAGAGAAAGCGTTTTTAGGAATTGAGGACAGAAATGGGCAAAGACAGAAAAAATACTGGGAATTTAAAAGACAGTCAGAGGACATAACCTATAAATCATTATACAACTGCAAGTTTATATTTTTATTGAATTCAATATATTGGTTTTTGTATCTCCTCCCAAAAAAGATAATAGTCATACAAAGGCCATTAAATTTTAGTTGACCCAACTTCAGAAATCCAGACTTTGAAAAAGATAACATAAAGACTTTAGTTCTACAGAAACTGTTCTGAGTTCTTCTTCCCTCCCCATACCAGAATGTACTTTCTAATGTAATTCCATGAAAATAAGGCTGAGAGTTGAGTTGAGCAAGTCCTCCTCTTGTGATGATGGAAGAGACTGGCTTGATCCCTGTCCAGCTCTCCTGAGAGAGATGCAAGATCTTCAGTTGGTTAGGTTGTCAGAATTAGAAAAAATGAGATACAAAAACTTTTACTTATATATATAGATTTATAGTCATAAAGATATAGATAGATATAGATATCTTAAGAGAGAGCATGTATTACAAATGTCAAACTATTGTAGCTGAAAGAGCATGATTAGCCTCAGTTACATGTCTAACTAAAAGTTCTAGGATATCATTCAACAGCATTTTTGCTAGTCCCACACTGGAAATTCATAAAGTAGAATATAAGAGAGAATGAATTTAAGATGACATTGAATTACGATAAGGTTACAATAGAATAGAAGAATCCTTCCATTTTTAAAAAATACAAGATTAGCTATAGTCCAAGTTAAATACTTCTTAGAGAAACTATTACTATTTTCTCTTCTCCTGATTACCTTTTTCTATTCAACCTTCTGAATATGTAACAAATTACCTGATCTAATAATAAGCAAAAAATAAAATAAAGAGTGCCCCATTCCTTAAAGTACTGTTCTAGTTTGCTAGCTGCTGGAATGCAATATACCAGAAACAGAATGGCTTTTAAAGACGGAAGTTTAATAAGTTGCTAGTTTCCAGTTCTAAGGCTGAGAAAATGTCCCCATTAAAGCAAGTCTATAGAAATGTCCAATCTAAGGCATCTAAAGAAAGACACCTTGGTTCAAGAAGGCCAATGAAGTTCAGGGTCTCTTTCTCAAGTGAGAAGGCACATGGCGATCACAGTCAGTTTCTCTCCCATCTGGAAAGGCACATGATAAACACGGTCAGGCTTCCTCTCTCATCTGGAAGGGCACATGGCGAACACGGCGTCATCTGCTAGCTCCTTCTCCTGGCTTCCTATTTCATGAAGCTCCCTGGGAGGTAATTTCCTTCTTCATCTCCAAAGGTCTCTGGCTGGTGGACTCTGCTTCTCGTGGCTGTGTCGTTCTGCTCTTTCAGAATTTCTCTCATTTTCCAAAATGTTTCCTCTTTTATAGGACTTCAGAAACTATTCAAGACCCACCCAAATGGGTGGAGACATGTCATCACCTAATCCAGTTTAACAACCACTCTTAATTAAATCACATCTCCAGGAGATGATCTGATTACAGTTTTAAACATACAGTATTGAATAGGGATTATTCTACCTCTATGAAATGGGATTTTGATTAAAACATGGCTTTTCTAGGGTACATCCTTTCAAACCAGCACAAATGCATACACCTCTATTACTTTGGGGCCCCATCGTTTCCATGGATGATAATAAGCCCAGCTCTTTAACTTACCATCAGCCCATACCTGCAAATTTGTTAGGGATGCTGGAGCCTTTCTAAGGGATAAATTCTGATGGCCTTTGTCAATGGTATATACTTTAGGCCTCCCTATAGAACATAATTCTCTGGTGGGTCATCTTACCTTATATAATAAATGAATTTCAGCACGCCCACCTTCCTCAGTCTCTTTATTCTTTCCTCTGCTGTCTCTGCCAGGGCAACTCAAGCATTTCCACTTACGTGAGATTTGGCCTTTACTTTTTCCAGGCTTCTAAGAACCTAGCAGCAAGTTTGCCCAATCCCCTCGAGTCCATGGTAGGGTGTCAAATCCTTTGTCCCAAGAATGTGTCCCCAAGTCAATAAATTATTGCTTATCCAATCTTCCATTCTGGCTCCCTTGATTAAGCACCCTCAAATGCTAGTCTCAGGAATACGCCACTGACTGCTTCTTAGTCTTGCAATTCTTTATGTGCATAATTTCTTTTCTCTCTTATCATGCCTAGCACATTCCTAGTTATGCTCCTGGCACTAGGAGAGAAGGTAGGGGTAGGGGTGGCTTCAAAAAAGGGCACCTATTGCCTTTTGAGGAAGAGTCTTCTCTGGCATCAACCAGCACAGCAGAACTGTTAACTCTTATTAGGGAAGAGTGGGCTACCTCTGCAAGCCCAGAGCATCCAACGTAGTAGTGGTGGTAGAGGCAGTATCTTTAAAAGGTATCCATCCAGGCAAAGGTTAAAATATATTGGGCAGATGGAAATACTAGTGGTCAATGAGAGGCAAGGGTAAGGGGTATGGTATGTATGAGTTTTTTATTTTCATTTTTATTTCTTTTTCTGGAGTGATGCAAATGTTCTAAAAAAATGATCATGGTGGGCGTGTGTTCTAGTTTGCTAGCTGCCAGAATGCAACACACCAGAGATGGATTGGCTTTCAATAAAAGGGGATTTATTTCATTAGTTCTTCAGAGGAAAGGCAGCTAACTTTCGACTGAGGTTCTTACGTGGAAAGGCACAGGTCGATCTCTGCTGGCCTTCTCTCCAGGCCTCTGGGTTCCAACAACTTTCCCTGGGGCGATTTCTTTCTGCATCTCCAAAGGCCTGGGCTGAGCTGCAAGTTCTGAGATGAGGTATGCTGAGCTACTTGGGCTGTGCTACGTTGAACTCTCTCATTTAAGCACCAGCAAATTAAATCAAACATCATTCATTACAGCAGGCACGCCTCTTAGCTGACAGTAGATGTAATGAGCAACAGATGAGGTTCACATATCATTGGCTCATGACCACAGCAACAGAACTAGGTACCTTCACCTGACTAAGTTGACAACTGAATCTAAACCACAGCAGGCAACAGTGGCTCAGTGGCAGAGTTCTTGGCTGCCATACCGGAGACCTGGGTTCGATTCCCAATGCTTGCCCATACAAAAAAAAAAAAAGATCATGGTGATGAATATAATACTATGTGATAATATTGTGAGCCATTGATTGTACACCACGTATGGAATGTCTGTATGTTAAGAATGTTCATGTTAAGAATGTTAGCTGTGTTCCAGTAGCCATGTTTCTTAATGATGACTGAATAATGATATAGCTTTCACAATGTGACTGTGTGATTGTGAAAAACTTGCACCTGATGCTCCTTTTATCTACCTTGTCAACAGATGAGTAGAACATATGGAATAAAATTAAATAATAAGGGGAAGAAATGTTAAAATAAATTTAGTTTGAAATGCTAGTGATCAATGAAAGGGAGGGGTAAGGGGTATGGTATATACAAATTTTTTTTCTGTTTTTGCTTTATTTTTTTTCTGAATAGATGCAAATGTTCCAAGAAATTATTATGATGATGAATATGCAACTATTTGATGATATTGTGAATTATTGATTATATATGTAGAACGGAATGATCAAAACAGGAATGTTTGCATTTGCTTTGTGTCTTTTAGTATTTAAAAAAATAAAATAAAATAATTTTTAAAAAAAGAATGTTCATGTTTGTATGTTGTTTTAGTTTGTCAATTTAAAAAAAAAGTATCCATCCAGATGTCTCTACCCATATTTCAGGATCCCAGGCTTCCACTACCAAGACCCTAATCTTCATATAACAATCCTACCTTCGCAGAGCATACAAATATCTATGGCACTCTGCTACTCTAACAATTAGATTTTCAGCCTTGTACTCAAATGTGCTACTCTTCTACTTCAAGAGATCTACTACAGAGGATTTCCAGTTCTCATATTTAGCCATTAACTGCTTGTTAACAGCCCTCAGTTTGTCAATATCCTTTTGTGGAGTATTATCACAACTTAGCAGCAACCAACCAACTCCACTGCCTTTGCAGGCATTTTGAAAAGCCAGAAACATTGTACCTGCCACAACATTATCCTCCAAAAAGGACAGTCTCCCATGTTACCATGAAGGAAATTTTTAGCAATTGAGCTGCAACCTTGTTCATACCCTACTTCTCAACGAGGACAACATCCTCTTCATAGGCTGGGCAGTAAGTCAGCTAGTTTCAAATCCTGACCTTACTGCCTGTTTTCTTGGACCACTCCTGGTATCACTAGTATTAGTCTGGGTCCTCCAAGACGCAACTTCAAGATGAAATTAAACATACAAAGACTTTATTAGGTGAAATGATGGTAAGAGGAAATAGGGGGAGCTGGGGAAATCTGGGAGAGCCATCAGACTGCAATATAGGCCTGACCTCAAGTGAAGAAGAGAAGCAAGGAAGGTTGGATAGAAACGCCCTAGGCTACTGTGCAGATTCAGAAAGGTTCAGCAACCTTGAGGGCATCATGTTGAGAGAAATAAGCCAGATCTAAAAGATACATATTGTATCGTCTCACTGATAAGAAATAATTAGAATAAGGAAATTTAGAAACTAGAATTCAGATTATCAGGGGCCAGGTGCAGGTAGAGAATGGGGAGTTAATGATGACATGGTATAGAATTTCAATTTCGGGTAATAGAAAGTTTTGATAATAGATGATGCTGAAGGTAGCACAACATCAGGAACATAAATAACAGCCCTGGATTATATATTGGAAGAGGGTTAAATGGGAAATTTTAGGTTATATATGTGCTGTGGTTTGTAGATACCAAACATGTTGGAATGGCTTTTTAAATTGATACGGGGAAGATTCTGGAAGAGTTGTGAAAAGCTTGATAGAGAAGGCCTAGAATGCTTTGGAGAGACTGTTGGTAGGAATGTGGACTCTAAAGATACCTCTGATGAGGCCCTAGACAGAAATGAGGCACGCGTTATTGCAAACTGGAAGGAAGGCTATCCTTGTTTTAAAACAGCAGATAATCTGGCAAAATTGACTAGTAGCTTTGGCTGGAAGGCTGATTTTAAAAGCCATGAACTCGGATACTTAGCAGAAGAGATCTCCAAGTTAAATGTGGAAAGTGCAGCCTGGTTTCTCCTCACAGCTTATAGTGAAATGCGACAGGAAAGAGATAAGCTGAAAACTGAACTCTTGGGTACAAAGAAACCAGATATTGAAGTTCTGGAAAATTCTGGGCCTCCAGAAATGGAGACCCCAGAGAATAGTGCTCCACGTGAGGATTTGACCAGATGTGGAACCAGTCAGCCATCTCAGAGAAAGCCAGGATTGGACATGGAGTTATCCAGGAAGGATTTGTGGAAACTCCTTATGTCTGATGGGCATGATCTGCATAGAAAGCCAATGAGAGTGCTGTGGGACCTGTATAAACAGAGCCACTGCCAGTCTGGACTGAGGGGTTCAGAGAAGGGACACATTGGAGGAAAAATAACTTCAGAGGCAGAATCATGGAGGCTGGAGTCTGAAGTCAAGAAGACTCGGGCCAGGAGAGCGGACCCACCCAAGCCCGTGGAGAGGGTGAGTTGGCCCCAAAGGCAGAGAATGGGCCTTCCACCTCGTTGCAGTGGAAGAGTCATGCCACCTCAGGCCTTGGAGAAGGTGAAGCACATTCCTTGGGGTTTGGGGAGAGCCTGGCTGCCACCACATGGAGGGGTTGAGCGTGTGCCCCGGAAATGGCAGAGAGCCCGGGTGCGGCCCCAATGCTTGGAAAGGGTGGAGCCGAGAGAAAGGTGGTCTCCCCAATATCCCCCAAGGTTGCATTCAGAGAGAGGCAGGCGTAGGCATTTGGAAAGGGTGGGACTGCCACTTTCTAAAGCCCTGAGGATAAATGAGCCTCAGACTTTGAAATCTAATGGACTTTGCCCTGCGGGTTTTCGAAACTGTATGGGTCCAGTGACCCCTGTGTTCCTTCCTCCCTATGGAAATGTGTATATGTATCCTATGAATGTGCCTCCTTTGTATGTTGGCAGCAAAAACCTGTTATAAGTTTTCAAAGGTCCAGAGCAAATGGAGAGAATTTTGCCTTAGGACAGACCATGCCTGTAACTGACTTGATGAGATTTTATACTGTCTCTAATTTTGTACTTCATTGTATTGCTACTGATAGGTTTAAGGATTTCTGATATTGTTATGAAATTAATGTATTCTGTATATGGGAAAAACATGTCTTTTTTAGGGGCCAGAGGGTGGAATGTGCTGGTTTGAAAGGAAATATGCCCCCTAAGAAAAGCCATGTTTTAATATAAATCCCATTTCTTAAAGGTAGAATAATCCCTATTCAGTACTGTATATTCGAAACTGTAATGAGATCATTTCCCTGGTTGATGTGATTTAGTTAAGAATGGTTGTTAAACTGGATTAGGGGATGACATGTCTCTACCCATTTGAGTGGGTCTTGATTAGTTTCTGAAGTCCTATAAAAGAGGAAACATTTTGGAGAATGAGAGATTCAGAGAGATTCAGAGAGAGCAACACTACAAAGCAGAGTCCACCAGCCAGCGACCTTTGGAGATGAAGAAGGAAGACACCTCCCGGGGAGCTTCATGAAATAGGAAGCCAGGAGAGAAAGCTAGCAGATGACGCCGTGTTCGCCATGTGCCCTTCCAGCTGAGAGAGAAGCCCTGTGTTCGCCATGTGCCTTTTCACCTGAGAGAGAAACCCTGAACTTCATCGGCCTTCTTGAACCAAGGTATCTTCCCCTAGATGCCTTTGATTGGACATTTCTTTAGACTTGTTTTAATTGGGACATTTTCTCGGCCTTAGAACTGTAAACTAGCAACTCATTAAATTCCCCCTTTTAAAAGCCATTCCATTTCTGGTATATTGCATTCCAGCAGCTAGCAAACTAGAACAATATGTTACTAGAATAAATGTTTTTTTTTAAATAGGACTGTACAACACAGTCCACTCTAATATAATCTATGGACTACAGTTAATTGTACAATTATAATAATATTATTTCATCAATTGTAATAAATGTACCACACTAATGCAGGGTGTTAATAATGGGGAGTATATGGGAACCCTGTATTTTCTGCATGAATTTTCGATAAACCTACAACTTCTCCAATACAATATATATATATTAAAAAAAGAAAGGTTCAGCAAAGCTGTTGAGAATTCTCCCGTCAAAGTCCTTGACTATTTGAAGAGCCGCATATCTCCCAGGAATGGAGATATGCCTTAATATCCTGACTACACTGAATCACTGACTGGGAGTAGCCACTGGGAAGCATGGCCAAGGAGCATATAAAACAAATTAAGTAACTGATTTTAGAACACATTAGCTGGGTCCCTTGGTAAATTACATTTCTTGTACATAGACATCTTTGAGGTGCTTTTTCTGGCCATTATGTACTGAGAGTGACGTAAAATGTATATTTCACCTTTCAATTATGTCAATATTTTGCTTTATATATTTTAGGGCACATTGGTTAGGTGCATACACATTTATAATTATTATAGCTTTCGATATATTGACTTTTATCCTTATGAAATCCCCCTATTTGTCTTAAGTAATATTCCATATTTTGAAATATTTTGTCTGACATTAATACTGCCTCTCCAGCTCTCTTAGGATTATTGTTTGCATAGTATTTATTTTTGCATCTTTTATTTTTAATCTATTTGTGCATTTGAATCCAGAGTGTGTCTCTTTGGGGGCATAATATAGTTGAACTGTACTTTCTTAAAGTCTGATAATGCTAGCAACAAGTTCAGATTTATTTATTTGTTAATGACTTTGTTTCAATTTCCTTTTAAAAGAATGGCTTTCCTGGATATGGATATAGAATTCTTGGTTGACTTTTCTTTTTTTCAGCACTTTGAATGTCATCCCAGTGTCTTTCTGGCCTCCATTGTTTATCACAAGAAATTAGTTGTTACTTGTATTACTGTTCTCCTATATATGATGAGTCATTTTCTCTTAATACTTTCAAGATTTTTCTCTTTGCCTCTGGCTTTCAGAAATTTGAGTATAATATGCCTAAATGTGATTCCCCTTTTGTTTAGTATACTGAGGTTTGACTGAGTTTTCTTTTGGATCTGTAAGTTAAGGTTTTTTATTAAATTGAGGAAGTTTTTAGCCAGTGTTTCTTCAAATATTTTTCTGCCCTTTTCTTTCTTTTTTCCTTCTGGGATTCCCATTAAACATAAGGTGGAATGCTTGACATTTTCTCTTCAGGTCAATGAGGCACTCTTCATTTTTCTTTCATCTTTTTTCTCTGTTCTCTGAATTGGATAATTTCTATTCATCTATGTCAAGTTCACTGATTATTTCTTCTGCCATTTCAATCTGCTTTTGAACCCATCCAGTTAATTTTTTATTTTTATATTGTATTGCTCAACTCTAGAATTTTCACTTGGTTCTCTTTTATACTTTCTAATTCTCTATTGAGGCTCCTTTATTTTTTTTAACTTAATTTCATTTACATAAACATAGACAAGCTTCAAAAGTAGGATGTAAAATTCACAACATATATATCTGACAAGGAGCTTGTATTTAGAATATATAAAGCACTTTAACAACTCAATAACAATAAGAAATCAGGCTCCCTTTTTTTGTTGGCTCATTGTTAGCATTTATTTTTAAATTCTTTGAACATATTTAGAATAGCTGCTTTGAAGACTGACTCTAAAGCTTAAATCTAGGCCCATTCAAAGTCAGTTTCTATAAAATGCTTTTTGCCTTGTGTGTAGGTCGTACTTTTCTGTTTCATGCATGTCTCGTAATTTCTGGTTAAAAATAAAACAAATTAAAAAATATATATTGTAGCAACTATGAATTCTGTTTTATATTGTTGATGGTTGTTGATTTTTTAAAAATAATATCCCTGGATTTAAAGAGTAGAACCCATCTTCCTGTTATGTAGCCTCTGAGGTCTCTGCTGTTTTCATTTTGTTAGTTTTTGTGTTTATTTAGCCTGGCTCCCTAGGGATTATCTCTGTGTTTGCATAGTGTGCTGGTTTGAAATGATGTATGTACCCTAAAAAAGCCATGTTTTAATCCTAATCCCATTTTTATTGAATAGGGATTAGAAGAAATTTCTTCTAATCCCTATTCAATACTGTATCTTTGAAACTGTAATTAGATCATCTCCCCGGAGATGTGATTTAATCAAGAGTGGTTGTTAGCTGGATTAGGGAGAGGCATGTCTCCACCCTTTTGGATGGGTATTGATTAGTTTCTGAAGTCCTATAAAAGGAGAAACATTTTGGAGAATGAGCAATTCAGAGAGAACAGAGCAGAACGACATAGCCACGAGAAGCAGAGTCCACCAGCCAGCAACTTTTGGAGATGAAGAAAGAAAATGCCTCCCGGGGAGCTTCATGAAACAGAAAGCCAGCAGAAGAAGCTAGCAGATGATGCTGTGTTCACCATGTGCCCTTCCACTTGAGAAAGAAACCTTGAACTTCAACGGCCTTCTTGAACCAAGGTATCTCTCCTTGGATGCCTTAGATTGGACATTTCTATAGACTTGTTTTAATTGGGACATTTTCTCGGCCTTAAAACTGTAAATTAGCAACTTATTAAATTCCCCTTTTTAAAAGCCATTCTGTTTCTTGTATATTGCATTCTGGCAGCTAGCAAACTAGAACACATAATTTAGTAATTATTCAATGATTTGGAGAGAGGTTGTGCTCAAACATATTGAGACTCTTAGCATTCCACACTCCACTAATTGGTATGTATATGGATTGGGCAACACATTCAAAATTTCAGCAAGTTCTCAAGTCTTCTTTGTCTTTTACTTTTCATAGGGCTCTTTCAGTCAGCCATGGATGTGCAAGAAACTTAGCCTTTATCTCTACTTTCATTTTCAGGATTAACTTGTTAACTTTTGGCTGTTTCACCACTTACTGCAAAAAAAGTAATCTCATCCTAGAGGTAGCAGAGCTGCACAATCTCCCTTATTTGTAGCTGTCAAAGTTGTGGGGTTTTGCTCCCCACAGTAAATGGAGTCTGACTATCCTCACAGAAGTAAAATCCAAAATTGAAAACTTTCCAGTGAAATAAAATACCACAAAATAGAATTCCAGGCCCTGGCACCTTCACCAGTGAATTATGTCAAACATTCAAAGAAGTTAATACCAAAGTTACACAAATTCTTAAGAAAAAGATGGGACACTTCACAACTCATTATGAGATCAATATAACTTTAATACCAAAATATGACAACATATTATAGGAATAGGAAATTAGAGCCAAATGTCACTTATGAGTACATATGTAAAAATCCTGAACATAACATTAACAAGCCAAATCTAGCAATACATAAAAAGGATATATCATAACCAAGTTTTGCTTATTAGAAAAAAATGGAGGATTAATTTATAATAGAAAAATCAATCAACATAATTCATCACAGAATCAGGCAGGGAAAATACAGAATAGGGAGCTCCAGGACTCACTTCTCCAAAAAAAGCTAGTGAACAGGCAGAAACCATATGAAACAAATGCCCTGGGGCTCCAGAGACCAGGGGAGCACTGTAGTTATTCAGGGAAGAGGGGGACAAAGAGACTTAAAAACTATGAATAACTCATTCTATGGTGGCTACTGGTACCCATCCCTCATTCTCGAGTATCATCCCTGTCTGGCTCCTATGGACAAAGAGGTGCATGGAAGTCCTCTTCCCCAGGAATGCGGGTGGGGTGAGGGTGGGCATGGTTGAGTACTGTTCTAGTTTGCTAGCTGCCGGAATGCAATATACCAGAAATGGAATGGCTTTTAAAAGGGGAATTTAATGAATTGCTAGATTACAGTTCTAAGTCTGAGAAAATGTCCCAGTTAAAACAAGTCTACAGAAATGTCCAATCTAAGGTATCCAGGGAAAGATACCTTGGTTCAAGAAGGCCGATGAAGTTCAGGGTTTCTCTCTCTTCTGGAAAGGCACACGGTGAACACGGTCAGGGTTTCTCTTTCATCTGGAAGGGCACATGGCGAATACAGCATCATCTGCTAGCATCTTCTCCTGGCTTCCTGTTTCGTGAAGCTCCCCGGGAGGCATTTTCCTTCTTCATCTCCAAAGGTCGCTGGTTGGTAGACTCTGCTTCTCATGGCTATGCCATTCTGCTCTCTCTGAATCTCTCATTCTCCAAAATGTTTCCTCTTTTATAGGACTTCAGAAACTAATCAAGACCCACTCAAATGGGTAGAGACATGTCATCCCCTAATCCAGTTTAACAACCATTCTTAACTAAATCACATCAACCAGGGAAATGATCTCATTACAGTTTCAAATATACAGTATTGAATAGAGATTATTCTACCTTTAATAAATGGGATTTATATTAAAACATGGCTTTTCTTAGGGGGCATGCTTCCTTTCAAACCAGCACAAGTACTAACCAAGGCTTTTTACTGGCAAATTTAGATAACCGGATCCTGGCTCTGAAACTGTTTCAGCCTGCCTCAGACAGGGACTACCATGTTCCAACCCCATCCCCAAAAGGCTGTGGAGGTTTAAAGGTGCAGGGTCTCCTCAAGTCTGCAGGGAACCGTTTTCTGAAGAGCAGCATCTGCTGAGCAGGGCAGGATAAAACAGATTACAGGAGATGTCACAAAGGCTTTTTAGAATCTTTCCTGATCCTCTCCTTAGGGCTCTTTTGAATGTATCTGTGCTCCCTTCGTGATTCTGGGGCCCTGATTTGGCTGAGAAAGACTGATTTGGAAAAGTTCTCTCAGGGCACACCTTCTCCCAGAATTTTCCTTCCAGGCAAAAGCAGCTAGGGGCAATGGAAGGAGAGGTAATACATATATCAGAGGTAATATACATATATATAGGAAAAACAAAAACAAGACAGCTCAACATTCCTAGAGAAGGAACAGAGGAAAGGAAGCTTTCTCCTGGGAGTGAAATAATTGCACAAATAGTGGAATCTTAAAAATAATACTGCATACCTCGGGCAAGAATCATGTGAAGAAGAGCTGAATAATTTGATTAGTTAAATAACAGGTAATTCTAAAGGTCTAGAATTAGTTGAATTAAGTATCAAAAAAGAGACTTCAACACGAGGCCAATCAGCAATAAAACCTGAGGCAAAAGGGAGAAACTGGTCTTCAGAGTAAACTCATTGAGATAATCTGATTCCTAGATATCAGCAAAAAGTTACTAGCCTCACAAGAAACAGGAAGATATGGCACAGCCAAAGGAACTAATTAAAAATTCAGTTCAGAATTTGGTACAACTAATCAAAGATGTTCAAACAAATTTCCAAAATCAATTCAAGGAGATGAAGGAAAATATGGCAAAAGAGATAATGGATATTAGAAAGGCACTGAGTGAGCATAAAGAATAATTTGAAAATATAAAAAGAAACATAACAAAGGAATACATTGGTAGTTCAGTGGTAGAATTCTCACCTGCCATGTGGAAGATCCATATTTGATTCCCAGCCCATGCAAGCCCCCCTCAAAAGAAAACCAGTACTGTGTACAAAATTCCCTATGATATAAATACATATCTTCCTCTGTGTGTGCATATGGATAGCTATAGGAACACATATATTGTGGTAGTTAGGTTCAGCTGTCAACTTGGCCAGGTGAAGGTACCTGGTTCTGTTGCTGTGGCCATGAGTCAATGGTACGTGAACCTCATCTGTTGTTCATTACAGCTAAGAGGCATGCCTGCTGTAATGAATGATGTTTGATTTAATTGGCTGGTGCTTAAATAAGAGCTCAACGTAGCACAGCCAAAGCAGCTCAGCATACCTCATCTCAGCACTTGCAGCTCAGCCTTAGCCTTTGGAGATGCAGAAAGGGAATCACCCCGGGGAAAGTTGTTGGAGCCCAGAGGCCTGGAGAGAAGGCCAGCAGAGATCGCCCGGTGCCTTTCTACATAAGAAAGAGCCTCAGTTGAAATTAACTGTCTTTCCTCTGAAGAACTACACGTTAACTAAATAAATCCCCTTTTATTGAAAGCCAATCCATCTCTGGTGTGTTGCATCCTGGCAGCTAGCAAACTAGAACATATATATATGTAGGGAAACATTAAAAAAAAAAAGAAACTAACAGAACTTACAGGAATGAAAGGTACAATAGAAGATATTAAAAATACAACAGAAGCATACAACAGCAGATTTGAACAGGTAGAAGAAAGAATTGTTGAACTAGGAGATAGGACAATTGAAATCTTACAAACAGAAAATTAGAGAAAAGAATGGAAAAAATTGAGCAGGGTTTCAGCAAATTGAATGACAGCAGGAAACACAAACATAATTGTTACAGGTGTCCCAGAAGGAGAAAGGGCAGAAAGAATATTTGAGGAAATTGAGTGAAAATTTCCCAACAATTATGAAAGACACACATGTCCAAGAAGCACAATGTACTCCAAAAAGAATAAATCTGAATACACTTTCACTAAGACACATATTAATCAGAATGTCAAATGCCAAAGATAAAGAAGAAATCCTGAAAGCAGCAAGAGAAAAGTAATTTATCACATACATAGTGTGCTGGTTTCAATCTGTTGTGTACCCAAGAAAAGCTAAATTCTTTAATCCTCATTCAGTACTGCTGGATGGGAGCTTTTTGATTGTTTCCATGGAGATGTGACCCACCCAATTGGGGGTGCTAACTTTTGATTAGGTGGTTTCCATGGAAGTATATTTAAACCCATTCAAGGTGGGGTTGCTTATTGGAACCCTTTAAGAGGGAACCATTTTGGAAAAAGCTTTAGAGCCCATGCAGCCAGAGACCTTTACAGATGAAGATGGAAAATGCTCCCAGGTGAGTTTCATGAAATAAGCCTGGAGTGAAAGCTAGTAAATGTCACTGTGTTCGCCATGAGAGAGAAACCCTGAATGTTATTGGCTTTCTTAGAGCAAGGTGTTTTTCCCTGGATGCCACAGATTGGACATGTATAGCCTTCCTTTAATTTGGACATTTTCATGGCCTTAGAACTGTAAACTAACAACTTAATAAATTCCTCTTTTTAAAAGCCATTCTGTTTCTGGTATATTGCATTCTGGCAGCTTGCAAACCAGAACACAGGGGAATTGCAATAAGACCAGGAACTGCAATAAGATAAAGTGCAAATTTCTCATCAGAAACCACAGAGGAGAGAAGGTAGTGGTATGATAGATTTAAGGTCCTGAAAGAGAAAAACTGCCAGCCAAGAATTATTTAACTAGGAATGTCCTTCAAAATGTCCTTCAAGGATAGGTCACGCCTACTTAAAATTAGGCCTAAGAGTCACCCCCAAGAGAATCTCTTTTGTTGCTCAGATGTGGTCTCTCTCTCCAGCCAACACAACAAGCAAACTCACCACCCTCCCCCTGTCTACGGGGGACATGACTCCCAGGAGTGTGGACCTTCCTGGTAATGTGGGACAGAAATCCTAGAATGAGCAGAGACTCAGTATGAAGGGATTGAGAAAAACCCTGGAATGAGCTGGGGCTCAGCATCAAGGGATTGAGAAAACTTTCTCAACCAAAAGGGGGAAGAGTGAAAGGAGATAAAGTGTCAATGGTTGAGAGATTCCAAACAGAGTGGAGAGGCTATCCTGGAGGTTATTCTTATGCTTTAAGTAGATATCACCTTGTTATTCAAGATGTAATGGAGAGGCTGGAGGGAACTGCCTGAAAGTGTGGTGCTGTGTTCCAGTAGCCATATTTCTTGATGATGATTAAATAATGATATAGCTTTCACAATATGACAGTGTGATTGTGAAAATCTTGTGTCTGATGCTCCTTTTATCTACCTTGCCAACAGATGAGTAGAACATATGGAATAAAATTAAATAATAAGGGGAACAAATGTTAAAATAAATTTAGTTTGAAATGCTAGTGATCAATGAAAGGGAGGGGTAAGGGATATGGTATGCATAATTTTTTTTCTGTTTTCATTTTATTTCTTTTTATGTTATCTTTTATTTCTTTTTCTGAATTGATGCAAATGTTCTAAGAATGATCATGATGATGAATATGCAACTCTGATGATATTGTGAATTACTGATTATATATGTAGAATGAAATGATTATATATTAAGAATGTTTGTGTTTCTTTGTTGTCATATTTTTAAATTTAAAATTAATAAAAAATTTTTTTAAAAAGTCCTTCAAAACTGAGGGAGAGTTTAAATAATTCAAGGTAAGCAGAAACTGAGAGAGTTCATCAAAAACAGACATGCCCAAGATGTAATGGAGAGGCTGGAGGGAACTTACTGAAAATGTAGAGTTGTGTTCCAGTAGCCATGTTTCTTGAAGATGATTGTATAATGATATAGCTTTCACAATATGACTGTGTGATTGTGAAAACCTTGTATCTGATGCTCCTTTTATCTACTTTATCAACAGATGAGTAAAACATATGGAATAAAAATAAATAATAGGGGGAAAAATGTTAAAATAAATTTAGATTGAAATGCTAGTGATCAATGAAGGGGAGGGGCAAGGGGTATGGTATGTATGAACTTTTTTGTTTTCTTTTTATTTCTTTTTCTGAATAGATACAAACGTTCCAAGAAATTATCATGATGATGAATATGCAACTATGTGATGATATTGTGAATTACCGATTATATATATAGAATTGAACGATCAAAAGTTAAGAATGTTTGCATTTGTTTGGCGTTTTTTGGTATTTAAAAAATAAAAATAAAAATAAAAAGACATGCTAGGGGTACAAGGGTAGCTCAGTGGTAGAATTCTTGTCTGACATGCAGGAGACCTGGTTCAATTCCCGGTCGATGCACTTTCCAAAAACAAACAAGCAAACAAACAAACAAAACACCAAACAAACAAAAAATTCAACAAATGATGCTGCAATAACGGGATACTCACATCGGGAAAAAGAATGAAATGTGACCCCTGCGATATACCATACCAAAAAAAAAAACAAAACAAAAACAAAAACAAAACCAGATATGCCTTACCAGGAATAGTAAAGGGAGTTCTGCAGGTTGAAAAAAAAAGACAGAAGAGAAAGATTTGGAGTAGTGTGAGGAAATTATCAGTAAGGGTAACTAAAAGGCCAAAAAGAGAGACAATTTAAGGACATGACATATTAAAGCCAAAGGATAAAATAGTCACTGTAAGTACTGCCTTTATAGTACAGAAATAACATTGAATGTGAATGGATGAAACTCCCCAATTAAAAGACACAGACTGACAGAATGAATTGTAAAAGTATGATCTAACTATATGCTGTCTATAAGAGACTCACCATAGACCCCAGGACACAAATAGGTTGACAGTGAAAGATTGCTAAAAGGCATTCTACACAGAGTAACCAAAAAAAAAGCTGGAGTAGCTGCACTAATATAGAAAAAAAAAACAGGCTTTAAATGAGAAACTGTTATAAGAGAGAAAGAAGGATACTATATATTAAGAAAAGGGAGACCCCACCAAGAAGAAATAATAATCATAAATATTTACGTAACTAACCATGGTGTCCCAAAAAAACATGAGACGAAGGCTGGCAAAACTGAAGGGAGTGACAGATATTTGAAAAATAATAGCTGGAGTCTTCAATATACCACTCTCATCAATAGACCATTTAGACAGAGCACCATTATGGAAAGAAAGAACTCAAATCACATCATAAATGAATTATCTCTAACAGACATATACAGAAAATTTTACCCCAAAACAGCAGAAAATACATTCTTCTCAAGTGCTCATGGATCATTCTCTTATACATGTACTTGTTATAAAACAAGTCTCAAGAAAATTAAAATGACTGAAATTATACAAAGCACTTCTTCAGACCATAGTAAAATGAAGCTGGAGATCAGTAACAGTTGGAGAACTGGAAAATTCACAAATATATGGAATTGTTAAAATATATACACATTTTAATAATTACTGGGTCAAAGAAGAAACTGCAAGGGAAATCAGAAATATTTTAAGACAAATGAAAACAAGATTACAACATATCAAATCTTATGGGATGCAGCAAAGACAGTGCTGAAAAGGAAATTTATAGCCTAAAATGTCTACATCAAAAAAAGAAGAAGGGGGTGCAAGGGTAGTTCAGTGGTAAAATTCTCACCTGCCATGCAGGGGACCTGGGTTCAGTTCCCAGCCCATGCACTTCCCAAACCAAACAAATAAAAACCAACCAACCAAACAAACAAATTCAACAAACGGTGCCAGAACAACAGGATACTTACATGGAAAAAGAATGAAATGTGAGCCTCCGCCATACATCATACAAAAAAAAAAGAAGAAAGAGCTAACTACATACCTAGAGGAACTAGAAAAAGAACAGCAAACTAATCCTAAAGCAAACAGAAGGAAAGAAATAAGAGATAAGAGCAGAAATAAATGAAATTGAGACTTAAAAAATAAGAGCTAATTAACAAAACCAAAATTGGTTCTTTGAGAAGACAAGTAAAATTGACAAGCTTTTAGCTAAACTGATAAAGAAAAAAGAGAAAAGGTGCAAATAAATAAAATGAGAAATGAGAGGGGAACATTACTACTGACTCCACAGAAATAAAAAAGGATAAGAGGATACTATGAACAACTGTATGAGAACAAATTAGACTTTGTAGATGAAGTGGACAAATAACTAGAAACACACAACCTACCCTGACTCCAGAAGAAATGGAAGACTTCAAAAGAACAAATACAAGTAAGGAGATTGAATCAGCCATCAAAAATTCCCAAAAAAGAACAGCCAGAACCAGAAGGCACCACAGGTGAATTCTACCAATCATTCTAAGAATTAAAATTAGTTCTGCTCAAACCCTTCCAAAAAATTGAAGAGAAGGGAGCACTACACAACTCATTCCATAAAGCCAACATCACACTAATACCAGAGCCAAATAAAAATACTCAAAAAAAGAGAATTACAGACCAGTTTCTCTAATGAATATAAATGCAAAAATCCTCAACTAAATACTTGCAAATCTAACCTAGTGCCACATTAAAAGAATTCTACACCACAATCAAGTGGATTTTTTCCCAGGTATGCAAGGGGGTTCAACACAAGAAAATCAATTAATGTAATATATCACAGCAATACAGTGTCCTAGTTTGCTAGCTGCCAGAATGCAAAATACCAGAAACAGAGTGGCTTTTAAAAGGGGGAATTTAATAAGTTGCTAGTTTACAGTTCTAAGGCTGAGAAAATGTCCCAATTAAAATGAGTCTATAGAAATGTCCAATCAAAAGCATCCATCCAGGGAAAGATACCTTGGTTCAAGAAAGCCGATGAAGTTCAGGGTTTCTTTCTCAAGTGGAAGGGCACATGGCAAACACAGTGAGAGTTTCTCTCTCATCTGGAACGGCACACGGTGAACACGGCATCATCAGCTAGCTTCTTCTCCTGGCCTCCTGCTTCATGAAGCTCCCTGAGAGGCATTTTTCTTCTTCATCTCCAAAGGCCGCTGGCTGGTGGACTCTGCTTCTTGTGGCTATGTCACTCTGCTCTGCTCTCTCTGAATCTCTTTCATTCTCCAAAATGTTTACTCTTTTATAGGACTCCAGAAACTTATCAAGACTCACCTAAATAGGTGGAGACATGTCATCACCTAATCCAACTTAACAACTATTCTTGATTAAATCACATCTCCAGGTAGATGATCTGATTACAGTTTCAAACATACAGTATTGAATAGGGATTATTCTGCCATTATGAAATGGGATTTAGATTAAAACATGGCTTTTCTAGGGGACATACATCTTTTCAAACCACCACACACAGTGAAGGGAAAAATCACAGGATCATCTTGATTGATGCAAAAAGGCATTTGGGGCCATGGTGGCTCAGCAGGTAAGAGTGTTTGCCTGCCATGCCCGAGGACCCGGGTTCGATTCCTGGTGCCTACCCATGTAAAAAAAAATAATAATAATAAAAAATTAAAAAAAAAAAAGGCATTTGTCATCTTGGGCGGGCAATGGTGGCTCAGTGGCAGAGTTCTCACCTGCCACTCTAGACACCCGAGTTCGATTTCTGGTACCTGCCCATGGGAAAAAAAAATTGTCAAAATCCAGTACTCCTTCTTGATAAGAACACTTAGAACATTAGGAATAGAAGGAAATTTTCTCAACATGGTAAAGGGCATATATCCATAGGTATATATAAAGGGAAAAATCCACAGCTATCTTTGTATTCAATGGTGAAAGGTTGAAAGCTTTTCAAGATGAAGAATAAGACAAGGATGCCCACTGTCACCACTGCTATTTATTATGCTAGAAGTCTTGCTGATCAATTAGACAAGAAGAAGAAATAAATGGTATCCAAATCAGAAAGAAAGAAGTAAAATTTTTACTATTGGCAGAGGACATGATCCATAGTTAGAAATCCTAAAAAAATCTACCACAAAGCTACTAGAGCTTAATAAATAAGTTCAGCAAAGAGGTGGGGTGCAAGATCAAGACACAAATTCAATAGTATTTCAATACACTAGTATTGGAAATCAAGAAAAATATCCCATTTACAATAGTAACTAAAAGAATAAAATATCTAGGAATAAAGTTAACCAAGAATATAAGGACCTATGCATAGAAAACTACAAAACATTGCTAAAGATATCAAAGAAGACCTAAATAAACGGAAGGACAATTTGTGTTCATGGGTTGGAAGATTAAATATCATTAAGATATCAATCCTACCCAATTTGATTTACAGGTTCAACAGAATCCCAATCTAAATTTCAACAGCTTACTTTTAAGAAATGAAAAAGCCAATCATCAAGTTTATTTGAAAGAGTAACAGGCCTCAAATAGCAAAAAACAACTTGAAAAAGAAGAACGAAGTTAGAAGACTCACACTTCCTAACATTAAAGCCTATCAAAAAGCTACAGTGGTCCAAACAGCATGATACAGGTATAAAAATAAGACATATTGATCAAAGGAATTAAGAGTTCAGAAATAGACCTGCACATTTATGGTCAATTGATTTTCTTAAGTAAAATTTTATTGAAGTTTAATATATAAATACAAAAAATGCAAAAATTATAAGTATACTGCACAATGAATTTCCACACCTGTGAAAAGCTGATATACCTGTGAACCAGCACTTAGGTCAAGACACAGACCATTATTATCAGTACTAAGAAACCACCTTGCTTCTCCTTTCAGGTACTTCTTGACCTCAAAGAGCAACTACTATTCTGATTCCTAATGTCATATACTAGTTTTGCCTAACATTTAAATAGTTTTAAAAACTGTACAAAATTCAAAATCTGGAGTTCGAGTACTTGGTTGGATCCCAGATTCCTGGCTGAGTGATCTTGGACCAGTCATTTAATTTCCTTGGGAATCAGTTTCCTTCTCAATAGAATACTCATAAAAGTACCTCATCTCAAAGGGTCACTATGTTTCTCAAACTTGCTTGGTGACAAATATCCCTTAGGGCACTAATTAGAAAACCCATATTTCCCTAAAGCATACATTATTTTATTGTTTAAAGCAGTTTAATTCACACATCATTCAATCCAATATGTACAATCAATGGCTCTCAGTAAAATTATAAGTTGTTCTTTCATCACCACAATCATTTTTAAACATTTTCATTGCTCCATAAAGAAAAACTCCAGACTCCTAATATCTCCTTTTATTGATACTTAGCACTGGTCTGGGACCTTTGTTAAGAATGATGGAAGAATATTATAATACAACTGTTAACTATAGTCCATGGTTTGCATTAGCTGTATTTGTCCCCATATACCACTCTTTTATTAACACCTTATAGTAGTAACATACATTTGTTTTAATTTATGGAAGAATAGTCTTACATTTTTTTATTAACCACCTTCGTTGTCCATAACAGGATTCACTGGGTTTTACAGGCCCATATTTCATCCTCTAACTTTCCTTCTAGTGACACAGAAGACCCTAAACTTCCCCTTTCAACTATAATCACATTCGTAATTCAGCATTATGAAATACATTCACAATAATGTGCTACCATCAATTCTATCCATTTCCAAACACTTACATTCAACCTTATTAAAAATTCTGCACAAATTAATATTAGATCCCCATTCTCTACCTTCATTCTATCTTCTGGTAACCTATACTCTATATATTAACTACATGAGTTTGCTCAGTAGTGTGCTCTTGAGTTTGCTCAGCTCTCACTAATATGAACTGAATTCAAATTAGTGAGATCATACCATATCTGTCCTTTCGTGTCTGGCTTATTTAACTCAACATAATGTCTCAAGTTTCACCCTCGCCATCATATGCATCAAGATTTCATTTCTTCTTACAGCTGATTAATATTTCATCATATGTATATAACACATTTTGTTTATCCATTCATCAGTTGATGGACACCTTGGTTGTTTCCATCTTTTGGCAATTGCAAATATCAATGCTATGAACATTGGTGTACAAAGGTCTGTTCACATCTCTGCTTTCAGTTCTTCTAAATAAACACCTAGTAGCAGCATTGTCAGATTATATGGCAGTTTAATACTTAGCTTCCTGACAAACCACCACACTGTCTTCCACAGCACTGTACCATTTTACATTTCTACCAGCAGTAAATAAATGCTCCCTTTTCTTCACATCCACATCCTCTCTACACTTGTAGTTTTCTGCTTATTTAATAATGATCATTCTAGTAGGGTGAAATGATATATCATTGTAGTTTTGATTTGCATTTCCCTAACAACTAGTGATGTTGAGCATCTTTTCATATGCTTTTTAGCTATTTGTATTTCCTGTTTGGAAAAAATGTCTTTCCAAGTTTTTCCCCATTTTTTAATGGAGTTGTTTGTCTATTTATTGTTGAGTTGTAGGATTTCTTTATATGTTCCAGATATTATGTCCTTACTGGATATGTGGTTTCCAAATATTTTCTCCCATTGAAAAGGTAGGCTGCCTTTTCACCCTTTTGACAAGGTTCTTTGAAACACAAAAGTCTTCAGTTTTGAGGAGATCCAATTTATTTTTTTTCTTTTGTTGCTTATACCTTGGGTATTAGGTCTATGAAACCATCACTTATCACAAAATCTTAGAAGATGCTTTCCTACATTTTCTTCTAGGAGCTTTATGGTCCTGGCTTTTATATTTACCTCTTTGATCCTTTTAAGTTAGTTTTTATGTAAGGTATGAGATAGGGGCCTTCTTTCATCCTTCTAGATATTGATATCCAGTTCTCCCAGCACTATTTGTTGAAGAAACTGTTCTGTCCCAGTTGAGTGGACTTGACAGTCTTGTCAAAAATCAGTTGAACTTTCAGGAAGATGGCAAAATAGGGAGTTTCCGGGCTTATACCTCTCCCCAATATAGCTAATGGACAGGCAGAACTGTTTGAAACAACTATTCTGGGGATCCGGAGACCAGGGGAGCATGGCACAGCATCTAGGAAAAAGCAGGACTAAGAGACTGAGAAACTGAATTTAAAAACTGTAAGTAACTCGAATGGCCAAGGCTCCTGGTGTCCATCTCTCACCTTCAAGCAAGAACATTTGGATTGGCCAGGTTCCTGCAGTAGTGGGCTGCTGCAAACTGGAGGGACACAGAGCCTTTCTCCTGAAGAACAGAAGGAGACACAGACCAGTACTGAGAGAACTATTAGCTGGCGAATTTAGACTGCTGGGTACCACTACCTTAGTCTGTCCTGGTCAGGTGATGCTTGCACCATTAGAGGCAGAGCCACCAGAGGGCTAAAAATACCCTGCTTTCTTAGGCCAGCAGGGAAAAGGATGCTGAAAAGCACCACCTGCTGGGAAGCCTAGGAAAGCGCACTTTTGGGAAGCCATCATAATGGCTTCTTGGAGAACACCATTTGCTGAGCAAGCCAGGAAAACATACCCTTGGGGAACTGAAATAAAGGCTTTCTGTTCTCTTTCCTGACTCTCTCCCCAGTGCCTTCTGGAACTGGTCTGTGCCCCCAGCATGGGTCCCTGGCCCTGTTTTACCTGAGATACTGATGAACCAAGGCTCAATGAAGAGCCTTAGCACAAACACAACCAATAACAAAATCCTAGGTAACAGAAAATTCAGAATAATCTCATCAAGATAATCAGCTACCCATATATCTGCAAAAAATTACAAGCCATAATTAGAAACAGGAAGGTATGGTCTAATTACATGAACAGATTTAAAATACACCAACCTATTCAAACATATTTACAATTTTAATGCGATCCAAATAAAAATTCCAACACCTTTCTTAATAGAGGTTAAAAAGTGATAATCAAATTCATAAGGAAGGCAAAAAGACCCCAAATAGCTCAATGCATTCTGAAAAAGAACAAAGTTGGAGAACTAACATTTCCAGATTTCAAAACCTACTACAAAGCTATAGTAATCAAAATAGCAAGCACTAAGCACTTTCTTTTAATGCAATTTTATTGAGATACATTCACACACCCCAAATAATCCATCCAAAGTATACAATCAGTGTATTTCACAGTATCATCAAATAATTGTGCATTACCACAATCAATTTTAGAACATTTTTATTACTTCAAAAAAAGAAAAAGAAAACCCAAAGCAAAAGCAATGAAAAAAGAAATAGATAAATGGGATCTCCTCAAAATTAAACACTTTTGTGCATCAAAGAACATTGTTAGGAAAGTAAAAAGGCACCCTATGCAATGGGAAACAATATTTGGAAACCACATATCAGATAAGGGTTTAATATCCAGAATATATAGAAATTCTACAATTCAACAACAAAAACACAAACAATCCAATGAAAGAATGGGCAAAAGACATGAACCGACACTTCTCAGAAGAGGAAATACAAATGGCTAAAAGGCACATGAAAAGATGCACAACTTCACAGGCTATTAGGGAAATGCAAATCAAAACCACAATGAGATATCATCTCACACCCACTAGAATGGCCATTATCAAGAAAACAGAAAAAGACAAGTGCTAGAGAGGATGTGGAGAAAGAGTCACACTTATCCACTGTTGGTGGGAATGTAAAATGGTGCAACTGCTCTGGAAGGCAGTTTGGCAGTCCCTCAGGATGCTAAATATAGAACTGCCATATTATCCAGTAACCCCATTACTAGGTATCTATTCAGAGGACATGAGAGCAAGGACACAAACAGACATTTGCACACCAATGTTTATTGCAGTATTATTTACAATTGCCAAGAGATGGAAACAGCCCAAATGTCCATCAAATGAGAACTGTCTAAACAAGCTGTGGTGTATATATATGATGGAATATTATGCAGTTATAATACAGAATAAGGTCATGAAGCATGCAACAACATGGCTGAAACGTGAGAACATTATGTTGAGTGAAATTAGCCAGAAACAAAAGGACAAATACTATATGGTCTCACTAATACAAACTAACATTAATGAGTGAAATTTGAGAGTTAAGTTAAGAACACAGGTTATCAGGAGATAGAAAGAGGGTAGAGATTTGGCATTTGGTGCTGAAGGAATACAAATGTGCAACAGGACTACTTTTAAAAATTCAGAAATGGGAAACACAATACTATCTGACAGTAGCACAATAATATAAGTAAACGAGATGAAGCTGAATGTGAGTATGGTTGAGGAAGAAGGGCTGGGGGCACATATGAAACTAGAAGGAAAGATAGAGGATAAAGTCTGAGATGGTTCAATTTAGGGATACCTAGAATGGACAATGATGGTGATTAAATGTACAAATAAAAAAACCATTTTTTGTGTGTGAGGGAGAACAAATGAATGCCAACATTGCAAGGGACTGAAAATGGATGGTATGCGGGGGAAAAAGTACAATCAATGCAAGCTAGGGTCTATAGTCAACAGGAACATTGTAATATGCTTCCACTGAATATAAAAGCATTATGCCAAAACTAAATGTCAACAGGCAGGGGACACAGTGGGGAGGGGTATAGATTCTTTGCAGAAGAAAAAAAAAATGTCTTCATGTAGATTATGGTGATGAAGGCATGTCTATTTACTTAGGTTGGATTGTATGTGTGAATAAAACTAAAAATGAACAGAGAGAAACAAGTACTAGAGAAAATGTGGAGAAAAAGATGTACCTGGTACATCTTTGGTAGAGAAACAGAGGTGCAGCCCCTCTAGAGGGCGGTGTGGTGTTTCCACAGGAGGCTAGGGGTGGGGTTGCCATATGATCTGGCGACTCCATTGCTAGGTATGTACCTAGAGGAACTGAGAGTGGGACTTGAATGGACATTTGCACACTGGTGTTATGGCGACAGTGTTCATGATTCACAATGAATGAGGTGGTCTAAAGGTACGTGACTGAGGAATAGAAGGGGGAACTGTAGTGTTTATATACAAGGGACTACTAAACAGCTGTAAGAAATAATGAAATTGTGGGGCATGCAACTAGGTGAATGAACCTTGAGGACAGTTTTGTTGAACAAAATCTCATACAAAAAGACAAATATTATCATACCTCACTCATACAGACTAACTAAAATATACAAACTCAGAGAGCTGAACTCGAAAGCATGGGCTATTAGGTTGGGGCATTTTGTACAGGGTCCTAGATTGTAAGCTCTTACATCAGTCACATATATTCAGGAATTGTAACTGTTATTTCTAAGTTCTGAGATACTGAGCTATTAGTGTATAACCTGGTCTTTTCCCTAAGACTTTGGATATTTATGTGACACCTGAGACTCAGAATTAGAGCACTGAAGTTATGAATGTCACTATTACCCCTTATAGCAACTGTTTTAAAAAGTTCAAAAAGAGATTAGGCTTTGACTAGAGATATGAATGAAGCTGATATGGATAGGACTAAGGTACATCAGAATACAGGGTAAAGGACATTATGGCATTATTTTAAACTTCAACTTCTGTGAGACCAACAGAGATGTTTATTTGGTGTAAAATTTATATCGCCACATTATCTAATTTAACTTGTATGGTCAGTTTAGCTGAACACCATAATAATATAGACTCTTGAGTAGGGTGTAAGATCTTGTTGGTTTGCCCAGGTTAGTGAAATGCCCCAAGATATCCCAGAGTAATTTGGGCAGAGAATAAAAAAAGCATTTGTAAAGTCCCCTTGGGCTAGCAAACCAGAACAGGTAGTGAATAAGAAAGAATTTGCAAAGTCCCCTTTGGGGACTGGAGAGAAAGGGGGAAATATTAGACTTTCCCATCTGGGGAATTCCTGATATTCTTGCTAAGCAGGGGAGACAACCAAGGGATCAAGGCTGATCCCTTGATCTTGGAGTTTGCTGCTATGAAACTTATTGCTGCAAAGGAGAAGCTAAGCTTACTTCCAATTATGCCTAAGAGTCACCGCGGGAGAACATCTGAGCAATAGGTGCTCAGATGTGGCCTCTCTCCCAGAGCCAACTAAGCAGGTACATTCACTGTCCTCACCCCTACATGGGACATGACTTGCAGGGGTGTAAACTTCCCTGGCAACATGGGACAGGACTGCTGGGATTCGCTGGGACCCAGCATCATATGATTGAGAAAGCCTTCTTGACCAAAAGGGGGAAGAGAGAAATTAAACAGAGCTGAGAGGTTATTATGGAGGTTATTCTTATGCATTATATAGATATCCCCTTTTAGTTTATGGTGTATTGGAGTGGCTAGAGGGAAGTACCTGAAACTGTTGAACTGTGTTCCAGTAGCCTTGATTCTTGAAGATGATTGTTTAACTACATAGTTTTTACAATGTGATGGTGTGGTTCTGAAAACCTTGTGTCTGATGCTCCTTTTAACTAGGGTATGGACAGATGAGTAAAAAAAAAAAAAAAGGATAAAAAATAAATGAATAATTAGGAGTGATGCAAATGTTCTAAAAATGACCATGGCAATGAATACACAACTATATGAAGATATTGTGAGCCACTGACTGTATACTCCGGATAGACTGTATGTCTGTGAAGATATCTCAATAAAATATTAAAAACAAAGCATGTTGGGATTTCATACCTAGCAGAGCAGCTCCCTCGCTGCAATCTATTGAAAGTCAGCCCTCGACACATACATACACATACATATAAACAAACAAACAAACAAAAAACAAAGCAAAACATCCCTGTTCTAGTTTGCTAGCTGCTGGAATGCAAAATACCAGAAACAGAATGGCTTTTAAAAAGGGGAATTTAATAAGTTGCTAGTTTACAGTGATTAGGCTGAGAAAATGTCCCAATTAAAACAAGTCCATAGAAATGTCCAATCAAAGGCATCCATCCAGGGAAAGATACCTTGGTTCAAGAAGGCCGGTGAAGTTCAGGGTTTCTCTCTCAAGTGAGAAGGCACATGGCGAACACAGTCAGGGCTTCTCTCTCAGCTGGAAGGGTGCATGGCAAACACGGCATCATCTGCTAACTTTCTCTCCTGGCTTCTGGTTTCATGAAGCTCCCCGGGAGGGGTTCTCCTTCTTCATCCCTAAAAGTCACTGATTCGTGGATTCTGCTTCATGGTGTGGCAGCATTCTCTGTTCTCTATGAATCTCCTTCATTCTCCAAAATGTTTCTTCTTTTATAGGATTTCAGAAACTAATAAAGACCTACCCAAATGGGTGGAGACATGTCGTCACCTAATCCAGCTTAACAACCACTCTTGATTGGGTTACATCTCCAGGGAGCTGATCTAATTACAGATTCAAACATACAGTATTGAATAGGGATTATTCTGTCTTTACAAAATGGGATTTTGATTAAAACATGGCTTTTCTAGGGGACATACATCCTTTCAATCCAGCACAATCCCATACCCCTTTCTCCCCTCCATCATTGACTCCTAGCACTGGTGGGGTATATTTGTTACTATTGGTGAAAGAATATTAAGACATTATTGCTAACTATAGTCCATAGTTTGCAATAGGTGCATTTTCCCCGAGATACCACTCTATTATTAACTCCTTGTAATAGTGTTATACATTTGTTCTGGTTTGTGAAAAGACTTTTTCATATTTGTAATGTCAATCTACCACAAGATTCACCGCATTATTCAGTCCCAGGTTTTAGTCTCTAGCTTCCCTTCTGGTAACACACATGACTAAATTTCCCATATGAACCACATACACAAACAATTCAGCACTGTTAATTATAACTCACAATAAGGTGCTACCATCACCCCTATCCATCTCCAAGCATTTAAATTCAACCTAGTTAAAAGTTAAGCAACTATTATGAACATGAATATTCCTCTGATCACTGTTTTAAAGGTAGCCTACAGATTCTGATAAATAGTATTTTATCATTATTTTTGTAATGATATTTTGTAATCATTTTGTAATGATTTCAGGTTGCATTTTCACTTTCACCCAAGAATTGTTTTCTAGAAGGTGTTTTAAATTTCCAGATAGAAGGGTGTTTTTGTCTTTTGTTTTTGTTAGTAATTTCTCATTTCTTCACATTGTGCTGAGAGAATAATGCTTGTAATTTATTTTATCTTTACAGAATTTACTGAATATTACTTTGTAACCTAATATATCTTTTTTTGTGGAAAAAAATGGCAAGGCACTGGCACAAGATCAGACATATACACAAATGGAATAGAACTGAGAGCACAGAAATAAAACTGTGCATTAGTATTTGGGACTTTTAATGTAAATGGATTAAATTCTCCAGTCAAATGTCAGAAATTGGCAGAATGGATAAAAAAGCATGACCCAACTATATGCTGTTTGTAAGAGACTAACCTTAAATTCAATGATACAAATAGGTTGAAAGTGAAAGGAAGGTAACAAATATACCATTAAGTAGTTACAAAAAGAGAACTGAAGTATCTAAACTAATATTGGACAAAACTGACTTAAAGTAGAAAACTGTTATGAGAGACAAAGACAAGCCATTATATATTAATAAAGTGGTAAATTCAATAAATATATGTAACAAAGTATAACAATGATAAATATATATGCTTCTAAAAGCAGATCCCCAAAACATATGAAGCAAATAGTGACAGATTTGAAGGGAGAAAATGATAGTTCTGCATAAACAGTAGGAGACTTTAATATACCCCTTTCAATAACGGATAGAACATCTAGTCAGAAGATCAACAAGGAAATATAAAATTTGAATGACTATAAAACAACTAGACCTAACAGACATATATAGAACACTTCACCCAACAACAAAAGTATACACATTTGTCTCAAGTTCACATGAATCATTCTCCAGGATATACCATATGTTAGGTCACAAAACAAGTCTCAACAAATTTAAAAATACTGAAATCATACAATGTATATTCTCTGACCACAAGGAATGAAGCTCAAAACCAACAACAGATGGTGAAATGGAGAATTACAAATATATGGATATTAAACTACATGCTCTTAAGCAACCAATGGGAAATCATGAGCAAAATTAGGAAATATCTTGAGGCAAACTGTATTAGTTAGGGTTCTCTAGAGAAATAGAATTAACAGAAAACATTCACAAATATAAAATTTATAAAGGTGTCTCACATAACCATGGGAATGCAGAGTCCAAAATCTGCAGGGTAGGCTGTGAAACCAGCAATTCTAATGGAGGATCTGGATGAACTCTACAGGAGAGGCTCGCCAGCCAAAGCAGGAAGAGCCTGTCTTTTCTGAATCCTCCTTAAAAGGCTTCCAGTGATTAGATTAAGCATCACTCACTGCAGAAGACACTTCCCTTGGCTGATTACAAACAGAATCAGCTGTGGATGTATCTGACATGCTCATGATTTAATTCTATGAAATGTCCTCATTGCAACAGACAGGCTAGCACTTGCCCGTTCAAACAGGTACCACCAGTTGGCCAAGTTGACACATGAACCTGACCATGACAGTCCGCTGCTTGTCAACCTGGCAGCTATACATATCACCTTAAACCATACCTAATTTCTAAATAAAACACATTTTTGTCTTTTACCTAACAATACTCAACTGTCCTGCATATACCTGGACACACATTAAATCTCTCCAGAATAGGGTGCAAGTCCTTGGGTAATATTCATTCTTAAACTTGATATCTTACAACTTAAATAGTATAACAGGAACAAAACAATATTAAAGTCCTCATTTCTGTAACTGATCATGTGGTTGTAGTTCATATTTATCGCTACCTTCTTCCACTACCCATTCCATGTTCCCTTTACCCTCAATAAGCACTTCAGCTGGCCATGGTTCTTTGCCTGGTGGGGTGACCCAAACCTTCATTCCTGAAGTTTCAGACCCATTGGTAGTCCTGCCTGGATTGGGTTTTCCATTGATTTTAATCAAAGGGCATGATGGTACTAAAAGATGCCCTAGGGGATCTCCTATATTTCAAGAAAACTCTTCTTTACCTCCATTGTGTAGCTGTAGTTCTATTTCCCCCTGATAGTCAGGGTCAATCACCCCAGACAATAATGTAATCCCCTTCTTGGCTTGTTGATCCAGGGGCATGAGTAGCCCAAAATGACCAGGTGGCAGTCTTAGATTCTAATTCAATAGAATCACTGTTGTTTCTCCTGGTGGAAGTAATCCCCCTTTTGGAACTAAAACCTGTAGACCAGCAGAGCTCAGGGTCGCAGGGACAGGGAGCAAAAATTTTCCTAGTGGATCACTAGGGGTAATAGTGAGTGGTACCACTTCCATTTCGACCTCTTGGTTCCTGGACCCATCATGGATTCTGGCTATGGGAGAAACAGCATCATACAGTGGGCGCTGATTCAGAGCATATACAGCTTCCTGGAGAACATTACCCCAGCCCTTCAAGGTATTCCCACCTAGCTGGCACCATAATTGAGTTTTCAAAAGGCCATTCCACTGTTCTATCAATCCAGATGCTTCTGGATGATGGGGAACATGGTAAGACCAGAGAACTCCATGAGCATGTGCCCATTCCCACACTTCATTTGCTGTGAAGTGTGTTCCTTGATCAGAAGCAGTGCTGTGTGGAATAACATGATGATGAATAAGGCATTCTGTAAGCCTACGGATGGTAGTTTTGGCAGAAGCATTGCATGCAGGGAAAGCAAACCCATATCCGGAGCATGTGTCTATTTCAGTTAGAACAAATCACTGCCCCTTCCATCAAGGGAGTGGTCCAATGTAATCAACCTGCCACCCTGTAGCTGGCTAGTCACCTCGGGGAATGGTGCCATATTGGGGTTGAGTGTGAGTCTCTGCTGCAGGCAGAATGGGGACTCAGCCATGGCTGTAGCCAAGTCAGCCTTGGTGAGTGGAAATCCATGTTGCTGAGCCCATGTATAACCTCCATCCCTACCACCTTGACCACTTTGTTCATGAGCACTTTGGGCAATGACAGGAGTTGCTGAGGAATGAGGCTGACTGTTTTCCAAGTCTCATCTGTTTTCTGCACAGGCTAAATAGGAGAGTTGAATGGGGATGTGGTGGGGATCACCACCCCTGCATCCTTCAAGTCCTTAAGAGTGGCAGTAATCTCTGCAATCCCTCCAGTCATCTTATCCACTTGATTATTAAAACCTTCCTCTGTTGAAGTCACCCTCTGGTGCGCATTCACATGGGACACAAATATCTTCATGTTTTTATCCCACTCAGAAAGGTCTATCCACATACTTCTTCCCCAGACTTCTTAGTCACCAATTTCCCAATCATGGTCTTTCCAAGTCCCTGACCATCCAGCCAAACCATAAGCAATAGCCCATGAGTCAGTATACAAATGCACCTCTGGCCAGTTCTCCTTCCAAACAAAATGAGCAACCAGGTGCACTGCTTGAAGTCCTGCCCACTGGGAGGATTCCCCCTCACCATTGTCCTTCAAGGACACCCCAGAAAGGAGTTGTAGTAATGCAGCTATCCACTTTCAGGTGGTACCTGCATATCGTGCTGAACCATCTGTAAACCAGGCCCGAGTTTTCTCTTCCTCAGTCAATTCACTGTAAGGAACTCCCCAAGAGGCCATAGCTCTGGTCTGGGAAAGAGAAGGTAATGTGGCAGGAGTAGAGACCATGGGCATTTGGGCCACTTCCTCATGTAACTTATTTTGCCTTCAGGGCCTGCTCTGGCCCGATCTCGTATATACCATTTCCGTTTTATAAAATAGAGTGCTGCTGCGCAGGCCCAACTTTATGGCATGGTGGGTCAGACAATACTCAGCTCATGATAAGCAACTCAGGTCTCATGGTAACTTGGTGGCCCATGGTTGAGCGTTCAGTGTCTACTAAGGCCCAGTAGAAAGACAAAAGCTGTTTCTCAAAAAGAGAGTAGTTATCTGCAGCAGATGGTAAGGCTTTGCTCCAAAATCCTAAGGGTCTGCATTGTGATTGTACTATAGGGGCCTGCCAAAGGCTGCAAACAGCATCTCTATTTGCCACTGACACTTCCACCACCATTGGATCTGATGGATCATATGGCCCAAGTGGCAGAGCAGCTTGTACAGCAGCCTGGACCTGTCTCAGAGCCTTTTCTTCTTTAGGTCCCCAATCGAAATTAGTAGCTTTTCTGGTCACTCGATAAATGGGCTGGAGTAGCATACCCAAATGAGGAATATGTTGTCACCCAAATCCAAAGAGACCAACTAGGCATTGTGCCTCTTTTTTGGTGGTAGAAGGGGCCAGATGTAACAACTTATCCTTCACCTTAGAAGGGATATCTCAACATGCCCAACACCACTGGACACCTAGAAATTTCACTGAGGTGGAAGGCCCCTGTAATTTTGTTGGATTTAACTCCCATCCTCTGACACGCAAATGCAGTAAGTCTCGAGTAGTTGCTACTTCTTGCTCACTAGTTCCAATCAACATGATATCATCAATATAATGGACCAGTGTGATGTCTCGTGGGAGGGAGAAATGATCAAGATCCCTGAGGACAAGATTATGACATAGGGCTGGAGAGTAGATATACCCCTGAGGTAGGACAGTGAAAGTATATTGCTGACCTTGTTAGCTGAAAGCAAACTGTTTCTGGTGGTTCTTATTAACAGCTATTGAGAAAAAGGCATTTGCCAGATCAATAGCTGCATAGCAGGTACCAGGGGATGTACTGGTTTGCTCAAGCAATGATGTCACATCTGGAACAGCAGTTGCAATGGGAGTTACCACCTGGTTGAGCTTATGATAATCCACTGTCATCCTCCAAGATCCATCTGTTTTCTGCACAGGCCAAATAGGAGAGCTGAATGGGGATGTGGTGGGGATCACCACCCCTGCATCCTTCAAGTCCTTAAGAGTGGCAGCAATCTCTGCAATCCCTCCAGGAACCTGGTATTGCTTCTGATTTATTATTTTGCTAGGTAGGGGCAGTTCTAGTGGCTTCCACTTGGCTTTTCCCACCATAATAGCCCCCACTGCATGAGTTAAGAGAGCCAGTGTGGGGATTCTGCTAGTTGCTCAGTATATCTATTCCAATTACACATTCTAGAACCGGGGAAATGACTACAGAATGGGTCTGGGGGCCCACTGAACCCACTGTGAGATGGACCTGAGCTAAAACTCCATTGATAACCTGGTCTCTATAAGCCCCCACTCTGACTGGCGGGCTAGATGGACGTTTTGGGTCCCCTGGAATTTTCTGAACCAGTGTCTAATAATCCCCGAAATATCTGATCATTTCCTTTTCCCCAGTGCACAGTTACCCTGGTAAAAGGCCATCGGTCTCCTTGGGGAAGGCTTGGAGGAAGAGTAACTGTATAAATTTGTGGCAGTGTAACAGGGTTCTCCCCTAAAGGCACCTGGCCTCCCCTTCATTCAAGGGGCTCTGGGTCTGTAAACTGTCTCAAGTCTGGAAATTGATTAAGGGGATGTGACTGTGTTTTTGTAATTCAGGTTAGACTTCTGTTCACTTGACCTAGAACTCTTGTTTATACAGCTCAAATAAGAATTTAGTAGACTGCCCTTCTATTGTATTTCTAGGTACCCCATGATTTACTAGTTAATGCCACAAATCTCTGCAAGTCAAATAATTTTGACTCCTGCTTTAAGTTTGCTGTCTATTATAATAGCCACGTCTACCCTGTCTTTGGTGATTAAGTGCTGCCATCTGGCTTCTGGCAACTCGGGGTCCAGTCATCCCCATTGTGTATAAGGATTCCAGCTCAGTGACAGCAGTTCCTACAGTAATATCTGACCTACAGAGAAGTGCAACTACAGAGCTCTACAGGGATGATGACGCTAGAGTCACAAATTTATTTCTCACAGTCTGGTAAAAGGTGCATCCTCTGTATATTCCTGGGGTGTAAGATCAGACTTTGCATGATAAATCCACTCTAACATTCCAATCGCTCTAAGCCTCTGGATCCCCTCATATACATTATACCAGGGCAGTTCTGGCATTTCAACCTCAGGTAATGTTGGCCACCTTTTGATCCATGTTTCAACCAACCATCCAAACAAACTGTTAATACCTTTTCTAATCCCTCTAGCTATAACACTGAATGCAGAATCTCTGCTTAGTGGGCCCATATCAATAAATCCAGCCTGATCCAGCCTTATATTTCTCCCACCATTATCGCACACCCTTAAAATCCATTGCCACACATATTCCTCTGATTTCTGTCTATATAAACTGGAAAACTCACACATTTCTTTTGGAGTATAACAAAACTCATGTGTGATACTTTGTACCTCACCTTTAGGAGCCTGTTGGGACTTTAGTCTAGTTATAGGTCTGGAGGAAATGAGGGGTAGTGGGGGTAGGTGATGAAAAGAATTAGAAATATCTTCCAAGCCATTTGCTTCAGGGCATTCATTTGCAATTTCATCTGGTGAAACAGGATTAATCACTCTAGGACTAATCCCTTCAGGAGGAGATTGGGTGGCCAACTCCTCAAGGCAGACTGGAGGTGGGGTGGCTATGTCCTCAGGGAAGACTATTACAGGGTTATCTAGAGAAGACGCAGCATGACCTAGGGTGTCAACCTCACCCCTGACATCATTATTAATCCATATGTCACCATCCATTTTTCAGGGTCCCACTCCATTCCAATCAATGCCCTTACTTTAATGGCAGACATCATGCAACACTGAGATTTCAGTTTATATTGAGATTTCAGTTGTAAAGTTGCTACTCTAACAATGAGATTCTGAGTCTGATTTTCAGAGATTTCAAGTCTATGGCTATAGGAAATAAGACTTTCCTTCAGGATACTCATAGAAACTTCTACATCTGTCAGACAGCACTTAAGTTTCTCGTTTGAAGCCTTAAGCCCATCCCTTTCACTCTTTAATGTATCCAGTGTACCTAACAACAACCAGCCAACATCTCTGTACCTCTTATTTCCACAAAATTCCATAAAGGTGTCAAAAACATTATCTCCCAGAGCCTGGCTTTGTACAAGCAAAACATTTAGAAGAATCTAATGGTGATATTTTGACTATCTCTTTTGCCAACTCACTCCATGGATTGGGAGTATCATTTTGATTATGGGAATCAGAGTCCTTAGTGCCTTTGAGTCCAGTCAGAGTAGAAAACTATTCATAAAAACCCATTTTTAAGATTCTGTTTCTTAAGAACCACTCCTGATTCCAACTTGTATTAGTTTAGGGTTCTCTAGAGAAACAGAATCAACAGGAAACACTCGCAAACATAAAATTTATAAAAGTATCTCATGTAACCATGGGAATGAAGAGTACAAAATCCGCAGAGTAGACTGAAGCCAACGACTCCGATAGAAGCTCTGGACGAACTCCACAAGAGAGGCTCATTGGCCAAAGCAGGAAGAGAGCTTGTCTCTTCTGAATCCTCCTTAAAAGGCTTCCAGTGATTAGATTAAGCATCACTCATTGCAGAAGACACTCCCCTTGGCTGATTGCAAATGGAATCAGCTGTGGATGTGCTGACATGATCATGATTTAATTCTATGAAATGTCCTCATTGCAACAGACAGGCCAGAAGTTACCCAACCAGACAAACAGGTACCACCACTTGGCCAAGTTGAAACATGAACCTGACCATGACACAAATGAAAATGAAAATACAAGAAAGCAAAACTTATGGGATTCAGCAAAGGCATAGCTGAGAGGGGAAATTTATAGCTCTAAATACTTATATTAAAAAAGAAGATAGAACTATAACTTCTCTAATTAAAAAATTTTAGATAAACCTGAAAATAACTTCAGCACTGTAGACATTAAGAAAGTTAAAATTAGTACAACTCTTAATAAAAAGATTTTGACAACAGGTATATTTCAAAAGACTATTTTACATACCTCCAAAAAATGTGTATTTCAAATAAATTGAAATATGGTTTGTAGATTTCATAGTTTCCAAGTTTATTTTTTCTGCACTGCTGTTTTAAAGTTTCTTATATCCAATTTATATTGATTTATTATTCTGAAATAAAACTCTGTTCATCAAAAAGTACCAAAAGAAATGTACAAGAGAAATTTCCTGTTTGTTTGTTGAAAATCATTGCTATTGTTTTTATTAAGAGATTAAGGATGGTCTAAGGAGATGTGTATGGGTGCCAAGTTGATCGGGGTAGACTGTAATGGTTAACTTCATGTGTCAAGTTGGCTAGTTTATGTTGTCCAGTTTTTGGTCAAGCACTAGCCTGAATGTTACTGTGAAATAATGATTTCATAGACTTAATCAGTCAGTTGATTACACCAATGGCTGATTATGTCTATGTTAAACTAAGGGAATTACCTTCAGCATGAAGAAAAGTCTTATCCAATCAAAGGCCTTTTAAAGGGAGAACCGATGATCTCAGCAGTCAGGAAGAAAGATATTTATCTCTACTTTAACCAACCACCTTTCCTAGGGAATTCATCAAAACCTTCATTGGTATTCCCAGCTTGTGGCCTGCCCTACAGAATTTGGATTTGCCAATCCCCATGTTTGCTGGACCAATTTTTACAATAAATCTCATAATATTTACATTATATAAAAAAAGTCAGATGAGTTGAAATTGGTTTCCAGTTAACCTATTCAGCATATTTTCAAACTTTATTACTAGGAAGATAATTTAAATAAATGAATATGAAAATAAAAATGAACAAAAAGAAGAACAAAGACTTCAAAACAGAGACCTACCTAACCTCAAAACTTGAATTAACTACAAAAAGAGCAAACTAAACCCAAAGCAAGCAGAAGGAAGGAAGAAATAAAGGTTATAGCAAAGATAAGTGAAATAGAAAACAAAACAAAACAACAGAGAGAATAATCGAAACCAGAAGTTGGTTCATTGAAAAGATCGATAAAATTGACAAACCTTTAGTTAGACTGATAGAAAAAAAGAGAGAGGATACAAATAAAAATCAGAAATGGAAAGGGGGCCATAAATGACAATAAGAGGATACATGAACTATATGTCAATAAATTAGATAACAGAAGAAATGGACAAATTCTTAGAAACACATAAACTACCTACCCTGACTCAAGAATACATAGAAGATTTCAACACACCAATTACTAGTAAAGAGGTTGAATCAGTAATCAAAAACCTCCCAACAAAGAAATGCCCATGACCAGATGGCTTTCAGGTTAAACCTTCCAAAAAGAAATACATTGCTGGTGACAATGTAAAATGGTGCAGCCACTGTGGAAGATAGCTTGACAGTTCCTCAGAAAGCTGAGTATAAAACTAAAATATGACCAAGCAACCCCATGTCTAGGTATATACCCAAAAAAACTGAAAGCAGGAACTTGAACAGATATTTGCATACTGATATTCTTAGTGGCATTATTCACAATTGCCACAAGATGGAAACAACCCAAGTTTCCATCAACTAATGAATGGATAAATAAAACGTGGTATAAACATATGGTAGAATTATTCACCTGTAAAAAGAAATGAAGTCCTGATACATATGACACCATGGATGAACCTTGACGACATCATGTCGAATGAAATAAATAGACACAAAAGGACAAATATTATACGATCCCACTGATGTGAAATAATTAGAATAAGCAGACCCAGAAAGTCAGAATGTAGAATATGGGTTACTGGCGGATGGTCTGGGGGTGCGGAATGAGAAGTTAAAGCTTAAAATGTACAGGGTTTGTATTTGGCATGATGGATATGTGTTAGTGGATAGTAGTGATGGTAGCACAACATTGTGAATGCAATTGGCAGACCTGATTATTTATATATATATGAATGTGGTTAAAATGAGAAATCTTAGATTGTATATATGGTAACAGAACAAAAATTCAAATAAAAATCCATGGAACTACACTATACAATGAATCCTATGTTGAACCATGGACTACAGTTAGTAGCATAATTATTAAAAAGTGCCTTCATCAACTGTAACAAATGTGCCACAACAATGCAAGATATTAATAACAGGGTGGTATATGTGAATCCTGTTTTTTATGCTTGATTGTTTATATACCCATATCTGTAATAGAGACAAAAATTTTAACGGGAGTATCTTTAGCAGATATAGTTGGATCCTTTGATTTTTAAAAACAGATTGGATGGGTACGTGCAGAGGTAGTTCAGTGGTTAGAATGCCCGTCTTCCATGCGGGAGACCCGGGTTTGATTCCTGGATCATGCAACCCCTTCCCCCATCCCCCCAAAAAAGGATTGGATGAAAAATAAAGAGATAAAAGAAAGTATGAAGAAACCACAGAGGATAAGAAGATGGAAAACTTTTTATGAGCAAAATGATGTAATAAGAATGGGATTTATCCTTCTGCATGAAACAATACGAAAACTGGTTAAAACATATGAAACAACACTTTTAAAACATTGGACATTAGGTAATGAAGTACAGTGATCATCCCTGACAGATGAGAAACAAATGAGATAAACCTATGACTGCCCCATCTACAGCTTGGAAAAAAATTCCAGGCTTCTATGAGGGAAGAGTAACCCAAGCTGGAGACTAACAGTCTGCCTGAATTAAAGAGATGGCGCTGGGAGTCAGAGGAGGCAAAAGTGATTAAAGATTACTGGGCAGAATGTTAGATAGGAGAGATCTGCACAGGGAGAGAATTCTAGAGATTTGCAGAGTTTTCCCTCAAGTATTAACTGAGTATTGATCAAAGCATGTATGTGAGGAAAATATCTAAAGCTCGGGAAAGAACCCCTGAAGGAATTAAGAGTGAAAACTCTTAATTCTCCTGAAACTCACATGGGCCTGGGAATAGTAATTGTTTCCACCAGCCAATTCAAGGGGGCACTGGGTAATCAGAAATCTTTTGGGTTAGTAGTGTAAAAAGTTATCCATAACTTAGCTGTGGTAACCACCTAACAGGACTTAGAAGCAGCATCTGAAAGGATTAAACTGTTTCCAAGTAATTTAATCCAACCTAGTACAAGCTCAAGGAAAACTTGAGAGCAGAGAAGAATGATATAGCCACCAGAAGCAGAGTCCATCAGCCAATGGTCTGTAGATGAAGAAGGAAAACACCTCCCGGGGAGCTTCATGAAACAGTACAAGCTCAAGGATACTCACGGAAATACAAAAATACAAAAATATCTGACATCCAATAAGGTAAAATTCACACCTGGCAATAATAAAAAATTCCTGAGTATGCAAAGAAGGAAAATATGATGCATAACAAGTAGAAAAATCAATTCATTGAAACCCACCCTGAAATGACACAGATGGTATAATTAGTAGGCAAGTACATTAAAACAATATTATAACTGTTTTAAGCTATAGGAAAGACAATATGTTTAATAGAGACATGGAAGATATAAAAATTCCCAAGCTAAACTCCTAGGTTCATCATTGGCATCCAGAAACAAAATTAAAACTACAATATTAGAAATGAAAAAATACACACTACAGAAACAATACATTAGAAGTTATAGATATAAATGACTAGTGAATTTGAAGACAAAGTGATAGAAACCATCCAAAATGAAACAGAGGAAGAATGGAAATTTAGCACACATTACCTTAAATTTCTGAGAAGTAAGATTGCTGAATAAGAATGACATGAGTTCTGATAGGATAAAGGATGTTAGAAAAGTGGGAATCCCTTTCTGAAAAAGGAAAGGGATTGAAATCTAACTAAGGGGACAAATAAAAAGTATGGCAAAGAGGATACAATTTACAAGGTGAGTTGGTATAATATGATTTTTATTATGGATTCATTCTCCTACCAACCATGCTTGAAACACCAGAATAATTTTCACCATTTTTCTATTCTCCAAGCCATAATAAATTAGTTCTATGAATCACTTTCCTGGTTTCTCTAGTTTTCATCTTTCTTTCCACTGACAACATCCTAGTTATGGCTATTTCATCACAGCTCTTCTTTCTTTATGTCTAGACTTCAATAATATTCTAACTAATCTGCTATCTATCCTGAATTGTGCCATGAAATTTATTTTTGTAAGGCAACACTTCAATCAAGTCACTTTTTTTCTCTAAAATTTTCAAAGGCCCCCATTCTCACTGTCTTCTAATTAGTTTGGATTTGTGATTGATCTGCAAATCAAAGTTCTATCTATTTTTCTATATAAAAAAAGTCTTACAGCTATCCTAAATTTGTCACTGCCAAATTTCCATTTTATTTACTGTGCTGGTTTGAAAGGATGTATGGACCTTAGAAAAGCCATGTTTTAGTCAAAATCCCATTTCATAAAGGCAGAATAATCCTTATTCAATACTGTATGTTTAAAACTGTAATCAGATCATCTCCTTGGAGATGTGATTCAATCAAGAGTGGTTGTTAAACTGGATTAGGTGATGATATGTCTCCACCCATTTGGGTGGGTCTTGATTAGTTTCCGAAGTTCTATAAAAGAGGAAACAGTTTGGAGAATGGGAGATTCAGAGAGAGCAGAGAAGAATGACATAGCCACGAGAAGCAAAGTCCATCAGCCAATGGTCTGTAGATGAAGAAGGAAAACACCTCCCGGGGAGCTTCATGAAACAGAAAACCAGGAGAGAAAGCTAGGAGATGACGCCATGCTCACCATGTGCCCTTCCAGCCAAGAGAGAAACTGTGACTGTGTTCACATGTGCCTTTTCACTTGAGAGAGAAACCCTGAACTTCATCAGCCTCCTTGAACAAAGGTGTCTTTCCCTGGATGCCTTTGATTGGACATTTCTATAGACTCATTTTAACTGGGACATTTTCTCAGCCTTAGAACTGTAAACTAGCAACTCATTAAATTCTTCTTTTTAAGAGCCATTCCATTTCTGGTATATTGCATTCCAGCAGCTAGCACATTTACCTTCATTTTATTGCCTCTTACTTTAGTCATTATCTTAAAAAATATTAACTGAGCACTTAGTATGTTGCAAGCATTAATGTAGAAGCCAGGAATAAAGCCACTCTCTATTAATCAAATTTTAGGAAGGTTGATTACCTTCAGGTGAATCAATATAATCAAGTTTGTGTACTTTCAAACTTGGGAGATCAGTTCTCAAATGCAGTTAAAATCTCCATGGTACCATAAATCCAGGTGGCTTTACCTGAAATAACCAGCTGGCCTCTCCATATTCAAAACCCATGTAATGAACTTTTTACTTAGGGTTTAGGAGAGACTCTCAAGAAATATGAAAAATCATAGTAAAATGAATGAGAGAGGACTGGCTAGACTTGTAGAGATCAAGTTCCCTCTGCCAGGGAATAAGGTAAATGATCCCTATTAACACTAAAGGAGAGTAAAAAATTTCCTTTCCCGGTGGAGTGTTTTTGTGTACAGAATGTATATTTCAACACTTGCACAAATATTTTTGTGCACTGACTAAAGAATACACCCTGTGCTTGAGGAATGTGTCAGTTTAAGACTGCGCATTTGAAAAGGCCTAGGATCAGGAATACGAAGTTACGGAAATTAAACAGTATTGCTAACAGTATTTATGTTTCTCTATGAATAAAATCAATACCTTTTTGGCAGGCCAGTGAATTACTAAGGTGAAGTGTAAGTATAAATGAAGAGTAAAAGTGGATTATTGGTATGATTGATGAATCATTATATTGATATTTCTTTTAGTCTCCAGTATTAAGAGCAGCTAGGAGTAAAAGAATAATCCAAAATTGTGGGATTATATATTCTTTTTACTCAGAAGTTTTATTAATTCTAAAATCCACTATTTCAGCCTTCAAAATGCTCTTGAATTTGCTCACTCTTCTCAATTTCTGTTGATACTACTTACTTAGTGACTTCTTCACCTGAAAACTATCTTGGTGATAGCTTGGTAGTAGGTTTTCCTGACTGCAATCTCTCTACCAAATGAATCTATCTATATAGATTTGCCAGCCTAAATAAATATACGTGTGTGTGTACACACATATATGTATTTATTTAAAATATATATCTTAAAGAAATCTTCATATTTTGAAAAACTCCCATCTAAGCTCAATCTATTTTAGTGACTTTTCACTATTACGTATCTGCTAAAATTAGGATGCTTAAATGCCCAAGTGAAAGTGACAATCTGGGAGCACTAGAAGCCACAGAAAAATGTGGCACAATTTCCCAGAATATCACTTTACCTTGATGGGAAGTAACTTAAAACATTACCTTTTACCTCTCTCCTGTTTTTCACATTAAACAAATAAGTCATACACTTGAATGTAAAAAGAAGAAAAAAAATTTTGAGCTTAGGTGCAGGGTGTTGAATTCATCATTATTTGTTAATTATACATTTCTTGTTATTGGTGCATTCAAGACCAAAGCATTTCTTTTATACATTTAAAATAACATAACAAATACCCATGAAATCACCATCAACATGAAAAAATAGGACATAAATAATTTAATTCACCTCTTTGGTTCTCCAGCACATTACCCAGCATCTTCCCATTCAAGGTATCAGTCTCTAAATCATCATTTCCTTGCTTTTCCTTTCAATATCACATGTAAATCTGGGGGTTTCAGATGTTATGACTTTAAAGCCTATCATGTTATATGTAATGCTTAAGGACTTATTTTTTCACTCTATTATATTGCCAGGATTTATCCATATTGTGGCATATAACTGTAGTACATTAATGTGGAATGTTGTGTAAATATAGGCTCTCTGTTCTTTCCTATTGGTCAATTTTTCCATCCCTGTTTCATTACCCAGTCTTAATTACCATATTTTAAAAATAAGTCTTGACATCTGGTAAGGCTAGTCTGCCTCCTTACTCTTCTTCAGAGGTATCTTGGCTATTCTTGGACTTTTATTTTTCTATATTAATTTTTAGAATCAATTTATTAAGTTCCATGAAAAATTCTATTGCAGTTTTGATTTGGAATTGTATTAACTCTACAGATCAATTTGGGGAGAAATGACAATTTTATGCTATTAAGTCTTCTATCTATGACATAGTAAGTCTGTTTATGTGGTTCTTTAACGTCTCTCAGAAAGATCATGTAAGTTCCTCAAGAGGTCTTATTAATCATTTTTTGTATTTGACCTAAATACTCTCGGAAAATATTTTTGAATGCTATTATAAATGATATTTTCTTTTCAATTATATTTCCTTTTTATTTGTTGCTGGTGAATAGAAATACAATTGACTTTTGTTTTCATTATTTCTCATAATTTGTCTGTAATATTTTCATGCTTCCTATGTAGATAATGTCTACTGGTCATGACCATTTTTATTTGCTGGTTTCCAATCCTTCTGCCTTTTATTTTTCCTCTCTTATTGTTTGGGTAGAAACTTCAATATAAAGCTAAGTGGAGACAGTTGAGAGTAGGCAATCTTGCCTCATTGGAATGCAACAAAAATAATGCTTAAAGTGTTAGGTCGGGGGAACAGGGAAGATCACCATGACTCAAGTTGTGTAACATGTGCCGCCCCTTCTAGATGTCACCTGACTCCCTTGCTTAAAAACCACCTGCACCAGGACCCAGCGGCGAGCTCGCAACTCCCTACCTGGAGTTCTGTGAGCTCTGCCCAGGAGCTCAAGAATAAACTCGCTCACTCTAAGGTTTTTTAGTCTGCCTCTTCTCTCTTTCGCCTCCTAAACCGTACATAAAGAAAATACGCAGTCTTAAATAGTTGAATATATTTCACTTAAACACAAGGCATCATAGACTGTAAGATGTGGCATATTCTATGTGCCACTAAAAAAGAAAATTTTAATTGTAAGGCTACTAATTTTAACAATCTTCCTGTTTTAGAACTGTTAAAATGTGAGATAAAATGTCATAAATAGTATTAGAAAGACTAAAAATCAATGAGCTAAATACTAATATTAAGAAGTTAGGGGGAAAAAAATCAAAATAAATCCAAAGAAGGAGACACAAAAATACAAGGAGAAATCAAAGAAAAAGAAAACAAGCATACACTAGAGAAGGTCAATAAATTTAAAAGTTGGATTAAAAAAACCAAACAAACTAGGGGTGCAGAGGTGGCTCACTGGTAGAATGTTTGCCTGCCATGACCCAGGTTCAATTCCTGGCCCACACATCCTGTCCCCCCCCCCCCCCAAACAAAAACAAAACAAAACTAACTGAACACATAAATCTTTCACCAGACTGATAAAGAAAAAAAGGGAAGGTAAAAATAACACCATGATATATCCCATAGTAATTTGGGTAGTGAATAAAAAAGTATTCACAAAGTCCCCTTGGTGGACTGGGGATAAAGGAGGAAATAGTCAATTTCCCCATTTGGAGAATTCATGATACTCTACCAAGCACTGGGGACAACCAAATCAACAGGTTGAGCCCTCCATCTTGGAGTTTGACCCTATGAAACTTTTTCATGCAATAGAGAAGCTAAGCCATCTTATAATTAGGCCTAAGAGTCACCCCCAGAAAACCTCTTTTGTTGCTCAGATGTGGCTTCTCTAAACCAACTAGGCAGGTGAACTCACTGCCCTTCCGCTACATGGAACATGACTTCCAGAGGTGTAAATCTCCCTGGCAACATGGGACAGAATGCCAGGTATTCGCCAGCACCTGGCATCAAGGGATTAAGAAAGCCTTCTTGACCAAAAAGGGGAAGAGAGAAATGAAAAAAAAAAACTTTTCAGTGGTTGAGAGATTTCAAACAGCGATGAGCGGTTATCCTGGAGCTTGTTCTCGTGCATTACATAGATATACTCAAAAGTTTATGGTGTATTGAAGTGGCTAGAGGGAAGTAAAAACATGGAGTGTTTTTCAGTAACCTTGATTCTTGAAGATGATTGTTAACAATATAGGTTTTACAATGTGACTGTGTGATTGTTAAAATCTTGCATCTGATGCTCCTTTTATCCAGGGTATAGACGGATGAGTAAACAAGTATATAAATAAATCATAGGGGGGGATAAGGGATAAAATAAATGGGGTAGATTGAAATACTAGTGGTCAATGAGAGAGAGGGGTTAAGGGGCATAGCATGTATGAGCTTTTCTTTTTATGTCCTTTTCTGGAGTGATGCATATGTTCTAAAAACGACCATGGTGATAACTACATAACTATGTGATGACACTGTGAGCCACTGATTGTACACCATGTATGGACTGTATGTGTGTGAAGATTTGTCAGTAAAATACACACAAATAATACCATGAGTGGACAAAGTAGACAGAACTAGTTAAAACAGGCCTAACACATGACACACTCAACATTTATATACCAATAAATGTGAAAACTTAGACAAACTAGAAAAAGAACACTTACCAAAACCGACTGAAGGAGAAATATAAATTATGAATAGTCTCCTATTATAATGTGCAATGTCCATGGGGAACCTTAGAAGTCTAGAATTATATCTTTAAGAAGTCTAGAATTACATCTTTATCACCTTGTTAGACCCTATAATGTTTACCACTGTACTTGAAACAGAAAAAAGCTCAATTAATGTCTGTTAGAAGGAGATTTTTTTTTTATGCTCATCGTGTTTCACTCGTTGACATCACCAGATTACTGCAAGGATGTGGGCGTATGACCCCTTCTCTAGCCACACCACCCATTACTCAAGTACACACCATATATTTTCAAGCATCAGTGTCTTTGCCTTTCCCTTTGCCTAGAAAGTCTTTTTCTCCCCTACTCGCTAAGATACTGCTTCAATACCTTTCACTTTCTCGACCAACCCCTCAACTATGCCTCTGCCGCATTCCGTTCATAGCTCTGTCAAACCCCTAATCTCACCGTGGGCTCCCTGACGCCAGCGTCCGCGGACTAACTCATTTTTGTTTCACCTGCTCCAAATCCGGGCCCTGGCACTTGAACACAGGCATTCACTATGTGTCTGCAGAAGCCGATCTTTCTACCTTACGGCAAACGGCTGAAATATCTAACTGGTCACAGAGGTGGGCTGAGGCAGAAGCCCAGATGAGCCCAGATAACTGGAGTGGCAGACAAAGATGTGTATTCTACTACATCCGAGAAGAAAGGCCTCTAGGCCGGGCCTCCACCGCCATTACAATACAATTCTCTCACCGGCGGGTTCTAGCTCTCGCGACATTCCGACTGAACGCCTGGCCTTCAACCCCAGAGGATTGCGGATTGGTTTCCACTAGCTTCGTTGCGACGCACAACGCTGGTGAACGAGCTCTTCCGGTTTTGGAGCCCGGAAGCGGAAGTGCGACTTTTCTGCCTGTCAGAGTCGGGTTATCATTTGGTGGTCACGGAATCTAGGGAAATCGTTTTTGCTTTCTTTCCGTGACTCTCAGGCGCTTCCCACCCTGGCGAGTGGAAGTGGGGGAACTGAGGTGCAAGATGAGCACCATGTTCGCGGACACTTTGCTCATCGTCTTTATCTCCGTGTGCACGGCTCTGCTCGCCGAGGGTGAGAGCTGCTACTTCTGGGACGTTTGCTCAGTCTCCAGGGGGAAGGATCCTAGGCCGAGGGGGGTCCCTAATGCCAACCGGGGAAAGGTCGCGAGCATCACTTGCTTGCAACGGGAGGAGGGAGGCTTATGTATTGTACTCCAGGAGGCTTGACGAGAACTTCTGAACGGGAGCGGGAGTAGTGTAGAATCGATCGCCTAATTTCTTTCCTTTTTTTTTTTTTTTTTGTATAAAGTACTTTTCATATGAGTATTTTTGAAGAAGCTTTCACATCATATTATGGTTGTTTTGTTTGGAGAGTCAGTTGTCTTTAACATTTGACAAAAGTTAGCTAGAGTAAATATAAAAAGTTGAGATCCTTCTCCAACAGTAACTATTACTAACAGCTTTTTGTGACACTTCGAAACATTTCTCCATTAGCATGTTACTTTTAATGTTTTAGGCATTACTTGGGTCCTGGTTTACAGGACAGACAAATACAAGAGATTGAAAGCTGAAGTGGAAAAACAGAGTAAAAAACGTGAGTATGGCCACATACTTTAAAAATAATTTCAACACGTTAAGCTTGTTAAGTACACATTCATAGTAAATGTTTTGTGAGCACAGTCTGATAAAAAAATTTATGCAAATACTAAGGTGAACTTGATTTGAGCTTATTTAGAAATATAAGACTTGTATGTATAAAAGTATAATACAAACCAGAAAGGAGTAAGGGACATGAGAGATACGAGTTATGTGCTGCCATGGTTCTGAAGAAGAGACCCCAATCAATTGTGAGAGACCATGAAAACCTTTATGATACAGATGGCCTTGCAGCCTTTCATGCATTGTTAGACTTTGGGGAAAGGGTGAGGTAGGGGAAGGAACAAAGGAAATAGCATATGAGCAAAAATATGGAAATTTTAATGTGTAAGGTATGTTTGGAGAATGGTAATTTAGTATGACTGGTGTCAAGGTAAGTAACGTCTCCAGGGAAATGCCACATTTCACTTAAGGATTGAAGAGGTGTTTGAGGAATAGGTTAAGAACAAGTGGAATTTGTTGTCTTTGAAATAAAACAAGAATTTCACAGGACACAGCCAAAGGGCTGATAAAAGGGTGGCTTTTTTAGGGTGTAATGTGAATGGTTCCACTTGGCCTGATTTCGCTTTCAATGTTCTTTTCCTGACAAGAATTAAATCTAACTTTTGCATATTAGAATTCCTTCACTGTCTGTATTCTCTTATTTTTCTGTGTGAATTCATAAGAATTTGAAGTTTTCTTCCCTCAGTGGGCTCTAGATAGCAATCATTTGTGGTTGATTGCCCAAATAATATTTTCATATTATAGAAAGGAAGATTGAGGTTTACAGAGGTTAAATGGCATGCCTACAGAACAAAGACTTAGAGACAAAACTCAGGTTTTTTAAATTACAGTTTGCCATTCTTTTATTCATTCAATGTTGATAATGCATTTCAACATATTTAAAACCAAACTCATGATCTTTACCTCTGCAAACTTGAACTACTTCCAGGATTTCCCTAGCTTGGTGAATGGTATCTCCAGGATTACAGTAGTAGTACACTCTGGAAACCTTGACATGCTTTCTTCATTTGACTTCCAGGATACCGTGCTCTCTTGGTTTTCCTCTTTTCTTACAGATCTTTCTTTTGCAATTTCTTGTTGGTTCCTTTTTCTTGACCTGTTGTTGGGGTGATCCAAAATTTAGTTTTTTATTCTGTACTCCCTTGGACTCATTATGGGTTCTATTTGCCAATCACCCACACATTTATATCTTCACCATCTTTCCTGAAAGCAAGATTCGTATGTCCAACTGTCAGTTTGCCCTTTCCACTTGAATGTCTAATATACAAACATGTCCAAAATTGAACATTTGTTCCTAATTTCCAACCTGCTTCATTTCAAACCACCTTTTCCATTTTGATTGATGGCAGTTCTATCCTTTCAGTTGCTCAGATTGTAGTTCTTGGTTAGTCATCATTGTCTCTTCCCTCATAGCCCACATCCAACCTGTCAGCAAATACTGTTGGGCTACCTTCAAAATATATGCAGAATCTGACCACTTTTTATCACCTCCATTTTAGTCACCATAGTCCAAGCCACCATTATCTTTTGCCTGAATTTTTGCAGTAGCCTCCAACATGTATTCCTATCTCCCTACAGTCTGTTCTCAACATAACAGCCAGAATAATCCTCTGGCTGTTATTAACCTCTCAGATTTTGTCCCTCCTCTCCTCAAAACCCTATAATGGTGTCCCTCTTTCACTCAGAAAAAAAGCTAAAGTCCTTACAGTGGCTTACAGAGCTTCCCTGTTACCACACACTACCCATATTCCTGTGCTGGAACCTTTCTAATGGCTGTTCCTTCTGCCTGTAATGTTCTTCCCTCTGATATGTGCTTGATTAGTTATCTTACCTTCTTCAAGTTTTTGTTCCAAGCTCCTGACAGTGAGGCTTAACTTGACTACTGTATTTAAAACAAAATAAAACTGCACACCACCCCTACCACTACTACTACTAATCTTTCTTACCTTCTCTATTTTCCCCCCATGGTACTTAATAACTTCTACTATACTATATGATTTAGTTATTTACTATGTTATTGCCTATTTTTTTTATCTCCACCTACTAGAATGAGAGCTCTACTCGGGTAGGGTTCTTTTGTTGTTCACTGATGTAGCGCATACACTTATACTAGTGCCTTTCACATAGTAGATGTTTCAACTGTCACATAGTAGATGTTTAATATTTGTTAATTTGTTAATTTGAAAACTTTGTATTCTTATACCATATATATAGTCCATTATCAAACCTTGTTACTGTTGGCCTCCTGAATAGTTTTCAAGTCTTTCTACATTTCTCCATCTTACCACTATCTAGTCTAAACTTCTGTTTAATCTATCTGCTGTAGTAGCCTCCTCACTGCTCTACCTGCATCCATTCTACTTTGTTCTTAATAGTACATTTAGAGTAATTTTTCAAAACACAGATCTGATTATATTACTTGACCTTCTTAAAATACTTCCATTTCATCCCATTGCTTTTATGATAAAGATGTGACCTACAAGGTCTAGCACCTTTCTCCCTTCCTCCTTCTCTAGCCACATCTTGAACTTGAATTGATAGGTCAAGTTCTCCCTTACTCTCTAGTCTCTAACCACTCAGGTCTTCTTTCAGTCCCCTGTACTAGTCTTGCTGTAGCTGGAATAATTTTCCCCTCTAATTTTGTTTGATAAACCTCCACTTGTTCTTCACATTTTGAAGCCTTATTTTACATTCCAGGTAGGGTCAAATCTTCCTCTCATAGGCTCTGATTTATCCATATACCACTCCTTAGAGCATATGTCAATTTTACTTAGGTATGATTATGTTTATTAGAATAATGTCTCTCTAACTAAACTAATTTCTATGTAGGTAAAGGTCTAGCATCTAGTATAGTGCCTTGCGTAGATTAGATACTTGGTAAAAGTTTATTGAATAGATTGAAGAATAAGTTATTTCTATAGCATGACATCATATATACTTTGTGAAAAATTGTTCTATTACCCGAAAACTAGTTAGTCAGCATGTAGTGACATACAAATACAAATTTCTTCATGTCACATATCTCATTCACTTGTTTCATGAAATATAAAACAAATTTAGCTAAAAATTTGTTTGAAGGAATATTCTCATAACTGAAATGTTTGTTATGTAACTATTGTTTTGCCAGGTCGATCTTGGGCCATGATACTTGCCTTATCTTTAGTTATCTGTATGGTATTTACTAATAAAAAAATCTCCTTTGCTTTATACCTAAATTCACAGTGATCTAGTTGACAGGCAAAGTTTCCATAATTGTGATTTTTAATATAACTATTTATAGTGTGCTTGTGCTACGAAGATAAGTATTTCATAGGTTGCCGATGATTGGAATGACTCAGGGCATTTCTTACACTCTTAGGTCCTCTACTTTGTGTAATCTAGCAAAACTCGATAAACGTGTTATTTTATTTATATGATCAATTGACGTATTTGATTCCTTTCTGTATGTAGAGTTTACATGATGAATGCATTACAAAATGAATAGGCACAGATACTGTCTTCCAGGAATTTATGATCAAGTGGACAACTATTAGCATGGAGGATATTTAAAAGGAAGAATATAAGATAAATTCCCTCTTTGAATAAATGTCCTAATTCCAAACATATAATTCCTTCTGACAATCTATATTCAGAATTTGTTTTGCATCTAAGCAAAAAGTTTATAAGGTCTTTGAGGAATACGAAAAAAATAAGTATGTTTGAATCAGAATTGTATCAGGATGTAACTTTCTTTTCTTGTGCTGATCTAATCCTTGGCATTTTTTGGAGTTTTATCCGAACAATATTAAAAAGCGACTAAGTTGAGGTGCAGCCTTTAACAAAAGATATGCTTTCTCAGAAGGTACCAAGTTGGTTGCTTCGTGTGGTGTTTAGGCTTAAGGGTACACACTAAATGTTGGTAGTACTTCTTTCATTGTGATACTGTTGTAAAATAGACTGGTGAAAAAAACAGTGAATGGGAAAAAGTGTACCTAAATTGACTTTTGTTAAAAAGATGACTTATTTGAGAGCATTTATTAACTATAAGTTACTCTGAATACTGTATAAGGTATTTCTGTAGTTCATAGTGAGACAGAGTAAAGTTTTTAGATTAATTTGTAACTGTTTGACAGAACTCTGAAATTCAGAGTGCAGCAATAGCAGGTTGTGGATAAAAATGTATTTTGTGGGCTGTACCTTTTATTTTTGTCAACTCTTACATTTCCAATTCCTGTTATGGGGTTAAAGTTATAGTGAATAAATATCAGCACAAAAGAGTTTCTTTACAATCTCATTGAGTTAAATATTAGATTACTTTATCTTATTCCTTGAAAATATTCATTTAGTCTCAAAAATCTAATCTGCTAGAAGACTAGGTACATATGTATAGTTTCATCTTATGCTTCTATTCTTTAGCCTTCTTTTTTTTTTTTGCGGTTGTGTCATATGCAGTCATGGTTAAATGCCAGGGAGTTGTATTATAGTCTTTTTGGAATGAGAAAGAAATATTTTTGTTTCTTTGGCTAATAATAATAAAGGGTAAAACAATCAATGTTTTCTGTTCATTTTGCGTTCAAAAATATTATTTTTGTAATGGTCTTGGGGAATTTGACTTAATCTCTTTATGATCTCTGGCAGTTTAATATTAAAACTATCTTTATATATGCACACACACACATAAACACAGAAATAGATAGTTTAGTCAACTCTTTAAGATTTCACAGCATACATGATTACTAAGGGAAAGAATTCTACCTACCAATTCTCTTTATGGAGCTTTTAGAACTAATATGTTTGCAGTAATGTTTGCTTGCCAGATAAGTATGCTGAGATAATATGGGGAACAGACAACGTAAACAAACTTAAGTAAAGGTGATTTTTCACATATCTATTCCTAGTCCATTCACAGATGATTAAAGACATTAAGTATAAAATATAAATATATTCCACTACTCTTTTTCAAAAGCCCAGTGTTTATCATATTCATTAAAATGCATTAAAAAAAATTGGCTCTGACTTTTCTGGCTTTCTTCATGCTCCTATCCTATGCATATGCCTATCTTGCCACTTTCCTATACTATAATTGGTATTTGATTATTTGGCTTTACTAGATTTCTCGTTAACAACCAAGAATCATGTATTGTCTTTGTATCCACTCATAACGTTGCCTGTTACTCAGGTACCCAATAACTGAATGAATAAATTTCTACCTTCCATAGTAAATATGCAAATGGACTACAATTAACCACAGTTATCCAAGAAAGCAGAATTTGAAAATTGTGCTTACAGTTTACCTAAGACAATGATCCTCAACTGATAGTCTGAAAAGCATCTTAATTTTGATTACATTGTGACTTAATATCATCCTTTGTGGGTATTCAATTAATGATGCCTGCACTACTGTTTGTTTTATTCTTTGAATATTGTAGTGTCTACCTTTTACTTTTAGGGGTGTGGGAGCAGCCCAGTTAACTTAATCACAGTCATGATCAAAGTCGATGTGTAACTTTCTTGTAAGCTTCTTTTATTGGTTCAGCCACAATAAGTTGTCCTTTTTTTTTTCATAATGCATAATTAATTTTTACTGTGTTACTATGTTGTTTGCAGTGGAAAAGAAGAAGGAAACAATAACAGAGTCAGCTGGTCGGCAACAGAAAAAGAAAATAGGTAAGATGAGATGTTGATGTGAACACAATATAAGTTTTCTTGAAAAAAAAATTCTTAGTATGAAAATAAAAAAGTTGTCAATAGTGATATTCATGTTTGTATAATTTTATGGTTTACAAAGCACTTGCAAATGTTATCTCACATGATTCTCACAACCACTTTGTGAAGTATAAAGGACAAATTAATGTAGTTTCTTTTGTTCTTGGCTTTGAATTGTCACTTTTAGTAAAATGATGTTGATAGTTGTGACTTTTGAACTTGACTGAGAGTTCTTCACTTAGTTTGTAAAAGCATATGTATTTTTTCATATGTGATATAATAAATTGCTGTCAAGTCTTAGCTACTTGTATTATTGTCTTGGCTTCCTTAGTGAGCACTGACTATAGATGGAAATCCACCAAGGAGTAGGAAGTTTTTTTCTGAATAATTTTTATCAAGTCTGAGAAATAATGACCATATGTTTGCTTTCCCTGTGTAATTTAGAATTTAGGTAATTTTTTTCCAAAAAGACAATTCAGAAATCATTATATATGATCATAAGCTATCTAATTAGATCTACAAAGTATCATAAAGTCTGATACTTTGTAATTTTGAAATCAGAAAAAAAAATTGTTGTTAAATTGTGATTTAGTTTAAAAACTATGCCTTTATACCCACATCATTGCTGTTGTAGCCCAGGGAAAATTCCACCAGAATGAACTGTGCCAATGTCCTATTCTGATTAAAACTTTTCAATTTATTGCAGAGGTAACAGGCATTTTCTAAATGACCTGCTCATTTTAAGATCTTTGTCTAGAGAGGGAATGTCTTTTAGGAGCTTTATCTAGAGAGGGAATGCTGAACAGAAAATAAGTACTTTGCTGTGTGATAAGAACTTTTTGTGTGTGTGTGCCGGATATGGGGTCACATTTCATCCCTTTTCCATGTGACTATCCTGTTATTGAAGCACCATTTGTTGATTTTTCTTTTGTAAGTGCATAGGCTGGGAATTGAACCTGGGTCTCCCACATGGTAGGTGAAAATTCTGCTGATAAGAACTTTTATAGAGATATATTCCAAGTGTTATAAAAATTAAAAGAAAGGATATTTGAATCAACTTAAGGGATGAAGTTTCCTTGAAGAGGTAGTGCCTTAGCTGAAACTTAAAGGGTGAGCTAGCTAAATAAAAATATATTGAGCCCTCACTATGTTCAACACACTCTACTAACCAGTTTATTTATTTTTTAAATCTCACAGCCATATGTGGTAGGGAACATTGTTTTCTCATTTCCGTAGATGCGAAAACTGAGGCTTAGGTTAAATCAGCTAGTCAGTGGTAGAGATGAATGTGAACCTGGTCAAGTTCTACATTTTTTAAGCGCTGTATATAACAGGCACAGGGATAGGTATATCCAGAAGCATGTAGGGGTAAAATAGTAAGATGCATACCTGGAAATATAAAAGCTTAAGTATATGACAAATATAAGATATGTCTAAATGTATAGGCAGATGAGACTAGAGAAATAAGCAGGGCCTAGTTCTTAAAGGTATTTATAAATTAAACTAAGGAGTTTGGTATGTATTCAGAAGTCTTCAGACAATATTAAAGGATTTAGGCAGAGGACTTACATCAAATTTTGTTTAAGGAAATCAATTCTGGCAGTAATTTAGAAGACAAATTGGAGGGGGGAATTATTTTGGAGGCAGGAAAGTCAGGAGGATCATCAAGTATCTCAGACATAAAAATGGTAATTCTGAATCTGAATTTATGCAATGGCTGTGGGAATGAATTAGAAGGTACAGATTCAAAAGGTATAAAGGAAGTAGAAGTAACAGGACTTGAAGATTGTATAGGTGTAGTGTATGGAGAGAGTAATGAGGATAGCAAGATACCCACATTTCTGATTTGGAGAAGAAATATTAAAGGTGTAGCAGATTGGGATGGGGGAGAAAGAGGGAAGATGATTTATTTTTGAACATTTTGGATTTGAAGTGTCTTTGACAATAGGTTAGAAACATTTGGCACACAGTTGGAGGTACAGCTTTAGAGCTAGAAGAAAGATAAGGGTTACAGATAAATTCTAGAATATCTAGAGTTCACATGGGATATGAGATGCCACAGGGAGACTAACTATTTAGGGTGAGAAGAACAGAGGGTTGAAGAAGAGAGACCTAGGGGAACACAGAAATTTCAGGGGTAGGATAAGTGGGACTCTAAAAAAGTATTATCAGAGAAGTTGGAAAGTAGTTGTGTTATCGAAGTTGAGAGATGAGTTTCAGTGGGGAGCAAAGATTCCCAGGGTGGGTGTTAATTGCCTAAAAGGCAAATGGAGGTTATTAGTGAATTTTGCAAGAACTGTTTTGTTGCATGATGGGAGAAGAAGCCAGATTGTATGGATTAAGGAAATAATGCAGTGAGTAGATTTTCAAGTAGCTTTCTATAAAGGATAGTAGAAATATAAAAATGGAAGGTAGATTACGCATTACCCTTAAATTGACAGCACAAAATGACTCAGTTTATTTTAGGATAAACCGTAGGAATGCAACCTTGACTTGTTTGTTCACCAGAAAAATTTCATCAGAAGTTACAGTTATAATATTGATGAAGAGTTGCTTGAGAGACCCACAACCTAATTCTGTAGATATTGTAAATTTTACTGTTAGATTATTCCAGGCTATTAGAAATCTGTAAATTTAAACTGCAATTATTTTGGACTTCATAAAATTGCTTACTCTGTTTCACCTTTTGGAAGTGCATAGGCTGGGAATGGAACCTGGGTCTCCCACATGGTAGGTGAGAATACCCCTGATAAGAACTTTTATAGAGATATATTCCAAGTGTTATAAAAATTAACATTTGTACCATTTGTCATATTATGAAAAATACAGCTCGGTACAATTTGTTGTAGTACTATTATGGAATGCTTTTGAGAATGTTTTGGTTTTCATTTTTAGAAATTAGAACTTTATCATAAAGGTTTCTAGAATATAACCTGATTTTGTATCAAGACTCTGATAACTTTTTTTTTTTTCACAATCGCACGGTCACATTGTGAAAGCTATATCATTATACAGTCATCTTCCAGAAACATGGCTACTGGAACACAGCTCTACATTTGCAGGCGGTTCCCTCCAGCCTCTTTGTTACACCTTAACTAAAAAAGTGTTATCTATTTAATGCGTAAGAATAACCTCTTGACTCTGTTTGGAATCTCTCAGCCATTGACACTTTATTTTGTCTCATTTCTCTTTTCCTCCTTTCAGTCGAGAAGTTTTTCTCAATCCCTTGGTGCTGAGTCCCAGCTCATTCTAGGATTTCTGTCCCACGTTGCCAGGGAGGTTTACACCCCTGGGAGTCATGTCCCATGTAGAGAGGGGGAGGGCAGTGAGTTTGCTTGTCGTGTTGGCAGAGAGAGAGAGAGGCCACATCTGAGCAACAAAAGAGGTTCTCTTGGGGGTGACTCTCAGGCCTAATTTTAAGTAGGCTCAGCCTGTTCTTTGTGGGGTTAAGTTTCATATGAATAAATCCCAAGATTGGGGGCTCAGCCTATTGCTTTGGTTTTCCCCACTGCTTGTGAAAATATCAAGAATTCTCCACTTGGGGAAGTTGAATTTTCCCCCTTTCTCACCATTTCCCCAAGGGGACTTTGCAAATACTTTTTTATTCACTGTTCAAATCCTTCCGGGATTTATTGAGGCACCACTCTGGACAAACCTACAAAATCTCATGTCCTACTCAAGATTCCATGTACTTATGGTGTTCAATTAAGCTGTTCACATAAGTTATATTAGGAAATGCACTAGTTGAAATATAAATTTTGTACCAAGTAGATATTTTTTGCTTTAGTCTCACCATAAGTTAAAGTTTTAAAATATTAATTACCATTTATTTTCAACACCCTGCATTATTGGCATTCCTGTTCTTCCTCATGCAAAACATTTTTAAATTTGTACATTTAAGGACTCTGATAACTCTTAAAACTATATGTAATCTAAGCTTAATGTTATAATGTATCTCATCTTCCACTTTTCAACCTAGAAAATATACTGCAAGTTAGATCTAACAAAGGAAAAAAAAATTGCAATTGCTTCATAGAGAAAACCAACAAACGTAAAAATACCCCACCAAGACTAAAACTAAATCAAGAAATAGATTCTACAAAGCCTGTTAATCCTTCAGTTTATAATAAATGACCTCCCAAGGGAAAACAATTCCACTGTCATAATAATCTGATAAATAAAAGAAGAGTCATTCTCATTAAGGGAAATGACATTATATTTAAGAAAAATGTAATAATACTTTTAGAGAGCAAGGAAAAGTAATTTCTCTCTGTTAACTCAGCCTTTGTTAGAGGTTCAAGTACCTTGTCATGTAAGAAAAGTGATATGAACACAAACTTCAGGAAACCAAATCCCTCAATTTCTTTTTTCAATTCACCTTTGGGAGAACCAAGTAAATAGCTTCAAAATCTGAGGATAGACTGATCAAAGCATTTCCTCCTTTGCCCTTTTTTGGCCTTGTTTCTTTTTCTCTTTTCTACGCTTATGTTCCTCTTTCTTTGAGGCTACATCATGGGGCTTTTTTCTCCTTTCAGTTCTTAAGCTTTTCTGTACTGACACTGTTTCCATCTCTGCTTTCTTTCAATGTATGCTCTTGTGCTTGTCTAAATCCATTTCCTTATAACTTTTATTTTCCTCTTATGCTTGGGCTGCTCCTCCTCTAGTTTTTCTCTGTTCTTCCTGGTGCATTTCTCTCTTCTGGTGTGTCTGTTTATGACTGGCTTAATGGGAGTTTTGTACTGTTTGCTAAGGAGAGGTGCTTGGTATACTCCAGAATCTATATTGTAGGAGCCACAGTATTCTTGCTGACTAATATTCAGGGGTACTAGCTTTTCTGAGTAGTCCCTGGGGAGCTGATAGTAGCTCAGAGAGGCTGGTCTCAGTCTGCTGTCATAGGCAGGGAGCCACTGAGATAACCCGTTTTCCACTGTTTGTGAAACATTGTATGATTGTCATTAAGTCTGGACAGTTTCAGATGGGAGTCTTTGCTCAAACATGCTGTATCTGGGTCTGGAGTTAACCACTTCTTTGTTCTCATAGGTTTTTTTTTTTTTAACTTTTTTATTGTATAATATAACATATACAAAGCAAAGAAATAAAAAAGCAGTAGTTTTCAAAGCACTCTTCAACTGGTAGATACAGGACTGTGGTAGTTAGGTTCAGGTGTCATCTTGGCCCGGTGAAGGTGCCTAGTTCTGTTGCTGTGGACATGAGCCAGTGGCATGTGTGAACCTCTTCTGTTGTTGATTACATCTTCAGTTGGCTAGGAGGTGTTTCTGCTGCAATGAATGATGTTTGATTTAATTGGCTGGAAGCTTAAATGAGAGAGCTCAACATAGCACAGCCCAAGTAGCTCAGCATACCTCATCTCAGCATTCACAGCTCAGCCCAGGCCTTTGGAGACGCAGAAAGGAATCACCCCAGGGAAAGTTGTTGGAACCCAGAGGCCTGGAGAGAAGGCCAGCAGAGACCAGCCTATGCCTTCCCACGTAAGAAAGAACCTCAGTTGAAAGTTAATTGCCTTTCCTTTGAAGAACTAACGAAATAAATCCCCTCTTATTAAAAGCCAATCCATCTCTGGTGTATTGTATTCTAGCAGCTAGCAAACTAGAACAAGGACAGATCCCAGAGTTTGTCATGGGCTGCCATACCATCCTCTCAGATTTTTCCTTCTAGCTGCTCCAGAATATAGGCAGCAAGAAGGTATAAATGTTTTTTTATCATCACAATTGACTTTTTTTTCCTTTTTTGGTGAAAAATAGCATATACAAAAAAAGCAATACATTTCAAAGAACAGCCCCACAATTAGTTGAACAGATTTCAGAGTTTGACATGGGTTACAATTCCACAATTTTAGGCTTTTACTTCTAGCTGCTCTAAGATACTGACAACTAAAAGAGATACCAATTTAATGATTCAGCAATCATATTCATTTGTTAAATCCTGTCTTTTCTCTATAACTCTACCATCACCTTTGATCTTCTATCCCTCTCTTTAGGGGTAGGCTATAGCCATTTTAACTTTTTCATGTTGAAAGGGGCTGTCAATAATATGGGGTAGGGAGATGGAATTAGCTGATGTTCTGGAGAGGCTGGGCCCTCTAGGTTTCAGGACTTATCTAGTCCAGGGACTCGTCTGCAGGTCATAGATTTCTGGAAAATTACATTAGTGCATGGAACCCTTGTGGAATCTTATATATTCCCCTGAGTGTTCTTTAGGATTGGCTGGAATGGTCCTGATTGGGATTTGGCAAGTTATGATAGGTAGCAGTGTCTAACTGAAGCTTGCATAAGGACAGCCTCCAGAGTAGCCTCTCGACTCTATTTGAACTCTCTCTGCCACTGATACTTTATTAGTTACACTTCTTTTTCCCCTTTTGGTCAGGATGGAATTGTTGACCCTATGGTGCCAGGGCCGGATTCATCCCTGAGAGTTGTCTCCCATGTTGCCAGGGAGACTTTCACCCCTGGATGTCATAGCCCATGTAGGGGGGGAGGGCAATGATTTCACTTGCAGAGTTGGGTTTAGAGAGAGTGAGGCCACATCTGAGCAACAAAAGAGGTTCTCCAGAAGTAACTCTTAGGCATACCTGTAGGTAGGCTAAGCTTCTACCTACATAAACGTCACAAGAATAAGCCTCGAGATCAAGGGCATGACCTATTGGTTTGGGTGTCCCTAAAGTTTGACATAGTATCGGGATTTTCTAATGGTAAAGTTTAATAGTTCCATATTTTTTTTCCCATCCCTCAAGGAACTTTGCCAATACTTCTTACTTATCTTCTTAATATACTGTAGGATGTATCCAGGCATTACATTAAGCTATACAGAATTAAAGGACCTCTTTCTTACTCTGGGCTCCCTGCATTTCAGTTGTTAATGAGCTATACAGACAGGTTGAGCTACATTATGTGCTGCATGCATAGGTTTCTAAATAGTCTTCTCTCATCTTTCTGAAACAAGTTTTTGGCTCTAAGCCTCTGGCTTTCTGCAGTTTGATAAAATCTTCAACTTTATCTTGAAAAGAGTCATATGTTTTCTTTGAATGCTTCATTAGGTTGACAACAAGGGATTCTTTTTATCACTCTGAGAACTTGGTGGAGTAATCTGATCATATTTGCCCATTAAGTGTTTCAGTTTTTTAGCATGAACTTTCTCCACATAGTAAGACTGTGCCACATCCAGGGAGCCAAAAACCATGATGCAGAAATTACAAAATCTATTTTTATCCAATACTCCACTTCCATTTACTGCATATGAAATTCTTTGTGACACAATCTGTAGTACTATTCAACATACCTCACAAGACATCTGTAAAAAGTTCAGTCTTCTCTGAGGCAGGGGTGGGTATCTACAAAATACTGTCCCCTTCCCTGCCAACACCACTGGCAGGGAAGCTAGCCGGGCCGAGTAGGCGGAGGCAGGGGCAGCTGCCACCGCTGCCTCTGCTGCTGAGCCAATTTCTGTTAGTTTTTTTTCTTTTTTAACTTTTTTTTATTGGTACCTATAGCATATATACAAAGAAAAGAAGGAAAAAGGATGATTTCATAGTATACTTCAAGAGGTAGTTACAAATCAGATTTCAGAATTTGTTATGGGTTACCGTTCCACTATTTCGGATTTTCCCTTCTAGCTGCCCCCAAAATGCTGGAGGCTAGAAGAACTTTTTTTTTCTATTTTGTGAAAAATAAGATATATACAAAAAAGCAATACATTTCAAAGCACATTGCAGCATCAGTTGTAGAACAGATTTCAGAGTTTGATATGGGTTACGGTTCCACAATTATAAGTTTTTACTTCTCGCTGCTCTAAGATACTGGAGACTAAAAGAAATATCAGTATAATGATTCTGCAATTATACTAGTTTGTTAAATCCTACCTTCTCTGTATAATTCCTCATCTTTGGTCTTTCTCCCACTCTTTAGGGGTATTTGGGCTAAGCTCATTATAACTTTTTGAAGTTGGAAAGTGCTGTCGATAACATGGGATAGTGGGATGGAATTAGTTGGTGTTCTGGAGAGGCTGTCCTTTCTGCATTTCAGGACTTATCTGGTTCAGGGACTTATCTAGAGGTTGTGGGTTTCTGGAAAGTTATCCTAGTGCGTGGAACCTTTGTAGAATCTTATATAATGTCCTAAGTGTCCTTTAGGATTCGCTGAAGTGATTTTGTTTGGGGTTTGGTAGTTATGGTAGGTAGCAATGTGTAATTGAAACTTGCGTGAGAGTGACCTCCACAGTAGCCTCTCGATTCTATTTGAACTCTCTCAGTCACTGATACCTTATTTGTTATTCTTCTTTTCCCCTTTTTGGTCAAGATGGCATTATTGATCCCATGGTGCCAGGGCCAGACTTATCCCTGGGAGTCGTCTTCCATATCACCAGGAGACTTTCATCCCTGGATGTCATGTCCCACATAGTGGGGGTAGGCAACGATTTTAGTTGGGCTTAGAGAGAGAGAGACCGCATCTGAGCAACAAAAGAGGTCTTCTGGAATAACTCTTAGGTAACCTAAGCTTCTCCTCTACATACATGAGTGTCACAAAAGCAAGCCTTAAGATCAAGGGCTTGGCCTATTGATATAGGTGTCCCTAATGTTTGACACAGTATCGGGGGATTCCCTGATGGTAAAGTTTAATAGTTCCATATTTTTTCTCCCATCCCTCAAGAGACTTTGCCAATACTTTTTGATTATCTGCTTGATATACTCTGGTATGTATCCAGACATTACATTAAGCTATACAGGATTAAAGGCCCTCATTCTTATTCTGTGTTCCCTGTGTTTGGATTGTTTAAATGATCTGTCCAGACGGGTTGAGTTAGAGTATGTGTTACAGAAAATTTAGGTTCTGGACTAAATAACCTTTCTTTCTTTGGTCTCAAAGAATAGATAAGGTTCTAAAATATGCACACTGGCTTCCTTACCCCTGTATTCTGAATTACCTTAATCTTGACCTAATCTGCTTTGCTCCTGTCTCTAAATACCAGATTCTCTATATATAAAATAGTCTCTCAAAATCCAGAAACAAATAATTACTATTCTGGACTATATGTGACTGCTGTAGGAGCTAGGCCTCTGTTTTCTTAGAAGTATTTTCTAAGTGAGACCATACAATAATTGCTCTTTTGTTTCTGGCTTATTTTACCTCACCAAATGTCCCATAGGTTCATTCACAATGGTTGCATGCATCACAACTTTGTTCCTTTTTGTAGCAGCACAGTATTCGATCATATATATATATATATACATCATCGTTAGCCAAGATTTCTGTTAGTTTTTAATCCTAGAAAAAGCAGGGATTCTCATAAATAATTGGTTTATTTTCATTTTATGGATTACTGTGCTTGAACTGATTGTTTTTTTTTTCCTTTGTTGGCTTCTAATGATCCTAGATACAGACTTGCTATTCTTCTGCAACAACTTTATAGGACCAAGTAAATGTATTTCTGTATATTAATCATGACTCCTGTTTTGTTATTATCCAACTCTTACTTTTCCTTTGTTCAGATTCCCCATTTGAGATTATTTACAAAATAGTGTTGGGGGTGATCAATAAAGAGTGATGCTGCTGCACTGAAAGGGAGTTTTCATTAAGAAGGGTATAGTCAGCAATATTCAGTATTTCAGAGAAGCAAAGTGTCATTGTATTTCATTAGATGAAGTTCTTTGTTACAATCTTTAATATAACCATTAATTGAAATTGAGGTGTCTTTTACATTTAAACTGAAGTTTTTTCTTAATTTTTGGAGCCGTTGTTTTCACCACTTTACATTTTCTCTCCCATAGAAAAAAAACAGATTCACTTTTGTTATATGAATTGTATTTATGTTTTAGCTGCATTTAAATTACATCATATAATGAGGGATTTATTTTAAGGATGTATGTGATCAGAAACTCAGAAAAAGCTGAACTAACTTTTATAGGAAGTAGGAACAGTGGTAAAGCAAGTTCTGCAAGCAGAGCACACCCTGACAGTGGAATTTTTACATTAATGCTCTATTACTATCTACTTCTCTCCCCATTTTCTCTATAAGTGTTTTTCTGGCATTTAGTTTCTGCATCTGTCTAATTTTGACTTGCAATCTGAGATTCTTTCTCTATCAGTGACTCATAATATATACTGTAGATCATCTAATCATTGTTGCTGGAGTTACTTGTTAAAAAAGAGGCTGCTGAGTTTTACTCCCAGACTTTTTTGGATGTGGGACCCAGGAATTTGCTTTTTCAACAAGCTACCCAAGACAACTGACAAAGGCATGAGAGCCAATATCAAATTGTAATTTTTAAATTTCTGCTCCCACAGTTAATTGCTTTATTTTCCTGAAATTTTCTTGTTTAAATTCCTAAAAGAAGAAATCTGGTTGGCTCAGCTCATCTTTTTACACCATAGATCACAGGAGAACCAATGGATTGACTGTCTCTTAAGTCAGCAGTGGCAGGACAGGGGGTATTATGAATCTGTATATAACTTACTCTTCAACAAACACTATGGTAAGAGGCAGTATATTAATCAGAGTTCTCCAGAGACACAGAACCAACAGATTAAAAAAATTAAATTTATTTATAAAAAGATGTTTATTGTAGGGAATTGATTCAGTAACCATGGAGGCTGGCAGGCTGCAAACTGTCAAACTTCAGTAAATGTGATGCCAAAGTCCTTAGTCTGAATTCCCCAGAGGAAGCTAGCTGACTGAAAATTCTTCAAGAACCAGTGCTGAAGTTGAGTCCAGATACCTCTTATTCCTGAAATCATTGGTTCTGACTTTTAAATCCCCCAACTAATTAGAAGAGAACACTTCCCTTGTTGTTGAGGGCAATCTCCTTTGTTGATCCTAGATGCCATCAACTGATTACAGATACAATCCTGTCATTAGATACCTTTGCATTAATTTGTGGCCAGTGCTTGACCTAACAACTGGTCATCATAACCTAGCCAAGTGACACATGAAATTAACTATCACAGACAAATATTCCTCAGAAGATGGCTGGGAGAGGAAGGACAGGGCATTCTGAAGTCTGACTGGTTGGGATGAGTTTCTCTTTTTATAGTGTCCTGAAAATATTGGGAAAAAAAATTGTTCTTTTTTTGTAGTACTGGTAATTAAAAACAAAATTAGATATGAAATAATATTTAAAAATGTATTTCAATCATTAAGGCTTTAGGAGAAGTAGATTTGTTCAGAAAATGAGAGGTGGAAACTCTAAAGGGAGTTTTAAGTATTTTTACAGACTTTTAGTTTCACTTCTTTTTATATCTGAAAGAATAACCCTGTAAAACTTAAATCATATAATTTTAGATAATGAGGATAAGTAATTAGAATGGATCTTTGCCTAACAATTATTAGACTCAGTGTTTGGTGATTGTAATGGAAGAGTGATGGAGAAGGAATTTAATAACTTTTTTTTAAAAAATATTTTTATTGAGAAGTCTTCACACACACACAGTCCATACACGGTATACAATCAGTTGCTCACAGTATCATCACATAGTTATGTATTCATCACCATGATCGTTTTTATAACATTTACATCACTCCAGAAAAAGGAAAAACAAATGCATACCATATCTCTTACCCCTTCCTCTCATTGACCACTAGTATTGAGGAAAAAGTTTTTAACTCATGAAATGTTAAAAGAGATCAAATAGGGGCGGGCCGCGGTGGCTCAGCGGGCAAAGTGCTTGCCTGCTATGCCGGAGGACCTCGGTTCGATTCCCGGCCCCAGCCCATGTAACAAAAACGGAGAAACAGAATACAATAAAACAAGAAAATGTTTAAAAATGTTTCCCTTTCTTCCTTCCTTCCTTCCTTCTATCCTTCCTTCCTTCTCTCTGTCTTTCCTTTAAAAAAAAAAAAAAAAGAGATCAAATAAAAGTATGAAAAGATTTATCAGAGAGAAACTAATCAGTCTATTTATATTAGGGGAAGAAAGGTGAAAAATATAGTCATCTCGTCAGTGGCTCCAAAGTCACACGTGGGTCTACTGAGAGGCTGAACTGGGATCCAAACTCTGCACTCTGGTTATTGCACCTTGTATCCAAAGAGCTTAGAATAAATTTGTAGATGAAAATGGGTTGCTTAATTTGTCTGTAACAGGACTGAGAACAAATGAAATATTGTTTAGTCTAGTCTGTTCCTGAATGAAAATGGAGCCGCAATTTTGAAAGAATAGTGGTGTGGGTTGGATGCTTTTTGAAATGTTTTGAGGAAGTATTTGGCTGTTGTCTTAAAACTAGAGAAGGGATCTCTTAAAATCACTATTTTCATGTATCTCCCTCTAGCTTTCCCCCCAGATTAAGCAATGATAATGATCTCTATTTCAGTATCAGATGAAATCTTGAAGTATTTCATGATACAAATGAAGGAAAATCTTTACACCCAGCTATCCTGAGTGGTCTTGAGTATTTAAGATTAAGAACATGTAGAATTTTTGGATAAGCAGTTAGTGGGAACTGCTTGCCTTACTTTGATGTGTAAGATAAATGTTAATACATTTCTAAGATACAGCAGTCATCCCTACATTCCTGAATTACAGTGAAACATTGGGTCTCAATCTTGTACAGTAAGCACAAAAGCACATGTATGTGGAACAACTAAGTTGGTTTTATCTATCATGCAAAACCATTGAACCCTATCAGTACTTTATTACTACAGTGGTACTGAGTGGGTTTAATTATTAAAGTAGTCAGAGCAAGGCTAGTTACATCACAGTCCCTGGTTTTAGTCTGATTCATTTTTTTGTAATCAGTGGAATCAAACAAGCTTTGCTAATATTAGTGGATCCTTGTTTATTCAAGCTTCTTTTGACAAAATGGTATGACTGCAGCTTTTCATCACTTTTTTCACATTTAATGATGTATCTGCATAGTCACTCAGATGGACTGAATTATTTTGATCATGTTTGGTACTCAAAGCACACATACACTTTAAATTCAACTTAGACTTCCCTGTCCGGAATAGCACACCTCCCTTTTATGCTCCCTTTACTTAGCTATCATCATTGTGCTATTTTTTTATTTTATTATTTTAAAATATAGTATTTTATACTTAAAATAGTTATTTTATGTCTGCTGTACCCATGAGAATGGAAATTCCATGAGGGAAGGGAGTTTGACTTATCTGCAGTGCCCATAACTATGATTGGCATGTGGTAGGTATTCATTAAATGTTTATTGAATGTTTACCATATGTTTGTTTGCCAATAGTTGCATCTGACCTCTTGGATATGAAGCATGAAAAGGGATGATGATCAGAGAGATATGGATCAGGGCTCAGGCAGAGGAGGTGGCCGCCTGGCTCCATTTTCAGCTTTGAGGCTAGCTGTGTGATCACAGGCAAGTCTTATATCTTCTCTGTAAAATTAGGAGCTAGCCTGTGCTCTGTAATTCCCTTAGGACTCTAACATTCTCATTCAGTGGTTTCCTCACCACCTGCCCTGGCACACATGGATTAAAACAACTCAGTAATAGGGTGTCAATGAGATACATTTATTATTTGCTATTATATTTGGTAAAGGAAATAAAGAACAAAAGGAACACATGCAGGTTTGCATAAGTGGGAAGACTTTAATTTGTTAATCACTCATTCACTGAGCATCTACTCTGAATAAGGTAGAAATATAAAAATTATTTTTTCTTTTTAAATATGTATTTTAAAGAAACCTGAGAAACTCTTTAAAAAGTTTAGTTCCTAGGATTTACAGCAGCAGACACTCAATTCCATCAATGCCAGTGAAGTTCCTCACTGTATCCCACACAGGGTTTCCATTGGCTTATGTCCTTCCAGGTGGTGCTGACATAGCACATATTTGCATATTCCTTTCTGTGGGAAATAGAGATACAACTTCTGTATGTATCTCAACCTGCTGACAGCTTGCTACTATGATTTCCTTCACAGCCCTGGTTTTTCAGATATCTAAAGTTAACTTTTCTCTTAGAGAATATATGCAAACAGGTAAACTAAAAATTCATTGTAATGCTCTCAGGCTGCAGTGCTGGTACTTGTCTCTGTAATAGCTGCCCACTGAGCAGACTACTGGGTTGTTTTTTTTTTTTTGGTGTGCTCTGTACTGTAGATTTGTCTGTGGGGGAGAGGAATAATCTTGGCTCAACAGTTACATCTTCTAAAGGGCCACCTGATAAGAATACATTAGCAAAGGGACAGAGACAGCCTGACATTATTCCTCCTAAGATCAAGAGCACCTCCAAAAGAGGTTGTGGAGGGTAGAGTTAGAGAGTGGAAACTGATGTCACTTTTCCATGAACTGGCAAGCTTTTCATTACGGCTTTTGACGCAGGGCTGGTGGAGGACCTTGACAGCATTCTAGGCAGAGCTGGAATCAGCCTTCAATGTGTTTTTCAAAAGGGGGAATTTTTTGATACTTTTAGAATTTTCAAAAGATCCAATCACCAAACTGTGTTTAAAAGCCATAACGAGGTGTATGCTTTCCTATCATGACCTTGAATAGTAAATCTAAAAGTGCTTCTAGCAGATGAGAGTTCCACCAGGCACTGAGCAATAATGCTCTGTACAAACTGAGACCTTGGTATGATGGGAAAATTTCTCTCAGATGGCTGGATAACTTTCTCTGTCATATAAAACTTTGTGGTTTCTGATGACAGTCTGTCCCAACATTACCTTGCAACACTTACAAATTACTTTGCTATTTGCCTTTGGTTTCAATTCAGAAGTTTTCAAAAGAAAGACTGTTCATCTCCATTTGAGCTAATTCATGTTTTGGCTGTGAATCTCTTAAATTCACCAAGAGGTAAGAGTGTCCAGTAAAACAGCCATTTTCTCATAGATACAATGGCTTATTATCAAAAGGGTCAGGATGGCAACACCATTCTCCAACTAGAGCTCCCCAGTTCTCATTTGGCAGTAGAAGCACCCTCAGAAGCTTCCTGTCTCTTGTTACGACTTCACCACAGGATTGGCAATGAAAGTTACAACAGTCTTGGGCTCGTGAGCTTTGATTAAACATTGATCAGTTTTGTGCTTAATTCTCCCGTCGCCTGCAGTAGCAGGTGTAATCCATCTGCAGGCATGCACTGCAGCCCACAACAGAGGAAGGCACATGTCTGACCCCTTCTGGAAGCCGGATCTCTGTGCAGCCTGTAGGGGTTTTCATCTGGGGTGAGGATGGCATTATGGAAATCCCCATGAGCATACCTCCTTCTTTTGGCTCCCTAGAAATCTAATGAAAAATGTGCAGTTCCTCTACATTGAAAACCCTAGGATCAGCAGCTCGCCCTGCAGTCTTCTCTGCACCTTGAGGAACATACGCTCCACCACCAACTCTGTGGTGACTGTCCAGTTAGCAGTGGGACCCAGCCAAAGGCTCTGACAAACCTGGACAACAGGAAACTGGAGTTTAATAATTCTCTTTAAACATTTTTTTTGTTGTGAAATATAACATATATGCAGAAAAGCAATATATTTCCAAGCACATTTTAACAAGTAGTTATAGAACAGATTTTAAAATTTGATATGGGTTAAAGTTCCATGATTTTTCATTTTTTCTTCTAGCTGCTCTAAGACACTGGAGACCAACTGTTTAATAACTTTTTAAAAGTTGAAAAAAAAGTGGTAAAAGAGAAAGTGGCTATTGAAAGAGTGAAAATGTGAGCATCTGAAATGAAAATAATTGAGGGAGGGCTAGTCAAGACAAGCAGAGGTATATGAAGCTAACTGTAGCTAAGTGGAAATCGTTGTATTTCATTGTTCAAAACTTGGGGGTACCTGATCCATTAGATGAACTGTTCTTTCCCAAATGGACAGTTTGGGATTTCTGAAGACTTATATCATCTAGGGTTTTTTTTTTTCTTTTTTTATTGACAGAACATAACAACATACAGACACGAACATTCTTAATGTATGACAATTCCATTCTTGGTATATAATCATTGACTCACAGTATCATCACATAGTTGTATATTCATCACCATGATTATTTCTTAGAACATTTGCATCACTGCAGAAAAATAAATAAAAAGAAAAACTTGTACGTACCATACCCCTAAACCCTCCCTCTCATTGACTGCTAGTATTTCTATCTACCCAATATATTTTCATCTTTGTTTTCCTTATTTTTTCTATACCCCTTACCACTCCCTTTCATTGATCACTAGTGTTTCAGTCAACTCAATTTATTTTAACCTTTCTTCCCCCTATTATTTACTTGTTTTTAATCCATGTTTTACTCATCTGTCTATACCATAGATAAAAGGAGCATCAGACGCAAGGTTTTCACAATCACATAGTCGCAATGTGAAAGCTTTATCATTATATAGTCATCTTCAAGAAACATGGCTACTGGAACACAGCTCTACAGTTTCAGGCACTTCCCTCTAACCTCTCTAATACACCTTAAACTAAAAAGGGGATCTCTATATAATGCATAAGAATCACCTTCAGGATAACCTCTTGACTCTGAAATCTGTCAGCCACTGACACTTTATTTTGTCTCATTTCTTTCTTCCCCCTTTTGGTCGTGGTTTTCCCAATCCCTTGATACTGAGTCCCAGCTCTTTCTAGGATTTCTGTCCCATGTTGCCAGGGAGGTTTACACCCCTGGGAGTCATGTCCCATGTAGAGAGGGGAAGGGCGATGAGTTTGCTTGCTGTGTTGGCTGAGAGAGATAGGCCACATCTGAGCAACAAGAGGTTCCCTGGGGGTGACTCTTAGGCCTAATTTTAAGTAGGCTTAGCCTGTCTTTTGCGAATATAAGTTTCATATAAACAAACCCCAAGATTGAGGGCTTGGCCTATTGATTTGGTTGTCCCCACTGCTTGTGAGAGTATCAGGAATTCTCCAAATGGGAAAGCTGAATTTTCCCCTTCTCACCATTACCCCAAGGGGACTTTGCGAATACTTCTTTATTCACTGTTCAAATCATTCTGGAATTTATCAGGGCAACACACTGGCCAAACTTACAAAATTTCATTCCCTATTCATGGTTCCATATCATCTAGGGCTTTTAATATTAAGTTCTTTGTTTTTATAGTGTTTATACTTCCTGAGATAGCACAGCATTCCCTGCAAAACTAAACAGCTCAAGTTCATTTCAAATGAAGCTTTGTGTGTATGTTTCCCTGTTAAATATATGCATTTAGTTTGTTCCTCTCTCTGTTCCATTCTTTTTTTCTCGTCTTTCCAGAAGGATTTTTTTTTAACCAACTTTAACCTTTTCAGAAATTGCCTTTTTTTGTTCTGTTATATTAAGGTCCCTGTGGAAACTGAAATCACATAACAGTTTTTAGATATTCTCAGACACATATTGAACTGTTAGTTAACCGTAGTAAAGTACCAGAGTTGAGAACTATCTTAACTTCTTTTGTACCTCTAGCTAGATCTTGTGTGGTTGACAGTGCTGTGCCATGAGTTTATCGGAGCTAGGCAGAAGTGAAGACAAACATCTAATGAACTCGACTCTGTTTCTTTCGCTCCCTCTAAAACCAAATAAAAATGGTCTTTTATTTCTGAATTATTTGAAACCAACTACACCTACTTTATTTGTACATGATAGGCACTTAACAATTTGAGTTGAAAAATCTTCAAGAATCATACACAATAGTGCTGATATGTATATTAGTCAGAATTTTCCAGGGAAACAGAACTGACAGGGTGTGTATGTGTGTGTCTCTTATTTACACACATGTTCTAGTTTGCTAGCTGCCGGAATGCAATATACCAGAAATGGAATGACTTTTAAAAAGGGGAATTTACGAAGTTATAAATTTATAGTTCCAAGGCTGAGAAAATGTCCCAATTAAAGCAAGTCTATAGAAATGTCCAATTTAAGACATCCAGGGAAAGATACCTTGGTTCATGAAGGCCAATAATGTTCAGTGTTTCTCTCCGAGCTGGGAAGGGCACATGGCGAATATGGCAGGATCTGCTGGCTTTCTCATGGCTCTACAAAAAGGACTCTCTCCAAAATGTTTTCTCTTTTAAAGGATTCCAGCAAGCAATTCCACCTTCAATGGGTGGAGATACACCTCTATGGAAATCATCTAATCAAAAGTTACCACCCACAATTGGGTGGGTCAGCATCTCCATGGGAACAATCAAAATGCTCCCACCCAGCGATATTGAATGAGGATTAAAGGACATGGCTTTTCTGGGGTCCTCCACAGATTCAAACCAACACAACACACATTTGAATTTATTATAGGAATTGGTTCATGTGAATATGGGTATTGGCAATTCTGAATTCCATAGGGCAGGACTCAAGTTGGAAACTTTGATGAAAGTTTTAATTAATTCCCCAGGAGAAGCTAGCTGGCTGAAGTAGAGACATTCTTTTTTTGGATTACTGAAATCATCATTTCTCCTTCCCTTCAAACTGATTATATAAGACTTCTCTCATTGCTGAAGGCAATCTCCTTAATGGAATGTAGATAAAAACAGCCATCAATACAATCATTTGACTAATACTTTTCCACAAAGTAGCCTCGCAATAACAATCTACCCAGTGCTTGTTTGACTAAACATCTAGACACTATTATCTATCCAAGTTGATACATGAATTTAACCATTATAGTATGTATCATAAACCTGTACTACTATATTGTTAAGCCGTGTATACTAATCATCTACCTTGACAATACTTATGGTTACAGTTTCTGGGACTTCAAAAAAATTGCGATGTCACTCATGTTTGCCCTCCGCCTCCTAGGTTTTCAGTGGCTCTTCTGTTAATCTTCAGACTTTCAGCTTTATAAAAAGACTGTTTTCCCTGGGAAGGGATTTTGGTACAGAGTGTCTTCACATCAGCTTTTATAAACTTGTTTATTCACTCAATTTTCAGTTTTGTCAATGGGACAAAATTGAGCGCCTACTCTTAACATTGAACAACTGGCTACATGCCAATTACTCCTTCTAGGAGTCTGCCGTCTAGTTGGATGAATGGATACATAAACAGATAGTTATAACAGAATATACAAACTCAATGAGTATAATCATAGATATGTGCTTAGACTATTCTGAGAACATAAAGAAAGAACTTCTGACCAGGGTCTCAGACTACATTGTCCACTAACTTCCTGTGGCTATTTAAATATAAATTAAGGTTACTAAAATCAAGTAATGTAAAAAATGTAGTTGCTCACTTGCACTGGCCATGTTTCAGTGACAGGAGTCAATAAATATTTGTTGACTATATTAATTCTGGTGATAAAGTACATGATCAAAGAAAGCAGTAGCATACATATAGTGATCATTGGGAGTTAGGAAACTTGGATTCTAGTCCTACCATAAACACCTACGTGGTCTCTGTCAAGACACTTCCTCTTTGCCATTCCTCTTTGCTGGGCTCCAGTTTCTTCATAGGTATAACAGTGAGGTTTCTTACATTGACAAAATACAGTAAATAGAGGTTTAATATACAGCTGAGGCTTCTTTAGCAGTTTGAGGCTTCTTGAGTAGTTTCTGTGTGTGTAACAATTTTCTTGAAATATAGGCAATTTTCTTAGCTTTATATGTGACTTAACCATAAGATTATACTTACTTTTAGATTGATTAAACTATAATAGGAAATAACCTGAAGAGTAAATTTTTCTCATCAACTGTCTTGTAATTTTTAGATCATATGCTTTTCTAGAAAAACTGAAAAAGAGGAGAAAAGAGATACCTAATGTATAATCATTATGCTTATACCTATGAATCAACTGATTTGGCAGTTCCTATCAATGTAATATGAGTGCATCTTAATGAATAGAGTTAAGATATTTAATACCAGAGACACCTTTTTTTTTAACATTGAAACTTTGAATATTTTTGTTTAAATTGAAATAATTTGGTGCTTCGCTGTATTTGAAGTTTCTGTGTACAATATTCTAGGTATTCACTTCATCTAATTAAATGATATTGAGACATAAATACTTTTGTTATCACCAATGAGTGGTGATTTATTTAGCACCAACTTTGTTCTCAGTACCATTTATATTAACCACTTAATTAATTCTTTTCAGAAAGGCAAGAAGAGAAACTGAAGAATAACAACAGAGATCTGTCAATGGTAAGAATCCTAAATACAATTTTATGGTAGATCACATAATGTTTTTAGTTTAAGACTCTAATTTGCATCAAGTACCTTTTACCTTTTCAGAAATTAATAATACCAGGTTGTAAATATTATGATGGGTGTTTCTGGACCAAATGGAAGTAAAAATATGCTGTTACTTAAACTTTTTTTCTTTAAATGGTTTTATTTCCACACCATAATATCCATTCTGAGTGTATGGTCAGTGGCTCTTGGTTTAATCATATAGTTGCATTCATCACCACAGTCAATGTGAGAACATTCTCATTTCTTTTAGAAAAAAAAAATTAAAACCAGAAAAACCCATAACCTTTATATCCCCGTTATTGATATTTAGCTTTGGTATAGTGCCTTTGCCACAATTAATGGAGGACTATTACTGTTAATTGTAAACCTTAGTTTGCATTAATTGTATTTTCCCCCTATACACCCTATTATTAATGCCTTGTAATAGTGACGTACGTTTGATCTAGTTCATGTAAGAACTTGGTTATATTTGTTCAATTAACCACTGTCATCATTCACTGTAGGTTTTGCTAAGTTATAAGTCCCAGTTTTTGTTTTTAATTTATTTTTTTATTCAACTTGCAAACACAAACATTCTTTTTTTCGCACCACCCCTTCATGTAGTTTTTTTATCACATACTTGTATATTCATCATCATGATCATTTCTTAGAACATTTGCATCAATTCAGAAAAAGAAATAAAAGGAAAACAGAAAAAAATTCATATATGCCATACCCCTTACCCCTCCCTTTCACTGATCACTAGTATTTCAGTATACTAAACTTTTACATTTCTTCCCCCTATTATTTATTTATTTTTAATCCATATGTTTTCTTATCTGTCAATAAGGTAGATAAAAGGAGCATCAAACACAAAGTTTTCACAATCACACAGTCACACTGCAAAAGCTATATCATACAATCATCTTCAGGAAACATGGCTGCTAGAACACAGCTCTACATTTTCAGGCTGTTCCCTTCAGCCTCTCCATTACGCCTTAACTTAAAAAGGTGATATCTATATAATGTGTAAGAATAACTTCCAGGATAACTTCTCGACTCAGTTTGGAATCTCTCAGCCATTGACACTATTTTGACTCATTTCTCTCATCCCCTTTTTGGCCAAAAAGGTTTTCTCAATCCCTTGATGCTGAGTCCAAGCTCATTCTAGGATTTCTGGCCCACTTTGCCAGGAAGGTTCACACCCCTGGGAGTCATGTCCCACCTAGAGAGGGGGAGGGCAGTGAGTTCGCTTGTGTTGACTGAGAGAGAGGGGCCACATATGAGCAACAAAAGAGGTTCTCTGGGGGTGACTCTTAGGCCTAATTTTAAATAGGCTTAGCGTATCCTTTGCAGGGTTAAGTTTCATATGCTTATGAGACTATCAGGAATTCTCCACTTGTGGAAGTTGAGTTTTCCCCCTTTCTCGCCATTCTCCCTAGGGGGCTTTGCAAATACTTGTTTATTCACTGTTCAGATCACTCTGGGATTTATCAAGGCATCACTCTGGATAAACCTGTAAAATCTCATGCCCTACTCAAGGTTCCATACATTTATAGTGTTCTATTAAGCTGTCCACATAAATTATATTAGGAAATGCACTAGTCAAAATATAGATTTTGTACCAAATAAACATTTTTTGCTTTAGTCTCACACATAAGTTAAAGTTTTAGCGTATTAATTACCACCTATTTTCAACACCCTGCCATATTGACATTCCTTTGTTCTTCCTCATGCAAAAACATTTTTTAAATTTGTATATTTAGTCACTATCATTATACACTCTAGACATTGCTAGATAATGCTGTCTCAGTCTTTATTGTCTGTCTTTCCTTCTGGTTTCATTTGTGCCCCCAGACCTCCACCCTTTATCATTCTCACATTCAGCTTCATTCGGTGTTCTAATATTACTGTGCTACAATCAGGTAGTATTGTGCTGTCTATCCATTTCCGAGTTTTTACAATCAGTCCTGTTGCACAATCTGCATCCCTTCAGCTCCAATTACCCGATGTATTTCTATCTCCTGATGACCTCTGTTCTTAACTGAAATTATCCAAGTTCATTCATTAATGTTAGTTCATATCAGTGAGACCATACAGCATTTGTCCTTTTGTTTCTGGCTAATCTCACTCAGCATAATGCCCTTAAGGTCCATCCATGTTGTTACATACTTCATAACTTTATTTTGTCTTTCTGCTACATAATATTTCATCGTATGTATATACCACAGCTTGTGTAGCCACTTGTCTGTTGATGTACATTTTGGCTGTTTCCATCTCTTGGCAACTGTAAACAATGCTGCTATAAACATTGGTGTGTAAATGTCCATTTGTGTCCTTGCCCTCATGTCCTCTGAGTAGATATCTAGCAATGGTATTGCCGGGTCATATGGCAATTCTATACTTAGCCTCCTGAGGAACCACCAAACTGCTTTCCACAGTGGTTGTACCATTTGATGTTCCCACCAACAGTGGATAAGTGTGCCTCTTTCTCCACGTCCTCTCCAGCACTTGTCATTTTCTGTTTTATTGATAATGGCCATTCTGGTGGGTATGAGATGATATCTCATTGTGGTTTTGATTTGTATTTCCCTAATAGCCAGGGAAATTGATCATCTTTTCATGTGCCTTTTGGCCTCCTCTGAGAAGTATCTGTTCAAGTCTTTTGTCCACTTTTGTATTTGGGTTGTCTGTATTTTTGCTGTTCAGTTGAACAATCTTTTTGTATATTCTGGATACTAGACGTTTATCTAATATATCATTTCCAAATATTGTCTCCCATTGTATAGGCTGTCTTTTTACTTTCTTGACAAAGTTCTTTGATGCGCAAAAGTGTTTAATTTTGAGGAGTTCCCATTTATTTATTTCTTTCTTCAATGCTTATGCTTTGGGTGTAAGCTCTAGGAAACCACCTCCTATTATAAGATTTATAAGATATTTCCCTACATTTTCTTCTAACAGTTTTATGGTCTTAGATCTAATGTTTAGGTCTTTGATCCATTTTGAGTTAATTTTTGTATAGGGTGTGAGCTATGGATCCTCTTTCATTCTTTTGCATTGGATATCTAGTTCTCTAGGCACCATTTATTGAAGAGACTGTTCTGTCCCAGGTGAGTTGGCTTGACTGCCTTATCAAAGATCAATTGTCCATAGATGAGAGGGTCTATATCTGAACACTCTATTCAATTCCATTGTTTAGTATATCTGACTTTATGCTCGTACCATGCTGTTTTGTAAGTCCCTGTTTTTATCCTCTAGTTAAGCTTCATTTTAATAATACAGAGAAGGTTTTTAGGCTGTTTCAAGGTTATAATTTCTCCCCTTTCACAGGTCTTGCTTAATTTCCTTTTTGCGTTTTCTAACAAAGTACTTTATTGTCTTCTTCTTCCTTATTTAATGCTAAATCTTTGGCTATATGTTGACCTCATAATCCAGTTAAGGAGTTGGAATATCATGGATGCCTTTTATCTTTTTTTTTGTTTGTTTTTTTAAAAGGCCTTTCAAAGTGTAAGGAAGTTAAATCCCATTAAGAAACAAAAACATGAATGGAATGATTTCTAAATGTTGTGTTAATTTCTTTTTTCTTTAATTAATAAAAAATAAATAAAAAAATTAAAAAAAAAAAGAAACAAAAACATCACATTAACCCTTCAGAACAATACACTAAAATGTCACAGTGATTCTACAGTCAGGGAGAGAAAGTTGTATTTCAAGAAAATCTTTCCTTAAGAACGGAGAAGTAAAGAATTCCACTTTCAAAAAAAAAAGCAAAGAAAGATTATTTCATTATTCTTTGCTTATTTATAAAGAGTAGGATTTGGTCAAGCATATCTTTCTAGGCTAGAAAGAGACTAATTATGTGGCTTAACTTATTTAACTTCTTTGAATTTAATACAGGACATGAACTGTGCAACAGTTCTCTTTCACTTACTGAGAGACCCTGCTATATTTCTTTATCTTTTCAGTTTTGAAATTCTTATTAATTATGAAATGTTATAATTTAAGAGTGCATATTTTAAAAAGTAAGTTTTCTGTTGATAAAATTAATACATTGTAAATTTGGAAACTACAGAAGGAAGAAGAGATGAACATTGCCCATAAACTAACCCTTCAGATATAGCTGCTAATTTTATATCTTTGTAATCTTTTGTTTATTTATACATTTATGTTGTATCTAATTCAGGAAGGAACTAGTTGCACATGACAGAATATCTTACTAATAATGGTTTAAACATATAAAAGTTTCTTTTTCTTGTGCAAGAAGAGAAGTCCAGATTAGCCGTCCTGGGCTGGTGTAGCATCTCAGAAATGCCATTAAGAATCTAGGCTTTTTCATCCTTAGCTTGGTTGTGTGAAGGCTGCTTCATCTCTAGCCATTTTGATCTTCGTTCCAGTCAAGAAGAATGGTCAAAAAAGTCTAAGAGGATGCCTTCCATGTTTGTCCCTTTAAAAAGCCCCATCCAGTACTGGTACTTATAACTCATTGGCCAGAATTGAGTCATATGGCCACCTAATTCTGTTTATCAGAAGGTGGCAAGGAGAAGAAAAATCAGAGATGAAGGGAGGGTTAACCAACAAATAACTTTTTATTAAGGAGTGTCTTTTAAAAAAACAACATAAACCCAAAACTTTTGAGATATGCTTTAGTAGTAGTTTTCTTTAGTGTGAAATGACAGTTTGTTGGTTTTCTTACAGGTTCGAATGAAATCCATGTTTGCAATTGGTTTTTGTTTTACTGCCCTAATGGGAATGTTCAATTCCATGTGAGTATTCTCTTATATGGTTTTACGTATTACTCTGTGTGTGTGTGTTGGGGAATGGAGGAAAGGGCATGAAGTATGTAGTTAACTTTTTTGTTAATATTTTATTTTTATATAGTTTCAAACTTACGGAAAAGTTGCAGGAATAGTATTGGTATCTGTCATTCACATACACAGTTCTTAACACTTTGTCCCATTTGCTTTCTCTTTCATTTACACATTTTCTCTCTTTTTCTGTTCTCTATATATCATAGGTATATATTAATACGTTTTTCATGTATTTTTTGTGAATCATTTGAGAGTATGTTATAGGCATCATGCTCCTCTACTTATAACTACTTCAGTGTGTATTTCCCAGGAACAAATATATTCTCTTCCTGACTTGAGTACAATTATCAGCACCAAGGAAATTTAATTTTGATGAGTATAAGTAAATAAAAACATTTTCACCTTCTTAATATTGAAGACGTTTCATGTACAAGACAAAGGTTAGGCATATGGGGCTTCTAAAAAGAGTTTAATATTTCTCTTTATTCATTTAAGTTGCTTACTAGCATCTTGCTTCAAAACAAAGGTAGTTATATAAAGATGATTTGATCTTAAATAGTCTTAACAACTTTAATCTTGTTAAATGATAAGGTAAGTTACTGTTGTTTAAACTAACATTTATTTAATTGATTTTTTTTTTGATCACCTAAAGTAAAGTTTTGCTGTAATGAATTTCTTTCAAAAGTTTCTATGTATATGTTTTTCTTATCTAATTGTCAACTGGATAAATGATATTAAACTATGCTTTTTACATTTACCCTTATAAAGTAATCATTTTCCCATTCATTAAAATCTATTATCAAATTTAAAGTTAATAGTTCATCGAGTATATGTACCACTGTTTACTTATTGATTCTCTTATCTTTGGGTAACTATATTGTTTCCAATTACCCCTTGTATGAATAAAAAAATATTAACATTTAAATGGAGTAGTTGTGAACTGATTTAACAGAAGTTGCAAAAATATCCATGGCAAACCAGCCATTTATTACCTTTCCAGAGCTAACCTGAACCATCCTATGCATATCACAATTTCACTGCTTCCTTTCTGTCCTCCTTCTCCTCCTCTCTTCTATCTGTCTGTCTGTCCCTCCTGCTTTGTCCCCCATGTGTTTACATCTCTCCCCACTTCTTAGTGCCCACCATGTGCCATGTACTGTGGTAGGTATCAAAATACAACAGAGAGAATATGGCCTCTGCCCTCAGTAGTGTCAAAATTTTATAGGAAGAAAAAGGCTGATAGGACACCAGAGCTTCACAAGGGAGCAAACGGGGGTATTCATAAGAATGGAAGCACTGTTTCCTTGCCAGATCCCTAATTGCTATATCTCATGAACCTACGTAATCTCAGAAAAGAGTCGGTTTTTAATAACGATAAAACCTGTCACCAGTCTAACAACCACAGTCTGAGGGCAAAACGGAGTAAATATAAAGAAACAGTTAAGTTTCTATTCAAGAAGGAAGTCGCTTTGGTCAACCATTTCTGCTGCCTTATTTTTCCACGATGAACTAATATACAACTTTGAGACAGTTGGGGGGATGGAACCTACAGGAACATGCTTATGGGCAAGAGCAGCAAGTCCTGGGAGCTGGTGGCCATCAAAAGGATGAAGAGGAAGTTCTGTTCTTGAGATCAGTGTATGAACTTGGAAGAAGCGAAGAAACAAGTTATTCCCTGAATCGGTCATCAGAAATATTAAGTATCAAATATTGCAAGGGTTGGCTTTCATTCATAAACATGTTTTTTCCATAGAGACATGAAGCCAGAAAATTTGCTTTGTATGGGTCCAGAACTTGTGAAAATTGCTGATTTTGGACTTGCAAAAGAATTAAGGTCACAGCCACCTTATACCGATTATATATCTACCAGATGGTGTCGTGGTCCTGAAGTTTTATTACGAACTTCAGTTTATAGCTCCTCCATTGATGTGTTGGCTGTTGGCAGTATAATGGCTCAACTTTACACATTAAGACTGCTTTTCCCAGGAAAGAGTGAGATTGATGAAATCTTTAAAATTTGTCAATTATAGGGATTCCCAAAAAGAGTGACTGGCCAGAGGGTACCAGCTTGCATCCTTTATGAATTTCTGCTTTCCCCAGTGTGTTCCCATAAACTTAAAAACTCTTGACAAGAACAAATGCTATTAATTCCTGGCTTCACAACTTCCAGTTTAACCAAGTAAAAGTTCTCTCATTGTCACTTCATTAAGAAAGCTCTTGAAACTGTGTTGAATGTTGGTTCATCAGACTTTCAAAAACACTTTGGTTCCCTGTTCCTGCTAAACACAAAGCTAAGGTATGCAAGCTGGTCCCCCGAAGCAAACTTTTGCTACTGATCACTGACTCTTCTCTGATGTTTACAATTGTTCTCAAATGTATCCAGTTGCCACAGCAGTGATTTATTTCACTGAGTGCATATATTTTTTTTCTTGATTTTATTTCCAAATTGATATTTAAAATAGACATTTTAAATTTAGGACTATTCTGTTTATACTTCCATTTTATGGACATTAGTGCTGTATGTTCTTTTTAAAAAATAATCTTATCAACTGTTGATAGATATTTTTATGTATTTTATGACTGTCATAATGCTAATATAACTGGTATCATAGAGAGCGTTATCCATGGGCACATTATAAAATAATAATTCTGTGGTATTTTTGCAACAGAAGTTCCAGTTTACTTTGTTGGAAATGCTAAAATCTAAAGAGTGGTTTATTCTGATAGTAATGTGCTACAAGTTTAATCTTATAGCTATGGTGTATTTGTACAGTTTTAATTAATATCTCAAAACTAAATGTTGTGGGGAAACTTTTTAAGATCTGAATAGACATTAAAATGAATATGGTTAACTGGCAAAAAAGAAAAGAAAAAGGCTGATTTTTTTCATTTTTGTGAAAAATAACATATACAAAAAAGCAATGAATTTCAAAGCATAGCATATCATAAGTAGAGAAGGGTTATAAATAGAAAACTGTTAAATACTGAAGTCCCCACTGCTTGGGAGAATATCAGGACTTCTCCAAATGGGAAAGTTGAATTTTCCCCCTTTCTCACCATTCCCAAGGGGACTTTGCAAATACTTCTTTATTCACTGTTCACATCACTCTGTGATTTATTGGGTTATCATGCTAACCTGAACAAATCTACAAAATCTCATGCCCTGTTCATCTTACATGATTCTTAACAGACTTAATCCTTTAATAAACACTCAACAAATATTTTTTGATTGAATTATTTGGTAAGTTTTGGACCAGTGTTGAACCACTTGATAATGTAAGCAGTTTATAGGTACAAAATACATTAGGTGCTTTTTTATGGTATATACCTTCCATACTTTGAAAGTCAAAGAAGTCAAATAAGTATCTTCAGGAGGAGAATTATATGAAAAGCTTAATTATGATGAGCTTCGTATAAAAGACTGCTACTGGTAGTAAGGAAATCTCTTTTTTTTTTAAAACACAATGTAAATGCTTTGTTTCTAGCAGACATGTTTCTTTTCAAGTGATTTAAAAGGAATATATCTTTATTTTTATGTTCTATACTGCAGTTCAAAGGTAGCTAGTTTGTTATTGAATGTGCTTACTTGGACACGCTATAGGAGGAGAGCATGACATTCACATCAAAGAACTCAGAAAGAGGATATCTGTCAAGGCATCTGGCTTCTGAATGCACTGTTTATAAGTAACAGCAAATAGAGATTTATTTAAATATCATGAATAGAGAAGGGTTAGCAATAGAAAACTGTTAAATACAGAAGGAGAGAGAGATATATGTATTACCATATTCCAGATACTCTAGATTATGTTTGGTATTTTTAAATAGATGATCTTCAGCTAGGTTAGATGTTTTTAAAGTATTTATTTTCCTTTGTCAGCTTCCTCATTCAGAACACTGACAAGTGGTAGCTTTTCATTTGCTTGTTTTGTTTTCCAATAATGATGGAAATTCAAGAGCTGTATTCATTTTTTGTTTGATCTTTGTTCCCTGTACATTTTTCTTTAATAGTGTTATTGTGCCTTAGATTGTTAGCACCTAGAACTAAAAGGCTACATCTTTATTTTTATGAAGGGGCATATGAACTTAACAATCAACATATGTTTTTACTATATTGAACAAAAAATTAGTCTGTCTTTACCATAATTTCTCTTGCTTCACTCTGATCATCTATTTATTGTGGATTGAAATACAGAGTCTCTAATATCCATTTTATTCTTAAAATTTATTGACAGCTAGCAATAATTTAAAATAAAAGCCTAAAGTTAGATTAAGAAGGGAAGGACTTGATATGGAATAGGGTCCGGGCCAAGACGGTGGCTTAGCAACGTGCGCATTTTAGTTCATCCTCCAGAACAACTACTAAATAACCAGAAACAGTACAGAACAGCTCCTGGGGCCATATCAGTGACTGGACACACAGCGTACCCCAGTCTGGACCAGTTGGACTGGCTGCAAGCTCCCTCAGAACCGTGAGTTCCTCAAGGTGTGGTGGCCGGCGCCCCTCCCCCATAGTCTCCTTCCCAGAAGGGAAAGGAAGGAGACTTTACCAGCAGCGGGGGCTGAGCACAACCAAATGTCAATTGTGGAATAAATTACAAATTCTGACTACTAAAAATAGGCCCCCAGCTCAGATAAACCTGGTCAAAGCAGAGGTCGATCATTTTGGCTCCGGCACCAAGGGGGCAGCACTGATGGAAAAAGAAAAAAAAAAGGAAGCAGAGGTTTTTGTGGCTGTGTTTCTACAAAGGCTTGACTGCCTTTGGACACAGTGGCAGGGCTTTTTAGGCTGCAACTGCCCGAGGCAAATGCAGAAACAAGCTCATTTTTGGAGCTTGTGCCTTCCCCAGGGGAGGAGTGAAGCCCAACTCAAGTGGAATCCCTCCCTCAAGGAATTCAGACACAAGGGCTCGGTAATTTGAAGCCATTAAAACCAGCCTATAATCTCTCCTCTGTCTCTACCACATCCCCAGCAGGGAGAGTCTGCCAAAGTTAAAGGTACCGCATCATCTTATGCTGGTGGGACCGGCAGGCAGACAGGCACCACATACTGGGCAGAATGAGAAAAACAGGGTGCCAAGACTTGACAGGAAAGTCTTTCAACCTGCTAGATTTCACCTTCAGGGAAAACCGATGCAGATGACTCTTTCCTCCTGACAGGAGGCCAGTTTGAACTGGGAAAATCTGACTGGGGTCTGTAATACCTAAATAGACCCTCCTAAGGGTGAGGGTAAAAGGCACTATACAGGCAGGGCAAGAAACAAGAAAACAAGAACTGAAAAATTCTCCTCTGTTAAACAAAACCTAAGCTAGAGGTCCAGAAAAAGCTGAACTGAATGTCAAAGAACAGATAAACAACAAATTCATCCAGCAAGAAAACCCTAGGTAAAAGAAGTGAAAGCAATCTCCAGAATAAACTGATTATGGTAAAAATGCCTAGACGCCAGCAAAACATAACAAATCACACTAGGAAAATTGAAGATATGGCCCAGTCAAAAGAATAAACCAATGATTCAAATGAGATATAGGAGCTGAAACAATTTAGAATGTACAAACAGACATGGAAATCCTCATCAAAAACCAAATCAGTGAATTCAGGGAGGATATAAAGAAGGCAAGGAATAAACAAAAAGAAGAAATCGAAAGTCTGAAAAAACAAATCACAGAACTTATGGGAATGAAAGGCACAGTAGAAGAGATGAAAAAAACAATGGAAACCTACAATGGTAGATTTCAAGAGGCAGAAGAAAGGATTAGTGAATTGGAGGATGGAACATCTGAAATCTGACAAGGAAAAGAAAATATAGAGAAAAATATGAGCAGGGACTCAGGGAATTGAATGACAAAATAAAGCACATGAATATACGTGTTGTGGGTGTCCCAGAAGGAGAAGAGAAGGGAAAAGGAGGAGAAAAACTAATGGAGGAAATTATCACTGAAAATTTCCCATGAAAAGACTTAAAATTACAGATCCAAGAAGTGCAGCATACCCCAAACAGAACAGATCCAAATAGACATTCTCCAAGACATTTACTAATCAGAATGTCAGAGGTCAAAGAGAAAGAGAGGATCTTGAAAGCAGCAAGAGAAAAAGCAATCCATCACATACAAGGGAAGCCCAATAAGGCTATGCGTAGATCTCTCAGCAGAAACCATGGAGGCAAGAAGACAGTGGGATAATATATTTAAATTATTAAAAGATAAAAACTGCCAACCAAGAATTCTATATCCAGCAAAATTGTCCTTCAAAAATGAAGGAGAAATTAAAACATTTTCAGACAAAAAATCACTGAGAGAATTTGTGACCAAGAGACCAGCTCTGCAAGAAATACTAAAGGGAACACTAGAGACAGATACAAAAAGACAGAAGAGAGAGGTGTGGAGAAGAGTGTAGAAAGGAAGACTATGAGTAAAGGTAAAAAGAAGGAAAATTAGATATGACATATAAAATCCAAAAGGCAAAATGGTAAAAGAAAGTACTACCCACGCAGTAATAACACTAAATGTTAATGGATTAAACTCCCCAATCAAAAGACATAGACTGGCAGAATGGATTAAAAAACAGTACCCATATATGTGTTGTCTCTACTCAAAGGACATGAGGGCAAGGACACAAACGGACATTTGCACACCAATGTTTATAGTGGCATTATTTACAATTACCAAGAGATGAAAACAGCCAAAATGTCCATCAACAGACGGTGGCTAAAGAAACTGTGGTATATACATAAGATGGAATATTATGCATCTGTAAGACAGAATAAAGTTATGAAGTATGTGACAACATGGATGGACCTTAAGGACATTATACTGAGTGAGATTAGCCAAAAACAAAAGGGCAAATACTCTATGGTCTCACTGATATGAACTGACATTAGTGAATAAATTTGAAATATTTCGTTGGTAACAGAGACCGTCAGGAGATAGAAATAGGGTAAGATATTGGGTAATTGGAGTTGAAGGGATACAGATTGTGCAACAGAACTGAATATAAAAACTTCGAAATGGACAGCACAATACTAACTGTAATGCAATTATGTTAAAATACTGAATGAAGCTGAATGTGAGAATGATAGTGGGAGGAGGGCTGGGGGCATAAATGAAATCAGAAAGAAAGATGTTAAAGATTGAAATGGTATAATCTAGGAATGCCTAGAGTGTATAATGATAGTGACTAAATGTACAAATTTAGAAAATGTTTTTACATGAGGAAGAACAAAGGAATGTCATTACTGCAGGGTGCTGAAATTAGATGGTAATTGATATTTTAAAATTTCAACTTATGTGTGAGACTAAAGCAAAAAATGTTTATTTGGTACAAAATTTATATTTTGAGTAGTGCATTTCCTCATATAACTTATGTAGATAGCTTGGTTGAACAATATAAGTACATGGAGCCTTGGGTAGGACATGAGATTTTGTTGGTTTGGCCAGAGTGATGCCCCAGTGAAGCCCAGAGTGATTTGATCAGTGAGTGGAAAAGTATTTGCAAAGTCCCCTTTGGGGAATGCTGAGAACGGGGGAAAATTCAGCCTCCCCAAGTTGAATTCTTGATATTCTTACAAGCGGTGTGGACAACCAAAGCTGTAGGCTGAGCCCCCAGTCTTGGGGTTTGTTCATATGAAACTTAACCCCAGAAAGAATAGGCTAAACCTACTTAAAATTAGGCCTAAGAGTCACCCCCAAGAGAACCTCTTTTGTTGCTCAGATATGGCCTCTCTCTCCAGCCAACACAGCAAGCAAACTCACCACCCTCCCCCTGTCTACATGGGACATGACTCTCAGGGGTGTGGATCTTCCTGGCAATGTGGGACAGAAATCCTAGAATGAGCTGAGACCCAGCATCAAAGGATTGAGAAAACCTTCTCGACCAAAATGGGAAAGAGTGAAATGAGACAAAGTGTCAATGGCTGAGAGATTCCAAACAGAGTCAAGAGGTTATCCTGGAGGTTATTCTTAAGCATTAAATACCTTTACCTTGTTATCCAAGATGTAATGGAGAGGCTGGAGGGAACTGACTGAAAATGTAGAGCTGTGTTCCAGTAGCCGTGTTTCTTGAGGATGATTGAATAATGAGATAGCTTTCACAGTGTGACTGTGTGAATGTGAAAACCTTGCGTCTGATGCTCCCTTTATCTACCGTGTCAACAGATGAGTAGAACATATGGAATAAAAATAAATAATTAGGGGGAACAAATGTTAAAATAAATTTAGTTTGAAATGCTAGTGATCAATGAAAGGGAGGGGTAAGGGATATGGTATATTTGATTTTTTTTTCTGTTTTTGTTTTATTTTTCTGTTGTCTTTCTATTTCTTTTTCTGAATTGATGCAAATGTTCTAAGAAATGATCATGATGATGAATATGCAACTATATGATATTGTGAATTGCTGAGTATATATGTAGAACAGAATGATCATATGTTGGGGATGTTTGTGTTTCTTTCTTGTAATATTTTTTTTAAAAATTAAGAATTAATTTAAAAAATTTTTTTAAAAAAATGAAAGGAAGGACTTGAGCTCCCAGGTGCTAGAGGAGCAGTGAGAAGCATTAGATGTGCTGTTTATTTCTCTTGGGCTTCTCTTCCTGGATCATTTATAAAAGCTTAGAGATCTTTAAAGTTATATTACATGTAACTTCTCTCCCAATACAGAAATTACTCCAGCAATATTTCTAGCAGATAATTTTCCATCCTGTATTTAATAATTTCCAGTGATGAGGAAGCTTGATAGTTTTGGAAACTCACACTTTTATCAAAAAATAGCTGTTAGGGTTTGAAAGTACTTTATTTTACTGGGACTGTACCTCTGCCCAGGAGTAGTGGTACTGTTCTCTGGAGGCGGGAAGAGTAAGTGCACCCAATGGCACTTAAATAAATCATCTTGCTACCTTAGCCCATCTCTGTCTTTGCCCCTTGCCTTTCTTTCCCCAATTCTCTTCATTATTAGGTGAAATACCACTTATATGATAAGTTTTTAGTCACTTGGAAAAAAATAATTCATTAGCAGTGTAAAGTCTTGAAGTTTTCCATAATTGTTGCTGGTTTAAGATCTCATATGTAATATGTCAGTTTCACATGATTGAATAACTTACAGGACATAAAAGTTTTTAAGTTGGAAATAAAGAATTAAATGACTATATAAGATGAATTTATTGGGTGTGTATGTTAGAGATAGGGAGGATAAACATCTGACTATATTTGTTTGATCCTTCATCTCACAGTTTAACTTACAGAAGAATAGTCAGAGTGGCATACTTAGAAGAGCATGCTGTATATAGGCCATGGTCATAAAATATTGGGACAGTTATATTTAATAGTTTTTGTGAGTGAATGAGAATATTTTCTCTTGTAAAAATTGCTTTTTTTTTTTTTTTGGCTTTTGTGAGGTTAGTAGACAAGAGTGACAATAGTGACCTAAAGCAGATCTTTAAATATTTTTTGTAAATTATAAGCAAAGTCACCGCATGCTTGACACCTTTCCCTATATAAATATATACAGGAGATTCTATGGGTCCAGTTCTAGACTGCTACAATAAAGCAAATGTCTCAATAAAGTGAGTCACACCAATTTTTTGGTTTCCCAGAACATATAAAAGTTATGTTTACACCGTAATGTAATCTTTTTAAAAAATGCAGTAGCATTATATATTGGAAAAATGATGCCCATAGACTTGCTTGAAGCAGTAGTTGCCACAGACCTCCAGTTTGTAAAAACACAATACTGTTGAGCACAATAAAACAATGTATGCCTGCACTAGGAAGGAAGTTGGAAATATTAAGTCGATAGTCATACATATAGAAGATGTCACATTTAGTCTATTTTATATTCTTTGGAGAACAGGAGTATAAGAAGCTTTTTAGAACCACAATAGTTGGTCTGGATATTTAGATTTTATTCCCCCAAAAAGGTATAATGCTGCCTCCCTTTTCCCTTAGCCCCACAGAAATATTCTAAGTGGCAAGTGTTTTTCTAAGAGAAAATTTTCTAGGTGTTTCCATTGCTATTAAAGACTTTGAGTAAGTCAGCTGATGCTGTCATATTTCACTGTAATGTTATAGTTTAAATAAGTATCCTTATCCTTAATCACACAGTTTTATAATTTTCATTATTGTCTGATTACACATCTTCTTCAAAGAAAAGTGTAAAAGAAGCTTATATCCCCAGCATAAACACTGATATGTATCTTTTTCCTAATAGATTTTTTTTCAGCTTTTTCCTAAGCTTTTCTCTTTTAAAAAAATTTAGAACATAGTATATGTACAATTTAGTAATCTGCTTTTTGCATTCACCCCAATACTTTCAATGGATTCCTATTCAGAAATGTTTATTCTGTTTAATGTGTGTTTTAGGGCTCTTTGAGGTTTGGAAAAGAGGGATCTTAAAATTTTACTGGTATCGTGGTTTAGAATAGTAGTTCTCAAGGTCTGGTCTGGGAATCCCTGTACGTCTCTGACACCCTTTCGGGAGTCCTTGAGGACAAAACTATTTTTATAATAATTCTAAGGAGTTCTTTACCTTTCTCACATTTTGTCATGAATGTACGGTAGAGTTTTCCAGAAGCCACATGATGTATGATATTGTAACAGATTGAAATACAGAAATAGCTGTGATAAGCCAGAAGTTTTCTATTAAGCCAAATATTAAAGAGATTTGTAAAAAGGTAGAACAGTGCCTCTCTTTTCACTAAATTTTTGCTTTGTTTTTGAAAATGTAATTATTTTTCACAAAATATTTATGTTAATATTTAGTAGGTTTGTTGCTCTTTTTTAATGAATTAGTTTTTTTACATTTCTCAGTTTTAACTTCTAATACAATAAATATTGGTGGAAAAACAAAAGCTCTTTAGGGGTCTCAATAATTTTTCAGAGTATAAAGGAGTCCTGATGCTAAAAATATTGAGAGTCACAAGTTTAGCAAAAGACTGATGGGAATAATTTAGGCTCTTCCTTACATCCTTTTGTTCTTCAGGTCTCTTTAGCTTGTTACCCTTTTTGTTTGTGTTTTTTCCAAAGATCAGGAGACAAGATCTATTTCTGTTCCAGATTTTACTCTGAAACTAAGAAGCTTGTCAGTCTTCCAAAAATAACAATTCCCTGTTTTTTCCTTTTTAGATTTGATGGTAGAGTAGTGGCAAAGCTGCCCTTCACCCCCCTTTCCTACATCCAAGGACTGTCTCATCGAAACCTGCTGGGGGATGATACTACAGACTGTTCCTTCATCTTCCTGTATATTCTTTGTACCATGTCAATTAGACAGGTAGGTGACTTCATCCACCATTTAATATATCCTTCCTTGCTCTCATGCCTTAAATTAGCTTTTACTTCTGTAATACTGGGAGTGATTACCTGATGTGACTGGGAACTTTCTGTTTCTTGTTCTAGAGTTCCTGTGTATCATTCTAAAACTGCTTAAAATATGTATAGGACAAGATGACTGATCCTTAGCAATGGGAAATAGTGATACAACCAAACATGTTTTCTGTTTCCTATTCTTAGAGTGCTCAGGTTCCTTCTTCATTACAACTATAAAGCTACAAAAATTAAGAGTGAGTTTGGTCTTTTCAGTATCATTTCTTCTTTATTATAGACCCGTACCCTTTTAATTTAGGAGTACAAGTAAGAATAATTATTGGTGATTTAAAATTATTTACAGTTGAGATAAGGCCTGGGTTATAGAATTTACACATGACCAAAACAGTGATCAGACATTCACAGTGAAAAATCAGTGGCAGCTAAGAGAAAGTATAAAAAGTTTATGAGGACCTAGAAGAGAGACAGGTAACTTTCAGTTAGCAGAGGAAGGTTCATGCAGGAAAGTTTAAAGAATGAAGTGGCTTTTTGAGATGGGATTTTTTTTTTTTTCTTTACATGGGCAGGCACCGGAAATCGAACCCGGGTCCTCAGGCATGGCAGGCAAGCACTCTTACCTGCTGAGCCACTGTGGCCCGCCCTTGAGATGGGATTTTTAAAAAATAGAATTAAAGTCTCTGACTCAAGAGTTCTTTATATTTCAGGGCGTTAATTCAGTTTCTGAACATACTGCCATTCAGCGAGCATTGCAGTGGGGAAGTTGCTATATGCTCTGAATATGAACATGATTCCTCTGATATTTGTTACATAAGTGATTCAGAGTTACCTTATTTTTTCTTCTCCTGAATGCTGTCTATGGCAGCAGATTTTTGGTTGACTTGACTTGTGAAATTTAGTAGGAAAATGAAATTATAGTCTGAGGCTCACAAAGATCTTCATGATCTTACTGCTTAATATTTTTCCCACCTCTTCTTTCCTCATATTCCCCACAAACACAGCACTCCAGCCATTCTTAAATGCCCAGCAGTTTCCATATTACATGTAGTTTTTGTTTGTTTATCCTTCTATCTTGAATGCTTTCTACTTCCCTTTCTGCCTATTAAATGCATCCAAATTTTAAGGCTTCTAGAATTTTCTGACACTTGTATTGTGAAGGATGGCTATAAAAGAGGCATGAGAGGATGTAAAAATTTCAAAATGAAGTTTAAAAAAAGGACTATTACAGTAGTCTAGCAAAAAATTATTATAGTCTGAACTAGTAACAGTGATGAGAGCAATGAAGAGAAGGGGACAAAATTGGGATATATAGAAGGTTAAATTAGCAGAATTTAAGTGGCTGATTTAATGTGAGGGAGAAAGGTGAAATTCAGATGATTCCCAGGTTTCTGGCTTTGGTGACCAAATTAATGGTAGTTTCATTAAGAAATTGGGAAAAGAGGAAAGAATAGGTTGGTTAAAAGATATACTGACTTTGGGGTATTTGTGGAGCAGCTAAGTGAGTATGCCCAACAAGAATTTGTAGTTTGTTGTAGCAGAGGTGTATAGTAACCATACACCTTTTGAAAATATATCCATAATAGAGCATTTTGGTTTAACTAAAAGTGAAAAACAGATCTCTTTGTTTGGTAGAGGTCCTTTGATCTTTATAGAATGTTGTTCTTTGAGTATTTAAATCTGAAATTTTAAAATTATGGCTTGGGTTGAAATGTTAATAAAACACAATATCTTGCATATTTCATTTTAAGCAGTAAATTAGTTCTATTTTAATTGCTTGCAGATTTCACAACTTTATTTATGATGCTGATAATAGTAATTTAAGCACACCATTTGCATTGCTACCTGGATATTGTTACCTGGGAATCACCATTTGAAATGTAGAGGTTTGAAAATGAAGTAAATTTTAAGAATTTCCATTTAGGAAGCACCATTCAAACTGGTTTTTAAACTCCTTTCAGTTATTTCAGAAAATATGATGAGGTGTATGTCTGACAATTTTCTAAGGAATGTAATCCTCATTTACAGTGGAGGTCAGCAAACTTTTGCTGTAAAGGTCTAGATAGTAGTATTTTAGGCTTTAAAGTTGTGCAGTCACTGTTGCAACTATTCAACTCTGCTTTTGTGGAATGAAAGCAGCCATGGACAGTATGTAAATGAATGAACATGGCTGTGTTCCAGGAAAACTTCATTTAAAAAATCGGCAGTGGTCCAGATTTGGCCTGTGGGCCATGGTTTGCTAACCCCTGAGAACTGAAATATGCAATACGTACTATCAAGTTAAAATAGGAAAATCCATTGATCCTATATTGGTACAGCTTAATAAAATAAATGATAATTAAAGTGGGAGAATGGGCAGGAAAAAACTCAAGATAGTTCAGTGTTTGGGGTTTAGCCGAGGAGGATATATACAAATTGTTTTGATTTCCAGTTGTCTGGTGCTATGCACTGGTATTAATAACAGGAAAATATATGAGCTATTGTATTGTATAGCTATTGTGTTTGGGCCCAGACTGAGTTCATGCAGAGCCTGAAAAACCTGCCAGGTACAGAAGCAGGCATAGATAGACTGGGACTTACGAGCAGGAGAGGTTCTCCAGTGGCAGCTGATTCAGAGGATTAGTGCTCCACAAAAAGCAGGGGTAGTGCAAGAAGTAATATATGATTTTAGAACAAAGACATTCCATATAATATGAGGACATCTGGTGTCTAGTATAAACTCTAGTATAATTGCTAAAGGGTCCTAAGACCTGATGTTTCACTAAAATTAGTGTTTAAGACTAAAATACACTCAATGCCATCTTTACATTTGCAGTTACATTCTTCCATTTCCAGACAGATTGTTTACTTTTTTGACCTTTACCCTTGGCTAAAGCAAGTTTGTCATGGGCTATTTAGGAAGAGGCCCAGGCCTTGGGCTACCACATATTGTTGTTGAAGGATTTATCATTTTGGTATACAGTTATCTTTCCCAAGATCAAGGTTGAGTTCTCTCTTATTCTATCAGCCTGAGTCATGGTCAATTAGACAGTTAATTGTTTGCCAAAATTCCAAATGAGATACTTAGAATCTTAGAAAAATCACTGAAATGATCTGCTTTTATAATTTTATTTTACTAGGTACAGCTGGTTTCTGTATTTGTTTTCAAAATTCCTGCAGTTGTTAGCTTATGTACTAGATGTTCATAAACAGATTCAGTCTAAAGTGTCTTAGCAGTTGAAGTATATTATAGAGTAGAAATACTTCTTTCTTTCAACTAAAATGCTTTGTTAGCCCTGCTATTTCATGTTGTTGATTTTGTTGTTGTCTTGGCTTTTTATGATCTTAGGTTACATGGTGGGTGACTATGTATGTTCCTATGAAATGAGCAGTTATAAAAAAGGAGCTTTCAGAAACTTAAATTGTAGACTGATAGATTTACCCATTGAGACCTTCATGAGGCAAAGAAATCGGCCATTTGGTTTCAGACACACATAGTAGCATAAAGTAATTTTAAGAAAAAAAAAATTGTATTTTTTTTTCTCTGAGTTTTAAAGCTGAATGTGTGATGGGGAGACTAGAATAGAATGCAAGTTTCCATAATGATTGACTCTATTCTGTCTTATAATATGGTTTTTGCTTATACGTTTGGTTTTGTCTATTTGTTATGTTACTTTTGTCTGTATTAATCTTCTTTCCTCCTTAGCTCTTTTAAGGTAGTGATTTCTTAATTGTCTTTATTTACCTTAAAGTACCTATGTATAGTATATAGTAAGTGCCTAAAATGCATATTTTAAACACATAATAGATGCAACACTGAAATATAAACTTATAAACTTGGTGAATTGTGGCTATACTATTTATTACTATTAAGAGCAATGTATGAAAGTGCGTATTTCCTCCATCCTCATTAGTGGAGAGTGTAAAACTTTTGGGTTTTTGCCAATCTGGTATGTAAGAATTGCTAACTCATTGTAGTTTTAATTTGCATTTGGATTGAGCATCTTATTTGTCTAAGAGCATTTATATGTTTTTTCTTTCATTTTTATTTTTAAGAACAGTTTATATATTTTTTGCCTGTTTTTCTATTGGGTTGTTGATCTTTCTACTAATTTTTAGTTCTTTACTTTTTAAGGGTGATTAGTTCTCTCTGTTTGTGCTATAAATTGTTGGGTTAGTTTGAAAGATGCTAGAATGTGATATACCAGAACTAGAACAGCCTTTAAAAAGGGAATTTTAATAAGTTACAAGTTTACATTTCTAAGGAAGTGAAAGTGTCCAAATTAAGGCACCAACAAGAGGCTGCCTTCACTTAAGAAAGGCCGATGGGTCAGGAACACCTCTTTCCACTGGATAGTCAAGTGTTTGGCATCTGCTGGTCGCTTGTTCCTGGGCTCCGTTGCTTTCAGCCTCTGTTCCTGTAGGGGTTCTTCACTTTACTTCTCCAGGTGTAGCTTTTAACTCTTGGCTTCCCTTGGCTCTGTCCAGATTCTGACTTGCTTAACATCTCATGGCAACGGGTACTGGTCTTCAAGCATCTCCAAACATTCGCGTCTCTGTTCTCCATGTGTCCACATCTGTATCAGCTCTGCTGTGAAGTTTCTGTCCGCTCTGAGGTTTCTGTCATTTCTGGTACTCTCCAAAATGTTTCCTCTTTTAAAGGATTCCAGTAAACTTCAAGACCCACCTGGAATAGGTGGAGTCACATCTCCATCAAATCAAAAGCCATACTCAATTATGTGTGATAATCTCCACATCACTGTGAAAACAATCTAATCCAAAGACTCCGATTTACAGTATTGAGTCAGAATTAAAAGAAACAGTTGCTCCTACAAGTTTGGATCAGGATTAAAACATGGCTTTTCTAGGGTACATAATACTTTTAAACCCACAGTTGTAAGTAATTTTCTCATTTGTGTTTCAGTTTTACTTAGGAGGTTTTTGCTACGCAAAATTTTTTTTGGTCAAATTTATCTGTCTTTTATGGATTTGGGATTTTATGTCATCATTACAAAGATTTTCTTCATTCCAAAGTTGTAAAGGAATTCAACTGTGTTTTCTCCTAGTATTTTTGCAGTTTTGCTTATTATATTTAAATCATGGCTCCATTTGGAGTTTATGCTGATGTACCTCAGTTATTCTTTCTTTGCCCTTTCCCATATCATATGTGACTTTTAGAAGAAACATCAGATTCATTTGAGAATACAAGTTGCCTATTCCTTTTTTTTTCCAAAGATTTAAAAAGCCAGAGAATCTAATGTAGTGATTGTTATTAAATCTGATGTACATTTATTTGAATACTATGAGTCCCTTTCAGTAGCATCTAGTATTTTCCCTGGAGTTCCTATACAAATTGTTCTTTGGATTTATAAAATCTATTCAGATCCCAGTGACGTGTGCTTGATTGGTGGTGCCCCATCTTCCTTCACACTTTGTTTAGATATCTGGTTTTTTTGCATTTTCCAGAGTCATGAGATGGGCTAAATCCTGTGCAATCTGAGTTTCTGGAGTAAAAGAATATAGAGGAGTAGGTAAATATGTCATACCTACAGAGTCTCAAGTGTTTAAACTTGTTAGTATGACAGCCTATGGTAGCTGTTTTCTTGAGGATTTCACAGCCAATCTTCTCTTATGCCCAGAAGCCACTTTCTGGTTTCCTAGATTTAATAATTCTAGTGTTATTAAGCGTAAGCCTTCAGTTTATCACCAGCTTTAGATTGTTCTTTAATGGTTACAAGGTACTTTGCAGTGCTGAACCTTATTCTGTGAAATTTAAATTTTCATGTTATTGTTTCAGTAACTGAAAACCATAATTTCATTCACTCAAGATTACAGTTTTTACTGAACAAGTAAAAACAGTGTACATGTTATGCAAGTTACTTCCAACAATGAGAGTTTTAATTCCTTCTAATGGTGAATTAGCATATAGCACTAGGAGAATGAGAAGCATTTCTGTTATCATATCTATAAAGTGAAACAATTTTGTTGCTGAAGTAATTAAATATTTTTATTGCTGAATTTCTTGAGGAGAGGACTTATGTTTTTCAAATCTTTTATTTGTAAAAGATTGTGACTGCATTTACATATGTGAATACTAACACCTCTATAGTATCAACCAGAATCCACTTCTTTTACTAAGTGTGAGTGATGGTGTAATTAAACCAGCCATTGCTAGTCCCTTCATGACAATAATATCCTCCTTATAGTGATAGAGTTATCATATTAGATGGAATCAAAGTTGTCCATCTGATCCCATTAGATTTTTTTCCCCATCCTTAAGAGCAAAATATACTGTCTCATTAGAAATTATTCTTTGATAGACTTGACTGTTCATTAATTCAACAAAATCAAGTCCATATATATGTCAAGCCCTGGGCTGGGTACTTGATATATAGTTGTAATCGAAACTGATGTATAATGGTTCTTGCTTTCATGGAACTTAGGATTCTTTTGAAATAAAAAGGTTAATTGTCCCAACTATCGCTACGCTTTCTTAAAATCATTAAAAACTGGAGGTGTAGAAGTACATTTGAAGTTATTTCTATTACAGTGGTTATGCTTGTTTGAATCTATAAGGTACCCCAGAAAAGCCATGTTCTTTTAATCCAGTCTTATGGGGACAGACCCATTGTGGGAGGGACCTTTTCATTAAATTGTTTCCATGGAGATGTGACCCCCCCCCCAATTCAAGGTGGGTCTTAATCCTTTTACTGGAGTCCTCTATGAAGAATGTAAAAGTAAACAGAAAGAAAGCTCGAAGGTGCTATAGAAAGCACAGAGATGAAACCAAGTAAAGGACACACAGAGGAAAACACCCCAGGAGAAACCAGAAGAACCCACAGGAGCTGAGAGAGCTGTTGTGAAACCAACCCAACAGAGAAGAACCAGCAAATGTCACCATGTGCCTTCCCATGTGACAGAGAAACCCCAGATACAATCGGCCTTTCTTGAGTGATAGTATCCTCTTGTTGATGGATTAATTTGGACATTTTCATGGACTTAGAACTGTAGATTTGTAACCTAATAAGTTCCTTTTGTAAAAGCCAATCCATTTCTAGTAAATTGCGTTCCAGCAGCATTAGCAAACTGGAACAATTCGAGTAGGGGCAAATTAAGCAAAGATTTAAACCTTAAATCAAGACTAAAGCAGTTTTGACAGTACTAATTGACGTAAGTATTTGTGAGGCTGTTTTTTATCTATTATGTATTTTTTCCAATTCTAGGATGTGTTACTAATTATATTCACCATTGGCTTGAGAGATTTTAAAGAAATGAGGAAATCATACTATACTGATTATATAATAGATTTTAAGACATATACTTAATTCAGAAATGTAAAATGATGGGGAATGAGGAAGAAAGCATTGTAAGGTTGTGAAAATAAAGTATTTTGACTCAGCTCCTGTATCTCATTTGAACTATTTGTTTGTTCCTTTGACTGGGCCATATCTTCAATTTTCCTAGCGTGATCCGTTATTTTCTGCTGGCGTCTGGGCATTTAATCAGATTTCCCTGGGTGTGGGACCCAGCAGGTTGAAAGATTTTCCTGTGAAATCTCTGGGCTCTGTTTTTCTTATCCTGCCCAGTATGTGGCGCTCATGGTGCTCGTCTGTCTGCGGGTCCCACCAGTAAAAGATGCTGTGGCTCTTTTAACTTCGGAAAACTCTCGCTGTGGGGGAGGGTCGCCAGCTGAAGCGACTTGGGGAAGTTCCGATTCAAATCTCCCAGCCAGCCTGGGAGTCTGCGCGTGGGGGGGGCGCCGACCTCCACGGCTTGGGGAAGTGCTGGTCCAACATTCCCAGCTGGACCGGGAAGCCACGTGTGTGGAAGGGACCCCGGTCGCCGGCCTCCACGGCTTGGGGGACTGCCTGTCCAATTCTCCCAGCCGGCCCGGGGAAGCACGCGCCCCTCGGGTATCTCACTGCAGCGGATTCTCCCTGTCGGTTCAGCCTTTCCAGAATGGGGTACGCTGTCTTTTTGGTCTCTGTCGTGGCTCCGGGAGCTGTTCTGTACCGTTTCTATTTCTTTAGTAGCTGTTCTGGAGGAGGAACTAAGACCCGCGCGTCTTACTAAGCCGCCATCTTCTCTGGAAGTCAATAAAGTATTTTGAAGGTAAAATATCTAGGGTTGAGTTTTGTTGCCACTTACTGAGTGTCCCTGGGAAAGTCATATACAACCTTTCAAGTCTGTTTTCACAAAGGTAAATGGAGTTTAGTATACAGCTTCATTGTGTTATGATAATGAGATGATATAGAAAAGTTAGTAGTTGTTCTTTAAAATCACACTTTAAAAAAATTAATTTCCCCCCTTCCCCCCACACACACATATACACACACTTTTAGCATGTTTTTTGTTCCCCTGTTGAGATGGGACAGAGTTTTTTTTTTTCCCACACATTAAAACACGGTGATATGTTATGTCAACCGAAAATAAAAAAATAAATCTAATTATGTGTTCTCATTTTTTCTTTTGCCTTAAATTCTGTTTACTTCCTTTAAGTTTAATGATAAACTACCTTGACCTTCATATCACAAATGTTTCCTTTGTGTGAATTTATAGCAGTCGAAATGGTAGGTTTGCCAGCTTCCACAAAAGGTGCTGTTAGTCCATGATAGTGATACATTTCAAGAATAAAAAAATCCTTTAATTTCTAAAATGAAAGGACTTCCTTTTTTGTTTTTTCTTATTATGAGTTAGTCTAATAGTGGATTGAGTAAATAATTATCTCCACTATAGAAACATTAAACTTTAGCAAAAATCTGAGCAAGTTTACATAGTAAACAGTAAGGGGCATTCTATTAAGGGAAAAGTGTTTTATTCTTATAAATTTATATAAATGTAAATGCTATAAATAGAATTCTCTTTTCTTTGAAAGCAAAAAGGATTAGTGGTTCCTGAGAAAAGTGGGAAAAAGTTTATCTTTTTTTCTTTTGTCATGCATATCTTACTGAATAACTTTGTTTTTATGCTTATAATCTGAAAAGGGTCAAGGAGAGTTTTTTTTATTTTAATAATAAAATTGATCAACATACAATGCGAACATTCTTAACGTATGAACATTCCATACTTGGTGTATAATCAGTGGCTCACAGTATCATCACATAGTTGTATATTCATCACCATGATCATTTCTCAGAACATTTACATCACTTCAAGGAGAGTTTTGCCATTGTCTCCTTTAACAAGTATGTCTCTTCAGGACAGTGACTAAAGTAAATTTTACTCTTTTTTCAGACTTTTGGCTTTCCTAGGGCAAAATTTTTTTTAACATTTTTTATTGTGAAATACAGCATATATACAAAAAAACAAATTAAAAGTACATTGTAACAAGTAGTTATAGAACAGATTTCAAAATTTGGTATGGGTTACTGTTCTCGTTTGCAAGCTATGGAAATGTGATATACCAGAAACGTAATGAAGGGGGAATTTATTAAGTTGCAAGTTTACATATTCTAGGCCTATGATAATGTCCAAATTAAAGCAAGGCTATAGAAATGTCCAATCAGTGGCATCCAGGGAAATATACCTTTGGTTCAAGAAGGCTATGAAGTTCAGGGTTTCTCTCTCAATTAGAAAAGTACATGTTATAACATGGTGATGTCTGCCCACTTTCTCTCCAGGCTTCATGTTTCATGAAGCTCCCCCAGGGGCGTTTTCCTTCTTCATCGCCAAGTTCTCTGGCTGTGTTGACTCTCATGGTTCTCAAGCTTTCTCCAAAAATGTTTCCTCTTTTAAAGGATTCCAGTAAACTAATCAAGACTCGCCTGGAATGGGTGAAGTCACATCTCCCTCTAATCGAAGGTTAGACCCACAGTTGGGTGTATCAGATATCTATAGAGATAATCAAGCTCCAACCTACAGTGCTGAATAGGGATTAAAAGAAAAGGCTGCACCAGATGGATCAGGATTAAAACATGGTTTTTCTAGGGTACACGATCCTTTCAAACTGACACAGCTACAGTTCCGCAATTTCAAGTTTTCCTTCTAGCTGCTCCAAGACACTGCTGAAAGAAACAGCAGTATAATGATGCAGCAGTCATACTCATTTGTTAAATCCTAACTTCTCTGCTATAACTCCTCCTTCTTCTTTGATCCTCTCCCAATCTTTAGGGGTATTTGGGCTGTGCCCATTCTAATTTTTCATGTTGGAAAGGGGTGTTGACAGTATGGGATCGGGGGACAGAACTAGTTAATGTTCTTGGAGCAGCTGACCCCTCTGGGTTTCAGGACTTATCTGACCTAGAAATCATCTGGAGGTTGTAGGTTTCTGGAAAGTAATCTTAGTGTGTGAAACTTCTATAAGATCTCAGATAGGGTCCTAGATGTTCTTTAGGGTTAATGGGAATGGTGTTATCTGGGATTTAGCAAACCATGGCAGTTAGCAATATCTAGCTGAAGTTTGAGTAAGAGTAGCCTCCAGAATAGCCTCTTGACTCTATTTGAAGTCTCTTAGGCATTGATATGTTATTTTGTTACATTTCTTTTCCCCTCTTTGGTCTGGAAGGCATTGTCAATTCCATGGTGCCAGGGCCAGGCTCATCCCTGGGAGTCATGTCCCACATTGTCAGGGAGACTTTCACCCCTGGATGTCATGTCCCACATAAGGGGGAAGGTAATGATTTTCCTTGCAGAGTTGGACTTAGAGAGAGAGAGAGATGCCACATCTGAGCAACCAAATAAGTTTTCTGGAAGTAACTGTTGGCATAACTATAAATAGGCTTACCTTCTCCGCTATAAAATAAGTTTCATTAGTGCACACCTCAAGATTAAGGGTATTCTCAGCATCAGGGAAGAGTTCCCAGCACAGTATATAAACTGGAATCAATCTACAGCAATGAGAGACAACATCTAAATAATACCTTGAACTCAGGAACTGAAACAATTCACAAAGAGAGCATTGGGATTCCCTAATGTTTGAGATAATATCAGGGGTTTCCTGATATTTTTACTGGAAAGTTTAATAGTTCCATATTGGGCAAAGACTTTTGTTATGCCATTTGTATGTATTAAAGGAGTTTCTGATTATGCTTGTGTCATCATATCTTGAAGTCATCAAAATGATAGGACCAGATGTCAGCCATTTCCTGTATCTCATTATTAATTTGTCATTTTATTTAAGGATTAGAGCTCAATTCATTAGTGCCAATATAGCTGTTCCACAGGATGAATATTTTCATTTCTAGTATTTTATTTCAAATCCATTAGAGAGTACGTGTGGTTCAGAAAATGGTAGCCAACTGAGAACAGATTATTCAGACACCATCTTAATCTGCTCTCTTTGTGAATTGTTTCAGTTCCTGAGTTCAAGGTATTATTTAGAATGTTGTCTCTCATTGCTGTAGATTGATTCCAGTTTATATACTGTGCTGGGAACTCTTCCCTGATGCAGAAAATACGAAGGTGAAGAAGTCATAGGCTACCCATATGGAGCTCACATTTTAGATGGGAAAGTGGACCCACAGGTAATAGTAGAGTCTGATTGAGTTTGGTGGAAAGTAACAGAAAGCAAAGCATGTCACTGAAGAGGATTGCCTTAATGTCTACATCATAGTACAACATTAAGTCATTTGTTTATTTTGGCATTTCTAGTAGTACAGATCTGCTGGTTGTGAATTCCTTTAATAACCATTTATCAGAAAATGTCTTCATTTCACCTTCATTTTTGAAGGATATTTTTACTAGATATAGAATTCTGGGTTGACTGAATTTTTTTTAATCCTTTCATCAATTTAAAATACCTTTCCCCTATATTTGGCCTCCATTGTTTCTGATGGCAAGTCATTCATATCTTTGTACCCTTTAGGTAATGTATCACTGTTCTCTGCTTTCAGATTTTCACTTTAAGTTTGGTTTTTAGCAATTTAGCTATGATGTACCAAGATTTTTTGTTTTTGTTTTTTGAAATTTATCCTGCTAAGATAATGCTTAAAGTGTACATAATTTTTAATGTTTAATTCTAATGGTGGGAAATGGATAGAGATGATGGTAGCACAATACTGTAAGTGTAATTAACAGTGCTGAGTGTATGGTTGAAAGGGAAAGTCTAGGCTAGGCCCAGGTATGGTTGAAAGGGGAAATCTAGGCTCATCTAGCTAGAGGATACAACATGGGACTGTATAACATAGAGAAACCTGTTGTAGATGATTGTGGTTAATTGTACAAATATAAGAAAGTTCTTATATGAACTAGAACAAAGATACATCACTATTACAAGGTGTTAATAATAGAGTAATATAGGGAAAATGCAATTAATGCAAACTGTGGATTATACTTAACAGTAATATTGTAATATCTTTCATCAGTTGTAACAAAGGTACTATACCAAAGGAAGCATCAATATTAGAGGGGAAAAGGTATAGGATTTTTTTGTTTTTTTTTTTTTTTTAAACAATGAGAATGTTCTCAAATTGATTGTGATGATGAATATATAACTGTGATTACACTAAAAGCCATTGATCGTACACTTTGGATAGATTGTATGATGTGTGAATGAAACTGTTTAAAAAATTTATTCTGTTTCGATTTTATTTTCATTGAATTAACTGCTGAATAATTTAAATCTGCATTATTTCGTCAAAAAATTTTTTCTGCTCCATTCTTTTTTCTTCTGGGTATCTATATTAGTCTTTTTGGTATTGTCCAACAGGACACTAATTCTGTTCTTTTTCTTTTTCTTTAATATCTTTTTCTCTTTTTTTTTTATATAGGATTGTTTCTGTTCACCTATCTCCAAGTTCACTGACTCTTCTGCCTTCTCTAATTTGTGTTAACTCTAAGTCCATCCAATGGATTTTCAGTTTTCAGAAATATTTTTCAGTTCCAGAATTTTCATTTGTTTTCTCTCTGTGTCAGTCTGTCTATCTCATGCACATACACTCATACACACATTCACACTTTCTTTTTGGGGTATCATTTTCATGCTGAGATTTCTTTTTCATTTATTATGAGCATATCTTATTTTGTGTCCTTAGGCACAGTTATTTATTTGCTTTAAAAATCTAGTTTGCTAATTACAACATTTGGGCCATCTCAGGACCAGTCTTTATCTGTTGCCTATTCCTTCAAGTATGGGTCATGTTTTTTTGTTTCTCAGTATATCTAGTAATTTTGGATTATATTGTAGATATTGTGGATGACAGATTATAGAGATTCTAGATTCTGTTATTCTTTGGGAAAGTGTTGATTTTTGTTTTGTTTTGTTTAAGCAGGCAATTAATTGGCTGGGCTTCAGACTCTGAACTCTGTCTCCTTTGTGGTAGGCAGCATTTGAAATCTCTGTTCTTTCTCTCAATTTTAAGTGGCTGTGGTTGTCTTGAATCCTTTCCGTTGATTCTTCAAGCCAGTAAGACTGCAATTTCATTCTAAATTTTAGACATTCCACATGGTGCTCACTGGGACCTGCCAAATTACAAATTAAAAAAAAAAAACAAAAAACGTTCTCCGGTACTAACCTGAAATTCTCTTTGACTAATTCTCAAAGGAGTAGCTAAATAAGAGATGTAGGAAAATTTTCATTGGAAATGTGATTTAAAGAAGAAAAGAGAAATTGTCACTTGACTCTCTGTCCCCAGCCAAAAAGACCTTCATTTCAAAGGAGGCTTTTGGACCAGCTAAGACAGAAAATATTCATTAAGCATTAAGCATTACAAAGGAAGTGGCATTACTCTAGTATAGATTTAATGTGCACATCTTCCCATCAGAATTTTGCTTTGTACTTTGTAAGGTATGGAATATAATTTCTAACAACGTGGACACATCCTAGGATGTGCCACAGGTAACGGTGTTGGGGAGTGCTTGGGGAGTGAAGGGAAAAACATAAGGACTTAGTAGGGGACTTCAGGTCCTCAATCCTGTTTGATCTGTTTACTGTATTGGGTTTTCACATAAGATTTTGTTTGAAGAAAGAATTCTGTGGCTTAAAATGTCTGAAGACTATTGATCAAGTCAGCTCTTTTTTCAAGGGAAAGAAAATTGAAAAGATAATACTTGTTGTTTCTTCCCTGCTTTGCCAGTACTGGAGTCCAAACCTTATGACAGTAATATTTCAGTCATACTATTGTTGCACTGCCATTTTTTTTTCCAGTAAATATTTCATCTTTAAGTCATTCTGCCCAACAGTCTATTCAGATATAATGTGATAGCCCTGGGAATGTTGAAAGAAAGCATTTGAAGTTCCTTTTATTTTTTTAGCATGGGCAGGCACTGGAAATTGAACCCGGGTCTCCGTTATGGCAGGCAAGAACTCTGCCTGCTGAGCCGCTTTGGCCTACCCTTGAGGTTCCTTTTGGGGTGATTTGAGGTGGTTGGATTTTATATCCGGTTTTGTGCATATAGTAAATATTATATTATGGGAACTTGAGAAATTATAGTTAATTGGATATGAGGATGCTATTTATCAGATGCTGGATAAACTGAGAACAAACTGAGGGTTGCCATAATTGAGTTATTTTAGCTAAATGATTAAGCATTAAAATGTAGCAGAATGTGTTGTTTATTGCCAGTGATGTGGGTCTTCCCAAAATATCTCATTAGCCACCAACAACTTCCTTTTCTTGATCACCAGTTCTTACCCTTGCAAAAGAGGAAGGAACACAAATCCTGTAGTGATTATTTTTCTGGGTTTCCTGCCAATTGAAGGCATGGTTACAGGAAAATGATTTTCCCTTGTTTTTTCCCTTCTGACATACACTCTTCAATTTGTTACTCTATTATACAAGGTTGAATAGAAATTCAGAATAATTGTTTTATATTTTCAAAAATCTTACCACATTTTACTATATTTTGCATTTGTGTTTATGTTTTCTTCCATGTCATCTTCATAATATGTTAAAACTCCTGTCTTTTAGCAAAACGCATCTTTCTGAACAAAATCTTGCTAATTAAGAAGGCCTGAAAAATTGACCTCAAGGAGGAGAATTGAGAGACTACAGAAAAGCAGTCAGGTCAGATTTAAAGGATGAGATTGTTGAAAGATATAGAAGAGATAATATATACAAAAGTACCTTCTACATATGGGGTGCTCAGTGAGTATTGAATTATAGCTTGACAGTTTAGTGTTTCTTTTACTTATCTGCACATAAGGATAATAATAATAATGCCTGCTGATCACTGAGTTATTGTGAGGATTTAAATGAGAACATACATTTAAAATGCTGAGAATACTGCCTAGCACAGAGTAAGTACTCAGCAGCTGTTAACCATTATTGTTGTTGTTATTCTTCAGCTCACGTTATGACCTTCACTTTGAGATAGCACTCCCAGAAATAGGTCTTTATTTTAAATTATCTTATTTAGCAACATTTCAGAGTTATGGAAGGCAGGGAATTAGAAAAGGGTATACTGCTATTAATATAGCTCTTATTTTGCTATATTGTTATAGTCTTTATATGCATTTTTGTATAATTATGGCATTTGCCCTTTATCAGTATTTATAGCATAGTCTGTATATAGAGAAGGAGAGTGCATGTGCATTTATTCACTTTACAGTATAACAAATGTATTATTCTGTGGTATGCTCATGCATAGCCTTTATAATTATGATGTTTTTATAGGCCTGCTACAAGATTTTTTACATTTAAGATAAAGATGTTACAAAGAGTTAATTTAATAAAGAAAAATTGTACTTTGAGTTATATCAGTTCAAATTCTGATTTATAATCTCTTTTTGCCTCAGCTTTCTCATCTCTAGAGGAAGGATAACTGAGACTATTATCTAGTCCTTACAACTATTTGCACACTTTGAGGTGCATTGAAATGTAGGATGTTATTTCTACTGTACACAGAATAGTAGCCTCTAGTCTTTTACCTAGTCCTCTTGCATCTTGGGACCACCAGTTATCTCCGACTGTGTTTTGGAGGAAAAGATTTCAGTGACAGAGAACCAGGTACAATTGCATCCAAGAAAAGTAGGCATAAAACTGGATTTCATTTATTAGATTATAGGAATTTAAACATATTGTTTAGAATTTCACTACAGGATAAAATTGCATGCAATAAATGCCTAACATTTATATTAAAATACAGATATTAGAGGAATACAACACTGATAAATTTAATTAAATGTCACCAATGGGAGGCTGTGACAAGAACCGTAAGCAAACAAAGTATAGTACTACCTGGATTTCCATGAACTTCAGCCACAAAGCTACCAAAATGCCTCAGTTTTAACACTTTTTGTTGTTGTTGTTGCTGTTCAAGCTGTTCTCATCTAGAGCAGTGACTTTCACTCATTAATCATTTACTATGTTTTGAATTAGTGACTAAAATTGTCAACAGTCTACCTTTTCAGTGTCTTATTTCTTCAAAGTATGTTCTGTTTTTTAATATTCTGTTAACTTGTCTTCTTTAAATCACCATAAACTTGTATTTTAATGGTCATCAGAGGTTTTTATTTTGGTGTTGTTATCTCTAAAATGATAAAGACTGATTTTTTTTTTATTAATTAAAAAAATTAACTAACACAACATTAGAAATCAATCCATTCTACATATGCAATCAGTAATTCTTAATATCATCACATAGGTGTATGGTCATCATTTCTCAGTACATATGCATCGATTTAGAGAAAGAAATAGCACGACAACAGAAAAAGAAATAAAGTGATAACACAGAGAGAAAACACAAATAAAAATAAAAAGTACAAAAATATATAAGAGAAAAAAAAACAAAACAAACAAAAAAAAAACTATAGATCAGATGCAGCTTCATTCAGCGTTCCAACATAATTACATTACAATTAGGCAGTATTGTGCTGACCATTTTTTTTTTTTAGACATCATACCATTCTACATATGCAATCAGTAATTCTTAACATCATCACATAGATGCATGATCATCGTTTCTTAGTATATTTGCATCGGTTTAGAAGAACTAGCAGTATAACAGAAAAAGATATAGAATGTTAATATAGAGAAAAAAAAATAAAAGTAATAATAATAAGAACAAAACAAACAAAACAAAACAAAACAAAAACCTATAGCTCGGATGCATAAAGACTGATTTTTAACCCCTGTCTCTTCAGAATAGCTGAGCAAGAATCCCTTGTATCTTTTGTCTAGACTATATTACTGTATTTGTTAACTGGATCAGTGTATTTATCAGCAGCCAATTCTGTATGTCTTATTATTTCAAATATTATCTTTAATTTCCTGTAATGCCTATCTTTATTGTAGGGTACATTCTAAGTGCTCAGTAAATATGCACTGATTAAATCAGAGAAATTGGCAGCTAGTGGCATGATATCATTTGGGCTCCTTATTGCTTTGTGCAATGGGTATTTTAGAGGTGAACCTGAGGGAGCTATTTTTATTATGTAAATAATACATATTCAGGCTATTCTCCAACTTTACTAAGAAGAGATATCCTGATCTGATTACTTCTTCTCCTTAACCTGATTTCAGATTTCCTTTAAAGTAAAGCATGAAGTATGGTATTGAGGATTACATATATATGAAATATTTTATGATAAATATAACTTAAATGAGTTATTAAGATTGTATTCTTTTTTTTTTTTTTTTACACGGGCAGGCACCGAGAATCGAACCCAGGTCCTCTGGCATCACAGGCAAGCATTCCTGCCTGCTGAGCCACAGTGGCCCACCCAAGATTGTATTCTTTGTAATTAAACATTCTGTTATACTCTGACAGTGTTATCTCAGAAATAACACATTCATATCTGTAGCAATCATCATTCTTAAAGATGAAGGATTCCTGAGGCTGGGGGATATATACAGCCAAAGAAGCCTGGGTATTGGGTAGTCACACATTGCCTTATGTACAGTGGGTACTGAATAACTATTAAATAAATGAATTCATGCATGTTAATTCGCCTATAACAAAGCGGAGTTTGTTCTGTAGACCAAAAATTTAACATAGAAAATTGTGTATAAGAGAAGCCACTAGATTAAGAATCAGAGCGCATGGGTTTTAATCCTAACTCTTCTCTTAATTTTGCTTTGTTACTTTGAACAAAACATTTCACTTTTCCAAGGTTTAGGTTCCTCAAATGTAAAATGAAGGAATTGAGCAAGAAGAATCAGATGCTCCTTTTGAAAATACTGTATAAACTCTTAACCACTGATCTCTGTTTAACCTCTCCACGTTCATAAACCTTCTTTCTTTCTGTTTTGAAAGCATGTCGATTGTTCACCATATCACACCATCCTCATGATTGCACTTCTGTATATCTGCTCCCACCAGTTGAGTCATCGCCTTTCAAGGGTCAATTGTGTTTATCTCAAGCCTGTTTATGTTGTTCATGCTGGTTTTACCTGTTATTGTGTTTGTATATTTAATTAACTGTTATATTCACTGATGAAATCTGAGTAAAACAATAGTTGTTTTATGAGAACTTAAGTTTGGAAAGACTTACTATTAGTTTCTAAAAAGAAATACTACTGAATTAAATTGTAATTCAATAGACAACTGGAAAAGAGGCAAGGAAGATGATCAAAGTGTTGGAAGATTGTGGACTGAAAATTGTAGGCAGTGCAATAATGACTAATTGCAGTCAGAAGATCTATACCGAAAGCAAAAAACTGGGCTATGAAAAATGGTAAAATGTGTGCTTTATATACTTCATGTTAAAATAAAAGATTACCTCTTATTTTTTATAATTCTTCACTTAAAAATAAATCAGGTTCTTTGGTTAGTTAGACCAAAGCCCTAACAGATAAGAGGGCTTTTACTGTTCTATGACCATAACATTGTAAGTCTTTTTGAAAACAACACAGTAGGATAGTAGCAGTCATCCTATTTTAGGTCATAATGGTACTTATAATTTGTATGTGTTTTCTTTGTATGAGCTGTATGTAAAACACTTCTTCTGTGTATGTCATATTAAGATCCAATTCTTATTTTATTCACAGAATATTCAGAAGATTCTCGGCCTTGCCCCTTCACGAGCTGCCACCAAGCAGGCAGGTGGATTTCTTGGCCCTCCACCTCCTTCTGGGAAGTTCTCTTGAAATCAAGGAGAAGTCTTTAATTCTTGTCATTCTCTTCAGACACTCAAATCAGACTGGCAACTATTTTGTAGCAAGAGTTATAGGCAGCCTTAGCACTAGGGCCACTTTATAGTTTTGAGTTCTTTCTAGGCTTTTGAATATGATTAGAATGAAAATGACTCCCCAAAAAACATGATGAGTATGTTGATTAGATAAGTACAAGTGATGTTTATGTAATGAGAAACAAATGGCATCTTTTTTGTTTTGCTTACACAAATATTTTCTGTGGGACCGACTCTCAAAATTGTACTATATGCTATGTACCATGAAACTCGGCCATCCATTAGTATTTTCAGAAAATCTGGAAGAAAAATTAAGTTCATGTAATCTTAATCAGAGCTGTTTGTTGTGTGTGTGTGTGTGTGTGTGTGTGTGTGTGAGTGTGAGTGAGTGTTTTTACCTCCAAGCCAAATATATGACCAGAAATCAATAAAGAGGCAAAATTTTAGCTACATCATCTACAAGGAAAGGTCTGTTTTGTTTAGTTTTGCTTTATCATATTTATAGACACGTTTTTAATAATCTGAACAAAAGGGAAAGCATTGTCCAAGAAAGGCTAAAATAAAGTTTTTAATGTACTGATATTTGCCTTTTGCTCAAAATATGAAAGTGTCCTAATGTAGGAATTGGAAGCCAAGAGTGGAAAGGAAAGTCGTGACTCAGGAGAATATAAAAATGAGAGTCCTTAGCACTTCCTTCCACCTCCAGTGGTAGATGATTGCATTTTTATAAGAGCATTCTTAGATCTCTCCTGGAGGCAAGCTTGTATTGATATGTGGTTTAACTTGTAGAGCTTCCTTTCACTAAAATGGCTTTCAGTTTCTCCCGTTCTCCTTTGTAAGGAAGAAGCACAGTTATACTATGATCCTTCTCTATAGTCCATGGAATTAGAAGTCCAATGTGGAACAGTAAGTCTAGCAATAAATATATACATTCATTGATAGTCTCTTTAGAGGTGTGCATTCTACCATGAAAAAAAGACATTATTTGCAATGGAACAACTGTTAAAGGAATATCAAAACTTCTCATAGCAACAGTTAAGAAGATATGAATTAATATCTTCAAAGTGGTATGGGAAAACAAGTATCAATCTAGAATTTTATGCAGCTAAACCAGAAGTTTGGGGGCAAAATAAAAGTATTTTCAGACATTCAAAAACTAAAATAGTTAAATTATATATTTTAACATATATTTTTAATTATATATTTTTGGCAAGGAAGCAAGACACTGATAGCAAAAGGCAAATAATTTTGCAAAAAAAAAAAAAAATACCCAAAAGGCAAGGGAGAACGAGCAGATGCCACCATGTGCCTTGCCATGTTGCAGAGCAGGGAAGGATTGCCAGAGTCTTTGGGAAGATAGTATCACTTTGATGGTGCCTTGATCTGGATCTTTTCCTGACCTCAAACTATAAACTAATAAATTTGCATTGTTTAAGGCAGCCCATTTCTGTTTTGAGCAGCTTAGGGAACCAAAACACCAACATTCCTTCTTTCTTTTTTGATAACAGCACCCTGCTTTTCCTTTAGGGAACCATACCTCCCCTACTCATGTGGACCTAAAAGGCTGTCGGTCACTTTGTCCCTTCTTCCCAAAAGTTCTGTATTTAACAAACCAGTTAGTGTTTTGACCTGCACCCCAGTGATTGGGTACCATGATCAGCTCATGAACCAAATAAAACCAATCAGGAACTACAATGACATTTGATATGTGGATGCTTGGAAAGAAGGGGCCTCTCATCTTTTTGGATAAAGAGCTATAAGCATGGATACTTGAACCACTAGCCACATTTCCTGATAAATGGCAGAACCTTAGAATGAATCCAATAAATATATGGAAGTAGAGCAGAGGTGGAAGAAAGGCAGCTAGACAGCATTATTTGAGCCCCTGAATCTAACCATGTGTATTGGGGTTCTCTAGAGAAACAGAACCAATAGGAGATAGCTGTAAATGTGAGATTTATAAAGGCGTTTCATGCAACATGGGAACGTAAGAGTCCAAAGTCCATAGAGCATGCTGTGAAGCTAGCAACTCCGATGAATGGTCTAAATGAACTTCAAGAGGAGCTTGCTGGCTTAAGAAGCAGTGAAAATTGTCTCTTCTCCCTTGAAAGTCTTCAGGTGATTGGATCAAGCCTAACTGAATAACCTTGTTTGTGAGAAGTATGTCCTTAGTTGATCATAGATGTAATCAGCCACTGCTGCAGTCAACTGACTGATGATTTAATAAACCAGCCTTCTGGTTTATCAACAAGCCACAAAATTCCTCTCAACAATGTTTAGGCCAGTGCTTGCCTGGCCAGACAGCTGGGCACCTGGCCAAGTTGACACCAGAACCTAACCATCACACAGCCCACCACTTGTCAACTTGGCAGCTATAAGCATCACCTTGAAACCTGCTTAATTTCTAAATAGAACATGTTAACAGACATATATTTTGTCTAATAAAACTCAACTGTCCTGCATACAACTAGAAATGCATAAATCTGTCCAGAATAACGTGCAAATCCTTAAGTAACATTTACTCTTAAACTTAATATCCTGTAAATACTATAATATGAAAATAAAACTTATGTCATATGATGAGAAAACAAGGTATTTGCTTATGTACAAATGCAAACACACTCATAACAAAACAGGGAGGAAATATTCATACAATGACAGTCCTCATTTCTATAACTGCTCATGTGCTCATAGTGCAGATTTATCACTACCTCCTACTTCACATTCCATGTTTCCTTTACTCTCAGCAGGCAACTCAGCTGGCCATGGTTCTTTGCCAGGTGGGATGTCCCAGACTTTCTGTATTAGCTAGGGTTCTCTAGAGAAACAGAATCAGCAGGAAATGTCTGTAAATAAAAAATTTATATAAAAGTGTCTCATGCAACCATGAGGATGTAAGAGTCCAAGATCTGTAGGGCAGGTCGTGAGCTGGCAGCTCCAATGAGCATCCTCAACAAGCTCTCAGGAGAGACTGGCTGGCTGAAGCAGGAAGAGGGATTTTCTCTTCTGAATCCTCCTTAAAAGCCTTTGGATTAAATTAAAGTGATTAGATTAAGCGTTGCTCATTGCAGAAAACCTTCCCCTTTGTGGATGCTGCCAACATGGTCATGATTAAAGTCCATGAAATGTCCTCACAGCAACAGACAGGCCAGTACTTGCCTCACCAGACAACCGGGCACCACAACTTGGCCAACTTGACACATGAACCTGACCATCACACCTTCATTCCTGAAGTTTCTGGGTCATTGGTAGTCCTCCTGGATTGGGTTGTTGTAATTTTTCATTGACATTAATCACAGAGCATATTAAGAGATGCCCTAAGGGATCTCCTGTATTCATGGAAAACTCTTTACCTCCATTGTGTATTTTGCAGTCCCATTTCCTCTTGATAGTCATAATCAGTCACCCCAGACAGAACAGTAATCCCCTTCCTTGCCTCTTAACTCGGAGGCATGAGAAGCTCAAAGTGGCCATGTGGCAGTTTTAATTTCTAGTTCTATGGAAGTGCTGTGTCTACTGCTAGGAGCACTCATTTTGGATGTGGGGAGGCTTTACTTTTTATTCATTATCAAATTATTGTGGCAATAATGTCTGAATTCCAAAAGAGGAAAAAAATCACTCTCAGTTCCAGATGTCTAATGTGTTTGTTACAGCTGCCAGAATGCAATATACCAGAAATGGTATGGCTTTTATAAAGGGAATTCATTATAAGTTTACAGTCCTAGTGCCAAGAAAATGTCCAAAAGTATCCAGGGAAAGATACCTTAATTCAAGAAAGGCTGATGCCATCTGGAACATCTCTTTTAGCTGGGAAGGCACATGGCTGGCATATGCTGGTCCCTTGCTCCTGGGCTCCATTGCTTGCAGCCTCTGTTTCCTGTGAGGGTTCCTCACTTTGTATCTGCGGGCCTTCGCTTATCTCCTCTGGGACACAACCCTGGGCTCTGACCTGCTCAGCATCTCATGGGAAGGCACATGGCAACGTCTGCTGGGTTCCACATCTCCAAACATCTGGGTCTCATGTTGGCTCTGCCAGCTCTGAAGCAAGTGCCCTCCAAGCATCTGCATCTCCTCTGATCTTTCTCCAAAATGTTTCCTCTTTAAAGGATTCTAGTAAATCAAGACCCGTCTTGAATGGGTGGAGTCACATCTCATCTAATTAAAATCACACCTAAGATGGAAATAGTAGTCGTCAGTGAAAGGGAGGGGTATACGAGTTTTTTCTTTTTTCTTTTTATTTCTTTTTCTGGAGTGATGCAAATGTTCTAAAACATGATCATGGCGATGAATATACAACTCTGTGATGATATTGTGAACCATTGATTGTACACCATGTATGGGAAGTTTGTATGTTAAGAAAGTTTGTGTTTGTATGTTGGTTTATCAATAAAAGTATTTTAAAAAATTAAAACATTTTCCAACATTAAAAAAAAGTCACACCCATAATTGGGTGTACCACATCTCTATGAAGATAATGTAATCAAAAGTTTCCACCCTACAATATTGAATTATTGTTAAAAGAAATGGCTGCCTAGAGAAGATTGTATCAGGATTAAAATATGGCTTTTTGGGGCACTTCCAAACTGGCACACTTAAGAAAGCCACCATGTTCATTTCTCCCTCACCCACTTTTGGATCTGTGTGCATATGTGCATACATCTTTACACGCCTGGAATGATAGCAAACCTTTTATTTTGTGCCTTCTTTTTGTTGCCTGCCATATTATATAAAGTATTTTCATTGTGGCAACACAATGTTTATAACTGGCTCAGTGTAGGTGTACCAAAAAAATTGGAAGTACCCTAAGTGAGCAACAAATGGGAGATGACAATGTAAACATAATGATTTGATTTTTCTTTCAACAACAGAAGTAACATGTTACTTTCTCAACAGCAGTCCTTTCTATCTTAGTACAAACTTGTTATTAGTCTTTCTTAAGAAGGATAACTTCACTGGTTATTAACAAGCAACTTCCTTGTCTACTTGCCCGTTTTGAAATGAGTTCTCATTTAACACAGGAAGACACTTTGTCCAGAAATACATTCAAACATCAAAATCTGTGTTTCTGTGATTGGTGTAGGATCTCTCACTGGTATGCTTTCACTGATACAGAAAAGACGTGAAAGAGCTCTTGCCAAAAGCTTCTCTCATCTGAATACACTTACAAGTTTAGCTTCTAGAAAGATTTTGCTTATGTACAAATGAGTTGAAAACTCCGTTAAAAGATTCTCCATATCAATTACTTATCAAAGACATTCATGTTTTGTGTTTTTTTTTTCTCCCAGTTTAATCACTTGGATGCAGAAGTAGGTGGGTATCTCCAAGGAAGTATCTTCCTCATGTTCTCAGGATTTATTCCAGTGTATGCACTATCATGTTTGTATAGGCTACATCATCCTTGAAGCCTTTCCCACATTTATTACTACCCTATATTCTCCCAAGGGCTTCCCTAATACATAAATTTAATAACAGGTCTAAGCAAGTCTCACATTCATCAATTCACCAAACAGCTGAAGGATTTCTTTTCTGTTGACCAGAGAGGAGTTAAATCTGAAGGCATGCCTCCTTCGCATAGGTTTCTAACAAGTCAGGATAGTATGGCCATTGTTCATTAGATTTCCACAGGTTTCTCTCCAGAGTCAGAGAAGATGGGCAAGTTGATGTCAGATGAGGGACAAGTTCCTCCTCAACATTTTCTCACACTGTGGTACTGGGACTGCTATAGAGTCTTTTGGTGTACCCAGGTGTCAGTTCGGCTGGAAGGACTTTCCACATTCTGAACATTGTCTCTTTACTCAGGCAGGAGCTATCACTGGAAGTTTTGCCACACTGATTACATTCATAGGGCTTCTCACCAGAATGAGTCCTCTGATCAGTTAAGGCCAGCACTATTTCTGAAAAGTTTCTGACATTGGTTGCAACCATACGGCTTCTCACTGGTATGAATCCTCTGGTACCTGATGAGGTAAGCACGTAAGCACTTTGAATGAGGTTTTTTCTTTTCTTTTTTTTTTTTTGTATCTAAACTCCTTACGTGTGCTTTATATATATATATTTTTTCTTTATTTTATTTATTAAACATACCAGCATGCCAACACACAAACATTCTTACCATTTGATCATTCCATTCTACATATATGATCAGTTACAATATCATCACATAGTTGTATATTCATCATCATGATCATTTCTCAGAACATTTGCATCAATTCAGAAAAAGAAATAAAAAGAAAACAAAAAAATTCATACATACAATACCCCTTACCCCTCCCTTTCATTGATCACTAGCATTTCAGTCTACCAAACCTATTTTAACATTTGTTCCCCCTATTATTTATTTTTTTAATTTATTAATTAAAAAATTAACAAAAACATTAACATATCGTTCCATTCTACATATATAATCAGTAATTCTTAATATCATCACATAGTTGCATATTCATCATTTCTTAGAACATTTACATCGATTTAGAAAAAGAAATAAAAAGACAACAGAAAAAGAAATAAGACAACAGAAAAAAAAAACGATTATACATACCATACCCCTTACCCCTTGCTATATCACTAGCATTTCAAACTAAATTTAACATTTGTTCCCCCTATTATTTTTATTCCATATGTTCTACTCTTCTGTTGACAAGGTAGATAAAAGGAGCATCAGACACAAGGTTTTCACAATCACAGAGTCACATTGTGAAAGCTATATCATTGTTCAATCATCATCAAGAAACATGGCTACTGGAACACAGCTCTACATTTTCAGGCAGTTCCCTCCAGCCTCTCCACTACATCTTGAACAACAAGGTGATAGCTACTTAATGCGTAAGAATAACCTCCAGGATAACCTCTCGACTCTGTTTGGAATCTGTCAGCCATTGACACTTATTCTCATTTCACTCTTCCCCCTTTTGGTTGAGAAGGTTCTCTCAATCCCTTGATGTTAAGTCTCAGCTCATTCTAGGGTTTTTCTCAATCCCTTGATGCTGAGTCTTAGCTCATTCCAGGCTCTCTGTCCCATGTTGCCAGGAAGATCCACACCCCTGGGAGTCATGTCCAATGCAGAGAGGGGGAGGATGGTGAGACTGCTCGTCATGTTGACTGGAGAGAGAGGCCACATCTGAGCAACAAAAGAGGCTCTCTTGGGGGTGACTCTTAGGCCTAAATTTTAAGTAGACTTGACCTATCCTTTGTGGGGTTAAGTTTCATATGAACAAACCCCAAGACTGGGGGCTCAGCCTATAGCTTTGGTTGTCCACACTGCTTGTGAGAATATCAAGAATTCAACTTGGGGAAGTTGAATTTCTCCCTGTTCTTACCACTCCCCGAAGGGGGCTTTGCAAATACTTTTCCACTCACTGATCGAATCACTCTGGGATTCATCGGGGCATCACTCGACAAACCAGCAAAATCTTATGTCCTACCTGAGATTCCAAGTACTTATGGCGTTCAATCAAACTATCTACATAAGTTATATTAGGAAATGCACTATTCAAAATATAAATTTTGAAACAAACATTTTTGCTTTAGTCTCACACATAAGGTAGGTGACATTTTAAAATATTAATTACCATCTATTTTTAGCACCCTGCAATAATGACATTCCTTTGTTCTTCCTCATGCAAAAGCATTTTTAAAATTGGTACCTTGTACATTTCACTATTATTATACACTCTAGGCATTCCTAGATTATACCATCTCAGTCTTTAACATCTATCTTTCTTTCTGATTTCATTTATGTCCCCAACCCTCCTCCCTCTATCATTCTCACATGCAGTTTCATTCAGTGTTTTAACATAATTGTATTACAGTTAGGTAGTATTGTGCTGTCCATTTCTGAGTTTTTGTATCTAGTCCTGTTGCACAGTCTGTATCCCTTCAGGTCCAATTATCCATTGTCTTACCCTATTTCTATCTCCTGATGGTCTCTGTTACCACTGAAACATTCCAAGTTTTTTCACTAATGTCAGTTCATATCAATGAGACCATACAGTATTTGTCCTTTAGTTTTTGGCTAGTCTCACTCAGCATAATGTTCTCAAGGTCCATCCATGTTGTTACATACTTCATAAGTTTATTCTGTCTTAAAGCTGCATAATATTCCATCATATGTATATACCACAGTTTGTTTACCCAGTCGTCTGTTGATGGACATTTTGGCTGTTTCCATCTCTTGGTAATTGTAAATAATGCTGCTATGAACATTGTTGTGCAAATGTCTATTTGTGTCTTTTCCCTTATGTCTTCTGAGTAGATACCTAGCAATGGTATTGCTGGGTCATATGGCAATTCTATATTCAGCTTTTTGAGGAACCGCCAAACTGCCTTCCACAGTGGTTGCACCATTTGACATTCCCACCAATAGTGAATAAGTGTGCCTCTTTCTCCACATCCTCTCCAGCACTTGTCATTTTCTGTTTTGTTGATAATGGCCATTCTGGTGGGTGTGAGATGATATCTCATTGTGGTTTTGATTTGCATTTCTCTAATGGCCAGGGACATTGAGCATCTCTTCATGTGCCTCTTGGCCATCCGTATTTCCTCTTCTGAGAGGTGTCTGTTCAAGTCTTTTTCCCATTTTGTAATTGGATTGGCTTTTTGTTGTTGAATTGAACAATCTCTTTATAAATTCTGGATACTAAACCTTTATCTGATGTCATTTCCAAATACTGTCTCCCATTGTGTAAGCTGTCTATTTACTTTCTTGATGAAGTTCTTTGATGCACAAAAGTGTTTAATTTTGAGAAGTTCCCATTTCTTTCTTTCTTTCTTCAGTTCTCTTGCTTTGGGTGTAAGGTCTATAAAACCACCTCCAATTATAAGATTTATAAGACATTTCCCTACATTTTCCTCTAACTGTTTTATGGTCTTAGACCTAATGTTTAGATCTTTGATCCATTTTGAGTTAACTTTTGTATAGGGTGTGAGATACGGGTCCTCCTTCATTCTTTTGCATATGGATATCCAGTTCTCTAGGCACCATTTATTGAAGAGACTGCTCTGTCCCAGGTGAGTTGGCTTGACTGCCTTATCAAAGATCAAATGTCCATAGATCTGAGGGTCTATATCTGAACACTCTATTCGATTCCATTGGTCAATATATCTATCTTTATGCCAGAACCATGCTGTTTTGACCACTGTGGCTTCATAGTATGCCTTAAAATCAGGCAGCGTGAGACCTCCAGCTTCGTTTTTTTTCCTTAAGATACGTTTAGCAATTCGGGGCACCCTCCCTTTCCAGATAAATTTGCTTATTGGTTTTTCTATTTCTGAAAAGTAAGTTCTTGGGATTTTGATTGGTATTGTGTTGAATCTGTAAATCAATTTAGGCAGAATTGACATCTTAACTATATTTAGTCTTCCAATCCATGAACACAGTATGCCCTTCCATCTGTTTAGGTCTTCTGTGATTTCTTTTAACAGTTTTTTGTAGTTTTCTTTGTATAGGTCTTTTGTCTCTTTAGTTAAATTTATTTCTAAGTATTTTATTCTTTTAGTTGCAATTGTAAATGGAATTCATTTCTTGATTCCCCCCTCAGATTGTTCATTACTACTGTATAGAAACACTACAGATTTTTGAGTGTTGATCTTGTAACGTGCCACTTTGCTATACTCATTCATTAGCTCCAGTAGTTTTGCTGTGGATTTTTCAGGGTTTTCGACGTATAGTATCATATCATCTGCAAACAGTGAGAGTTTTACTTCTTCCTTTCCAATTTTGATGCCTTGTATTTCTTTTTCTTGTCTAATTGCTCTGGCTAGAACTTCCAACACAATGTTGAATAACAGTGGTAATAGTGGACATCCTTGTCTTGTTCCTGATCTTAGGGGGAAAGTTTTCAGTTTTTCCCCATTGAGGATGATATTAGCTGTGTGTTTTTCATATATTCCCTTTATCATTTTAAGGAGTTCCCTTGTATTCCTATCCTTTGAAGTGTTTTCAGCAGAAAAGGATGTTGAATTTTGTCAAATTCCTTCTCTGCATCGAGATGATCATGTGATTTTTCTGCTTTGATTTGTTGATATGGTGTATTACATTAATTGATTTTCTTATGTTGAACCATCCTTGCATACCTGGGCTGAATCCTACTTGGTCATGATGTATAATTCTTTTAATGTGTTGCTGGATTCGATTTGCTAGAATTTTGTTGAGGATTTTTGCATCTATATTCATTAGAGAAATTGGTCTGTAGTTTTCTTTTTTTGTAATATCTTTGTCTGGTTTTGGTATGAGGGTGATTTTGGCTTCATAGAATGAATTATGTAGCTTTTCCTCCACACAATTTTTTTGAAGAGTTTGAGCAGGATTGGTCCTAATTCTTTCTGGAATGTTTGGTAGAATTCACATGTGAAGCTGTCTGGTCCTGGACTTTTCTTTTTGGGAAGCTTTTTAATGACTGATTCAATTTCTTTACTTGTGATTGGTTTGTTGAGGTCATCTATTCCTTCCTGAGTTAAAGTTGGTTGTTCATGCCTTTCTAGGAAGTTGTCCATTTCATCTACATTGTTGTATTTATTTGCATAAAGTTGTTCATAGTATCCTGTTATTACCTCCTTTATTTCTGTGGGGTCAATGGTTATGTCTCCGCTTCCATTTATGATCTTATTTATTTGCATCCTCTCTCTTCTTCTTTTTGTCAATCTTGTTAAGGGCCCATCAATCTTATTGATTTTCTTAGAACCAGCTTCTGGTTTTATTGATTTTCTCAATTGTTTTCATGTTCTCAATTTCATTTATTTCTGCTCTAATCTTTGTTATTTCTTTCCTTTTGCTTGCTTTGGAGTTAGTTTGCTGTTCTTTCTCCAGTTCTTCCAAGTGGACAGTTAATTCCTGAATTTTTGCCCTTTCTTCTTTTCTGATATAGGCATTTAGGGCAATAAATTTCCCTCTTAGCACTGCCTTTGCTGCGTCCCATAGGTTTTGATATATTGTGTTTTCATTTTCATTCGCCTCGAGATATTTACTAATTTCTCTTGTAATTTCTTCCTTAACCCACTGGTTGTTTAAGAGTGTGTTGTTGAGTCTCCACGTATTTGTGAATTTTCTGGCACTCTGCCTATTACTGATTTCCAACTTCATTCCCTTATGATCTGAGAAAGTGTTTTGTGTGATTTCAATCTTTTTAAATTTGTTGAGACTTGCTTTGTGACCCAGCATATGGTGTATCTTTGAGAATGATCCATGAGCACTTGAGAAAAAGGTGTATCCTGCTGTTGTGGGATGTAATGTCCATTAAGTCTAGCTTGTTTATTGTAATATTCAAATTCTCTGTTTCTTTATTGATCCTCTGTCTGGATGTTCTGTCCATTGATGAGAGTGGGGAATTGAAGTGTCCAACTATTACGGTAGATATGTCTATTTCCCCTTTCAATGTTTGCAGTGTTTGCCTCATGTATTTTGGGGCATTCTGGCTCAGTGCGTAAATATTTATGATTGTTATGTCTTCATGTTTAATTGTTCCTTTTATTAGTACATAGTATCCTTCTTTGTCTTTTAACTGTTTTACATTTGAAGTCTAATTTGTTGGATATTAGTATAGCTCTTTTCTGGTTGTTATTTGCATGAAATATCTTTTCCCAACCTTTCACTTTCAACCTATGTTTATCTTTGGGTCTAAGATGTGTTTCTTGTAGACGGCATATAGAAGGATCCTATTTTTTAATCCATTCTGCCAGTCTATGTCATTTGATTGGGGAGTTCAATCCATTAACATTTAGTGTTATTACAGTTCGGGTAGTACTTTCCTCTATCATTTTGCCTTTTGTATTTTATATGTCATATCTAATTTTCCTTCTTCCTACAGTCTTCTCCACACCTCTCTCTTCTGTCTTTTTGTATCTATCTCTAGTGCTCCCTTTAGTATTTCTTGCAGAGCTGGTCTCTTGGTCATGAATTCTCTCAGGGATTTTTTGTCTGAAAATGTTTTAATTTCTCCCTCATTTTTTTTTCCTTTCTTTTTTTTTTATTAATTAAAAAAAGAATTAACAAAACAATTAGAAATCATTCCAATCCTTTACATGTACAATCAGTAATTCTTTTTTTTTTTTTATTAATTAAAAAAAGAATTAACAAAACAATTAGAAATCATTCCAATCTACATGTACAATCAGTAATTCTTAATAACATCACATAGTTGCATATTCATCATTTCTTAGTACATTTGCATCAATTTAGAAAAAGAAATAAAAAGACAACAGAATAAGAATTAAAACAATAATAGAAAGAAAAAAAAACAAAAAAAACAAAAGCAAAAAACCTATACCTCACATGCAGCTTCATTCAGTGTTTTAACATAATTGCATTACAATTGGGTAGTATTGTGCTGTCCATTTCTGAGTTTTTATATCCAGTCCCGTTGTACAGTCTGTATCCCTTCAGCTCCAATTATCCCTTCTCTCTCTTTTTTTTTTTTTAATTAACGGAAAAAAAGAAATTAACCCAACATTTAGAGATCATACCATTCTACATATGCAATCATTAATTCTTAACATCATCACATAGATGCATGATCATCATTTCTTAGTACATTTGCATTGGTTTAGAAGAACTAGCAACATAACCGAAAAAGATATAGAATGTTAATATAGAGAAAAAAATAAAAGTAATAATAGTAAAATCAAAACAAAACAAAACAAAACAAAACAAAAACCTATAGCTCAGATGCAGCTTCATTCAGTGTTTTAACATGATTACTTTACAATTAGGTATTATTGTGCTGTCCAGTTTTGAGTTTTTGTATCTAGTCCTGTTGCACAGTCTGTATCCCTTCAGCTTCAATTACCCATTGTCTTACCCTGTTTCTAACTCCTGCTGAACTCTGTTACCAATGACATATTTCAAGTTTATTCTCGAATGTCCGTTCACATCAGTGGGACCATACAATATTTGTCCTTTAGTTTTTGGCTGGATTCACTCAGCATAATATTCTCTAGGTCCATCCATGTTATTACATGGTTCATAAGTTTATCTTGTCTTAAAGCTGCATAATATTCCATCGTATGTATATACCACAGTTTGTTTAGCCACTCTTCTGTTGATGGAGATTTTGGCTGTTTCCATCTCTTTGCAATTGTAAATAATGCTGCTATAAACATTGGTGTGCAAATGTCCGTTTGTGTCTTTGCCCTTAAGTCCTTTGAGTAGATACCTAGCAATGGTATTGCTGGGTCGTATGGCAATTCTATATTCAGCTTTTTGAGGAACCGCCAAACTGCCTTCCACAGTGGCTGCACCCTTTGACATTCCCACCAACAGTGGATAAGTGTGCCTCTTTCTCCGCATCCTCTCCAGCACTTGTCATTTTCTGTTTTGTTGATAATGGCCATTCTGGTGGGTGTGAGATGATATCTCATTGTGGTTTTGATTTGCATTTCTCTAATGGCCAGGGACATTGAGCATCTCTTCATGTGCTTCTTGGCCATCCGTATTTCCTCTTCTGAGAGGTGTCTGTTCAAGTCTTTTTCCCATTTTGTAATTGGGTTGGCTGTCTTTTTGTTGTTGAGATGAACAATCTCTTTATAAATTCTGGATACTAGACCTTTATCTGATATGCCATTTCCAAATATTGTCTCCCATTGTGTAGGCTGTCTTTCTACTTTCTTGATGAAGTTCTTTGATCCACAAAAGTGTTTAATTTTGAGGAGTTCCCATTTATTTATTTCCTTCTTCAGTGCTCTTGCTTTAGGTTTAAGGTCCATAAAACCGCCTCCAGTTGTAAGATCCATAAGATATCTCCCTACATTTTCCTCTAACTGTTTTATGGTCTTAGACCTAATGTTTAGATCTTTGATCCATTTTGAGTTAACTTTTGTATAGGGTGTGAGAGATGGGTCTTCTTTCATTCTTTTGCATATGGATATCCAGTTCTCTAGGCACCATTTATTGAAGAGACTGCTCTGTCCCAGGTGAGTTGGCTTGACTGCCTTATCAAAGATCAAATGTCCATAGATGAGAGGGTCTATATCTGAGCACTCTATTCGATTCCATTGGTCGATATATCTATCTTTATGCCAATACCATGCTGTTTTGACCACTGTGGCTTCATAATATGCCTTAAAGTCAGGCAGCGCGAGACCTCCAGCTTCGTTTTTTTTCCTCAAGATGTTTTTAGCAATTCGGGGCACCCTGCCCTTCCAGATAAATTTGCTTATTGGTTTTTCTATTTCTGAAAAATAAGTTGTTGGGATTTTGATTGGTATTGCATTGAATCTGTAAATCAATTTAGGTAGGATTGACATCTTAACTATATTTAGTCTTCCAATCCATGAACACGGTATGCCCTTCCATCTATTTAGGTCTTCTGTGATTTCTTTTAGCAGTTTTTTGTAGTTTTCTTTATATAGTTTTTTTGTCTCTTTAGTTAAATTTATTCCTAGGTATTTTATTCTTTTAGTTGCAATTGTAAATGGGATTCGTTTCTTGATTTCCCCCTCAGCTTGTTCATTACTAGTGTATAGAAATGCTACAGATTTTTGAATGTTGATCTTGTAACCTGCTACTTTGCTGTACTCATTTATTAGCTCTAGTAGTTTTGTTGTGGATTTTTCCGGGTTTTCGACGTATAGTATCATATCGTCTGCAAACAGTGATAGTTTTACTTCTTCCTTTCCAATTTTGATGCCTTGTATTTCTTTTTCTTGTCTAATTGCTCTGGCTAGAACCTCCAACACAATGTTGAATAATAGTGGTGATAGTGGACATCCTTGTCTTGTTCCTGATCTTAGGGGGAAAGTTTTCAATTTTTCCCCATTGAGGATGATATTAGCTGTGTGTTTTTCATATATTCCCTCTATCATTTTAAGGAAGTTCCCTTGTATTCCTATCTTTTGAAGTGTTTTCAACAGGAAAGGATGTTGAATCTTGTCGAATGCCTTCTCTGCATCAATTGAGATGATCATGTGATTTTTCTGCTTTGATTTGTTGATATGGTGTATTACATTAATTGATTTTCTTATGTTGAACCATCCTTGCATACCTGGGATGAATCCTACTTGGTCATGATGTATAATTCTTTTAATGTGTTGTTGGATACGATTTGCTAGAATTTTATTGAGGATTTTTGCATCTGTATTCATTAGAGAGATTGGTCTGTAGTTTTCTTTTTTTGTAATATCTTTGCCTGGTTTTGGTATGAGGGTGATGTTGGCTTCATAGAATGAATTATGTAGTTTTCCCTCCACTTCGATTTTTTTGAAGAGTTTGAAGAGAATTGGTACTAATTCTTTCTGAAACGTTTGGTAGAATTCACATGTGAAGCCATCTGGTCCTGGACTTTTCTTTTTAGGAAGCTTTTGAATGACTAATTCAATTTCTTTACTTGTGATTGGTTTGTTGAGGTCATCTATGTCTTCTTGAGTCAAAGTTGGTTGTTCATGTCTTTCCAGGAACCCGTCCATTTCCTCTAAATTGTTGTATTTATTAGCGTAAAGTTGTTCATAGTATCCTGTTATTACCTCCTTTATTTCTGTGAGGTCAGTAGTTATGTCTCCTCTTCCATTTCTGATCTTATTTATTTGCATCCTCTCTCTTCTTCTTTTTGTCAATCTTGATAGGGGCCCATCAATCTTATTGATTTTCTCATAGAACCAACTTCTGGTCTTATTGATTTTCTCTACTGTTTTCATATTTTCAATTTCATTTATTTCTGCTCTGATCTTTGTTATTTCTTTCCTTTTGCTTGCTTTGGGATTAGTTTGCTGTTCTTTCTCCAGTTCTTCCAATTGAACCGTTAATTCCTGCATTTTTGCCTTTTCTTCTTTTCTGATATAGGCATTTAGGGAAATAAATTTCCCTCTTAGCACTGCCTTTGCTGCATCCCATAAGTTTTGATATGTTGTGTTTTCATTTTCATTTGCCTCGAGGTATTTACTAATTTCTCTTGCAATTTCTTCTTTGACCCACTCGTTGTTTAAGAGTGTGTTGTTGAGCCTCCACGTATTTGTGAATTTTCTGGCATTCCGCCTATTATTGATTTCCAACTTCATTCCTTTATGATCCGAGAAAGTGTTGTGTATGATTTCAATCTTTTTAAATTTGTTAAGACTTGCTTTGTGACCCAGCATATGGTCTATCTTTGAGAATGATCCATGAGCACTTGAGAAAAAGGTGTATCCTGCTGTTGTGGGATGTAATGTCCTATAAATGTCTGTTAAGTCTAGCTCATTTATAGTAATATTCAGATTCTCTATTTCTTTATTGATCCTCTGTCTAGATGTTCTGTCCATTGATGAGAGTGGGGAATTGAAGTCTCCAACTATTATGGTATTTGTGTCTATTTCCCTTTTCAGTGTTTGCAGTGTATTCCTCACGTATTTTGGGGCATTCTGGTTCGGTGCATAAATATTTATGATTGTTATGTCTTCTTGTTTAATTGTTCCTTTTATTAGTATATAGTGTCCTTCTTTGTCTCTTTTAACTGTTTTACATTTGAAGTCTAACTTGTTGGATATTAGTATAGCCACTCCTGCTATTTTCTGGTTGTTATTTGCATGAAATATCTTTTCCCAACCTTTCACTTTCAACCTATGTTTATCTTTGGGTCTAAGATGTGTTTCCTGTAGACAGCATATAGAAGGATCCTGTTTTTTAATCCATTCTGCCAATCTATGTCTTTTGATTGGGGAATTCAGTCCATTAACATTTAGTGTTATTACTGTTTGGATAATATTTTCCTCTGCCATTTTGCCTTTTGTATTATATATATATCATATCTGACTTTCCTTCTTTCTACACTCTTCTCCATACCTCTCTCTTCTGTCTTTTTGGTTCTGACTCTAGTGCTCCCTTTAGTATTTCTTGCAGAGCTGGTCTCTTGGTCACAAATTCTCTCAGTGACTTTTTGTCTGAGAATGTTTTAATTTCTCCCTCATTTTTGAAGGACAATTTTGCTGGATATAGGAGTCTTGGTTGGCAGTTTTTCTCTTTTAGTAATTTAAATATATCATCCCACTGTCTTCTAGCCTCCATGGTTTCTGCTGAGAAATCTACACATAGTCTTATTGGGTTTCCCTTGTATGTGATGGATTGTTTTTCTCTTGCTGCTTTCAAGATCCTCTCTTTCTCTTTGACCTCTGACATTCTAACTAGTAAGTGTCTTGGAGAACGCCTATTTGGGTCTAATCTCTTTGGGGTGCGCTGCACTTCTTGGATCTGTAATTTTAGGTCTTTCATAAGAGTTGGGAAATTTTCAGTGAAAATTTCTTCCATTAGTTTTTCTCCTCCTTTTCCCTTCTCTTCTTCTGGGACACCCACAACACGTATATTTGTGCGGTTCATATTGTCCTTGAGTTCCCTGATACCCTGTTCAAATTTTTCCATTCTTTTCCCGATAGTTTCTGTTTCTTTTTGGAATTCAGATGTTCCATCCTCCAAATCACTAATTCTATCTTCTGTCTCTTTGAATCTATCATTGTAGGTATCCATTGTTTTTTCTATCTTTTCTACTTTGTCCTTCACTTCCATAAGTTCTGTGATTTGCTTTTTCAGTTTTTCTATTTCTTCTTTATGTTCAGCCCATGTCTTCTTCATGTCCTCCCTCAATTTATCGATTTCGTTTTTGAAGAGGTTTTCCATTTCTGTTCGTATATTTAGCATTAGTTGTCTCAGCTCCTGTATCTCATTTGAACTATTGGTTTGTTCCTTTGACTGGGCCATATTTTCAATTATTTGAGCATGATCCGTTATCTTCTGTTGGCGTCTGCGCATTTAGACAGATTTCCCTGGGTATTGGATCCAAAAGTTTGGAAGATTTTTCTGTGAAATCTCTGGGTTCTGCTTTTCTTATCCTGCCCAGTAGGTGGCGCTTGTGGCACACGTTTGTCTGCGGGTCCCACCAGTAAAAGGTGCTGTGGGACCTTAAACTTTGGAAAACTCTCGCCGTCCTGGGGGTTCGCTAGCCGAAGCGGCTTGAGCCAGCCCGGGGTCCAAACGCAGGGAGGGTTGCTGGTCGCCGCAGCCAGGGAAAGAGCCCGTCCGAATTTCCTAGTCGGCCCAGGGCAACAAGCGTGGCGGGAGGGCGCCAGCGGCAGCGGCCCGCCCGAGAGAGTGCACGTTCCCCGGGAGTCACGGGTTTGGAAGGGGCCTCCCCCACCCGTCACCGTTCTCCGCGGCCTGGGGGTTTCCGATCCAATTCTCTCAGTTGGTCCGGGGGCTGCGCGTGGTGTGGGCGCCAGCCGCCTTGGTTTCAGGGGACCGCCTCTCCAATTCTCCCAGCCGGCCCGGGAAGGGGGAAGGGAGTAACTCCGGCCGCTTGCCACCCCGCCTGGTAAGGCCCGCGCGCCTGGGCGATCTCACCCGAGCTGCTTCTCTCAGCCAGCCAGCCGTTCCAGGATGGGGTACGCTGTCTTTTTTATCTCTGTTGTGGCTTTGGGCGCTTTCTGTATCGTTTCTACTCCCCTAGTAGGTGTCCTGGAGAAGAAACTAAGATCCGCGCATCTTACTAAGCCGCCATCTTCCAGGAAGTCTCTCCCTCATTTTTGAAGGACAATTTTGCTGGGTATAGAATTCTTGTTTGGCAGTTTTTCTCTTTTAGTAATTTAAATATATCATCCCACTGTCTTCTCGCCTCCATGGTTTCTGCTGAGAAATCTACAGGGTTTCCCTTGTATGTGATGGATTGCTTTTCTCTTGCTGCTTTCAAGATCCTCTCTTTCTCTTTGACCTCTGACATTCTGACTAGTAAGTGTCTTGGAGAACGTCTATTTGGATCTATTCTCTTTGGGGTACGCTGCACTTCTTGGATCTGTAATTTTAGGTCTTTCATAAGAGTTGGGAAATTTTCAGTGATAATTTCTTCCATTAGTTTTTCTCTTCCTTTTCCCTTCTCTTCTCCTTCCGGGACACCCACAATACGTATATTTGTGCGCTTCATATTATCATTCAGTTCCCTGAGTCCCTGCTCATATTTTTCCATTTTTTCCCCATAATTTCTGTTTCTTGTCGGATTTCAGATGTTTCATCCTCCAGTTCACTAATCCTAACCTCTGTCTATTGAAATCTACCACTGTAGGTTTCCATTGTTTTTTTCATCTCTTCTTCTGTACCTTTCATCCCCATAAGTTCCGTGATTTGTTTTTTCAGACTTCCCATTTCTTCCTTTTGTTCGTTCCTTGCCTTCTTCATATCCTCCCTCAATTTATTGATTTGGGTTTTGATGAGGTTTTCCATGTTTGTTCGTATATTCTGAATTAATTGTTTCAGCTCTTGTATCTCATTTGAACTATTAGTTTGTTCCTTTGACTGGGCCATATCTTCAATTTTCCTGGTGTGATTTGTTATTTTTTGCTGGCGTCTAGACATTTAATTACCTTAATTAGTTTATTCTGGAGATATCTTTCACTTCTTTTACCTAGGGTTTTCTTGCTAGATGAATTTGTTGTCTATCTGTTCTTTGATCTTCAGTTCATCTTTTTCCGGTCCTCTAGCTTAGGTTTTGTTTAACAGAGGATAATTTTTCCATTCTTGTTTTCTTGTTTCTTGCCCTGCTTATATGGTGCCTTTTCCCTCCCCACCCTTAGGAGGGTCTACGTAGGTATTATAGACTCCAGCTGGGTTTTCCAGACTAAACTGGCCTCCTATCAGGGGGAAGGTGTCACCTGCATCAGTTTTCCCTGAGGGTGAGACCCATCAGGTTAAAAGACTTTCCTGTGAAGTCTCTGGGCTCTGTTTTTCTTATCCTGCCCAGTATGTGGCATGTCTACCTGCGGGTTGCACCAGCAAAAGATGTTACGGCACTTTTAACTTTGGAAGACTCTCCCTGCTGGGGGTGTGGCGGAGATGAAGCAGAGGTTGTAGGCTGGTTTTAATGGCTTCAAATTACCAAGCCCTGGGATCTGCATTCCTTGAGGGAGGGATTCCACCTGAGTTGGGCTTCACCCCTCCCTGGGGAAGGCACAGGTGGGAGACAGCCCTGAAAGCAGCCCGTGTCTGCCTGGGGCAGTTGCAGCCCGAGAAGTCCCACCGCTGAATCCAGAGGCTGCCAAGTCTCCATAGAAACACAGCCACTAAAACCTCCGTTTCCTCCCCTTTCCTCTTTTTCCGTGAGCCCAGTGAGCGACCTCCGCCTTGACCAGGTTTAGAGTCTCTTTCCTTTCCCTCTGGGAAGCCGCCTGTGGGGGAGGGGCGCCGGCTGCCACGGCTTGGGGAACTCACTGTTTTGGGGAGGCTCGCTGCTGGTCCAGCTGGTCCAGACTGGGGTACGCTGTGTGTCCGGTCACTATCGTGGCCCCGGGAGCTGTTCTGTACTGTTTCTGGTTATTTAGTAGTTGTTCTGGAGGACGAACTAAAACGTGCACACTACTAAGCTGCCATCTTGGCCCCTGTTCCTCAGGATATCTGAAATGGCTTTTAACAAGAGAATTTATTAAGTTGCAAGTTTACAGTTCTAAACCTATAAAAATGTACAAACTAAGGCATCCAGATAAAGATACCTTGGTTCAAGAAAGGCTGAGGATCAGGAATGCCTCTGTTAGCTGGGAAGACATGTGGCTGGCATCTGCTGAGGTCTCTGGCTTCTTGTTTCAATCATCTTCCCTGGGGGCATTTTCTTTCTCCACCTCCAAATGTCTCTGACTGTGTGGGCTTGTTGGCTCTCTAGCTTTTTCCACAATGGTTCCCTCATAAAGGACTCCTGTAAGCAGCACCACCTGAATGGGTGGAGACATATCTCCACTGAAACCATCCAATCAAAAGCTACCACCCACAATTGGGTGGGTCACATCTCCATGGGAACAATAAAATGGAACCCACCCAGCCATATTGAATGAGAATTAAAGAACTTGGCTTTTTTGGGGTACACAACAGATTCAAACCAGCACACCTTCCTCCTAAATTCTTCCATTTCCATGTCACAGGAATAATCTGAGCTGTCATTTCCAGTGTCATGTCTCAAGCATGGGTGGCCCATGGCAACTATGTTTGGGGCAGCTGCCACAATCCTCCTTTTGGAAGTAAGACCTGTAGACCAGTAGAGCTTAAGGTTGCAGGGGCAGGAAGCAAAAATTTTTCCTAGTGAATCACTAGGGGTGATAGTGAGCAGTGACTCTGTCACTTCCACCCCCTTAATTCCTGGACCTGTGAATCCTGGCTGTGGGAGAAACAGCACCTTACAGTGGACACTGACTCCGAGCATACACAGCCTCCTAGATAACATTTACCCAGCCCTACAAGGTATTGCCACTTAGTTGGTGCTGTAATTGAGTCTTCAGAAGGCCATTCCAACGTTATAGCAACCCAGGAGCCTCTGGATGATGGGGAATGTGGTAAGACCAGAGAATTCCATGAGCATGTGCCCATTTCTGCACTTCATTTGCTGTGAAGTAGGTTCATTAATCAGCATAGAATACCATGACTATGCATAAGGCATTCTGTAAGTCCACAGATGATAGTTTTGGCAGAAGCATTGCATGTAGGGAAGACAAACCCATATCTGGAGTATATGTCAGTTAGAACAAATTGCTGCCTATTCCATGATGGAAGTGGTCCAATGTAATCAACCTACAACCAGGTAGCAGGGTGATCACCTCGCCGGGAATGGTCCTATATAGGGACTGAGTGTGGGTCTCTTCTGCTGGCAGATTGGGCACTCAGCAGTGGCTGTAGCCAGTTCAGCCTTGGTGAGTGGAAGTCCATGTTGCTGAGCCCATGCATAACCTCCATCCCTATTACCATGCCCACTTTGTTCAGGAGCCCATTGGGAAATGGCAGGACTGGCTGGGGAAAGAGGGTGACTTGTATCCACAGAACAGGTCATCTTATTCATTTGATTATTAAAACCTTCCTCTGCTGAAGTCACCTTCTGATGAACATTCATATGGGCCATAAATATCTTCATGGGTTTTGCCCACTCAAAAAGTTCTATCCATATGCCTTTTCCTCAGACCTCTTTATCACCAATTTTCCAATCATGCTCCTTCCAAGTCCCTGACTATCCAGCCAAACCATTAGCAATAGTCCATGAGTCAGTATACAAAAACACCTTTGGACAGTTCTGCTTCCAAGCAAAATAACCAGGTGCAATGCTTGAATTCCACCCACTTGCAGGATTTCCCCTCACCACTATCCTTCAAGGATTTCCCACAAAGGGCTGTAATGCTGCAGCTGTCCATTTTCAGATGCTACCTGCATATCATGCATAACAATCTGTTTTAGTTTGTAAGCTGTTAGAATGCAATATACCAGAAATAAGACAGCTTTTTAGAAAGGAATGTACTAAGTTGCAACTTTATAGTTCTAAGGCCATGAAAATGTCCAAATTAAGGTATTGAGGGAAAGATACCTTAACTCCAAAGAAAGGGCCAATGAAATTCGTGATTACTTTCTCAGCTGCGAGGGCACATGGCAACATCTGCTAGCTTTCTCTCCTCATTTCCTAAGGCTTCCCAGGGGGGCATTTTCCATCTGCTCCAAAGTTCTCTGGCTGCATAGGCTCTGTTGGTTCTATGCTTTTTCCAAAATGGTTCTGTGGTAGTTAGGTTCAGGTGTTAACTTGGCCAGGTGATGGTGCCTAGTTCTGTTGCTCTGGACTTGAATCATTAGCATGTGAAACTCATCTATGGCAGATTACATGTGCAGTCAGCTAAGGGTAGTGCCCTCTGCAATGAGTGATGTTTAACTTTATTAGCCAAAGGCTTAAAAGAGATTGGTCAGAAGAGCGCTCTGGTGAAATAGGATTAGTCGCTCCAGACAGAGGAGTGAGGGCTATTTTCCCAGGGGAGGTGGTTACCGGTTTAGCAGGCATTGAAGGGTTATTCTCTTTAGGTGGAGGTTGGGTGGCAGACTCCTCTGGATGGACTGGAGTCTGGGAAGCTCTTTCCTCAAGGCAGGCTGGAGGTTGGGAAGCTCTTTCCTTAGTGCAGGCTGGAGGTAGGGCTGCTGTTTCCTCAGGACAGACCATTACAGATCTATCTAGCAAAGACTCAGCAGAATCCAGGGTTTCTGTGTCCCCATTGCCATCATTATCAAGCTGTATGTCCCCATCCTAAATTTCAGGATCCCCTCCTTTCCCAATCAAAGCCCTTACTTTAACAGCAGATACCCTGCAAGGTTGAGATTTTAGTTTACATTATAAATCTGCTATTCCAACAATGAGGCTCTGTGTCTGGTTTTCAGAGATGTCAAGTCTATGTCCACAGGAAATAAGATTTTATTTCAGGGCACACATGGAAACTTTTACATCTTTCATAGGGCACTTAAGTTGCAAATTTGAAGCCTTCACCTCATCTCCTTCTCTCATAACTGTATCCAGGATATCTAACAGTCATTCAACATCATTATACCTCTTAACTCCACAAAACTCCATTAAGTTGTCAAAAACTCTGACCCAGAGCCTTGCCTCATATAAGCATACAATTTACAGAAACATAGTGATATTTTCTGTATCTCTGTTGCCAACTCACAACATGGACCGTCAGTGCCATGTTGATTATTGGAAACAGTCATTAGTGCTTTGGGGTATAATCAGAGTAGAAAATCATTGTAAAAACTCGTTTTTAAGATTCTATTTCTCAAGAACCACCCCACTCTTGATAACAAGCTGTATTAGTCAGGGTTCTATAGATAAACAGGAGCAACAGGAGATATCTGTAAATATGAGATTTATAAAAGTGTCTCATGCAACCGTGGGAATGCAAGAGTCCAAAATCTGTAGGACTGGCAACTCTGATAAAGGGTCTTGAACTCCACAGGGGAGTCTCAGTGGCTGAAGAAGCAGTGGAAATTCTCTCTTCTCCCATAAAAGTCTTCATTCGATTGGATCAAATCCAGCTGATTGGATTATATCATTTGTGGGAAACACACCTTTATTTGATCATGGATGTAATCAGTCACATCTGCAATCAACTGATCTATGATTTAATAACCCAGTCTTCTGGTTTATTAACTAGCCATGAAATATCTTTGCAGTAAGTTAGGCCAGTGCTTGACTGACCAGACAACTGGACACCTGGCCAAGTTATCACCAGTAACCATCACACTATGCCTACAGAAGAAGCCACTTTTGGACTTCCCAGTTATACTGAAGGAAATACAGGAGGAGGGACATGCTTTGGAGAAAAGACAATGAGTCCAATTTTAGACAAAATGAATGTAAGAAGATTGTGGAATAGGTAGGTTAAAATGTCCAATATGGATATATGTTTATGTGGCTCAGAAGGCAAATCAGAGATGGAGTTATGTATTTGGGAATCATCAGGATACAAGTGAATGTTGAAATCATTGGCTTGACTGTGATCCAACAAGAGAATATATGGATTACGAAGGATGATCATATCCTGGTAAACATTCTCATTTAAAGGACGAAGAAAGGCAAAGACTCCTACATAGAAAAATAAATGGAAAATCCAGAAGATAAGGAGGCTATATGAATTGAAGATAAAATTTTCAAGAAGTGGGCACCCTTGATTTTTTTCTCTTAACCTGCACACCCAATCCATCAGCATATTTCTTGTCTGTACTTTTCTTATCACTTCTACCTAAACTGCCAGCTTGATTAATAGCACCTCTCCCTAACATGTGAAACCAGGGACAAGGTTGCAAGCTTCCTGGAACGTTAAGCGGAAACAACAAACCAGGGCCAAGGCTCCGAAGTTTCAGGAAGTGGGTTTTATTGTCCATGGCCATAGGGCTCAGTCGAGTAGCCTCTGAAAGTCTGAGCCCCAACAAAAGGTTAACATCAGTTTTTGTAGACAGGATGACACTTTAAAGACAAGGTAAACAATTGACTGGTTTAAATTGGGAAGGGCTCGAGGCTGGGTTTACAGAAGGAATGAGGGGTTGGGGGGAGGGGGCTTCACAAGGTCTTCTCTTATCCTGCCTGTCGACTGTCCTCGGGCCTGGGAGATTTTTCAAACAGGGAATGGCCCGAGTAAACAGGGGCGTGCCTGCTGCAACAGGAGGTGGCTTTAACAAACAGGGGCTGCCTGCAGTATCAACTTCGTTATTGCACTTGTATCTTAACTGGTTTCCTTGATTCCTCTCTAGTTCTGTTCTTAACAGCAGCCATGTGTCCTTCCTTTGAAAAGTAAGCCCAACCACATAACTGCTCAACACCTTCCACTGACTTCCAACGCAGAGTAAAACTCAATCTTTTCAAAGACTTTTACAAGACTTTATAAGGTGTGCACATCTCTCTCACTAGAACCCTTCATTCCTCTCTAACTACCTTCCCTTCTATTCTTTCTCTTACCCTCTTCTCCTGATTTGGGTACTTCCTGGCTGTTCTTTTAGCACACCAAACACTTTCTGCCTCAGGTTCTTTGCAGTTATTGTTCTCTCTGCCTGAAAAGCTCTTCCCCCTAGATTTCTGTAAGGATAGCTCCCTTATCTCTTCAAGTCTTGGCTCAAGGGGTATCTTAGTAAGGCCTTCTCTGAGCACCTTATTTAAAAGAGCTATATTCAATTCTCAGATCATTCTAATACTCTTTCAATTTTTTTGCTTTACTTTTCTCCACAAAGTTTAACACCTGATGTGCCATATAATTTCCTTATTTACTTTGTTTTCTGTCTCTTTCCACTGGAATGTAAGTTTCATCAAGACAGGATTTGGGATTGTATTATTCATAATGCATTTTCAGCATCTAGAACAATGTTTGGTGCCTAGTAGGGGTTTAATAAGTTTTGTTGTGCTCGCTTCGGCAGCACATATACTAAAATTGGAACGATACAGAGAAGATTAGCATGGCCCCTGTGCAAGGATGACACGCAAATTCGTGAAGCATTCCATATTTTTTAAAAAAGAAAAAAAAAGTTTCGTTGAGCAAATAAAAGAATAATTTAGCAGTGTCAAATGCCACAAAGAAGTCAATACAATAGAGTTAGAAGCGCATCCATTGGATTTGACAATATGGAACTTATTAATAACCTTACCCAAAGCAATTTCATTAGAGTAGCAAAAAAGGTGCCATTAAGGACCACATGTTTGTTGAAGACGTAAAGACAGCATGTGTAGACAGAAGATATACTATTTTCCTAATGGCCCAGTTGTGAAGGGAAGAGGTGATATAGGTGTGCAGCTAGAGGGAGATATGGAGGGATTGAAGGGGACTGTTAATTTTAGATGAGAGGAACTTTGATTTATTTAAAAGCTGAAGTAGTAGCTCTAAATAAAGAAGCTAGCTTTTGAAGTCATTGTGCTATGTAACATCTAGACCCAAGTGCTACCTGGGGCCACGCAGCTGGGATAAGAGGCTGCCAGCCAAAGGAGAAACAGCAGTAAGTTCCCTGCTGTTCCTTTCCTTACTGTGCACCTTTGAAGAGGCTGGGAAGGGAGAGAAGCAGGAAGCACACTGTGGGGCCACAGCCCCTGCTCAGCCTCCATTGGGTTGGTTCTGAAGCTGCCTGGAGCCCTTGCAGCATTCTTTTTCCCCTTAGGAGAGAATGGGAAAATGAAGAGGGCCACAGCTGTGCTTAGACTCTGTCCTGAAACTGCCTGGGACCTTCCAACAGCTTGTACACAGCAGGGGGCATACACATTGTTTCTCTATTTTCCCCTGCCTGCCCCTGCAATTGAGAAAAATGAACTCTTCTTCCCCTTTCTCTAACTCTCTGAAGGGCTTTTTCCTTGCTTAAGTAAACCTATTCCTCCTATGATAGGAAAAAGAATGCGGCCTCTAGTTGTTTTATATGGGCTTTTTCTAAGGGATAAGAAATTTCTTCCCAGAAGATGCCCAGCCTCTTCACTACTTATTGGCTAGAACTGGGCCACATTCTCAGCCCTAAACTCATCAGTGCTGAGGGGAATAAGACAACCCCAACTGGCTTAGTCTCCCCATGATTACCTGAGTCATTTGGGGGTGGGTTACACACCAAAGCAAAACCGGGATTCGGCAAGCCTGAGAAAAGGGAGATATGGCTTTTGGTTCGTTTACAGATATTAAGTAGTGTGGACAATGATTTAGAGAAGCATTAAAGATAGAAAAAGGCTACCTGAGAAGGCAATTAGGCCCCACTTGTTTGTGGTTTGGCAGCTTCTCTTATTCTTTATCTTGCTATTTGCTACCTCCTGGTGCAGGGATATTTCTACCATCATGATCAAGTACCCAGCCTCAAGTTTTGGGCACCAAAGAAAGCAACTTAGTAGTAAAGATCTCAGAAATGTAATAGAGATTGGAAAATGTGCACCTCATTCTCAAAACCTCTTTGTTGTGTGGGTTTGTTTTCTCCCACTCAACCTGCTGCTTATGTGAGTGTGCCACCTAGCGGTGATAACTGGCTCTCACTGCTCTTTAGGGGAATGAAGTACTTAACCATTGAAACTATCTGTCCACTTATACAGGGGAAGGGAGACGGATATAATGGATCACACACTGAAAAGATTTTAGAATGGAAACCCTAATGTGACCATCAGGAGACTTCCTGTAATTGAGCATGAAGACACAGACCTCCTCAATGCAGGGCAGGAATGACAATTTTTCCATTCCTAGACTCTCCTGCTACTCCTCAAACTTCTCAACATCCTTCATTGATTAAAAACAAAAACACTCAAACAACAAATAAATAATAAAAGAGGTTTGCTTCTCTCTTGCTTGGCATGGCAAAAAAAAAAAAAAACCCACAAAACTTTAAGATAGGAGAGAAAGAGAGATGGTGGACTCAGAGCAAAGGGTCTCTCTGGGGTATCTTTCAACCCTCTTATGGTTTTATACTACTTGTCCTGCCGTGATTTTCTTTCCTCTGATTGGACATCTTCGTTTAGTCTAGCCCTTCCTTCTGCCTGGCTCACCTTTCCCCAGTCATTCGTTTTTTCTCCATTGAGTCCTCTGCAGCCTCTTCTTTGCAGAGACTTTTTTTTTTTTTTTACCTATATCCTCAATCTTACCATAGAATATTCCTGCCACTTTAACTAAAAACCTAGCTTTACCATGAAAGAAATATAACTCCATCAACATATCTGATAATGCATGATAATTCAGAACTTCTTTTTGCAGTGAATGCTGTTTCCAGGCCCCCTACTTTAGAACCAAGAGTCAGGGTTGATGTTGTCTTAGCTACCCATTGCCACTTCCTCTATTTTTCAAAAAACCTTTCTTCTTTCCAGATGTATGTCATCACAACAATTAAAGAAAAGAAAGTATTCTATATACATGACAAAAAACAAGTATTCAGAAAACTATACAATGAAAACAAAACAAAACAAAAAAATCTATGCTTATTTCTCCCACACTGCCCTACTGCCCCGTTGTTTGGTTCCTATGCCAAAAGGTACTTACTGCCAGTACTTGGCTATCTGTCGTGGAGGTGGATACCCGTCTCCCCAAGTTTATTTTCACTCCCGTAGTGTGAAGACCCGGGTCCAGCCCTGACCCTCCTCCAGTTTGAGAGCGAGTCACGAGCCGTCTACACGCGCGGGACAGCAGTTACAGGCCAAAGAATGTAACCCCCCCTCCCCTAACAACCAAATCTCAGGAGTTTCTGCCGAAACCCCAGCGTAACCAAATCTCTTGTTAAAGTTTATAAGCTGTTCCCAGGGCACACCTCTTTCTCTCTTGGCTTTGGCAGAGCGCAGACTTGCATCTCCCAACGGGTCGACATTGGGGGAGAGCGTCCTCCTGTCCTAACCCCCTAATTAAATTCATGGGTCATCTGTCTAGTGTGTTCTTTGGTCTCAGGGTGGTGCTGGGCTGGAACACATAGTTTGCTTATTTTTGCAGCTGCTTGTGGCCATGTAACCATGTTCTTTTCACTGATATGAAAAGAGAAGTGACATGAGCCACTTCCAGGCCTGGCCGGTTAAACTTTCTTGCTCTTTACATTTTCCTGGCTGGCAGGAGAGACTGAGAGAAAGTGTGAGTTGGAGACAGCATCCGGGTCCTTTGGTAACTATGTGACATAGAGTCCCCTCCTCCCTGCCCCAACTCCCACAAATCTTGTACAGCCTACCTAGATGTTCCTGTTCTGTTAGATAAATTGTAAATAAATTTCTGTTGTGTTCAAATCATTACATTTTGGATCTGTTAAATAAACTAATTTAACATACCTTAACTAACATAGAAATTGGTATCTTGAAGTGGAGTGCTACTGTTAAAAAACGAAACAAAACAATAAACACCTAGAATATAGGGCATTTGCTTCGTAAATGTACAGTCAAAGATTAGGAACTGATATATAATTGGCCAAAAAGATAGTCTCCTCTTACACCATGGCAAAACATTAGGTAAAACTGCTGATGTGGTAACTTGAAAGGCATGCACCAGCCTTACTGCGCTGTTACTTCTGTGGTAATTGGAATGAGCCAGAATGTAAGTGTGAGTTGGCTCCTGTTTATAGTTTGTAGCTAAGTATTATAAGAAAGAAATAAGCACAGGTCTTCTCTCTCTTTTTTTTAAATGCATTTTTATTAGATATATTCACATACCATGTATCATCCAAATTATACAATCAGTGGTTTACAGTATTATCCTATAGTTGTCCATTCATCATCACAATCAATTTTGGAACATTTCCATTACCCCCAAAACAATGAAAAAAAATAATGAAAATAAAAGTAAAAATGAACACCCAAAACATCCCATGCCCCACAAACCCCCTATTATTTATTCATTTTCCGTCTTTAGTTTCTTACTCATCTGTCTATACATTGGCTAAAGGGAGTGTCAGTCACAAGATTTTCACAATCACATGGTCAAATTGTACTTGGTTATACATTCATCTTCAAGAATCAAGGCTATGGATTACACTTCAATGGGTTCAAGCATTTCCCTGTAGCTACTCTAATATACCAAAAACTGAAAAGGGATATCTATATGATGTGTAAGAATAACCTCCAGAAAGACCTTTTAATTCAATTTGAAATCTCTCAGCCACTTCATTTTGTTTCATTTCTCTTCCTCCTTTTGGTTAAGAAGCCTTTCTCAATCCCACGATGCTAGGGCCAGGCTCATCCCCAGGAGTCCTGTTCCACGTTACCAGGGAGATTTATACCACTTGGAATTATGTCCCATGCTGAAGAGAAGGGCAGTGAGTTTACCTGTGCAGTCGGCTTAGAGATAGAGGACACGCCATCTCTTGAGTTTAGGCAAGCAGAGGAAGGAAAAAGTAGTTCAGAAATTCGGGACCTTGTAAATATGGAAAATGCAACTGCTTCAATACCATAAATAGAGAAAGATTTGTAGCTCAGAAGTCTCTATTAAGACATCTCAGCCAGGCAAAGATCTTATCTGATCTATGCCTGCTGTTTTCAGGTGGTGTGCTGATTTGAAGCTGTTATGTACCCCAGAAAAGCCAGGTCTTTTTCGTGATCCAGTATTATGGGGGCAGCCATTTCTTTTAATGCTGATTCAGTATTGTAATGTGGAAACCTGTTGATTCAATTGTATCCATGGAGATGTGATACACCCAATTGTGGGAGTGACCTTTTGATTAGATGGAGATGTGACTTTGCCCATTCAAGATGGGTTTTGATTAATTTACTGGAGTCATTTAGAAGAGGTAACATTTTGGAGAAAGCTCAGAACCAATAGAGACAGACACACAGACATTTGGAGACACTTGGAGTGCTGACAAAGAGAATAGACACCTAGACGTGGATGTTTGGAGATGCAGAGCCCAGCAGATATTGCCATGTACATTTCCATGAGATGCTAAGCAAGCCAAACCCAGGGTTGTAACTTGGAGGAGCTAAGTGAAGGCCTACAGATGCTTAGAGAGGAAACCGCTGGCTTCAGATGCTGGAAGCAATGGTACTGGTAACAACGACCAGCAGATGCCAGCCATCCTATGTGACAGACATCGGCCTTTCTTGAGTCAAAATATCTTTCTCTGGATGCCTTATGTTCTAGTTTGAAAGCTGCTGAATGTGATATACCAGAAACAGAACAGCTTTTTAAAAGGGGAATTTATTAAGTTGAGAGTTTACACATGCTAAGGCTGTGAAAATGTCCAAATTAAAGCAAGGTTATAGAACTGTCCAATCTAAGACATCCAGGAAAAGATACCTTGGTTCAAAAAGGCTGCTGAGAGCAGCCACCACTCTCTCTCTTCCCATAAGCACCCAAGGTGATTGCTAAAAATGGTTCACTAGTCACTTGACTCAGAAAACTCTACAAAATCATGCAAATCAAGAGGTTCAAATCTTCGCGTTCACTTTAAGAAACACCTGAGGCAAGGCTATTAAGGGTATGCATATTCGAAAAGCCACCAACTATCTGAAAGTTGTCACTTTACAGAAACAATGCGTTCCATTCTGTCCTTACAGTGGTGGTGCTGGTAGGTGCCCCAGGCCAAACAGTCAGGCAGATGCAGAGTCAGTGACCCAAAAAGAGTGCTGAATTTTTGTTGTACATGCTTAAAAATGCAGAGAGTAATGCTGAACTTAAGGGCTTAGATGTAGATTATCTGGTCATTGGGCACATCCAGCTGAACAAAGTCCCTAAAATGTACCGCAGGATTTACAGAGCTCATGGTCAGATTAACTCATACATGAGCTCCCCTTGCCACATTGAGATTGATCCTTACTGAAAAAACCCAAATTGTTCCTAAGCCAGAAGAGGAGGTTGCACAGAAGAAAAAGATAACCTAGAAGAAACTGAAGAAACAAAAACGTATGGCCTGGGAATAAATTCAGTTTAAAATAAATGCAAATCAAAGTTAAAAAACAAACAAACAAAAAAAGGCCAAGGAGTTCAGAGTTACCTCTCAACTAGAAAGGCACCTGGTGAATATGGCTATGTCTGCTAGCTTTCTCTCCCTGCTTTTGTTTCATGAAGCATCCCCAGGGGCATTTTCCTTTTTCATCTCCAAAGGTCTCTGGCTGCATATGCTCTTGTGGCTATTTTTGTTCCCTCCAGTAAGCAATCCCACCTTGAATGAGTGGAGACGCATCCCCATGAAAACCATCTAATCAAAAGTTACTACCCACAATTGGATGAGTCACATCTCCATGGAAACAACAGAAAAGATCCCACCCACCAATATTGAATGAGGATTAGAGGACATGGCTTTTCTAGGGTACACAACAGATTCAAACTGGCACACCTTAGTTTGGACATTTTTATGGCCTTAGAACTATAAATACATAATTAGTAAATTCCCTTTTTAAAAGCCATTCCATTTCTTGTATATTGCATTTCCAGCAGCATTTAACAAATCAAAACAAGGGCTTCAGGCAATTGCCACTATATTGAGAGAGAGAGGCTAGTAGATAAGGATTCTAAGAAATGAAAACAGCTCAAAAACTCTGTCTAAAAAGACCTCTGGGTGTGGACAGGCACAGGGAACTGGATAGAAGCAAATATATTATCTTCTAAGTTTTTGAAGTGAGAATATTGCTGACTGAACGACAGGAACCCTGGCCTAAAAGAGTCTTTGTTGACAAAATAGCAGGAAAAATCCCGTATTCTCAGTGGCTACTTCAAATTTAAATGGATTAAGCTCTCCAGTTAAAAATCAGAGAGATTGGCAGAATGGATAAAAATGTAAGACACACTATATGCTGTTTATGAGAGACTCACTTTATGTTCAAATACACAAGTAGATTGGAAGTGAAAGGATGGAAAAAAAACACCATGCAAACAGTAACAAAAAGAGAGCTGAGGTAGCTATACTAATATCAGATAATATAACTTCAAGTCAAAACATGTTATGAGGGACAAAGAATATCATTATATGTGATAAAGAACTCAATTCAACAAGAAGATGTAATATATATATATATATATATATATATATATATATATATATATATATATGTAATGGCACAGCCTCCAAATACATGAAGCAAACATTAGCAGATAGGAAGAGAGAAATAGAAGGTTCTACATTAATAGTAGGAGACTTCAATACACCACTTTCAATAATGGATAAACATCGAGACAGAAGATTAATAAGGAAATAGAGGACTTGAATTATACTGTAAACCAACTAGATTTATAAAACATGTATAGAACACTTCACCAAACATAGTAGAATACACGTTCTCCTTTAGTGTACATGGATCATTCTCTAGAATACGGCCATATGGTAGGTCAATAAACAAGCCTCAGTAAACACAAAAATACTGAAATCATACAATGTATTTTCTCTCACCACAGTGGAATTACACTAGAAATCAGTAACAGAGGGACAATTGGAAAATAAACAAATACGTGGAAATTAGACAATACAGTCTTAAACAATGGGTCTGTGCCAGTTTGAAAGGATGTATGTACCCTAGAAAAGCCATGTTTTAGTCCTAATTCCACTTTGTAAATGCAGCTGTTTCTTCTAATCCCTATTCAGTATTGTATGTTTGAAACTGTAATTAGATCATCCTTCTGGAGATATGACTTAATCAAGAGTGGTTGTGAAACTGGATTAGTTGGAGATGTGTGTCCACCCATTCGGGTGGGTCTTGATTAGTTTACTAGAATCTTAAAAGAGAGGAAACATTTTGGAGAATGTGGGAGATTCTGAGAGAGCAGAAAAATGTAGCCATGAGAAGCAGAGCATTCACAAGCCAGTGACCTTTGAAGATGAAGAAGGAAAATACCTCCCGCAAAGCTTCATGAAACTGGAAGCCAGGAGAGAAAGCTAGCAGATCACGTCGTGTTTGCCACATGTCCTTCCAGCCAAAAGAGAAGCCCTGACTGTGTTTGCCATGTGCCTTCTCACTTGAGAGAGAAACTCTGAACCTCATCAGCCTTCTTGAATGGAGGTATCTTTCCTTGGATGCCTTAGATTGGATTTTTCTATAGACTTGCTTTAATTGGAACATTTCCATGGCCTAAAAACTGTTAACTTGCAACTTATTAAAATCCTCTTTTTAAAAGCTATTCCATTTCTGGTATATTGCATTCCGGCAGCTGACAAACTAGAACAGGGTCAAAGAAGAAATCATAAGGGAGATTATAAGTATCTTGAGGTAAATGAAAATGACAACACAAAATAACAAAACCTATGGGATGCAGCAAAGAGCAGTTCTGAGAGGCAAATTAAAGCTCCAAATACTTACATTATAGAGGAAAGCTCTCAAATCAGAGAACTATCTCACAACTGGTGGATCTAGAAAAAGAAGAGCAAAGTAAAACCAAAATGAGCAGAAAGAAGTAAATAAAGATTAGAGTGCAGAAGTATAAAATAGAATTTTTAAAAATGGAGAGAAAGAATAAAACCAAAAGTTGGTTCTTTGAAAAGAGCAATAAAATCAATAAACTTTTACCTAGACTCACAGAGAAAAAAAGAGAGAGGACACAAATAAATAAAATCAGAAATGAAAGGGGGTGCATTATATTGACCCTGCTTTTTAAATTGGGTTGTTTCTTCTTTCCTTGTTGTTGAGTTGTAGCAGTTCTTTATATATTCTGGATATTAAACCCTTATCAGATATATGGTTTCTATATATATTTTTTCCATTCTGTCAGTTGTCTTTTCACTCTCTTAAAAATGTTCCTTGAAAAAAATGTTTTAATTTTGCCAAAATCCAAGTCATTTATTTTTCTTTTGTTGCTCATACTTTAAAGTCTATTGCCTACAAGGTTCTGAAGATATCCCTATATTTTCTTCTAACAGCTTTAGAGTTTTACCTCTTATATTTAGGTCATTGATCCATTTTGAGTTAACTTTCATATACGGTATGAGGTAAGGGCCCACTTTCATTCTTTTGCGTATGGATTCTCCCAGCACCATTTGTTGAAGAGGCTATTCTTTCCCGATTGAATGGATTTGGCAGGTTAGTTGAAACTCAGTTGGCCACAGGTGTGAGGGTATATTTCTGAACTCTCAATTCTATTCCATTGGTCTATATGCCTGCCCTTGTGCCAGTACCACACTACTTTGATCACAGTATATTTGTAATAAGTTTTAAAACTAGAAAATGTGAGTCCTCAACTTTGTTCTTTTTCAAGATTTTTGGCTATTCATATAAATTTGATGATTATCTTTTCCATTTCTGCAAAGAAGGATAATGTACTTTTTTTGGCTTTTTAAAGGGGGATTTTATTAAGTTGCAAGTTTACAGTTCTAGACTGTGAAAATGTCCAAATTAAGGCACCAATAAGAGGTTGCCTTCACTCAAGAAAGGCTGATGAAGTTCAGGGTTTCTCTTGCAACTGGAAAAGGCATGTGGCTAACGTGGCGACATCTACTAGCTTTCTCTTCAGGCTTCTTGTTTCATGAAGTTCTCCCAGGAGCGTTTTCTTCTTTATCTCCAGAGGTCTCTGGCTGCATGGGCTCTCAGCCTCGTGGCTGTAAAAGGGAGTCTCTCCAAAATTTTTTCTCTTTAAAAGGATTCCATAAAACTAATCAAGACCCACTTGGAATGGGTGGAGTCACAACTCCATGGAAGCCATCTAAACAAAAGTTACCACATCCACAATTGGGTGGGTCACATCTCCATGGGAACAATAAAAAAGCTATCAGACAGCAATATTGAATGAGGATTAAACAACATGGCTTTTCTGGGGTCCACCACAGATTCAAACCGGCACACCATAAAATCATCAAAAGCGTACAATCAATGGTACACAATATCATCTTATAACTGTGCTTTTATCATCACAAGTAACATTTCTTTCTTTTTAGTGAAAAATAACATATATTGAAAAGAGCAATAAATTTCAAAGCACATCACAACAATTAGTCATAGAAGAGATTTCAGAGTTTGATATGGATTACAAGTCCACAATTCTAAGTTTTTACTTCTAGCTGCTCCCAGACACTAGAGACTAAAAGAAGTATCAGTGTAATGATTCAGCAATCATACCCATTTGTTAAGCCTTTCTGTATAACCCCATCATCACTTTTGATCTTTCTCCCACTCTTTAGGGGTATTTGGGCTATGTCCGTTCTAGCTTTTCCATGTTGGAAGGGGCTGTTGATAATATGGGATAGGGGGATGGAACTATTTGATGTTCTAGAAAGGCTGGCCCCTCTGCACTTCAGGACTTATCTGGTCCAGGGACCTATCTGGGGATTGTAATTTATGGAAAGTTAACCTAGTGCAGAGAACCTTTGCAGAATCTTTTTTTTTTTAATTGTGAAATATAATGTAAAAAAAAGCAATACATTTCCAAGTACTCTTTTTTTTTTTTTTAGCATGGTGAGGCTACAGGAATCGAACCTGGGTATCCGGTTTGGCAGGTGAGAATTCTGCCACTGAGCCACCATTGCACCCACAAGTACATTTTAACAAGCAGTTATGGAACAGATTTTAAAGTTTTGTATGGGTTACAGTTCCACAATTTTTCATTTTTTCTTCTAGATGCTCCAAGACACTAGAGACCAAAGAAAATATTAATATACTGATTCAGCAGTCATACTCATTTGGTAAATCCTATCTTCTCTGTTATACTCTTCCTTCTGTTTTTCTATTTATGAAAAATTATACATATACAAAACCCAATAAATTTCAAAGTACCTCACAACAATTAGTTGTAGAACAGATTTCAGATTTTGGTATGTTAAAGTTCTACAATTTTAGGTTTTTATTTCTAGCTTCTCTAAGGTACTAGAGACTAAAAGAAATATCAGTATAATGATTCAGCAATCATACTCATTTGTTAAACCCTACCTTCTCTGTATGACTCCACCATCACCTTTGATCGTTCTCCCACTTTTTAGGGGTATGTGGGCTTATGTCCATTCTAACTTTCGCATGTTGAAAGGGGTATTGATAATATGTGATAGTGGAATGAACTAGTTGATGTTCTGGAAAGGCTGGCCCCACTGCATTTCAGGACTTATCTGGTTCAGGGACCTATCTGGAGCTCTCCCTAGGATAATGCACTTTTGTATGCAAATGTATTAAATTAAGAATAGGGGGTGGAGGGGTGGTTCAGTGGTAAAATGCTCGCCTTTCATACAGGAGACCCAGGTTCAATTCCCAGACCAGGCACCTCCTCCCCCCCAAAAAATAGGTTTGGGTCATACTGACACCTTTATGATATTGTCTATGAGCACAGAATGTCTCCATTATTTTAGTTCTTCTTTAATTACTCTTGAAATGATATTAGTGTTTCATGTACAAGTCCTTTACACATGTGGTTAAACTTATTCATAGATATTTTATCCTTATTTTCTTATTTAATTTTATTTTCTGATGTTGACCCACCCTTGCATCCTGGAATAAATCCCAGGAGGTCATTGTGTATAATCCTTTCAATATGCTGTTGTGTTTTGTTTGTTCGTATAATGTTGAGGATTTTTGCATTTATGTTCATAAGGGATATTGGTCTATAATTTTATTGTGATATTTTTATCTGACTTTGAAAATAAGATAATGCTGGTCTTACAGAATGAGAAGTGTTCTTTATTCTTCAGTTATTTGGAAGAGTTTGAGAAGGATTGGCATTAACCATTCTTCTTTTCCTTTTTTTAAAATGTAATTTTGTAGAGATATATTCACATAAAAAATGATCACTCACAGTATATAATCAGTGGTTCACAGTATCATGATATAGTTGTGCATTCATCATCACAATGGATTTTTGAACATTTTCATTACTCCATAAACAATAAAAATAAAAGTAAAAAAGAGCACCCAAAACATCCCAGTACCCTAGCCACCCTATTATTTATTTATTCTTTTATCTTTATTTTCTTACTCATCTGTCCATATACCACATAAAGTGAGTGTCAGTTACAAAGATTTCACAATCATATGGTCACTGCAAAAGCTACATAGTTATACAGTTATCTTCAATAAAAGCTACTAGATTACATTTAATCAGTTTCAGCCTACTCCAATACACCAAAAACCGAAAAGGGATATCTATATAATGTATAAGAATAACTTCTAGTACTAACTCTCAACTCGATTTGAAATCTCTCAGCCTCTGAAACTTTATTTTCTTTCATTTCTTTTCCCCCTTTTGGTCAAGAAGTCTTTCTCAAGCCCGCAATTCCAGGGCTATCCTCATCCCTGGGGCTCATGTCCCACAATGCCAGTGAGATTTACAACCCTGGAAGTCCATGTCCCACATAGGGGAGAGGACAGTGAGTTCACCTGCAGAGTTGGCTTACAGAGAGGCTACATCTGAGCAACAAAAGAGGTTCTAGCCGGGGTGATTCTTAGGCATAATCATAGGTAGTTTTAGCTTCTCCTTTGCAGGAATAAGTTTCATAAGGGCAAACCTCAAGATCAAGGGCTTGGCCTATTAAATTGGCAGTCCCCAATGCTTGGGAGAATATCAGGTCTTCCCCAGGTGGGAAAGATGAATATTTCCACAGTTTCCCCCAGTCACTCGAGAAGACTTCATAAATACTTTCTTTTATTTATTTTTATTTTTTATTGATATATATTATATATTCACATACTACATAATCATCCAAAGTATACAATCAATGATTTACAATATCATCATATAGCTAGCTTATCATCACAATCAACTTTTCTTTTTGTGTGTGTATGAAAATGGAACATATACAAAACAGCAATAAATTTCAAAGCCCATAATGACAATTAGCTGTAGAACAGATTCAGAGTTTTGTATGGGTTACAATTCCACAATTTTAGGTTTCTACTTCTAGCTGCTCTAAGATACTGGAGACTAAAAGAAATATCAATATACTGATTCAGCAATCATACTCATTTGTTAAACCCTACCTTCTCTGTGTCACTCCATCACCTTTGATCATTCTCCCACTCTTTAAGCCTTTTTGGACTATGTCCATTCTAGCTTTTTCATATTGGAAGGGCTGGCAATATTATGGGATGGGGAATGGAACTAGATGATGTTCTGGAAAGGCTGGCCCCTCTGCAATTTAGGATTTATCTGGTGCAGGGACCTATTTGGAGATTGTAGGTTTCTGCAAAGTTACCCTAGTGCATGGAAACTTTATAGGCTCGTATATAACACCCTAAATGATCTTTAGGATTTGGCAGGAATGGTTTTGGTTGGGGTTTGGAAAGCTATGATAGGTAGCAATATCTATGAAGCATGCATGAAATTGACCTCCAGAGTATCCTCTTGACTCTATTTGAACTCTCTCATCCACTGATACCTTATTTGTTACACTTCTTTTCCTCCTTCTGGTCAGGATGGCATTGTTGATCCCATGGTGCCAGGGCTAGGCTGATCACTGGAAGTCATCTCCCGTGCTGCCTGAAGTCTCCTATTATTACTGTTGAAATGTCTATCACTTCTTCAGTTTTGCCAATTTTTTTCTGATGGTTTTTTTTATAGGAAGACTTTTTTTATTAGCTTTTTTAAAAATACAGTTTTATTGAGATATACTCACACTACATACAAACCGTCTGAAGTATATGCTCACTGGCTCACAGTATCATCATGTAGTTGTGCATTCATCCCCATGATCAATTTTGAAACATTTTCATTACTCCAGAAAGGAAATAAAAATAAAAAAACCAAAATCCTCCTATACCACTTATCCCTGCCCCCCCCCACCCATTGACCCACAGTGTTGGTGTGGAACATTTAACTGTTAATGAAAGAATATTAAAATATTACTGTCAACCATAGTCCATAGTTTGCAATAGGTACACTTTTCCCCCATATATCAATAGATTATTTTTTAAACATTTGTTCCCCCTATTGTTTATTTATTTTCACTTATAAATATAACTGCAATAAACCAGAACATTTATTTATCATAAAGAAACATTAAAAATATAAAACTGTTTTGATAAACACAAACATTTGAAGGCAGGAGTTAAATTGCAGTTGTATAAATTCGTTTTTGTAATTTGTTTTGGTTACACAGTGGGGAGAATATTCTGACTCATGCAGATAGGTATTTGCAAATAGTAATAATTTATATTTCTTCATCCAACAGCATGCTGCAGAATAGTAGGATGTTCTTTGATTTAACTGGATCGCAAGGTTGAGTTCTTCACAAACGTGAATTCACTGATCAGTTCATGTTAATCCACTGTTAGTTTTCTATGTGTTAATTTTTTTTAACTTTTTTTATTGTATAGTATAACATGTATACAAAGCAAAGAAATAAAAAAGCAGTAGTTTTCAAAGCACTCTTTAACAAGTAGTTACAGGACAGATCCCAGGGTTTGTCTTGGGCTACCATAACATCTCTCATATTTCTCCTTCTAGCTGCTCCAGAATGTAGGAGGCTGGAAGGCTTCAATATTTTTTTATCATCACAATCGACTTTCTTTCCTTCTTTTTTTTTTTTTTTGCGAAACATAACATACATACAAAAAAGCTATAAATCTTGAAGCACAGCACCACAATTAGTTGTAGAATATATTTCAGAGTTTGACATGGGTTACAATTTCACAATTTTAGGTTTTTACTTCCAGCTGCTCTAAACATACTGATAAAAGGGATTATTCTTATTTTCATTCATCTCCAGATAGCTACTGATTTCTCTAGCAATTTCTCCTCTCACCCATTGGTTGTTTAAGATTATGTTATTAATCTCCATGTATTTGTGAATTTTCTCATTCTTTGGTGGATATTGAGATCCAGCTTCATCCCATTGTGATTAGAGAAAGTACTTTGAATAATTTCGATGTTTTTAAATTTATAAAGACCTGTTTTGTGCCCCAGCATATGACCTATCCTGGAGAAAGTTCCATGAGCACTAGAGAAGAATGCATATCCTTGTGCTCTGGGGTGCAATGGCCTATATATGTCTATTAAGTCTAACTCATTTATCAAGTTATTTAACTTCTCTATTTCCTTGCTGATCTTCTGTCTGGTTATTCTATCTATAGAGGAGAGTGGTATATTGAAGTCTCCTACGATTATTATTGAAATATCTATCACTCCCTTCAGTTTTGCCAATTTTTGTCTCATGTACTTTGGAGCTCCTTAATTGGGAGCATAAACATTTATGATCACTATATCTTCTTGGTGGATTGACCCTTTAATTAGTTTATAGGGTCCTTCTTTGTCTCTTATGATGCCTTTACATTTAAAGTCTGTTTTCTCTGAAATTAATATAGCTACTTCTGCTTTCTTTTGGTTACAACTTGTGTGGAAAATCTTTCTCCATCCTTTTTTATTTTCAATCTATTTGTATCCTTGTGTCTAAGATTAGTCTCTTGTAAGCAGCATAAGCATGGATTATGTTTCTTAATCCATTCTGCCAATCTGTATCTTTTTTTTTTATTAATTAAAAAAAGAATTAACAAAACAATTAGAAATCATTTCAATCTACATGTACAATCAGTAATTCTTAATAACATCACATAGTTGCATATTCATCATTTCTTAGTACATTTGCATCGATTTAGAAGAAGAAATAAAAAGACAACAGAATAAGAATTAAAACAATAATAGAAAGAAAAAAAAACAAAAAAAACAAAAACAAAAAACCTATACCTCACATGCAGCTTCATTCACTGTTTTAACATAATTGCATTACAATTGGGTAGTATTGTGCTGTACATTTCTGAGTTTTTATATCCAGTCCCGTTGTACAGTCTGTATCCCTTCATCTCCAATTATCCCTTCTCTTTTTTTTTTTTTTTTTAATTAACGGAAAAAAAGAAATTAACCCAACATTTAGAGATCATACCATTCTACACATGCAATCATTAATTCTTAACATCATCACATAGCTGCATGATCATCATTTCTTAGTACATTTGCATTGGTTTAGAAGAACTAGCAACATAACCGAAAAAGATATAGAATGTTAATATAGAGAAAAAAATAAAAGTAATAATAGTAAAATCAAAACAAAACAACACAAAACAAAACAAAAACCTATAGCTCAGATGCAGCTTCATTCAGTGTTTTAACATGATTACTTTACAATTAGGTATTATTGTGCTGTCCATTTTTGAGTTTTTGTATCTAGTCCTGTTGCACAGTCTGTATCCCTTCAGCTTCAATTACCCATTGTCTTACCCTGTTTCTAACTCCTGCTGAACTCTGTTACCAATGACATATTTCAAGTTTATTCTCGAATGTCCGTTCACATCAGTGGGACCATACAGTATTTGTCCTTTAGTTTTTGGCTGGATTCACTCAGCATAATATTCTCTAGGTCCATCCATGTTATTACATGGTTCATAAGTTTATCTTGTCTTAAAGCTGCATAATATTCCATCGTATGTATATACCACAGTTTGTTTAGCCACTCTTCTGTTGATGGAGATTTTGGCTGTTTCCATCTCTTTGCAATTGTAAATAATGCTGCTATAAACATTGGTGTGCAAATGTCCGTTTGTGTCTTTGCTCTTAAGTCCTTTGAGTAGATACCTAGCAATGGTATTGCTGGGTCGTATGGCAATTCTATATTCAGCTTTTTGAGGAACCGCCAAACTGCCTTCCACAGTGGTTGCACCCTTTGACATTCCCACCAACAGTGGATAAGTGTGCCTCTTTCTCCACATCCTCTCCAGCACTTGTCATTTTCTGTTTTGTTGATAATGGCCATTCTGGTGGGTGTGAGATGATATCTCATTGTGGTTTTGATTTGCATTTCTCTAATGGCCAGGGACATTGAGCATCTCTTCATGTGCCTCTTGGCCATCCGTATTTCCTCTTCTGAGAGGTGTCTGTTCAAGTCTTTTTCCCATTTTGTAATTGGGTTGGTTGTCTTTTTGTTGTTGAGATGAACAATCTCTTTATAAATTCTGGATACTAGACCTTTATCTGATATATCATTTCCAAATATTGTCTCCCATTGTGAAGGCTGTCTTTCTACTTTCTTGATGAAGTTCTTTGATGCACAAAAGTGTTTAATTTTGAGGAGTTCCCATTTATTTATTTCCTTCTTCAGTGCTCTTGCTTTAGGTTTAAGGTCCATAAAACCGCCTCCAGTTGTAAGATCCATAAGATATCTCCCAACATTTTCCTCTAACTGTTTTATGGTCTTAGACCTAATGTTTAGATCTTTGATCCATTTTGAGTTAACTTTTGTATAGGGTGTGAGAGATGGGTCTTCTTTCATTCTTTTGCATATGAATATCCAGTTCTCTAGGCACCATTTATTGAAGAGACTGCTCTGTCCCAGGTGAGTTGGCTTGACTGCCTTATCAAAGATCAAATGTCCATAGATGAGAGGGTCTATATCTGAGCACTCTATTCGATTCCATTGGTCGATATATCTATCTTTATGCCAATACCATGCTGTTTTGACCACTGTGGCTTCATAATATGCCTTAAAGTCAGGCAGCACGAGACCTCCAGCTTCGTTTTTTTTCCTCAAGATGTTTTTAGCAATTCGGGGCACCCTGCCCTTCCAGATAAATTTGCTTATTGGTTTTTCTATTTCTGAAAAATAAGTTGTTGGGATTTTGATTGGTATTGCATTGAATCTGTAGATCAATTTAGGTAGGATTGACATCTTAACTATATTTAGTCTTCCAATCCATGAACACGGTATGCCCTTCCATCTATTTAGGTCTTCTGTGATTTCTTTTAGCAGTTTTTTGTAGTTTTCTTTATATAGGTTTTTTGTCTCTTTAGTTAAATTTATTCCTAGGTATTTTATTCTTTTAGTTGCAATTGTGAATGGGATTCGTTTCTTGATTTCCCCCTCAGCTTGTTCCTTACTAGTGTATAGAAATGCTACAGATTTTTGAATGTTGATCTTGTAACCTGCTACTTTGCTGTACTCATTTATTAGCTCCAGTAGTTTTGTTGTGGATTTTTCCGGGTTTTCGACGTATAGTATCATATCGTCTGCAAACAGTGATAGTTTTACTTCTTCCTTTCCAATTTTGATGCCTTGTATTTCTTTTTCTTGTCTAATTGCTCTGGCTAGAACCTCCAACACAATGTTGAATAATAGTGGTGATAGTGGACATCCTTGTCTTGTTCCTGATCTTAGGGGGAAAGTTTTCAATTTTTCCCCATTGAGGATGATATTAGCTGTGGGTTTTTCATATATTCCCTCTATCATTTTAAGGAAGTTCCCTTGTATTCCTATCTTTTGAAGTGTTTTCAACAGGAAAGGATGTTGAATCTTGTCGAATGCCTTCTCTGCATCAATTGAGATGATCATGTGATTTTTCTGCTTTGATTTGTTGATATGGTGTATTACATTAATTGATTTTCTTATGTTGAACCATCCTTGCATACCTGGGATGAATCCTACTTGGTCATGATGTATAATTCTTTTAATGTGTTGTTGGATACGATTTGCTAGAATTTTATTGAGGATTTTTGCATCTGTATTCATTAGAGAGATTGGTCTGTAGTTTTCTTTTTTTGTAATATCTTTGCCTGGTTTTGGTATGAGGGTGATGTTGGCTTCATAGAATGAATTAGGTAGTTTTCCCTCCACTTCGATTTTTTTGAAGAGTTTGAAGAGAATTGGTACTAATTCTTTCTGGAACGTTTGGTAGAATTCACATGTGAAGCCATCTGGTCCTGGACTTTTCTTTTTAGGAAGCTTTTGAATGACTAATTCAATTTCTTTACTTGTGATTGGTTTGTTGAGGTCATCTATGTCTTCTTGAGTCAAAGTTGGTTGTTCATGTCTTTCCAGGAACCCGTCCATTTCCTCTAAATTGTTGTATTTATTAGCGTAAAGTTGTTCATAGTATCCTGTTATTACCTCCTTTATTTCTGTGAGGTCAGTAGTTATGTCTCCTCTTCCATTTCTGATCTTATTTATTTGCATCCTCTCTCTTCTTCTTTTTGTCAATCTTGCTAAGGGCCCATCAATCTTATTGATTTTCTCATAGAACCAGTTTCTGGCCTTATTGATTTTCTCTATTGTTTTCATGTTTTCAATTTCATTTATTTGTGCTCTAATCTTTGTTATTTCTTTCCTTTTGCTTGCTTTGGGGTTAGCTTGCTGTTCTTTCTCCAGTTCTTCCAAATGGATAGTTAATTCCTGAATTTTTGCCTTTTCTTCTTTTCTGATATAGGCATTTAGAGCAATAAATTTCCCTCTTAGCACTGCCTTTGCTGCGTCCCATAAGTTTTGATATGTTGTGTTTTCATTTTCATTCGCCTCGAGGTATTTGCTAATTTCTCTTGCAATTTCTTCTTTGACCCAGTCGTTGTTTAGGAGTGTGTTGTTGAGCCTCCACGTATTTGTGAATTTTCTGGCATTCTGCCTATTATTGATTTCCAACATCATTCCTTTATGGTCCGAGAAAGTGTTGTGTAACATTTCAATCTTTTTAAATTTGTTAAGACTTGCTTTGTGACCCAGCATATGGTCTATCTTTGAGAATGATCCATGAGCACTTGAGAAAAAGGTGTATCCTGCTGTTGTGGGATGTAATGTCCTATAAATGTCTATTAAGTCTAGTTCATTTATAGTAATATTCAGATTCTCTATTTCTTTGTTGATCCTCTGTCTAGATGTTCTGTCCCTTGATGAGAGTGGTGAGTTGAAGTCTCCAACTATTATGGTATATGAGTCTATTTCCCTTTTCAGTGTTTGCAGTATATTCCTCACGTATTTTGGGGCATTCTGATTCGGTGCGTAAATATTTATGATTGTTATGTCTTCTTGTTTAATTGTTCCTTTTATTAGTATATAGTGTCCTTCTTTGTCTCTTTTAACTGTTTTACATTTGAAGTCTAATTTGTTGGATATTAGTATAGCCACTCCTGCTCTTTTCTGGTTGTTATTTGCATGAAATATCTTTTCCCAACCTTTCACTTTCAACCTATGTTTATCTTTGGGTCTAAGATGTGTTTCCTGTAGACAGCATATCGAAGGATCCTGTTGTTTAATCCATTCTGCCAATCTATGTCTTTTGATTGGGGAATTCAGTCCATTGACATTTAGTGTTATTACTGTTTGGATAATATTTTCCTCTAACATTTTGCCTTTTGTATTATATATATCATATCTGATTTTCGTTCTTTCTACACTCTTTTCCATATCTCTCTCTTCTGTCTTTTTGTATCTGACTCTAGTGCTCCCTTTAGTATTTCTTGCAGAGCTGGTCTCTTGGTCACAAATTCTTTCAGTGACTTTTTGTCTGAGAATGTTTTAATTTCTCCCTCATTTTTGAAGGATAATTTTGCTGGATATAGGAGTCTTGGTTGGCAGTTTTTCTCTTTTAGTATTTTAAATATATCATCCCACTGTCTTCTAGCTTCCATGGTTTCTGCTGAGAAATCTACACAAAGTCTTATTGGGTTTCCCTTGTATGTAATGGATTGTTTTTCTCTTGCTGCTTTCAAGATCTTCTCTTTCTCTTTGACCTCTGACATTCTAACTAGTAAGTGTCTTGGAGAACGCCTATTTGGGTCTAATCTCTTTGGGGTGCGCTGCACTTCTTGGATCTGTAATTTTAGGTCTTTCATAAGAGTTGGGAAATTTTCAGTGAAAATTTCTTCCATTAGTTTTTCTCCTCCTTTTCCCTTCTCTTCTCCTTCTGGGACACCCACAACACGTATATTTGTGCGGTTCATATTGTCCTTGAGTTCCCTGATACCCTGTTCAAATTTTTCCATTCTTTTCCCGATAGTTTCTGTTTCTTTTTGGAATTCAGATGTTCCATCCTCCAAATCACTAATTCTATCTTCTGTCTCTTTAAATCTATCATTGTAGCTATCCATTATTTTTTCTATGTTTGCTACTTTATCCTTCACTTCCATAAGTTCTGCGATTTGTTTTTTCAGTTTTTCTATTTCTTCTTTATGTTCAGCCCATGTCCTCTTCATGTCCTCCCTCAATTTATCGATTTCATTTTTGAAGAGGTTTTCCATTTCTGTTCGTATATTCAGGATTAGTTGTCTCAGCTCTTGTGTCTCATTTGAGCTATTGGTTTGTTCCTTTGACTGGGCCATATTCTCAATCTTTTGAGCGTGGACAGTTATCTTCTGCTGCTGGCGTCTGGGCATTTATTCAGATTTCTCTTGGTGTTGGACCCAGCAAGGTTGTAATATTTTTCTGTGAAATCTCTGGGTTCTGTTTTTCTTATCCTGCCCAGTAGGTGGCGCTCGTGGCACACGTTTGTCTGCGGGTCCCACCAGTAAAAGGTGCTGTGGAACCTTAACCTTTGGAAAATTCTCGCCGTCCTGGGGGTTCGCTAGCCGAAGCGGCTTGAGCCGGCCCTCGGTCCGAACGCAAGGAGGGTTGCTGGTCGCCGCAGCCAGGGAAAGAGCCCGTCCGAATTTCCTAGTCGGCCCTGGGCAACAAGCGTGGCGGGAGGGCGCCAGCGGCAGCGGCCCACCCAAGAGAGTGCACGTTCCCCGGGAGTCACGGGTTTGGAAGGGGCCTCCCCCACCCGTCACCGTTCTCCGCGGGCTGGGGATTTCCGATCCAATTCTCTCAGTTGGTCCGGGGGCTGCGCGTGGTGTGGGCGCCAGTCGCCTTGGTTTCAGGGGACCGCCTCTCCAATTCTCCCAGCCGGCCCGGGAAGGGGGAAGGGAGTAACTCCGGCCGCTTGCCACCCCGCCCGGTAAGGCCCGCGCGCCTCGGCGATCTCACCCGAGCTGCTTCTCTCAGCCAGCCAGCCGTTCCAGGATGGGGTACGCTGTCTTTTTTTTATCTCTGTTGTGGCTTTGGGCGCTTTCTGTATCGTTTCTACTCCCCTAGTAGGTGTCCTGGAGAAGAAACTAAGATCCGCGCGTCTTACTAAGCCGCCATCTTCCAGGAAGTCCCAATCTGTATCTTTTAATTGGTAAGTTTAGTCTGTTAACATTCAAAGTTATTATTGAAAAGGCATTTTCTGAATCCACCGTCTTATCTTTTTAATTTTATTTGTCAGATCAATTTATTCTTTTCCCTCTTTCTCTTTGTATTCTTTAAATTACCCTTACTGGTACTCTTCAATTCTGTGCCCTCCTCCAGACCTCCCTCTCCTGTCTTTTTTTCTCAGCTGGCAGAACTCCTTTTAGTATTTCTTACAGGGCCAGTCTCTTGTTGACAAATTCTTTCAGGACTTTGTCTGGGAAAGCTGTTATCTCTCCCTCAGTTTTGAAGGACAATTTGGCTGGAAGTCTTTCTCTTACAGGATCTTGAATATATCATACCACTACCTTCTCGCCTCCAGGGTGCTAGTTGAGTAGTCTGAACTTAGTCTTATTTGGTTTCCCTTGTATGTAGTAGAATGTTTTTCTCTTGCCACTTTCAGGATTTTCTGCTTCTCGTCAACATTTGACAGACTGATTAGTATGTGCCTTGGGGCAGGCCTATTTGGATTTATTCTGTTTGGAGTTCACGGGGCTTCTTTGACTTGTATAGTTATGTCCTTTATGAAGGTTGGGAGGTTCCTCCCATTATATCCTCAACTATTCTTTCTAGCCCTTTATTCCTCTCTTCTTCCTCTGGGACACCAATGATTTTTATATTTATATGCTTTGTTTTGTCTATCATTTCCCTGAGTTCCAATTCAAATTTTTCCATCTTTTTTGCCATTTGCTGTTTTGAGTCTTTGAAGTCAATTATCCTGTCCTCTATGTCTTTATTCTTTTTTCTGTTCCTTCAAATCTGATGTTTGTGCCTCTAGTATGTTTCTCATTTGATCAACAGAGTCTTTAATCTTTGTGATTTCTGCTTATTCTTTCAAATTCCTCTTTGTGCTCTTCTGCTCTCTTCTTGATCTCCTTTATGTCACTTGCTAGCCCACTTATTTTATTAAGTAGAGTTGTATGAACATCTTCGATTAGCTGTTTCAATGTCTGTGTCTCCTCAGGTGTTTTAATTTGGTCATTAGGCAGGGCTATATCTGTCTGCATCGTGATATGCTTAATGATCTTCTACTGTCTTCGTGGATGTAAATATCTTGATTGATTTACTGTGGGAGTTGATTTCTTTGAGTAGTCTAAGGCCTTGTGTTTGTGGGATGGTTGTACAGCAGGGGGCAGGGCACAGGGTGGAGCACTCAGTGTGGTGATTCGTTTCAGGGCAGATATGGGCGCAGGTTGGGAATGTTCTGCTGATGCTTGTGAATGTGGGCACCCAGCGGCCAGGGAGGATGTAGCTGTGCGGGTGCACTGGTCTGGGGGATGTAAACCTGGTGTGCGCTGGTCTAAGGCATGGGTCTCTTTGTGTGCCTGCTTAATGCTGCGGCCACAGGTCGGTGTTATGCCTTCGTGGATTGGGGGCAGATGTGACCTGGCTGCACAGGTCAGGCACTTTCTCAGAGCTGGGAAGTGAGGCTGAGGGCTGTGTGCGTACGTGGTTCTAGGACTGCTGTAACATGCAGTTCCCAGAGCTGAATGATGTGATTCGGGACCCATGTGCTTGGGTAGGCCTGGGAGTGCCGTAAGTGGATGCACTGAGCTCAGGGAGGGTGGGGTGAGGCTGTGCGATACTATGGGCAGGAGCGGAGGTAGCCTAGGTATGGAGGTTAGTGCCCACAGTCTTTATGTGCTGGAAACAGACTGCAGGGAACAGGGAGGGGGAGTTAGTGCTCAGGAGGGTTGCAGGAGAGGTGGGTTGGACTGCACTTGGGGCAGGTACGTGCACTGGGAGCTGGTGGGGTGGGGGCGCCTGGAACATGGGGAATGGGGGTGGGTGACAGGTGTGTGGGGTGTGGAGTGAGTCACCGGTCATGGGACTGTGCCGGTGAGGGTAGCACGCCCAAGGAACGCAGCCCGGCTTACTTCCTAGTGCTGCATTCCCGTTTGTGCACTCCCATGGGCTCCACCTCTCTGTGCCTCGTGCCTCTGCACTAGGCTCCAGCTTTCTGCCTCTCAGTTCCTCGGCCTCTGCAACCAGGGCTGCTGCATGAGGTGCAGAAGGCTCTCCCAGGTCAGCCACACTCCTGAATTGCCACCTCAGTTGCCCTTCTGTCCGTTCTCTAACTTTTCTGTGGAGCAGGGCTGACCTCGAGCTACTCTAGTGGGCAATCTTCCCGGAAGTCCCCTCTCTTTCTCTTTGACATCTGACAGTTTGATTGGTAAGTATCCTGGAGTATGTCTATTTGGATCTATTCTGTTTGGAGTACCCTGCACTTCTTGGTTCTGAGTTTTATGCCTTGCCAAGAGATGGGAAATATTCAGTGATTATTTGTTTCATTAGTATTTCTCCTCCTTTTCCCTTCTCTTCTCCTTCGAGATACCCACAACATGTATATTCATGTGCTTCATGTTGTCGTTCAATTCCCTGGTTCCCTGCTCATATTTTCCCACTCTTTTCCCTATATTTTCTTTTGTGTGTTGAATTTCAGATATCCAGTCCTCTAATACATCATTTCTTTCTTCTACCTCTGCAAACCTATTGTAGGTTTCCATTTATTTTTCATCTCTTCTATTGTGTCTTTCATTCCCATAAGTTCTATGATTTGTTTTTTCAAACTTTCAATTTCTTCTTTTTGTTCACCCAATGCCTTCTTTATATCCTCCTCCACTCGTTGATTTGATTTTTGATGAGCTTTTCCATGTCTTTTCGACCATCCTGAATTAGTTGTTTCAATTCCTGTATCTCATTTGAATTGTTTATTTGTTCCTTTGACTGGGCCATATCTTCAATTTTCCTAATATGACTGATTTTTTTTTTTTCTGGTGTGTAGGCATTTGATTTCCTTAATTTGTTTATTCTGGAGGTTGTTCTCACTCTTTTACCTAAGATTTTCTTGCTGGATGGCTTTGTTCTCTTTCTGTTTTTTGGACATTCAGTTCAACTTATTCTAGTCCTCTAACATAGGCCCTGTTTAATTGATCAGAATTTTTCAGTTCTTGTTTTTCTGTTTCTTGCCCTGCCTATATGGAACCATTGTTTTTTTCTTTTATGAGGAGGGTCTCCTCAGATATTATAGCCCCAGTCAGATTTTCCCAGACCAGACTGGCCTCCTCTCAGGAGGAAAGTGTCATCTGTGTCAGTGTTCCCTGTGGGTGAGACCCAGCAGGTTGTCAGACTTTCCTATGAAGCCTCTAGATTTTATGCTTTTCCTGTCCTACCCAGCATGTGGCATTTGTCTACCTGTGGCTTCCCACCAGCATAAAGTCATGTGGTGCCTTTAATTTCAGCAAACTCTCCCTGCTGGGGGCATGGTTGAGACAGACCTGAGGTTTTAGGTTGACATTAATTGCTTCAGTTTTCCAGTCCCTGGGGCTTGAATTCCTTGAGAGAGGGATTCTACTTGAGCTGTGCCCCACCTTTCTTTTGGGGAAGGTACAGCCTTCAGTGAATTAGCTCCTTTCATCTGACTAGTTACTTTGTGTCTCAGACAAGCCTAATTCTGCCCTTGCTTTGGGAAGTGCTGGAGCCTGAGGAGGCTTCTAGTTCTATCTAATAGCTGTAATAGCTGTTAATTGGTAGAAAAAAAGCAAAAAAAAGCAAAAAAAAAAAAAACCTCTTCAGAGCAGGACCACCCCCCTCCCACCCGCCTTGGGTTTATCAATGAAGAACTTAAGTTGTTACGTGGCTCTATTTATCCTCAGACTCTATGTGCCCCCTTTTCTAGAGTCCAGACCTTTACAAGTATTTTGTGCTGTCTGACTCAAAAAGCCTCTTTTTTTGTTTTCCCGTCAGCCCCACACCTTCTCTGCTGGGGCAAAAAGTCCTAGTACCTTTAGCACTTATTCCAGGTTTATCTGTGCTGGGGACCTATTTTCAGTAGTCACAATTTGTTAATTAAGTCTGCAGTTGGAGCTTGTTTGAGCTAAGCCCTTGCTACTAGCAAAGTCTGTTTTGTTTCCCTTTGGTGAACTAGGCTGCTGTGCTGTGGAGAAGGGGTGCCAGCCTCTGTGACTTGGGGCACTTTCAGTTCTGTGTGGAGTCTCAGCTGGCCCAGCTTGTCCAGACCGGTGTACACTGTGTGTCTGATTACTGATGTAGCCCCAGCAGTTGTTCTGTACTGTTCCTGGCTATTTACTAGCTGCTCTGGAGGATGAACTAAATTCCACACTTCACTAGGGCACCATCTTGCCCCCCATTTTCTCCCTCACTTTTGAAGGGGAGTTTTGCTATATATATAATTCTTGGTTGGCACTTCTAATCTTTCAGTATCCTACATATATCATTCCATTGCCTTCTTGCCTCCATGGTTTCTGCTAAGAAGTCTGCATATTGTTTTACAGTGCTTCCCTTGTATGTGATCACTTTTCTTTGTGGCTTTCCGAATTCTTTGTCTTTGACATTTGACCATCTGATTCGTCAGTGTCTGGGAGCATGTCTATTTAGATCTATTCTGTTTGGGGTACACTACACATCTTGGATCTGTAATTTAATATTTTTCATAAGAGGTGGGAAATTTTCAGTGATTATTTCTTTCATTATTCTTTCTGCTCCTTTCCCACCCACTTCTTCTTCTGGGACACCAATAACATTTATATTTGCTTGCTTCATGTTGTCATTCAGTTCCCTGACATCCTGCTCACATTTTTCCATTCTTTCCCCAGCTGTTCTTTTGTGTGTAGGATTTCAGACATCTGTCCTCTAGTTCATTAAGCCTTTCATTTGCCTCTTCAAATCTGCTGTTGTAATTCCCCATAGTAGCTTTCATCTCTTCTGTTGTGCCTTTCATTCCTATAAGTTCTGCTTTTTTTCCCCCCAAGCTTTTGAGTTCTTCTTTATGGTTGCCCATTGTCTTCTTTATATCCGTCATCTCTTTTGCAGTATCTTTCCTCAACTCACTGACTTGATTTTTGAATTGATTTAGCATGCTTGTTTGAACATCTTCAATTAGTTGTTTCAACTCCTGTATCTTGTTTAATTGTTAGTTTGTTCCTTTGATTGGGCCATATCTTCATTTTTCCTAGTATGACTCATAATTTTTTTGCTGGTGTCTAGGCATCTTATTTCTTTGATCAGTTTCTTCTGGAAGTCATTTTCACTGTTTTACTTAGGGTTTTCTTGTTGATTGGCTTTGCTCTGTATCTTTTCTTTGACTTTCAGTTAAATATATTCTAAACCTCTAGCACAGCTTCTATTTAACTGATCAGAATTTTTCAGCTTTTGTTTTTCTCTTTCTTGCCCTGCCTATATGAACTTCTTTTGAGGAGGGTCTCCCCAAATATGATTGACTTCAGTCAGATTTTCCAGGCAAGTCAGGCCCAGGTCTTAGGAGGATTACTTGATAATCCATATCAAGTTTCCCAGAGGATGAGATCTAGCAGGTTGTCTGACTTTCCTGTGGAGCCTTTAGATTCTGTGCCTTTCCTATCCTGCTCAGCAGTCAAGAGCTGGAATTGGTACCTGGCTCTTTGTGTCCCTATCCTTGGGCAAAGCTGTTTTCCAGTACTTTGAGCTCAGCCGACTCCAGAAGCCTCCATCTTGTTTTGTTATTTTCTTTGTCAGCCCTGTCTCCTCTCTACCAGGAATTACCTCAGGATTACTTTCCTACTTTCTCTGGGTTTATCTGGGCTTGGAGCTTGTATCTAGCTGTCCACATTTATTAATTAAAACCACAATTGGAGCTTAGTTGAGCTACCCTTCAGTGCTTCAAGTAGAGAGGATCTCTGTTTCCCATGGGGGAGAGACTCTAATCGGCCTGCCATGCCAATGAGGGATGGCCAACAGCCTCTGCAGTTTAGAAGTTTTACTTACAGTTCTGTGCAGTGGTCTTGGCTCTTCTACCCATCACAGACTGATGTAAGATGTATGTCACTGATGTCCCCCAAACAGTTTTCCAGACAGCTCATGGCTATTTACTAGCTGCTCTAGAGGATTAATTAATTCCACACCTCCCTACACCACCATCTTGCCCTGCCTCCTTAATTATCTTTGAATGTCTGGTAAAAATCACCAATGATACTATCTGGTACTTGGCTTTTCTTTTGGGGAAATTTTTAACTATTGATTCAATCTCTTTATTAGTTATAGGACTGTTGAGATCTATTTCTTCTTGAAGAATATTTCATAAAGGCTATCTAATTTATTTCCATATGATTATTTATAGATGTCTTCTGTAATCTATTATTTCTGTAAGGTCAGTAGTTATATACTCCCTATCATTTAAACAAATTTTTTTATTGAGAAATCTTCACACACACACACACAGTCCATCCACAGTATACAATCAATGCTCACAATATCATCAGATAGTTGTTGCATTTATCACCACAATCATTTTTTAGAACATTTGCATCACTCCAGAGAAAGAAATAAAAAGAAAAAAGAAAAAAACTCATGCATTCCTTATTCCCTGCTCCTCCCTCTCATTGACCACTAGTATTTCAAACTACCATTTTTGTTATCCCTTATCGCCCCTATTATTTATTTATTTACTTAATTAATTAACAGAACTAAAGCATATGTCTGAATAAGATTAAAAGGGGGAAATATTGGACTATGTATATGGTAACAGAATAAAATATTTTTAAAAATATTTTAAATAGGGATTGTTTCATAAAACTTGAGATATAACGTCTTTGTACACATAAATGGCCATCTATGATCTTGGAGATCTACAGTGGTCATTATTAACTTCTTTATGCTTTAATTCTGGTCTTGATGGTCAATAAATAATAAAGGCAATAGATGTGAATTTGACCCAAGGTATCCTGAGTTTTGGCACTACTGTTTCCACTTGAGGACCAAGACCAGCAAATCTCAGTAATGTTCAAAGGGTTAACAAACTGATATAGAAATGTTGGAAAAGTTGTCCAGAATAGTTTATTTCTGTTCTAAACCTGAAAATTACAGTCCATAGTATTGAGCTAGTAGGTAAAGGAAGACACATTGAGAGGGTCCCCATCCCTCAGAAGAGAAACAAGCCTGAAGAAATAATGGAATATCCAAATTGCCAATTAATTTTCTGTTCATAAATTTCTCTGTTGCAGATGCATGGAATTTTAGTAAGAATGAACCAATGTTGCATTTGTGTAAGATCCATTAGTTGACTGAGACCTTGTGAGTGCCTCCAAGTGAGAGGTTTGTAGTACAGAGGCTGAGCTGGTTTGAATCTGTGGTGGACCCCAGAAAAGCCATGCCCTTTGATCCTCATTCAGTATTGCTGGGTGGGAGCATTTTGATTGTTTCCATGAAGATGTGACCCACCCAATTGTGGGTGGTAACTTTTGATTAGATGATTTCCATGGAGGTGTGTCTCCACCCACTGAAGGTGGAGTTGCTTGCTGGAATCCTGTAAAAGAGGAAACATTTTGGAGAGAGTCTCTTTTGGTAGAGCCACAAGAAAGCCAGCAGATGCCGCCACATTCGCCATGTGCCCTTCCAGCTGAGAGACAAACATTGAACGTCGTTGGCCTTCTTGAGGAGAGGTGTCTTTTTCCAGATGCCTTTGATTGGAGATTTCTATAGACTTGTAATTGGGACATTTTCTCGGCCTTGGAACTGTAAACTAGCAACCCATTAAATTCCCCCTTTTAAAAGCCATTCCATTTCTGGTACATTGCATTCCAGCAGCTAGCAAACTAGAACAGAAGCCTTTTTTACTTTCCACCTTTTCCTGTGGCCTTCGTTGTTTGTATCCTGTATGTTGGGCTTCTGCTCATGTCACTGACATTAAAAACATTTATCATTGTTCTTTTATAATTTAAAAAGCAGTTTCACATCACAATATCTCCCCTTAGTCTTTAGGGTAACACTTTTAATGTATTACTTATGCAGATAAAGAAGCGGTGGCTTAAGAGTGAATAACCCCCAAAGTCATATTCCTGGCACACGAAGAACTCCAGCCTTCTGCTTTCTCTAGGCGCAGGATCAAGAGTGGAATACTGGAATTACAAGCAGCACACCGGAAAACACGTGGCAAAATGTGGAACATTAGGCGTATCAATCAGGAGGAAGCTCCATTTCCCCGTCCCTCGTCCCCCGTCCCCGGCCAGGCCCCTTGGATATTCCTGGCGAACAGCGTGTGCGCGTCCCATTTCGACTAGGGGTGGAGTCATGAGAAACGACCTTTTCTCAGACCCCGCCCAGGAAGCCCCGCCCTTATTTAAACACCCTTCAATGACAGCCCCCATCGCCACGCCTCCCAACTTGCCCCGCCCCGCGGCTCCTAAAGTAGGTACCGCGGAGCCCCGCCCCTGCCCCTTTAGCAACCCGTTTCTGGCCTCGCCCCCGCCGCTGGCTCCGCCCCCGCCCCGACTCCGCCCCCGCAGTCCTTCCGGTTTTACCCGCGGCTGCGCAGCTCCTGGAGGCCCCGCCCCAGAGCCCGTTCGCCTCGGCCACGCGGCTCCGCGTCGTCCCATGTTGGTCAGTGCACGCCTGACAGTGGTCGCCCCGCTCCTTCGCGCAGTTCCGCCTGCTCTCGTTGCCGCCATGAACACTGGCACCTTCGTCGTGTCGCACCCGCTCAATTACCGCGGCGGCGCCCGCGTGGAGCCGGCGGACTCCTCCGGCACCGAAAAGGCGTTCGAGCCCGCTACGGGTAACCCGGGGGAGAGACGCGGGGGCAGACGCGGCGGCGCGGGCGCCAAGAGGCCGGGCGGGGTCAGCTCTCCCCCGCCCCCAGGGGTGCACGTAGTTTACTGCCCTGAGCCTTCATTTACTGTGTTCAGCGAACATTTCTAGAACACAGATAAGTGCAAATGAAGAGTATAACGTTCTATGGACAGGCAGCTTATACATCTGAGGAAACGAAAATGTTTCTAGACGAGGACATGAAGGGGGCCGTAGGACAGTGGAATAGCTGGTCAGTTGCGCGATGGGATCACGGGTAATTTAAAGTCCGCCTGAACAGAGTTCATAAGGTCACGATGCGTGCGGTTGTGTTTCTGTTAATTATTAATTTTTGCAGAGCTGGGGCTGTAATGTCTTCAACTGTGTTAACGATTTCCAGGAGGACTGGGGGGGAAATAAACATTTGTGCGGAAAGTATCCAACGAGCATGAAGTAGTGTTAAAATGTTTATGTACATAAGTCAGAATTGGAAAAGGAAATTTAAAAAACCCACCTTAACCCAGAGCTTAATGTGTGCCATTTGGTGGCACTGGATCCATGCAGGCGCTGAATTTACTCTGGGAACTCTGAAGATCTCCAAGATAGGAACAGTTTTTGTTTGTTTTTTTAAGTCTTGTTTTTATGTTGGTTTCGTTAGCTTTTATGCAGTGTTTGTGGGGAGAAAAATGTGTGCAAACTCTAATGGCAGGAAGCCAGAGTATCAGGATGTTCTAGTTTGCTAGCTGCGGGATTGCAACACACCAGAGACAGATTGGCTTTTACTAAAAGGGGATTTATTTTGTTAATTCTTCAGAGGAAAGGTAGCTAGCTTTCCGCTGAGGTTCTTTCTTACGTGGAAAGGCACAGGATGGCCTCTGCTGGCCTTCTCTCCAGGTCTCTGGGTTCCAACAACTTTCCCCGAGTTGACTTCTTTCTGCACCTCCAAAGGCCTGGGCTGAGCTGTGAGTGCTGAGATGAGGTATGCTGAGTTGCTTGGACTGTGTACTATGTTGCACTCTCTCATTTAAGCACCAGCCAATTAAGTCAAACATCATTCATTGCAGCAGGCCCGCCTCTTAACCGACTGCAGATGTAATTAGCAACAGATGAGGTTCAGGTACCATTGGCTCATGTCCACAGCAACAGAACTAGTTGCCTTCACCTGGCCAAGTTGACAACTGAATCTAACTACCACACAGGATTACAAGGAATTGTGAAATTTGGGATTGATCACTCACAGTAAAATTGTCAGAGCAAGGCAGGACCTCAGAGATCAGTAACCCCTCTCCCCTACATATATGAGTAAACAGCCTGGCCTCACTGCTCAAAATGATTCAAAAGAAACAAAAATTTCCCTTTATCTTAAACTTCTTGCACCTATGTGTGACCCTCAGTCACTGCCTGTGGTAGTTAGATTCAGTTGTCAACTTGGCCAGGTGAAGGCAACTAGTTCTGTTGCTGTGGGCATGAGCCAATGGTACCTGAACCTCATCTGTTGCTAATTACATCTGCAGTCGGTAAAGAGGCGGGCCTGCTGCAATAAATGATGTTTGACTTAATTGGCTGGTGCTTAAATGAGAGAGCTCAAGGTAGCACAGCCCAAGCAGCTCAGCATACTTCATCTCAGCACTCACAGCTCAGCCCAGGCCTTTGGAGATGCAGAAAGAAGTAACCCCGGGGAAAGTTGTTGGAACCCAGGGGCCTGGAGAGAAGGCCAGCAGAGGCCATCCTGTGCCTTCCCATCTAAGAAAGAACTTCAGTGGAAAGTTAGCTACCTTTCCTCTGAAGAACTAACAAAATAAATCCCCTTTTATTAAAAGCCAGTCCGTCTCTGGTGTGTTGCATTCCAGCAGCTAGCAAACTAGAACACTGCCTTTACAAACTGCCTATTCAGACTTGTAGTAGGAATTTCAGATTTACTAAATCTCTCTGGAAAAAGCAGAGTCCCAAGAGTTCTTATGGAGAAGAAAAGGAACTCTTGAATCTAGTCAAGAATTTCTGGAGTGAAGAGTCAGTCATTAATTACTTTGGATATTGGGCCTAGACACCAAACATTGCTTCAGAATAGAGATAGGGGAGGGTAAGACTGAAGTAACAAAAGGAGAGACTGGGTTTTTTATATTTGAGAAAAACATTTTCTTGCTGTTAGGGTCCTCTTTTCCTGGTACTGCTGTTTATTAACCATGTTCATGAAGTAGCAGTGGTATAATATAACTTACATAGAGCATAGACGAGGGCTTTAAAACCTGAGTTTATAACACAGGAGCTGGATTACTTTCAACTTTGATTTCGAGATTGTCAAACAGTGTTAAGGAGTGTTGAAGAATGATTTATAGGAAATTAATGTTAATAAACCCAAGTATTAACAGTGGAGGACAGAAGTTCTTAATGCTAAGACTGTGGTAAGCTTAGGGCAGGGGATACAAACTTGCTCTAGTTCTGTGATGTGGCTAAGAATCTTTTCTGGAGAAAGGTTTGCAACTTGTATCAGATTCTTAAAGGGGTCAGTGACACAAAATATAGTTAAGAACTGCTGGCATAGGGGCGGCCATTAAACCATATTTCAAAAAGAAGGGGATTACTAAAAGGAAATGTGGATACATAATACTTTATTTAAATGTGTAGCAACAGTTTGAGATAACACTAAATTTTCCTCTCTTCATAGGCCGAGTGATAGCTACTTTCACATGTTCAGGAGAAAAGGAAGTAAATTTGGCTGTTGAAAATGCAAAGGCAGCCTTTAAAATATGGAGTAAAAAATCTGGCATGGAGCGTTCCAGAATCCTTTTGGAAGCTGCCAGTATAATAAGGGTATGTTTTAATTTATTTCTTTCCAGAAAGCCCCTCTTGCATTGCTCTGAGCGTTATATCTTTCTTTTTTGTTTTTCAGTGATAACAGTTACATTCCCAATATTATGTCATCACTACCACTATTCATTACCAAAACTTTTTCATCACCCCAAACAGAAACTCTGTACCCTTTAAGCCCATCCTCCCACCTTCCAGCCCAAGGTAACTGTAATCTACCTTTTATCCTTATCAATATGCATATTTTAGGTATTCCATATATATGAAGTCATGCAATATTTGTCCTTTTGTGTCTGGCCAATTTCGCTCAACATGATGTCATCAGGGATCATCCATGTTGTAGCTTGTGTCCGAATGTCATTCCTTTTTATGTGAATGATGTTCCATTATATATGTATATACCACATTTTCTTTATCCATTCATCTGTTGGTAGACACATGGATTGCTACCACTTCTTGGCTGTTATTAATAGTGTTGCTGTGTACAATGATGTACAAATATCTGTTCAGTCCTGCTTTCAGTTCTTTTGGCTAAATACCTAAAAGTGGGATTGTTGGGTGTTACTAGTTTGCTAGCTGCTGGAATGCAACACACCAGAAACAGATTGGCTTTTAATAAAAGGGGATTTATTTTGTTAGTTCTTCAGAGGAAAGGCAGCTAACTTTCCACTGAGGTTCTTTCTTACATGGGAAGGCACACGGTGATCTCTGCCAGCCTTTTCTCCAGGCCCCTGGGTTCTAACAACTTTCCCCGGGGTGACTTCTTTCTGCATCTCCAAAGGCCTGAGCTGAGCTGCGGCTGCTGAGATGAGGAATGCAGAGCTGCTTAGGCTGTGCTACCTTGAGCTCTCTCATTTAAGCACCAGCCAATTAAGTCAAACATCATTCATTGCAGCAGGCCTGCCTCCTAACCGACTGCAGATGTAATTAGCAACAGATGAGGTTCAGGTACCATTGGCTCAAGTCTGCAGCAACAGAACTAGGTGCCTTCACCTGGCCAAGTTGATAGCTGAATCTAACTACCACACTGGACCATATGTTAATTACCATATGGTAATTCTATGTTTAACTTATGTTCATATGTTCTGTTCTTACTTTAAATCTTTTGATACTTTTATATCAGATTATAAAGATCTTACTTTATAAGTGGGGGACAATTATTTTTTGGTTGGAGTATTATGAAAGTAGCCATTGTTTCACTTCACAGGAGAAGGGAAACATGTAGAACTATTGCAATACTATTTAAATAAAGAACCATTATGTATGTAGTCTGTTTATCTACTTCCAGCCCTACTTCAGGTCAGTTGTCTTTTATACTACAGAGTGAATTGCTGGCTGTCAGTGTTCATTTGGTCATGGCATGCTCCTGGGTAAAACTTCCGATGGCCTTCCCTATCTTAACATGGCCTACCAGGTCCTTCCCAAACCCACCTTTTTTCTCTAGTCTCACTTCCTTTCATCCTCACGCATTGTGGGCCCCAGCTGTCCTGCACTACTGGCCCTTCGTCCTAGGCCATGCATGCTCTCTCACATCCCCTACTTCTGTACATCCTCTCCTGTTGTACTCCTAGTAAGCATTCCTTCACATGCTTTTGCTGAGTTTGATGCCATTCCTATTTAAATTAAATATCCCTTAAATTAAAGTCCCCTTGGACTTATATCTATACCACTTAATGCACTGCTCTATGATTATAATTACCAATTTAAATATTGCTTTCTTTCCATTTGAGGCTTTTAATTTCTGTAAGTCAAATGGCTGGCCTTCCATGGCTGGCCTTCCTTCCTTCCTTCCTTTTTCCTTCCTCCCTTCCTTTTCTTTTTAGAATCACTATTAACTTTGTCACTCTTTATAGACAAAATAGGAAACATCCATGTCAACTTAATATTCTAAAGAATGAAGTTGTATCCAAACTGTTGAAACTTACGTAGGCAGAGAAAAGATGCTGAATTAAAAATATTTTATATTCGTGCCCCCAAAATGTCCTCCAGAGATTTGTTTTTGTGTGTATAAATCCATAAAACTAATTTTTATTAGATTAATGTATATATATTTTTTGCATGGGCAGGCACTGGGAATCAAACCTGGGTCTCCAGCATGGCAGGCGAGAACTCTGCCTGCTGAGCCACTGTGGCCTACCCGAGTGTAGTATTTTTAATAACCAGACTATGTGGCCTGGTATCTTCTGTCAGAATACAATTTCAAAACTAAGCAATTGTGTATGCACAACAATATTTTAGGACTGCTCTAGGTTATAGAACCTTTCCTCTTGTTTGAGAGATATTTACGTCAAATAAAGACATTTACAAAGGGTTCATAGTATACCACAGCCCAAATATGATTTTCATTTATTCCTTGTAAGGAAGTGAAGCATTCATAAGCTTCTCTAGTAAATTCAGTGCATTTTTCCAACATAAATAACATAAGCTATTCTATTCGGTTTACATTAATTTCAATATTTAATGACCAAATACTAAAGGAATGAAATTATATTATTAATGGTTATATTATATTTGAGCATATTGTGGAATCTTTATCACACAATTCAATTCACATCAGTACTATAATTCACTCTTAAAAAACAGTCACAGGTACATACAAAAAAGTATATCATCTACTTTAAACCACTCTAAAAGATTTACTTTAACAAAATGGCCAATTTCCAAATCCCTTTTCTAAGTCTGGCATAAGGAAAGTTTGATCTGTTCAAATCATCTGGTTTGTCATCCTATAAATGGTGCTGTCATATCTGGGATCCATGTTCCAGATATTCTGAAATACAATAATCACAGCCAAGGTCAAGGTGATCATTATCCAAAGTACCAAGCTGAAAACCAAGGGATACTCAAAATTATATTTATATGCAAGCTTATAGGAACTTGCTGGGTTGCTCATTGGTTTTGCCTCAGAGTAGTCCTTGACTGTGGACAAGGTTGTGTCAAATGACTCAATAGTCTACCATCCTATCATAAAGAGTGTACACAGCATCTGCAAACTTGCAGAATATCAACAAGAATCTTAGAAGCATCTCTCAATTGTTTAGTCTTCCACGTAACATTTCCCAATTTCATCCAAATCTCCCAGCTCCAGTGACTATAAATCAGGAAAAAATCCTTGGGAATATGTTTATGTTGAGACAGTAAACTTGAAATATGTAGCACTTGCAGTTCAGAAAGAGAGAATCGATCAACTTCATTGTTCCTATTCAGAGAATTGAGGAAATGTGAACTGAGAATGGAGTTCTTGAACAGGTTATTATGGAGCCTGAACATTTCTGAAAGGTGTTCTGAAACTGAGTTTACCATCCTTACTGTATACAACTGTTTCTTCACTGGGAGCCAACTGCAAAGTTACAGGAGTTTTTTTTTTCAGAAAATAAGGAATGAATGGAATTTGCAGCACTGTCAAGACTTAAAGGAAGTGTGTTCTCCAGAGGACATGAGATCACTATGTGGAAGTAGAGCCAGTTTGTCCACTTCCTGCACCATCACCATAGCAGTAGCTCTAAGACGATGGAATGGGTTACCAACTGCAAGTCCTGGCCAAGAAAGTCTTTCACAGAGAAGCCCCAGAGAATGCAGCCACATCTGGGTTTCATGCTCCCAGTATAGGCCAGTTTCCATCTTGGAAAACAACAGTTAGAACCTGTTGAACTTAATATATTAAACTGATTCCCTAGAATGCTTCTCACCAGCAAGGACAGAACACGGGCACAGCCGTGGTTCCACAGTGGCTTCAGCAGTGTAGCACAGGATGGAGCAGGTTGGTGGGACATGTGAGGGGTGACGTGTGGTTTCTTTTTCCTTTCTTTTTGAAGTCTCTCTAATGCTTGGACCATAAATTGTAATCTTTCATCTTTGTTTTGGCATTTAAATAAATTTAGAAATTTTAGCATTACTTCCTAAACAATTATTTCTCATACTCCTCTTGCATGGCACTTTCTCCTCAGAGGGAGAAGGGAATATGACTTAGATATAAGTAAATGTGTAACATACGGTCCATGGTAGTTCAGAGACCAGAGTGAAGGGTATTAAAATTGGTCATGAAGTTATTAAAGGTGAAACAAAAGCTTTGTTTAGCTCTTGTTTGTAAGCAGGTGTGAGACTTTATTCAGTTAAGAAATGAATAAAAATGTTGCCTTTTTTTAAAAAAAATTTTCATGTTATGTAAAGTGCTTTTCATGCATAATTGTATTTAATTATCAAAACATCTTGAAATATAGCTGTTGTTTTACCTAATTTACAAATGAGGAAGCAAACTTAGAAAAATTAAAAAACTGGTTTAGAGTCATATAACTAGTAAATATGTGACTAGTCTGTTGAACTTTAACACCTGTGATGTTTTCAGTCAGCCCTGCCTTGTGAACCACGTAAGAGCTCCAGGCTTGTCAGGATTTCAATGGGTTTGTCTTCGCTCATATGGTTACCTTACAAAGGCTAGACACTGGGACCTGCTGAGGGTTTTTAAGAGAAAGGGAGAGGCAAAGAATCTGCTCTTTACTTCTTTTCTTTTATCCCAGTGGATATCTGTTCAAGTAGTGTTGTGAAGCAAGGCAGTGTAGAGGAATAACGGTTAGAAACAAAGCACCTGTTTCCCAAGAAATACTTGCAGTGGTATGTTGTGATGGCACATAGTTTTATCTTGTGGCTGCTCCTGCAATAGCAGGGGGCCAAAAACTTATGTTGTGTTTCCCTTCTACCCTTGCCTCCGTAATTCAGGGTGGACAAAGGAACTCTGTGTTCCCCTAAAGCAATATTAGTAATCAGTAGAAATCCACTTGGACTCCTTGGCAGCTATTGTCAGGGACATTTTTTTTTTTAATGATTCTGTTGTGAAATATCAAAAGATCTCATGATGATATGAATGAAACTGGTCTGGATAGGACTAAGATAAATCAGAATACAGGGTAAAGGATGATGTTGTCTATATTTCAAAACTTCAACTTCTGTGTGAGACCAAAAGGAAAGATGTTTATTTGGTGCAAAATTTACATTTTGGGTAGTGTGTTTCCTAATTTAACTTGTATGATTAGTTTAGTTGAACACCTTAAGTACATGGAATCTTCAATAGGGCATGAGAATTTTTTGGTTTCTCCAGGTTAGTGTGATATCTGATAATATCTCAGAGTAATTTGGGCAGTGAATAAAGAAACATTTGCAAAGTCCCCTTAGGGTGCTGGGGAGAAAGGAGGAAATATTCAGCCTCCCCATTTGAGAATTTCTGATATTCTTACAAGCAGTGTGGACAACCAAATCAATAGACTGAGTCCTTGATCTTGGGGATCGCCCCTATGAAACTTACTTTTGCATAGAATAGGCTAAGCCTACTTAAAATTAGGACTAAGAGTCACCCCCAGAGAACCTCTTTTGTTGCTCAGATGTGGCCTCTCTAAGCCAACTCAGCAGGTGAACTCACTACCTTCCCCCCTACTTGGGACATGACTCCCAGGGGTGTAAATCTCCCTGGCAATGTGGGACAGAAATCCCAAAATGAGCCAGGACCTGGCATCAAGGGATTGAGAGAACCTTAACCAAAAAGGGTAAGAGATAAATGAAACAAAATAGAGTTCCAGTGGCTGAGAGATTTCAAACAGAATCAAAAGGGATCCTGGATTGTTTTATTTCTTTTTCTATTGTCTTTTTATTTCTTTTTCTGAATTAATGCAAATGTTCTAAGAAATGATGACTATGCAACTAAGTGATGATACTGGAGGTTATTCGTATTCATTATATAGATATCCCTTTTTAGTTTATGGTGTATTGGAGTGGCTGGAGGGAAGTACCTGAAACTGTTGAATTGTGTTTCAATAGCCTTGATTCTTGAAGACAATTATATAAAAATAAAACTTTTACAATTTGACTGTGTGATTGTGAAAACCTTGTGTCTGATACTCCTTTTATCCAGAGTATGGACAGATGAGTAAAAAAAAAAAATCTTAAAAAATAAATAATAGGGGGGGATAGGGGTAAAATAAATTGGGTAGATGGAAATACTAGTGGCCAGTGAGAGGGAGGGGTAAGGGGTATGGAATTTATGAGTTTTTTCTTTTTTCTTTTTATTTCTTTTTCTGGAGTGATGCAAATGTTCTAAAAAATGATCATGGCAATGAATACACAACTATGTGATGATATTGTGAGCCATTGATTGTACACCATAAATGGAATGTTTGTGTGTGAAGATTTGTCAATAAAAATACTTAAAAAAAAAAAGCAACTTATGATGATTTTGTCTAAATAATCTTTTTGTGAGAGTGGAGAATGTTAGACTCAGAGGAGAAATTACATGAGGCCAGCTATTACATTTTATTTTCTTGGAGAATTCTAGCCTTGAAACAGTCTGCCAAATAGCTACCTATCCATTATTGAAAAAAAAACAAAAGTCTCATGAGAATAAAACTTCCTATTCTTTCGGTAAATATTCCAGAGTTCAGCAGTGATAGTCACAGATTTCTTCCTGTTTGTTCACTGTTATACTTTAAGTGGAAGCAGAATAGTATTTTCGTATTGCCAGTGCAGTATTTTTTCATGTGCATGAAATGTTACATACTGATTTATCAGTTTATTCGTGCTGATTAGTGAGTCAGTACTTCCTCTCTAGAACCTTCCTCTCCTCTTGCATTCTATAAAAGAAGTATAACTACAGCACATATAGTTGATCTAACTCTGAAAAACTTTAATATTAATCATACTAATTTAAGAATGGGGAATAATTTATATCTGTCTTAAAGTACCCTATTCTAGTATTAGTATTACTGGGAAACAAATTAATTGTTAAAAAGTTGTTTTGTTGAGTGTGGAATCAGGCAAAGAGAAGCTTTAAAAGATAATTTAATTTAGACCATGTCCAAACTTGGACAAATGATCTTTCCTCAAGGAACATGTCCATTCAGTAAATGCAGTATTTATGTAGAATTTATTAATTTCTCCTTTTAGAAGTAGTTCCTTGAAGGCACAGACTGGGTCTATACTTTTTCCTTAGTAATATGTGTGGAATGAATTAAAGCATTTTATACCCATGGTCTTCATAGAAATACATTCCATGTTTAACAAACTGTCCTTTCCTGTATTCCATATGGATTTTTGTATTTTTACTTCCACTTTCTTTGAGGTTTGTAATGTAGATAGAATGCTTGTGTTACTAATTTCTGTTGTCATTCCATTTTACTTCTGGTTAGCCTTTCTGCTTGTCAGTTTTAGTAAGAGGATGCTTCTTGTCAATTACTTGATTCCTCTTTTATGTATGTTTAGAGTTACCCTAATGTTCATTTTAAATTGGGCCCCTAATAGCAGCTGTCTGTTTTTTACATATTCAATTCTTTTATCTTCTTTAAGCCAGAAAAATGTGTTATTTAGCTTTTTCTTTACAGATCTTATTTCCTAAACTCTGAAGCTCATTTCTGGACTCCCCAGAGTCTCTTTTTCCTTGGTAAATAGTGAAGGCCACAAGTGGAAACAGTATTAGAAAATAGCATTGATGAGTGTTGAGCATTTCAAAAGAATTGCCTTTTTGTTTAATATTGTACATTTCTTTGGGTGAATTTAATTGATGAATGTGTATAGCTTTTTAAATGTCAACTGTGTTAGGCTGTTTTGTAAAATTTCCCTAAGGAATGGCTGCTCTTACTGTAGACATACAGGCATATATGTGTGCATATATATATATGTATATATGTATATACACATACATACATGCGTATAAATTTATATGCCTGTGCATAAGTAATATTCACTTATCAAAAATTTTCTTATCTTGAAATGATGTTTTGGTCTTATCTGTCAATTTGAGGGGAAGAACGGGATTGCTGTTTGACAGTAAGTTTTTATCTTGCGTCCAAATGTAACACATCTATTACTTTTACTTTCATTTAATGTGCAAGGTGTTTCTGTTTTTAAAAATTGAGCAGTGTATTCTGCTTATGTTGAAGTGTAAGGTCATATGTCCTAAATTTAATCTTCTATTTTACCCAAAGAAACGGCAGAATGAAATCGCTACTCTGGAGACCATCAACAATGGCAAGTCCATCTTTGAGGCCCAGTTGGACATTGATACTTCCTGGCAGTGCCTGGAGTATTATGCAGGCTTGGCTGGATCCATGGCTGGTAAGGTCTCCCCTGGCCCTCTTTGATCTGACTGACAAGGAGGCAGAAGAGCAGAACTTAGTGGTGAAGGGTACAAATTTTGGAATTTAAATAGTACTGGGTTTATTGCTTTCTACCTGGTAACCCTGGAAGTTACTTTGTCTTCCCTACCTGCTTGGGGTTATTAGCACCGGCGTAGATAAGGAAAAGATAACTTCCAGGATTTATAAAGATTAAGTGAGATAATATATGTGAAGCACTTAGCATGGCACCTGATCTTTAGACCAAGTTACTAAAAAGCCACTGCTCTCAAGAGCATATTTTATTGATTTGGCCCCAAATTTTCTTTGATTACTTATGCAGTTCACAGAAATTCATATTGGATGGTTTGGTAGGTCCCAGGGGGAAGTATTCTGAGGCTTTGGGGTCCTCAAACTCATCCCCTGCTGCTGAAACACTGTGTTCCCCTCCCTCTTCCTCCTTCCCTTCCTTATTCTCCCCTTTCTCTTTCCCTGCCTTTCCTCCTTTCTCTGCCCCTCAGTTTCCCTTTCTCTTTATCCTTTGCTTTTTTTTTCTTTCTTCCCTCTGATTCTCTCCCCCAACTCCTGTTCTTCATTTTCAGACTCTCTCTGCCTTTCACTTTCCACTGCTCTGCCTGTCAGACTCCATTGCCCTCTGCCTCTCAAGGTTTTCTTCTCTGACCCTCATATATATATATATTTTTTTGAGCTAACAGTAGAATATTTATTAAGTACAAATGCAGAGAAAGAGCACATGGGCACTCTCAAAAGAGGAAAGAAGTAAGAGGTATACAATACTGCGGGAAGGGTTTGCTTTAAAAGATTTTTATTCCTTTTGTAATTTTATTAACTATTTTACTACACTCCCCTTCTTCCTCCTTTGTTGATGCTTGATCATAGCTCACTCACTCCCGTGAGGTCAGTTGGTCCCAGGTGCTATTTATTGCTTGGCTTTACTTACTCCTTTGTTCAGGGCTTTTCCTCCTACCCTCCCTTCTCTTTAGGGTGGTGCCCCGCAGTAGTGCATTTGGGTGGGTCGGCTGCTGCCTAGTGTTTTGCATAGGTGGGTAGCCCCAGGAGAGGCTCTTCTGACCTTAATTAATCATCTTTGCTCAAGGGCTTCTTCATGGTATCTTCTCTCCCCTCTCAGGTTTCTGATCTAGTCTGTTTCAACTTCTCCCTCCGAGAGCTCTACCCCTTAATTTTAAGGGTTGCCGAGGGTTGAGGGTCTGTCTTGTGTAGTTGTTTCCTGTTTGTCAGGGAGCATAGGCCCTATCTGATGGGTTGAAGAACTTTCTGGCTATCTCATTTAGCTTGAGTGAGCCCTGGGGGCAGTTAGAATGGCTGAAAATCCTTGCGTTGTCACGAGTTTGGTGTGGAAAGTCTTCTAGTCTGGATGAAATAAACTTGGTGAGAAGCTTAAAAATACAGGGACCAATCAATACCAAGAGGAAGACAGAAGTGAGTGGGTCTAGGGGAGGTATTAGCCAAGAGAGAATGGGGAACAGGGAAGGGAATGACTATCTTTCATGTCCAAAGGTGAATCTTAGCTGGGCAGCTCATTCCTGCTCAACTGGGGAGTAAGATGGTACATGTTGCAAGTTAAGGGATACAGGGATGAGGCTTAGAAGGGGCTTGATTGATTAGGCTATGGCTTTGGTTGCCCCATTGGGCTGGTTATTCCTCTGAGAGATTTTAGTATCGCCAAGGCAAGGAATTGCAGCTGTTTCTGTTAGTAATAGCACGGCATTTAAGAGATTATCTCTTAACCATGTTTTATTGGGGTTCCACCATTTGTAAGAAAGCCTTACTCTGTGCACTGCTGCCTGAGCATGCAGAACTAGGAAGGCATACTTGAAATCAGTGTAGAAATTTAGCCTTTGACCCTCAAGTTTTATATAAAAGAAGTATATAACTTTTTTTGATGTAGGAACCTAATATAGTATATTTTGGTCTATATATGCTTTTTGATTAACTGTATGCCAGTTTGATCAGAATGGTATTTTCTTTTTAACATAGAATTTTATGGAATTTAAAGTAGTTTTTTCCTTTTTCAGTAAGATCAGGTGGTCTTGAGAGGACTAATATTTAGTGATGTTAAGCTCTTTTTTTGGTAGGTCTGAATCTGATGTTACTACGTTTTGGCAGGTGTTTTTTCTTTTATGCATCAGTTTCCCCAAGATAGTATGAAGGGTGTTACTAATTTTTGAAATTGGGTTTTGTTTACATTAATATTAATAATTTTATTAAGATTAAATGAATCAATTTAGCAAGTATATTTGAGTATCTATTATGTGACATGCATTTAAGTGCCGGGAATCTAATTGTATAGGACAGTATTGTCAAAGATCTGTGCGTCTGAAATTCTATAATGTACCAGGCGCCTTTTAAAAGGAAAACATCTCATGGTTCATTAGTGTTGACTTAAATTATTTTATTTATAATTCTATTTAATAGTTATAAGCATAGACCTAGGTAGAAACTGCTTAAGGTTATAGCTCTCTGAAAACAAAACCACAATTAATGGAAAATTGAATCCAAACAAAACTATAGAACTAATGGAATTGATGTAAGCATGGTTGACTGTTACTGTTTTGTTGGCACTTTGCTTGGTTGTATTGTAAATAGATTACTGCTGTAGCAATGCTTTCTTTTTATTCTGAGCAGGGCTCAGATTTCTAGCTATCTGGTAATCTTGTCTTGGATGCCCTTTGAATTCCTTAACAGATTTCCAGTCGAATTTATAGCTTTTTATTTCCTTTTACTTTTTAAAAAAGAGTTATTAGGGTACCTAGAGCTAGACAAAGCTAAAGAAGGGGAATGGTTATCTGATATGTGCAGAATTATTTAAGTTTGTATGGTGCGTACACCATACAATGGAATAGATTAAAACCCTAGAAAGGGTTAAATACTCTAGAAAGCCATGATTAAAACCCTAGAAAAGCCATGTTTTAATCCTGACCTGTCTTGTGAAGACAGCCATTTCTTTTAATGTCTGTTCAGCAATGTAGGTTGTAAACTCGATCAGATTATCTCCACAAAGATGTGACACACCCACTTGTGCATGTTAACGTGTGATTAGAGGGAGCTATGACTCCACCCATTCTAGGTGGGTCTTGATTAGTTTACTGGAATCCTTTAAAAGAGGAAACGTTTTGGAGACAGCAGCAGAGCAACAAGAACCACGAGGGCCCACACAGCCAGAAACCTTTGGAGATGAAGAAAGAAAATGCCCCTGGGGGAGCTTCATGAAACAAGAAACCTAGAGAGAAAGCTAGCAGATGTCACCACATTTGCCCTGTGCCTCTCCATTTGAGAGAGAAATTTTGAATGTCACTGGCCTTCTTGAACCAAGGTACCTTTCCCTGGATGCCTTAGATTGGACATTTCTATATCCTTGCTTTAATTTGGACATTTTCACGGCTTTAGAATTGTAAACTTGCAACTTAATAAGTTCCCCTTTTTAGAAGCCATCTGTTTCTGGTATATCACATTCCAGCAGCTAGCAAACTAGAATGTATGGATATACCACATTTTGTTTGTCCATTCATCAGTTCCTTCCATCTTTTGGCAATTCTTAAGTAAAGCTGCTGTTCTAGTTTGCTAGCTGCTAGAATGCAATATACCAGAAATGGAATGGCTTTTAAAGGGGGAATATAATGAGTTGCTAGTTTACAGTTCCAAGGCCGAGAAAATGTCCCAATTAAAACAAGTCTATGGAAATGTCCAATCAAAGGCATCCAGGGAAAGATAACTTGGTTCAAGAAGGCCAATGAAGTTCAGGGACTCTCTCTCAAATGAGAAGGCACATGGCGAACACAGTCAGGGCTTCGCTCTCAGCTGGAAGGGCACATGGCGAACATGGCGCCGTCATCTGCTAGCTTTCTTTCCTGGCTTCTGGTTTCATGAAGCTCCCCGGGAGACGTTTTCCTTCTTCAAAGGTCACTGGCTGGTGGACTCTCTGCTTTGTGGTGCTGCTCTCTCTGAATCTCTCATTCTCCAAAATGTTTCCTCTTTTATAGGACATAAAAGAAACTAATCAAAACCCACTCAAATGGGTGGAGACATGTCATCCCCTAATCCAGTTTAACAACCATTCTTAACTAAATCACATCAACCAGGGAGATGATCTCATTACAGTTTCAAACATACAGTATTGACTAGGGATTATTCTACCTTTAAGAAATGGGATTTATATTAAAACATGGCTTTTCTTAGGGGGCATACTTCCTTTCAAACCAGCACAGCTGCTATGAACATTGGTGTGCAAATATCTATTTAAGTCCCTGCTTTCAGTTCTTTTGGTCATTTACCTAGTAGTGGGATTGATAGGTCATATGGTAATTCTGTACTTAACTTTTTGAGTAACTGTCTTCCACAGTGGCTGCACCATTTTACATTCCCACCAGCACTGAATAAATGTTCCTATTTCTTCACATCCTCTTCAATACTTGTAATTTTCTGTTTTTTTTTTTTTTTTTTTTTTAAGTAGTAGCCATCCTAGTGGTATGAAGTGGTATCTCACTGTAGTTTTCATTTGTATTTCTCTAATGGCTAATGATGTTGAACATCTTTTCATGTGCTTTTTAGCCATTTTCATATCCTCTTTTGAGAAATGTTTGTTCAAGTCTTTTGCCCATTTGTTCATTGTTTTGTTTGTCTTTTTATTGTTGAGTTGTAGGTTTCTTTATATATTATGGATATTAAATCCTTATTGGATATTTGACTTCCAAATATTTTCTTTTGCTGAGTAAGTTGTCTTTTCAATTTTATGATAAAGTCTTTTGATGCACAAACATTTTTAATATTGATGAGATCCCATTTATCTATTTTTTTCATTGGTTGCTTGTGCTTTCAGTATAAAGCCTAAAAAAATCAGATCCTGAAGAGGTGTCTGTATATTTTCTTCCAGCAGTTTTATAGTTCTGGTTCTTATATTTTGGTCTTTAATCCATTTTGAATTAATTTTTATATATGATATGAGAAGGGAGTCTTCCTTCATTCTTTTGCATATGAATACCTAGCACCATTTGCTGAAGAGGTTATTCTCTCCCAATTGAGTGAACTTGTCAGCTTTGTCAAAACTCAATTAGCCATAGATGTGTGAACTCTCAGTTTGATTCCATTAGTCTGTATATCTATCCTTGTGTCAATACCATATTGCTTAAGTCACTATAGCTTTGTAATTTGCTTTAAAGTCAGGAAATATAAGTCCTCCAACTTAGTTCTGTTCTTTAAGGTAGTTTTGGCTACCTTTCCCTTCCAAATAAATTTGATGGTTGGCTTTTCCATTTTTGTAAAGCATGCTACTGGGATTTTTTTTTTTTTTTGCCTCCAGGTATGTTTTATTGAAACTGCTCACAATTTACAAACTGTTTCAAAAATCTAAGCCAGAATACTTACTATCTTCACATCCAATAATTATAACAACCTACATAGGAATCAAAAACTATAGTTGTTAGGTAATTTGTTAGAATGAAAAGTAATGTCAGATGTCACACCACTTTTAAAAATACATTTATTTGAAATAAATGAACTTTGTTCACAGCTCTTCTCTGCTCCATTTTTCCTAAAGACTGCACAACTGTTACCTTTCCATACTATTTCTATTTTTTTATGACAGTTATTTTAGAGGATGATGATTTTTTCTACCCATACGCCCCAAGTTAAAATCCTCATTTTCATCCCATACAAACTTAGATGACCAAATTCAATAAAATGTTGCGTAAGGATTTCAATCCCTAAGTAGTAGAGAAAGCTCAGCCTTAAATAATAGATGTGAGAGTAAAATGTACCCAAAGGTAAAGAAAGGTACTTGATCAAGAGAACCACAAGCCTTAGCTGCTTCACCAGAATCTGTTGGATCATTTTGTTCGGGAGGACTGTCACTCCATCTAGGACATCGTCGGCATCCCCTGCCAAATAGGTGTGTTCCCAGTGCTCCTCAACTTGAGCAAATCCTGTGCTTTCAGCTCACCATTATAAGCAAAGGTTGCTGGGATTTTGATTGGAATTATGTTGAATCTGTAAATCATTTTGGGAAGTATCGACATCTTGACAACATTCTAGTTTTCCAGTCCATGAGCATAGAATATCCTTCCATTTATTTAGATTTTTTATTTCTTTTAGCAGAGCTTTGTAGTTTTATGTGTATAAGTCCTTCACATCCCTGGTTATCGTTATTCCTACATATTTGATTCTTTTAGTTGCTATTGTAAATGGAATTTTCTTCTTGATTTCTGCCTCAGGTTATTCATTACTGGTATAGAGAAATGCTACTGATTTTTGCACATTGATTTTATTCTTTGCGATTTTGCTGATTTGTTTATTAAGCTTTGGTAGTTTTGTTGTAGATTTTTTGGGACTTTCTATAAAGTCTCATTACTTTTTTTTTCATTGCTTTTTATGTAGATTATTAATTTGATGAAGATAAACTTGTCCTTTGCTGGAATCTCTGCTAAAGGAAATGTGTCTGTCTTTGTGAAGTACTCAGTCCATCTGAGTGTACAACAGAAACATTTTTCTTTTAGTTAATGGGATGAATGTATTTTACATATGGAAAGAACATGTCTTTTAGGGGTCTAGAGAGTGGAGTGTGATGATTGAAGCTGTGCATGGACCCCAGAAAATATGTTCTTAAAGCTAATCCATTCCTGTGGGTGTGGACCGATTGTGAGAAGAGTCTTCTGGTGAGTAGGATTTTATCTTAAGATGCAATACCTTGTTTAGGGTGGTCTTAACTCTTACTGGAGTCCTTTATATGAGAATGAAATTCAAAGAGACAGAGACACAGAAGCTGAGAAAGAAAGCCACAGAAGCAGAGAAGAAGCCACTGTAGCCAGATCCTGAAAGCAATGAAACTTGGAAGAAAATGGAGAGACCAGTAGACACTACCTCTGACAAAGGAGTCAGGATCACCAGTAGCCTGTCTTCAGGTGGAAGTATCCTCTTACTGATGTCTTGATTTGGACATTTTGATGGCCACAGAACTGTTAAGCTTGTACACTAAGAAGTTCTCATTGATGTAAGCCCATTTCTGGTATGTACACATAATAGACCTTCTCTAAATGGCACCTTTTTTTAATATAATGAAAGTGAAATCTAAATCCTTATGCATACTTGAATAATCTTGCAAGTTTGGGATTTTTTTCTCCAGAGATTCGGAAATACAAATCATTCCCATATTTATTTAACCTAAACTTTTTTTTTTAAATGTTGAAAATAGAAAGATACTGGCTGATATTTATTTAGGCTGCCCATGGAAATGCAGGAAGAAGCAAAGGAAACTGGCAACTCTTAACTTTTAAGTACATGTGTCTTTTTTGGGGGGTGTGGAGGGGTGGGTGCATGGTCCAGGAATCAAACCCAGGTCTCCTGCATGAAAGGAGAGTATTCTACCACTGAACCACCTGTGCACTCAAGTACAAGCTTCTTTTTAAATGACCACCTTACATTTTAATGAATGGTTGCCTTATGTGGACTTGATAAAGGCCCTTGATCTGCAGTCTTCTTTCTATTAAATCTTTGAAGTGTTCAGTGCCTCAGTTTCTCCATTCCTCAGAAAAGAAGAGGGAGGGGAAAATAGAGAAGGGAGCATGCTAAACTTTATATTTTTTCTCAAACTTCTTATGAAAATGTTCAGACACAGAAAATTTGAAAGGATGATTCAAAACCTTAACCTTTTATTTTATATTTGTTTCTCTTTTCTCTTTCACTGGAAATCTTCCTTCCTAGTAACAGTGTATTTATGTGCTTGTTATCCTAATATATACCCAGAGTAATTTCAAAAATTCAAGTCAAATATTAATTACTGCTAACAATAAATTGTGCATGGACTTTAGTGTCAATAAGACTTGTTAATGCCCAGGTCACCCTCACACTGGCTAAGTCATTTCTTGCTGAGCCTGTTTTCTGATGTCTAAGATGGGGGGATGATGATGATGATACTGAGCAGAGATCTCGTGATTGGTTCAAGTGATAGAAAACTTATCGCCAACAGACCTAAACAACAAAAATAATTTAGTGACTTATACTGCTGAAAATGACAAGGTTAAATCTTCTGGAATGGTAGGATCTAGGTTCTCGGATAGCATCATAATGTTTGAAACTCTTAATTCTCTCCTCTTCTCTCTTTCCTGGTGAATTTTTTTCCCCTGGCAAGCCCCCTTTCTCACCACCCTTGGCTACTCCAGTACTATTATCCTGTCCGCTCCAAGGAAGACCCCACCCTGAGGGAACCATGCTTGTGATTGAGTACCATATAATGTAGACATTAGATTGGGAATCTTAAGCCCATTTACCTGGGGAAATGGCTAAAGCATTAAGAGCCTGCCACCTCCCAGATATGCTGCCAGTTGCTACAGTTGTCTTCATATCCCTATGAGGAAGGGATCCTTCCCATTTTAGATATGAAAAAACTGAGGCTTGGTGAAGTAAAGGACTTGCCCATGACCACAAAGCTGAGATTCAGATCCTTCCGTCATGCTGTATGCCCTCTAGATACGGTGATGGGCCCACATAATATATAAACTACTCTGAGTACATGGCAGAAAAGGACCACACACACCCTCCCCCCAGCATACTCATACACATATGACCCAGCTTTTGACAGCCAGAACCCTATTTTATTCCTCTCCCTATTTCCAGGGACAAGTACACCCTGGTACCAAAGTATTACTAGACAAAAATGGTGGATTCTTTTGCCTGATATGCTCAGATGACCACCAGTTCCTGACACACCGGGATTTCAAACGGAGAAAATGTTTATTACTGGGTGCATAGTAGGAGAGCAGATGGCCTAGAAGTCCAAATCTCTGTTCCCAAATGCAGTAATTCTGATAGTTTTATAGAAGTAAAAGATGGGTAGGTTTTAGGTTAATGAACAAAGTGAGCTCAGAAGATGTAATTGAGATGACCTAATCATTGAGTGTGTGTAAATTGATTACATTCTTTGTCACAGAATGTCTGTAAGAAATTGATGGCCTTAATATGATGGTTGTGATTTTTTAATATTATAGTGATTTAGAGTTGACTTGTAGGTTAAAGTCTAAGTTACAGTGCAGTCATTTGGGCCCATTTTGGTTAGATCCAATCTCGGTTATCAAGATAACTTTGGACTTGGGGTGGGTTAGTTCTGGGCTGACTGAAGACCCTTCATTAATAAACATTAGGGGCTTGCCTTTACTGATTGTAAGACTCTAAGATGGAAAACTGGGTAAATAGGTACAAGTGTAGGTTATTCACAAGGTTTTAGAATCACAGGGACCCAAGGTAAATGTTGTGCAATCATTAACAATCAGGACAACTAGATTATAGTGGATAAAATGGGTACAAATGAGGGTTAGTCACAAGGTTTTTTCAATCAAAAGGGCGCAAGATAAAGGGTATACAATCATCAGAGATCAAGGCAGCTGGAATTCAGAGTTTTCAATAGTTCCCTCTGTCTATTTTAATATACTTAGAAAGTAAAAGGAAATATCTATATACTGATTTAATAATCATAATCATTTCTTAATTCCTAACTTCACAGTTAACAAAAGGACTTTAAGAAATGAATATGAGTAAATGAGAGAGGGCAGCTAGTCTGACCTGCTATCAGCTGTGACTTTGCCACCTTGGTCATGGGATGTTGAATTTTGATTGACCCCCAGGTTTAGGAAACTAGTTTTTCACACTGAAGCCAGTTTCTTTTTTAAAGACAGTTTTACTTCTCTTGGACAGGAATCTTCTTTATTACTTTGGTGATTGCTGATTGATTAGCCACACCTGGCTCCAGTTTGTCTGTTAGACAAATTTAAGCCCAAATCACAGGTCTAGGATGCTGCTCTCAACTAGTTAACTGGCTCATTTCCCTGTTTTTAGGCATGGATTTCACTCACATCTTTCCAGATCTGTTTATTTATAACATATGTTTATAGAGCTGCTAAGAGGAAGCTGTTTGATCTAGTTATTATCTTGTTATAAAACCTTTTAAGTTTTTATACAACTTAAAATTAAAATGTTGAGATTAAGACACCGGTATCTGCTGAATCCAGCCTCATTTAACAGGTGAGGAAACTAGGCTCAGAGAGGGAAAAAAGCCAAGATTGTGGGTGGGTGCTGGAAGGGATTTATAGCCAGAATCATTGCTCACAGTTTCATTCATTTGAATTACTCATTAAGCACTGAACTAGATGCTTAGGATAAAAAGGTGAGAAAGATACTAAAAAATATATATGTATGTATATATATATATACACACACACATACATTTATATATACACACATATACATATATATATTTTCCTAGTGTCAGCTATATATATATATGCACACACACACATATATTATTCCTACATGTGCACACACACACACACATACATATATATATATTATTCCTAGTGCCAGCTATAGTGGTAGAGATCCATACAGATCAACAAGTTATCCATATACAAACTAATAAATTTCCCTACATGGAAAAATACTGTAGGCTAAGAGAATTTGTGATATGGAAACCCGAGTCACAGCTGTAAAGTCTGGGAAGCTTTCAGAGGGAAGACACGTTTTTGCTGAAGTCTGAGGGAGGAGAGTTGAACTTTCTAGGCAGATGGAACAGCATGTGGAAAACCTCAAACTTGGTATGTTTGAGGAGCTGAAAAATGACTAGTGGGATCATGAATGCAAGGGGGTACAGTGAAGAGGCATTCTGGGGAAGTGGGCAGAGGCCATATCTGTCAGGGAACCTTGGGGGCCCTGCTAATGTGTTTGGTCTTTACCCTAAGAGCAGTGGACTGCCTTTGACATGGTTTTAAGTCATGGAAAGCCTTAATCAAAATTGTCAGATTTTTTTCTCAATCACTTCACACTGTGGCATGACTATCGGACCAAGACTAGTGAAGGAGATGTATAGGACTGAGGCTGTTGCACTGATTGAGTCAGGGAATAACAGCTGCATGGCTAGGCTTTTCATTGTGATAGGGAGCAATGGGCAAAGTGAAAGATATTTCAGAGGTGCAATTGACAAAACTTGGTTATGGGGGAGGAGAATTGAGAGAAACTGAGCAGGCTCAAGAATGGCTTACATAAATGGATGGGTGGTGGTGCATGCATTAAATTCAAATGTGAAAGAAAAAGGTGTTTTGTGATTTTATTCATTATGTAATATATTTATTGTAGTAAAAATTAGACAGTATATAAAGTAAAAAAGGCCAAATTTAAAAATCACTAGTAATTCTACCAACAAGAGATAACTCTTATTAAGAGTTCATGAGATGTACTTCCAGATTTTTTTAACATATACATGGGTATGCATACTTTTTTTTTTTCAAAACCAGGATCATACTGAATACATTATTTGTAATATGCTTCTTTTCCCACTCAACAGGATTTTGTGAGTATGTTTCCACAGCAAAATTATATTATTCTACTATGCAATGTTTAGTTGACTACCTCTTATTTCATGTTATAGCATAATGCATTTTTTCAACCAGTCAGCTAATGTTTGACATTTCTAATTTTTCACTGTTCTAACAGCACTACAAGCAACATTCTGCATCCAAGTCGTCACCCACATTCTGTGTCCTTTCTTGGTAATTAAATCTCTACATGGAGAATGGTTGGATCAAAGTTTATACATTCTTGAAGGCTTTGAAATGTACTCCCCAAACTGGTTTCCAGAAAACTTGTCTCTCACCAGTGACAAAAATAACCATAATGGCCAGCACTTGCATAGCCAATATTCAGTGCCTTGTCCTCTTCCAAGTACTTTACATATATTAATATATTAATCCTTGTAACACCATCATAAGAGATGTACACTATTATTATACCAGTTTTCATATTCCTATTCTTTTGTCAGCACTGGGTATTATCTTTTTTTTTCCAATTTGATGTGAAATAATGGCATTTCAGGTATATTTGGTATCTTTCACTGGTCAATTTAATATTTTTAACAACCTTTTGGATTCTGTATTCTTTATATTATGTAAAAAGGAGAAAATAGAGCTTTTCTATTACAGTGATGTGCCCAAAGCTATCTAACTGGGAAATGGTAGAGCTTAGATTTGAATTGAGTTCTCTCTGGCTCTGGAGTCATAGTCTTTCTTTTTCTACACTGCTGCTTCTTCAGCAGTGGAAATTTGGTCTCATCCTTGAGTAAAATCTTCTCTGAAGTTTCAGGATGCCAACCCAGGGAAGAATTCACTTTGACCCATTCCATTTAGCATTTGATGATGGCATGCTTAGGAGCTGGTACAGAGGTTGCCTCTCTGCCTTGTTGGCATTGCAATCCGGCAGACAATTAAGTTGAAACTCATTGACAGTTTTATACATACTAGGTAACCGCTCTCCCTTTAGCTTCTATCTCTAGGTCCCCTATATACTACATTTTAAGATTCTGAGTTTACATGTTCTAGTTAGTTCATATTAGTGAAGTCATATAATATCTGTCCTTTTGTAGCTTATTTCATTCAGCATTATATCCATTATACATATAAATGTTGTCACATTCTTCAAGACCTCATTCCTTCTTATTGCTGCATTATATTCCATCATATGTACATAGCACATTTTGTTTATCCACTCATCTGTTGATGGACTCTTGGATTATTTCCATCTTTTAGAAATTGTTAATAATGTTGCTATGGACATCAGTGTGCAAATGTCTCTTTGTGTCCTTGCTTTCAGATCTTTTGGATATATACAGATCTTCTGGAATTGCTAGGTTGTAGGGCTACTTGATATTTAGTTTTCTGAGGAATGACCAAACCGTCTTCCATAGTAGCTGTACCATTTTAGATTCCCAAGAGCAGTGAATAAGTGTTCTTATTTCTCCACATCCTCTCTAACATTTGTAGTTTCCTTTTTGTTTAATAGTGGCCATTCTTATAGGTATGAGATATCTCATGTGGTTTTGATTGCATTTCCCTAATAGCTAATGAAGATATAACAACATTTTTTCATGTGCTTTTTAGCCATTTGTCTGTTCATATCTTTTCCCCATGTTATAAGTGGGTTGTTTGTCTTTTTATTGTTGAATTGTAAGATTTTTTTATATGTATACTGGATATCAAACACTTATCCAGATATATGATTGCCAAATACTCTGTCCCATTGAATTGGCTGCCTCTTTATTTTTTTCATGAAGTCCTTTGAAGTACACAAATGAGGCATTCCCATTTATCTGTTTTTCCTTTGTTGCCTTTGCTTTGGGTATAAGGTCTAAGAAGCTACCACCTATCACTAGGTCCTGAATATGTTTCCTTGTATTTTCTTTTAGGGGTTTTTTTTTAATACTACCTCTTATATTTAGGCATTTTATCTACTTTTAATTTGTATAGGGTGTGAGGTCCTTTTTTTATTCCTTTGGATATCAGTATCCAATTCTCCCAGTCCCATTTATTGAAGAGACTATTCTGTCCCAGTTCAGTAGATGTGGGGGCCTTGAGAAAGATCAGTTGCCCCTCTGAGGGTCTATTTCTGAACTCTCAATTCAGTTAAACTGATCAATATGTCTGTCTTTGTGCCAGTACTATGCTGTTTTCACTGCTGTGGTTTATAATAAGCTTTAAAGTCAAGAAGTGTTACCCCTCCCACTTCATTCTTCTATTTTAGAATGCTTTTGGCTATTTGAGGCCCCTTTCCCTTCCAAATAAAATTTAATGACTGACTTTCCCAAGCCTGCAAAGTAGGTTATTGGAATTTCGATAGGTATTGTGTTGAATCTGTACATCAGTTAGGTAGAATTGACATCTTAACATTTAGCCTTCCTATCCATGAACATGGAATGTCTTCTACCTATTTAGGTCTTCTTTGATTTCTTTTTACAGTGTTTTGTAGTTTTCTATGTATAGGTCCTTTAAATCTTAGTTAAGTTTATTCCTAGATATTTGATTGTTTTAGATGCTCTTGTGAGTTTAGTTTTTTCTTAATTACCTCCTTGGTTAGGTCAATACAAGTATACAGAAACACTGCCACTTTGCTGAATTTGTTTATTAGCTCACATAGTTTTTTGTGGATTTCTCAGGACTTTTCAAATAAAGGATCATGCCTGCAAATAATGAGAGTTACTTTTTCCTTTCCGATTTGGATGCTTTTTACTTATTTTTCTTGCCTCATAGAACTTCTAGCACAATGTTGAATAACAGTAGTGACATTGGGCATCCATATCTTATTTCCAATCTTAGGAGGAAGGCTTTCAGACTCACTGTTGAATATGATGCTGGCTGTGTTTTTTTTCTTCTTTGTTTTTTTATTTTTATATATGCTCTTTATCATATTGAGAAAGTTTCCTTTGATTCTTACCTTTTGGAGTGTTTTTATCAAGAAAGGTTGCTGAGGGCGGGTCACGGTGGCTTAGCAGGCAGAGTTATGCCTGCCATGTTGGAGACCCAGGTTTGATTCCTGGTGCCTGCCCATGCAAAAAAAAAAGGTTGTTGAATTTTGTCAAATGCCTTTTCTGTGTCAGGTAAGATGATCAAGTGATTTTTCCCTTTCAATCTGTTAATCTTTTGTATTTCTTTTTGTGTTGAATCACCCTTGCATGCCTAGAGTAAACACTACTTGGTCGTGTTGTATAATTATTTTAATCTGTGATTGGATTGGATTTGCAAGTATTTTCTTGGGATTTTTCCTTCTATATATATTATTCATTAGAGAGATTGATCTGCAGTTTTCCTTTTGTAATATCTTTATGAAGTTTTGGTATTAGAGTGTTGTTTGCTTCATAGAATGAGTTTGGTAGTGTTCCCTTTTCTTCATTTTTTTTTTGAAGACTATGAGCAGGAATGGTGTTAGTTCTTCTTGGAATGCTTGGTAAAATTCCCCTGTGAAGCCGTCTGGCCCTGGGCTTTTCTTTGTGTAGTGGTTTTTGATGACTGATTGAATCTCTACTTGTGATTGGATTTTTGATTTCTTCTATTCTTTTTTTTTTTTTTTAACTTTTTTTATTGTGAAATATATACAAAAAAACAATAAATTTCAACATACCTTTTAACAAGTACTTTTGGAACAGATTTCACAGTTTGGTGTGGTTTACATTTCCACAATTTCAGGTTTTTCTTTCTAGCACGTCAAAGACACCGGAGACCGACAGAAATGTCAATATATTGATTTAGCAGTTATACTCATTTGTTAAAGCCTATCTTCTCTATTATACTCTTCTTTAAATTACATATATACCTAAAAGCAATACATTTCAAAGTACATCACAACAAATAGTTGAAGAACAAATTTCACAGTTTGGTGTGAGTGTACAATTCCACAATATTAGGTTTTTATTCCTAGCTGCTCAAAGGTACTAGAGGCTAAAAGAAATATCAGTAAAATGATTCACTCATTTGTTAAACCCAACTTCCTCTGTATAACTCCACCATCACCTTTGATCTTTCTCACACTCTGTAGGGGTATTTGGGCTCTGCCCATTCTACCTTTTTTTTTCTTAACTTTTTTTATTGTATAGTATAACATTTATACAAAGCAAAGAAATAAATAAGCAATAGTTTTCAAAGCACTTTCAAAAGAAGTGGTTTGTAAGTGGTTACAGGGTGGCTCCCAGAGTTTGTCATGGGCTACCATATGATCCTTTCATATTTTTCCTTCTAGCTGCTCCAGATATAGGAGGCTAGAGGGCTTAAATACCTTTTTACTATGACAATCGACTTTTTTCCCTTATTTTTTTGTGAACAATAACATATATACAAAAAAGCTATAAAGGGCGGGCCGCGGTGGCTCAGCGGGCAGGAGTGCTTGCCTGCCGTGCCGGAGGACCCCGGTTCGATTCCCGGCCCCAGCCCATGTAAAAAACAAACAAACAAACAAAATATAATAAAATAAGAAAATGTTTCCCTTTCTTCCTCCCTTCCTTCCTTCCATCCTTCCTTCCTTCTCTGTCTTTCTTTAAAAAAAAAAAAAAAAAAAAGCTATAAATTTGAAGGCACAGCATCACAATTAGTTGTAGAACATATTTCAGACTCTGACATGGGTTACAATTTCACAATTTTAGGTTTTTACTTCTGGCTGCTCTAAAATACTGGAGACTAAAAGAGATAGCAATTTAATGATTCAGCATATTCATTTGTTAAGTCCTGTCTTTTCTGTCGAACTCCACCATCACCTTTGATCTTTCCATACCTCTCTTTGGGGTTGTTTGGGCTATGGCAGTTATAAATTTTTGATATTGGAAGAGTCTGTCACTAATATGGGGTAGGGAGATGGAACTATCTGATGTTCTGGAGAGGCTGGGCTAGGTTTCGGGACTTACCTGGACCAGGGACCCATCTGGAGGTTGTAGGTTTCTCTTGAAAATTACTCTAGTGCCCGAAACCCTTGTGGAGTCTTATATTTTGCCCTAGGTGTTCTTTAGGATTGGCTGGAATGGTCCTGGTTGGGGGTTGGCAGGTTGTGATAGGTAGCAAGGTCTGCCTAAAGCTTGCCTAAGAGCAACCTCCAGAGTAGCCTCTTGACTCTATTTGAACTCTCTTTGCCACTGATACTTTATTAATTACATTTCTTTTCCCCCTGTTGATCAGGATGGCATTTTTGATCCCATGGTGCCGGGTCTGGATTCATCCCTGGGAGTCCTCTCCCACATTGCCAGGGAGACTTTCACCCCTGGGTGTCAGGGAGACTTTCACCCCTGGGTGTCATGTACCGTGTAGGGGGGGAGGACAATGATTTCAGTTGCAGAGTTGGGCTTAAAGAGACTTAGGCCACATCTGAGCAACAAAAGAGGTCCTCCAGAAGTAACTCTTAGGCATACCTATAGGGAGTCTAAACTTCTCCACTACCTACATAAGCTTCACAAGAGTAGCCTCGTGATCTGGGGCATGGCCTATTGATTTGCGTGTCCATAAAGTTTGCACAGTATCAGGGGATTCCCTGATGGTAAGGTTTAATAGTTCTACAGTCTTTCTGTCCTCCCTTAGGAGACTTTGCATATACTTTTGATTATCTGGTTAATATACACTAGGATGTTTCCAGGCCTTACGATAATCCATACAGAATTAAAGGACTTCCTTCTTATCTGTGCTTCCTGTATTTCAGTTGTTCAAATGAGCTATGCAGATAGGGTGAATTAGATCATGCACGACAGAAAATTTCGGTTCCAGACCAAATAAACCTTTCTTCCATTGGTCTCAAAGAGTAGGTGTTGTTCTACAGTATAGACACTGTTTTCTTTACTCCTATGTTCTGAATTACTTTAACTCCAACCTGTTCGGCTTTGTTCTTAACTCTATCAGGTTATATATGTAAAACAGCCTTTCAAAATCCAGGAATAATAATCACCACTCCAGACTTAATGTGTCTGCTCTAAACACTTAAAATTTAGGCCCCTGTTTTTTTATAAGCATTTTCTAAAGATGACCATACCACTGTTGTTTTTTTGTTTCTGGCTTATTTTGTCTCATCAAATGTCCCACCAAATGTCCCGTATGTTCATTCACATCATTCCATTCTTCACGACATTGTTCCTTTTGGTAGCAGCCTTCTTTGTGTCTTACAGTATCTTTACATTTAAAGTCTATTTTGTCCAATATTAGTATAGCTACTCCAGCTTTCTTTTGGTACGACTTGCGTGGGAAATCTTTTTTTATCCTTTGACTTTTAATTTATTTGTATCCTTGTGTCTAAGATGGGTCTCTTGCAAGCAGCATATAACTGGATTATGTTTCTTAATCCATTCTGCCACTCTGTATCTTTTATATGGTAAATTTAGTCCGTTAATGTTCAAAGTTATTACTGAAAAGGCGTTTCTTTATTCCACTATCTTTTTTATTTGTTTGTCAGATCTATATGTTCTTTTCCCTCTTTCTCTTTGTATTATTTAAATTACCCTTAGTGGTACTCTTCAAATCTGTGCCCTGCTTCTCTTCAACATTTGACAGATTGATTAGTATGTGCCTCAGGGCAGGCCTGTTTGGATTTATTCTGTTTGGAGTTCTTTGGGCTTCTTTGACTTGTATATTTATGTCCTTTATGAGGGTTGGAAAGTTTTCTCCCATTATATCCTCAACTACTCTTCGTAGCCCTTTACTCCTCTTCTCTTTCTGGGACACCAGTGATTCTTATATTTGTGCACTTTGTTTTCTTTATCATTTCCCTGAGTTCCCATTCAGGTTTTTCCATCTTTTTTGCCATTTGCTGTTTGAGTCTTCGAAGTCAGTTATCCTGTCCTGTACTCTATATCACTTATTCTTTCTTCTGTCTCTTCAAATCTGGTGTTATGTGTCTCTAGTATGTTTTTTATTTGATCAACAGAGTATTTAATCTCTGTGATTTCTGCTGTTTTTTCTGCTTATTCTTTCAAATTCCTCTTTGTGCTGTTCTACTGTCTTCTTGATCTCCTTTATGCCATTTGGTAGCCCACTTATTTCATAAAGTAGAGTTGTATGAACATCTTTGATTAGTTGTTCCAACATCTGTGTCTCCTTGGGTGTTTTAATTTGGTCATTAGGCAGGGCAATATTTGTCTGCATTGTGATGTGCTTAGTTATCTTCTGCTGTCTTCGTGGCATGTAAATATCTTTCTTTTTTTTACTTGCATGGGCAGGCATCGGGAATTGAACCTGGGTCTCTGGCATGGCAGGCAAGAACTCTGCCTCCTGAGCCACCGTGGCCCGCCCGGCATGTAAATATCTTGATTGATTTACTTTGGGTGTTGATTTCTTTCAGTAGTCTAAGGCTTTGTGTTTTCAGGATGGTTGTACATCAGGGAGCAGGGCACGGGTGGAGCACTCAGTACGGTGGTTTGCTTCAAGACAGGTATAGGTGCAGGTTGGGGATGTTACACTGATGCTTGTGAGTGTGGGTGCCCAGCAGCCAAGGAGGATGTAGCTGTATGGTGCACCAGTCTGGGGGGGGTGTAACACTGGTTTGCACTGGTCTAAGGCATGGGTCCCTGTGTGCATGTGTAGAGCTGCGGCAGCAGGTCGGCATTGCGCCTTTGTGGATTGGGGGCAGATGTGATCTGGTAGCGCAGGTTGGTACTTTCTCAGAACTGGGAAGTATGGCTGAGAGCTGTGCACTTGCGTGGTTCTAGGACTGCTGTAAAGTGTGGTTCCCAGAGTTGAATGATGTGATTGGGGGACCATGTGTATGTGTGGGCCTGGGAGTGCCGTAAATGGATGCTCTGAGCTCAGGGAGGGCGGGGTGAGGCTGTGTGATACTATGAGAGGGGGCGGAGGTAGCCTAGGTATGGAGGTTAATGCCTACAACCTTTATGCTCTGGCAACAGCCTACAAGGAATGGGGCGGGGCGGGAGGTAGTGCTCAGGATGGGTGCAGGAGAGGTGGGTTGGGCTGCGCTTGGGGTCAGGGTGTGAGGCAGATATGTACACTGGGGGCTGGTGGAGTGGGGGCACCTTCAGCGTGGGGAATGGGAGCAGATGATGGGGTTCAGGCGTACTGGGTGAGTTGCCAGTCATGGGGCTATGCTGGTGAGGGTAGCACACCCAAGGAATGCAGCCTGGCTTACTTCCTAGTCCCATGTTCCCGACCAAGCACTCCCATGGGCTCTGCAGCTCTGTGCCTCTGTACCAGGCTCCAGTTTTCTGCCTCTCATTTCCTCACCCTCTGCAACCAGGGCTGCTGCATGTGGTGCAGAAGGCTTTTCCAGGTCAGTTGCACTCCCAAATTGCTGCCTCAGTCTCCCTCCTTTCCCTTCTCTAACTTTTCCGTGGAGCAAGGCTAATCTCGAGCTACTCTAGTTGGCCATCTTCCTGGAAGTCCCAAGATACGTCTTGTATTTCTTCTCAAGTCAGTATAGATTATCCATGTGTTTCTAGGAAATTGTCCATTTCATCTAAGTAGTCTAGTTTGTTGGCATACAGTTGTTCATAGTATCCTCTAATGATTTAAACAGAATTTTCTTTGTGGTCCATGGTATTGACTCCTCACATTTCAGATTTTTTTTGGGGGGGTTTCTAATGTTTCTTTCTTTCTTTTTTTTTTATTAATTAACAGAAAAAAAGAAATTAACCCAACATTTAGAAATCATACCATTCTACATATGCAATCAGTAATTCTTAACATCATCACATAGATGCATGATCATCGTTTCTTAGTACATTTGCATCAGTTTAGAAGAACTAGCAACACAACAGACAAAGATATAGAATATTAATATAGAGAAAAAAAATAAAAGTAATAATAATAGTAAAAAAAAAAAAAACCTGTAGTTCAGATGCAGCTTCATTCAGTGTTTTTTTTTTATTAACGGAAAAAAAAAAAGAAATTAACACAACATTTAGAAATCATACCATTCTACATATGCAATCAGTAATTCTTAACATCATCACATAGATGCATGATCATCGTTTCTTAGTACATTTGCATCGGTTTAGAGGAACTAGCAACACAACAGAAAAAGATATAGAATGTTAATATAGAGAAAAGAAATAAAAGTAGTAATAATAGTTAAAAAAAAAACGAAAAAAAAAAACCCTATAGCTCAGATGCAGCTTCATTCAGTGTTTTAACATGATTACTTTACAATTAGGTATTATTGTGCTATCCATTTTTGAGTTTTTGTATCTAGTCCTGTTGCACAGTCTGTATCCCTTCAGCTCCAATTACCCATTATCTTACCCTGTTTCTATCTCTGGCTGGACTCTGTTACCAATGACATATTTCAAGTTTATTCTCGAATGTCTGTTCACATCCGTGGGACCATACAGTATTTGTCCTTTAGTTTTTGGCTGGACTCACTCAGCATAATACTCTCTAGGTCCATCCATGTTATTACATGCTTCATAAGTTTATCTTGTCTTAAAGCTGCATAATATTCCACCGTATGTATATACCACAGTTTGTTTAGCCATTCTTCTGTTGATGGACATTTTGGCTGTTTCCATCTCTTTGCAATTGTAAATAACGCTGCTATAAACATTGGTGTGCAAATGTCCATTTGTGTCTTTGCCCTTAAGTCCTTTGAGTAGATACCCAGCAATGGTATTGCTGGGTCGTATGGCAATTCTATATTCAGCTTTTTGAGGAACCGCCAAACTGCCTTCCACAGTGGCTGCACCATTTGACATTCCCACCAACAGTGGATAAGTGTGCCTCTTTCTCCACATCCTCTCCAGCACTTGTCATTTTCTGTTTTGTTGATAATGGCCATTCTGGTGGGTGTGAGATGATATCTCATTGTGGTTTTGATTTGCATTTCTCTAATGGCCAGAGACATTGAGCATCTCTTCATGTGCCTCTTGGCCATCCGTATTTCCTCTTCTGGTAGGTGTCTGTTCAAGTCTTTTTCCCATTTTGTAATTGGGTTGGCTGTCTTTTTGTTGTTGAGATGAACAATCTCTTTATAAATTCTGGATACTAGACCTTTATCTGATATGTCATTTCCAAATATTGTCTCCCATTGTGTAGGCTGTCTTTCTACTTTCTTGATGAAGTTCTTTGATGCACAAAAGTGTTTAATTTTGAGGAGCTCCCATTTATTTCTTTCTTTCTTCAGTGCTCTTGCTTTAGGTTTAAGGTCCATAAAACCGCCTCCAGTTGTAAGATTCATAAGATATCTCCCTACATTTTCCTCTAACTGTTTTATGGTCTTAGACCTGATGTTTAGATCTTTGATCCATTTTGAGTTAACTTTTGTATAAGGTGTGAGATACGGGTCTTCTTTCATTCTTTTACATATGGACATCCAGTTCTGTAGGCACCATTTATTGAAGAGACTGTTCTGTCCCAGGTGAGTTGGCTTGACTGCCTTATCAAAGATCAAATGTCCATAGATGAGAGGGTCTATATCTGAGCACTCTATTCGATTCCATTGGTCAATATATCGATCTTTATGCCAATACCATGCTGTTTTGACCACTGTGGCTTCATAATATGCCTTAAAGTCAGGCAGTGCAAGACCTCCAGCTTCGTTTTTTTTCCTCAAGATGTTTTTAGCAATTCGGGGCACCCTGCCCTTCCAGATAAATTTGCTTATTGGTTTTCCTATTTCTGAAAAATAAGTTGTTGGAATTTTGATTGGTATTGCATTGAATCTGTAAATCAATTTAGGTAGGATTGACATCTTAACTATATTTAGTCTTCCAATCCATGAACACGGTATGCCCTTCCATCTATTTAGGTCTTCTGTGATTTCTTTTAGCAGTTTTTTGTAGTTTTCTTTATATAGATTTTTTGTCTCTTTAGTTAAATTTATTCCTAGGTATTTTATTCTTTTAGTTGCAATTGTAAATGGGATTCGTTTCTTGATTTCCCCCTCCGCTTGTTCATTGCTAGTGTATAGAAATGCTACAGATTTTTGAATGTTGATCTTGTAACCTGCTACTTTGCTGTACTCATTTATTAGCTCTAGTAGTTTTGTTGTGGATTTTTCCGGGTTTTCGACGTATAGTATCATATCGTCTGCAAACAGTGATAGTTTTACTTCTTCCTTTCCAATTTTGATGCCTTGTATTTCTTTTTCTTGTCTAATTGCTCTGGCTACAACCTCCAGCACAATGTTGAATAATAGTGGTGATAGTGGACATCCTTGTCTTGTTCCTGATCTTAGGGGGAAAGTTTTCAATTTTTCCCCATTGAGGATGATATTAGCTGTGGGTTTTTCATATATTCCCTCTATCATTTTAAGAACGTTCCCTTGTATTCCTATCTTTTGAAGTGTTTTCAACAGGAAAGGATGTTGAATCTTGTCAAATGCCTTCTCTGCATCAATTGAGATGATCATGTGATTTTTCTGCTTTGATTTGTTGATATGGTGTATTACATTAATTGATTTTCTTATGTTGAACCATCCTTGCATACCTGGGATGAATCCTACTTGGTCATGATGTATAATTCTTTTAATGTGTTGTTGGATACGATTTGCTAGAATTTTATTGAGGATTTTTGCATCTGTATTCATTAGAGAGATTGGTCTGTAGTTTTCTTTTTTGTAATATCTTTGCCTGGTTTTGGTATGAGGGTGATGTTGACTTTGTAGAATGAATTAGGTAGTTTTCCCTCCACTTCGATTTTTTTGAAGAGTTTGAGCAGAGTTGGTACTAATTCTTTCTGGAATGTTTGATAGAATTCACATGTGAAGCCGTCTGGTCCTGGACTTTTCTTTTTAGGAAGCTTTTGAATGACTAATTCAATTTCTTTACTTGTGATTGGTTTGTTGAGGTCATCTATTTCTTCTTGAGTCAAAGTTGGTTGTTCATGTCTTTCCAGGAACCCATCCATTTCCTCTAAATTGTTGTATTTATTAGCGTAAAGTTGTTCATAGTATCCTGTTATTACCTCCTTTATTTCTGTGAGGTCAGTAGTTATGTCTCCTCTTCCATTACTGATCTTATTTATTTGTATCCTCTCTCTTCTTCTTTTTGTCAATCTTGCTAAGGGCCCATCAATCTTATTGATTTTCTCATAGAACCAACTTCTGGTCTCATTGATTTTCTCTATTGTTTTCATGTTTTCAATTTCATTTATTTCTGCTGTAATCTTTGTTATTTCTTTCCTTTTGCTTGCTTTGGGATTAGCTTGCTGTTCTTTCTCCAGTTCTTCCAAGTGGACAGTTAATTCCTGCATTTTTGCCTTTTCTTCTTTTCTGATATAGGCATTTAGGGCAATAAATTTCCCTCTTAGCACTGCCTTTGCTGTGTCCCATAAGTTTTGATATGTTGTGTTTTCATTTTCATTTGCCTCGAGGTATTTACTAATTTCTCTTGCAATGTCTTCTTTGACCCACCTGTTGTTTAGGAGTGTGTTGTTGAGCCTCCACGTATTTGTGAATTTTCTGGCAGTCCGCCTATTATTGATTTCCAACTTCATTCCTTTATGATCCGAGAAAGTGTTGTGTATGATTTCAATCTGTTTAAATTTGTTAAGACTTGCTTTGTGACCCAGCATATGGTCTATCTTTGAGAATGATCCATGAGCACTTGAGAAAAAGGTGTATCCTGCTGTTGTGGAATGTAATGTCCTATAAATGTCTGTTAAGTCTAGCTCATTTATAGTAATATTCAGATTCTCTATTTCTTTATTGATCCTCTGTCTAGATGTTCTGTCCATAGATGAGAGTGGGGAATTGAAGTCTCCAACTATTATGGTATTTGTGTCTATTTCCCTTTTCAGTGTTTGCAGTGTATTCCTCACGTATTTTGGGGCATTCTGGTTCGGTGCATAAATATTTATGATTTTTATGTCTTCTTGTTTAATTGTTCCTTTTATTAGTATATAGTGTCCTTCTTTGTCTCTTTTAACTGTTTTACATTTGAAGTCTAATTTGTTGGATATTAGTATAGCCACTCCTGCTCTTTTCTGGTTGTTATTTGCCTGAAATATCTTTTCCCAACCTTTCACTTTCAACCTATGTTTATCTTTGGGTCTAAGATGTGTTTCCTGTAGACAGCATATAGAAGGATCCTGTTTTTTAATCCATTCTGCCAGTCTATGTCTTTTGATTGGGGAATTCAGTCCATTAACATTTAGTGTTGTCATGGTTAGGGACAGGTGTCAACTTGGCCAAGTTGTGGTACCTGTTCATCTGATTGGGCAAGCGCTGGCCTGTCTGTTGCAATGAGGACATTTCATAGGATTAGGTCATGATCACGTCAGCTACATCCACAGCTGATTCCATTTGTAATCAGCCAAAGGGGAGTGTCTTCTGCAATTAGTGATGCTAAATCCAATCATGGGAAGCCTTTTAAGGAGGACTCAGAGGAGACAGGTTCCATTCCTGCTTTGGCTGGTGAGCCTCTCCTGTGGAGTTCGTCCAGGCCATCCATTGGAGTCATCGGCTTCACAGCCTGCCCTGTGGATTTTGGACTCTGCGTTCCTACGGTCACGTGAGACACTTGCATAAATTTTATATTTGCAAGTGTTCCCTGTTGATTCTGTTTCTCTAGAGAACCCTAACTAATATAAGTGTTATTACTGTTTGGATAATATTTTCCTCTACCATTTTGCCTTTTGTATTATATATATCATATCTGACTTTCCTTCTTTCTACGCTCTTCTCCATACCTCTCTCTTCTCTCTTTTCGTATCTGACTCTAGTGCTCCCTTTAGTATTTCTTGTAGAGCTGGTCTCTTGGTCACAAATTCTCTCAGTGAATTTTTGTCTGAGAATGTTTTAATTTCTCCCTCATTTTTGAAGGACAATTTTGCTGGATATAGGAGTCTTGGTTGGCAGTTTTTCTCTTTTAGTAATTTAAATATATCATCCCACTGTCTTCTAGCTTCCATGGTTTCTGCTGAGAAATCTCCACAGCCTTATTGGGTTTCCCTTATATGTGATGGATTGTTTTTCTCTTGCTGCTTTCAAGATCCTCTCTTTCTCTTTGACCTCTGACATTCTAACTAGTAAGTGTCTTGGAGAACGCCTATTTGGGTCTAATCTCTTTGGGGTGCGCTACACTTCTTGAATCTGTAATTTTAGGTCTTTCATAAGAGTTGGGAATTTTTCAGTGATAATTTCTTCCATTAGTTTTTCTCCTCCTTTTCCCTTCTCTTCTCCTTCTGGGACACCCACAACACGTATATTTGTGCGGTTCATATTGTCCTTGAGTTCCCTGATACCCTGTTCAAATTTTTCCATTCTTTTGCCGATAGTTTCTCTTTCTTTTTGGAATTCAGATGTTCCATCCTCCAAATCACTAATTCTATCTTCTGTCTCTTTGAATCTATCATTGTAGGTATCCATTGTTTTTTCCATCTTTTCTACTTTATCCTTCACTTCCATAAGCTCTGTGATTTTTTTCAGTTTTTCTATTTCTTCTTTTTGTTCAGCCCATGTCTTCTTCATGTCCTCCCTCAATTTATCAATTTTGTTTTTGAAGAGGTTTTCCATTTCTGTTTGTATATTCAGCATTAGTTGTCTCAGCTGCTGTATCTCATTTGAACTATTGGTTTGTTCCTTTGACTGGGCCATATTTTTAATTTTCTGAGCGTGATCCGTTATCTTCTGCTGGCGTCTGGGCATTTAGTCAGATTTCCCTGGGTGTTGGACCCAACAGGTTGAAAGATTTTTCTGTGAAATCTCTGGGTTCTGTTTTTCTTATCCTTCCCAGTAGGTGGCGCTCATGGCACACGTTTGTCTGTGGGCCCCACCCGTAAAAGGTGCTGTGGGTCCTTTAACTTTGGAAAACCCTCGCCGTTGGGGAGGTTCGCCAGCCGAAGCAGCTTGGAAGAGTGCCAGCCGGCCCGGGGGTCCGAACGCGGGGAGGGTCGTCGGCCGCCGCAGCCCGGGAGAACGCCCGTCCGAATTTCCCAGTCGGCCCGGGGCACCAAGTGTGGCGGGAGGGCGCCAGCCGCGGTGGCCCGGGAGAGTGCACCGTTCCCAGCCGGACCGGGGAGTCACGTGTTTGGAAGGACCCCCCCGGTCACCGTTCTCCCTGGCCTGGGGATTTCCGATCCAATTCTCTCAGTTGGTCCGGGGCGCCACGCATGGTGGGGGCGCCAGCCGCCGTGGCTTGAGTGGACCACCTACCCAATTCTGCCAGCTGGCCCGGGAAGGAGGAGGGGAGGGACTCTGGCCGCTTGCCGCCTCGCCCGGAGAAGCCCGCGCCCCTCGGCAATCTCACTGGAGCGGGTTCTCCCAGCCAGTCAGCCGTTCCAGAATGTGGTACGCTGTCTTCTTGATCTCTGTCCTGGCTCCGGGAGCTGTTCTGTATCGTTTCTACTCCCCTAGTAGCTGTTCCAGTCAGAGGTCCTGGGGCTTGGATCTGGAAATGGTTTCTCTCTTTGAGGCTTTCTTAAAGAGCCAAAAGTCTCTAGAATGCTGGCCGAACAGAGAAACTCCAATGTTCACAAAATGCGCAGTTATCTTGCTCACCTGTTCTGCTGGGGCTCCAGAGCTCTGATTTTTTATTTGCATCTTCTCTCTTTGATTTTGTCAGTCTAGCTAAGGTTTTTTTTTTCCATCTTGTTGATCCTCTCAAAGAGCCAACTTTTGGTTTCATTGGTTTTCTCTATTATTTTTTGGTCTCCAATTAATTTATTTCCATTTTAGTCTTTGTTATTTCTGCTCTTCTAATGCTTTGAGATTAGTTTGCTGCTCTGTCTTTAGTTTCTTCAGTTGTTTAGTTAGCGCTTTGGTTTTAGCTCATTCTTCCCCTTTAATGTGGGCATTTAGAGCTATAAATTCCCCTCTCAGTGCTACCTTCACTACGCCCCATAAGTTTTGCATGTTGTAGTCTCATTTTCATGTGTCTCAAGATATTAACTGGTTTCTCTTGCATTTTCTTCTTTGACCCACTGATTGTTTAAGCATGTGTTGTTTAACCTCCATTTATCTGTTAAAGTTCCAGTTCTTCAGTGGTTATTGATTTCCAGCATCATTCCATTATGATCAGAGAAAGTGCTTTGAACAATTTAAATCTTTTTAAGATTATTAAGATGAGTTTTGTGCCCCAACATGTGATCTGTCCTGGAGAATGTTCTAGGAGTACTTGAGAGGAATGTATATGGTACTTACTGTTTTAGGGTGCAACGGTCTATATATGTTTACTGGGTCTAATTCATTTATCATATTATTTAGGTTCTCTTTTTCCTTATTGATCCTCTCTGGTTTTCTATCTATAGAAGAGAGAGGTGTGTTGAGGTCTCCTATTATTATTGTAGAAACATTTATTGCTTCCTTCAGTTTTCCAGTGTTTGCTCATGTAGTCTGGAGCTCCTTTACTGGGTACATAAACATTAATGATTGTTAGTTCTTCTTACTGAATTGCCCCTTTTATCAGTATATAGTGTCCTTCCTTGTCTCTTATGCCATCTTTACATTTATAGCCAATTTTTTTGATATTATTATAGCTTCACTTGCTTCCTTTTGGTTGTTACTTGGGTAAAGTATCTTTTGCCATTCTTTAACTTTCAGCCTACTTCTATCTTTGGGTCTAAGATGAGTCTCTTGTAAACAGCATATAGATGTATCATATTTTTAAATTCATTCTGCCAATCTTTGTTTTTTAATTGGGGAATTTAATTTGTTAACATCAGAGTTACTATTGTAAAGGCATTTCCTGATTCAGTCATCTTATCCTTTGGTTTTTATTTGTCAGATCTATTTTTTTCTGTTTTTATCTTTTGTTTCCCTTAGTAACTCTTCAGTTCTGTGTCTTCATCCAGACCTCTCTCTACTGTCTTTTTTTTTTTTTCCCCCAGCTGACACAACTCCCTTTAGTATTTCTTGGAGGGCAAGTCTCCTGTTAACAGATTCTGTCACCATTTGCTCATCTGTTAATATTTTAAATTCTCCCTCACTTTTGAAGGACAGCTTTGCTGGAAAAAGAATTCTTGACTTGCAGTTTTTCTTTCAGAATCTTAAGTATATCATACCACAGTGCCTCCATGGTGCCCAGTTAGATGTCAACGCTTAGTCTTATGTGGCTTCCCTTGTATGTGGTGATTTGCTTTTCTGTTGCTGCTTTCAGGAATCTCTCCTCTTGCACATTTGATGGTCTAATTACTATGTGTCTTGGAGTAGGTCTGTTTGGATTTATTCTGTTTGGAGTACATTGGGCTTCTTTATTTGCATATTTATGTCTTTTGTAAGGGTTAGGAAAATTTCCCTAGTTATCTCCTCAAATAATCTTCCTAGCTCTTTACTCTTTTCCTTCTGTGGCACCTATGATTCTTGTATGTGTGTTCATGTTGTCAATAATTTCCCTGAAATCCAATTCAAATTTTTGTACTTTTCACCATTTATTATTATATGCATTCACATTTGGTTTCTCTGTCCTCTAGTCCACTGATTCTTTCTTTTGTTTCTTCAAATGTGATGTTGTGTATTTCTAGCATATTTTAAATTTGATCTGTGGTATCTGCTATTTTTAAGTTTATTCTTTCAAATTCTGCTTTATACTCTTCTAGTATCGTCTTGATATCCTGCATCTCTTTAGCCAACTCATTGAAGTTTTTTAGGAGATTTATTGAAATATCTTTGATTAGTTCCAGATTCTGTCTCCTCCAGCTTTTTAATTTGATCTTTTGGCTTGGCCATGAAATCTTGAGTCTTAGTGTGCTTTGTGACTTTTTTTCGTTTCTTGGCATTTGATTATCTTGATATGATTATTTTGAAAGTTGATTTCCCTTGCTCATCTAAGATTTTGTAGTTGCTCGAGTTTGTGTTGAGTTTCCCTTAGCACTTGTTTTGACAGTTATTCCCAGCCAAACCAGGGCTAGGACCTCACACAGGAGGTGGAGTCCTTTTCTGAAATCCATTAGTGTCTGGGCAGAAACACTGTTTGCCAGAATACACTTTCTCTGTTTTCCTAGTGGGTGGTGCTTTTGGGCTGCCTCTTCCCCATAAGCCCACCTCTCCCCAACTGTGGCATCCCACTGGGCTGGGAACCAGCCAAGCAACGATCCAGTCAAGGCCACAGGTCTCCATGTGTATTGGAAGTTGCTGACTCTGAGGGAAGAGCCCAGTGCACCTTGATGAGACTCTGCCTGTGGGCACAGTGTGTCAGGTGATTCCCAAGCTTCTGGGTGGAAAGACCTCAGGCTAGGAGACTGAGAAATTCAAATTTCCCAGTCAACAGCTGGTCCAGGAGTGCTCTGCTTTTTACAGGCCAGCAAGATCTGGGTTTGTACAAGGCCCCTGCTTTGACAGTTGGTTTATCTGTGTTTCTCAACTAAAACAGGGCTGGGTACCTGTGCAGGGAATGTAAACCAGCTCTGATGGGCCTGGGATAGATAGGATCTGGAGAGGTTCTGAAAAGGTCTGCAATTCCCCTGTACTTTCTGGCTTTCCCAGTAGATGGTACTATTTGGTGACTTAATTGTCATGAGAAGCTGTTTACTTTCTAGAGCTCCAGCAACATCCGATCAGGTCGGGTTGAAACTGTAGGGTTCCTGTACACTCACTTTGTTGGCCAAAATCTGGCTCAGCATGTGGCTGTGCCTCCTAATGTAATTGTGGCGGTGGATTTCTTCACTGCCCCAGTCTGCAGCCATCTCCCAGGCAAGAATCAGGTCTCCTGTTGCTGTTTTCTTCAAGGGTGGGAAACGGGCACCAGGACCCAAGGCTGGATACCCAGTCTCTGTTCATGTGTCCTCATACTCTTTGTCCCTCTGTGACCTGGGCCTTGAAATGTCTTCCTCTGTCCTCTTGTTCTCCAAACAGTTGATTAGGGTAGTTTCTGTCTGACTTTTGTGTGCTATTAGGGAAGATTTTGCGATTTCCTCCCTGATCCTCCATCTCTGAAAATTCCTCCTAGCTGCCCTTTTGTATTGTCAACTCCCATGGCTTAAGTCCTGCCATGGATTCCTGTGGGCTTGAGTCTGTGTCTGGATATAGGTTGGAATCTGTCTTACTGCTGTGAGAGATTTTATAGTCTGTGTCCCTGGTGGGAGGTGGCAGGGATCCCAGCTACTGCCTCTGTGCACTTCCCAAGGTGTGTGTGACCAAGGGGAGAGGGCAGGCCAGTTTGGAATGGAAGTTTCCTACCTAATATTTTTCTTTGATTTAGTATTTGTGGGATCCTTCTCCAGTTTATATCTTCCTTCAGAGTTCTGGGCAAGTGAAAATTGTCCTTTTCTTTCACTGAATCTCTGGAGAGAGGTTTTCAGCAGTATATAGCTGTTTATGGTGCCATGTTAATGACATCACTGAGGAGAATATGTGGTCTTTTGTGACTGCTTTCTTTAGTATAATGTTGCAGGGTTTGTTCACGTAGCATGTATCGGCACTTTATTCCTTTTTATGGCTGAATAGTATTCAGTTGTATATTCCAAATATAGTATATACCATATTTGGTTTATCCATTTATCAATTGGTAAACATTTGGATTGTTTCCACTTTTGGCTCTTATGAGTGAGTATTTGCATACAAGTTTTTGTGTGGGCATACGTTTTCATTTGTGTTTGGTGTATATGAATGGATTTACTGGGTAAAATGGTAACTCTTGTTTAACCTTTTGAGGAACGGCTAGACAATTTTTCATATTATTTTACTTTCCCACCAGCAGTGTAAAGGGATTCTGATTTCTCCATTTTCTTGTTGACACTTAATATTATCTGGGTCAGATTTTATTTCTTCCAGAGTTGGTTTTGGTAATTTGTGTATTTCATTTGTCCATGTCATCTAATTTATCCAGTAGAGCCTTAGTACATCTTTAGAGGATTAAAGTAAGTTGGATGAACATGAATTTGAAGGATAAATGAGATTCACTGTGTAGTCCTGTGTGCAGACTGGCGTAAGAATAACTGAATGAAAAGGAATGGGGGCAGAGGGGCGCACATTGCACTGAAGAGGGGGCTGGGTACAATGTAAGAACGTGTTGGTGAAATCCTGAGTAAGACAGAACTGCATTTTTCTTTTCTCCTCTGTTCTCCCTTTAGGTGAACACATCCAGCTCTCAGGTGGATCCTTTGGTTATACCAGAAGAGAACCACTTGGGGTATGTGTGGGCATAGGAGCATGGAACTACCCCTTTCAGATTGCCTGTTGGAAGTCAGCTCCAGCTTTAGCTTGTGGTAAGAATGAATTCCTCTTTGTGAGCCATCTGTTCTCTCCCCATTCTCTAACCCTCATCTACACACACACACACACACACACACACACACACACACTTCAAATCAGAAGGGACCTACAATCAGGTATATAAAGATGCAGAGGACGAGGACACAGTTCTATTCCAGCTCTGACGTCCCTCTTAAATTTGCTTACAGTTTAGGTTACATAATATTCCGTATTTTATCTGTCTATTTAAATAAATATTTTATTTTATATTTGTATTTGGAAATGGAAAAAGCTAATTTTGGAATTGGAGATCTTATTTTTACTGTCAAATTGAATTAGATTTATGCTACTCTGAAGTTTGTTTTTCCTTCCTGCATCAAAAATTTCTATATAGGAGAAAGCACTTAGTAGTTTCACTTCATTTGGGAAGCAGAAAATAGACTTCACCTTTCATTTATGTGTTAAGAGAAACGAGGCTTCCATCAGGGAGTCTTTTGCTGATGGACTTAATGCAGTTTTCTTATACTTTTGAAAGCAGAATCTGTGGGAAAAGTAGACTGTTAATATCTTAGAAAAAACTGTAATGTTAAAAAGACATCACCAGCATCAAGGAATTGAGAAAACCTTCTCGACCAAAAGGGGGAAGAGAGAAATGAGACAAAATAAAGTATCAATGGCTGAGAGATTCCAAACAGAGTCGAGACGTTATCCTGGAGGTTATTCTTACACATTAAATAGGTATCACCTTGTTAGTCAAGAAGTGATGGAGGGAACTGCCTGAAAATGTAGAGCTGTGTTCCAATAGCCATCTTTCTTGAAGATGATTGTATAATGATGTAGCTTTCACAATGTGACTGAGTGATTGTGAAAACCTTGTGTCTGATGCTCCTTTGTTTTTTTTTTAAAAACCCCACAAAACAACCCAACGACTAAAATATGGTATGATAGTCTTAACTAAGAACTCATGTTAAACACTAAGTCTGACGCTCCTTTTAGCTACCTTATTAACAGATGAGTAAAACATACGGAATAAAAATAAATAATAGGGGGAACAAATGTTAAAATAAATTTTGTAGATTGAAATGCTAGTGATCAATGAAAGGGACGGGTAAGGGGGTATGGTGTGTATGAATTTTTTTCTGTTTTCTTTTTATTTCTTTTTCTGAATTGATGCGAATGTTCTAAGAAATGATCATAATGATGAATATGCAACTATGTGATGATAATGTGAATTACTGATTATGTATGTAGAACGGAATGATCTTATGTTAATAATGTTTGTGTTTGGTATATTTAAAAAATAATTAAAAAATTTTTAAAAAAGACATCACCATTTAGGATACTGTATTGAAATAATGCTTTTTCCTGTTGCCATTTCATATTCTTGTTTTGGAATATTCTTGTGTGAGAGGAAGGTGTGATAGAGGAGAAAAAATAGGGATAGAATTAAGTCCCCAACTTTTGGGGTCCTCATCAAATTAACCTTTCTGGTCTTCAGTTTCATCTGTTATAAAATGGGATAGTCATACATACTTCCTAGCGCTGTTGCAAGGTTTAAATAAGACAGTACATGTGAAAAGGCCTAGATATGCAAGAGTAAGGTATTATTGTTCATGACTGGACATGTACATGGTTGGGAGTTTGTTTAATGAGAGAAACCAACGTGGAAAGAACAAGGTATGCTTACTTAAACAGTTTGGGTCAAGGATTTGGATTTGATGGTGGAGCAGGAAAGAGTTGGAGTTGTTTGTGAATTATCCTCTAGTTTGGTCCTCAGAGAGTCTTAGAATGTCTTTTATGTTTGTGTCTTGGATTTATGCAGGTAACGCCATGGTCTTTAAACCTTCTCCCTTCACGCCTGTCTCTGCATTGCTGCTGGCTGAAATCTACACTGAGGCTGGTGTGCCACCTGGGCTCTTCAATGTGGTGCAAGGAGGGGCTGCCACAGGCCAGCTTCTGTGTCAGCATCGTGATGTGGCCAAAGTCTCTTTCACTGGAAGTGTGCCCACTGGCACAAAGGTGAGGATAAAACCAATATTGGTTAATACAGATAGCTATCTAAATATGGCTAAGTCAGTCCTTCCTGAATTATATTTGAGAGGCTTATCATCTGATTTTAACTTGCTTATATTGGGAAGAGGGCAGTAGGTATTATTGGGCAAAGGTCTAAAGTTTACTTTCAAAGTACAAAGGGGGTAAGGGAGCACAGTGGAGGTGAATAAAACAGTAGATTTGTGTTAGGCCAAATGAAAGTAGATGGAAGTCATCATCTCCTGCCTATGAGTCTGAGAGGGCAAGGGGCCTGAACTGTCACTTTATCATTTGGTGATTTAAATCATGTATAGCAGCTACCTCAGAAGAAAGATATTTTCTCTGTTTATTTCAGTTTCATTATTTTGACCTTAATTTGTGCTTTGAGCTCTTTCAGCCTTAAGCACAGTAAGTACAATACAAAAAAGTTTGTTTCGATGATAGTCATATAGATCGACAGTATTTTTTGATTGAATTTCCACTTTAGAACGCCAGTGTAGTTCTCCATGTTTTCTTCAGTTATCTGTAACAGGATAATTTGAAGAGCAGATTCTATGGACAACATTCAGGCTGCAGGTCATACACACTTCAAGATGACTTTGTAGCTTTAGGGTCTAGTTAACCTAACCTGTGATCTAATTCAGATTAAATTACTTTTGAATTCCTTTGTTCTTGTTTTCTAAGATCATGGAGATGTCAGCTAAAAGAATTAAACCTGTTACCCTGGAGCTTGGAGGCAAATCTCCACTCATTATCTTCTCAGATTGTGTTATGGAGAATGCAGTGAAAGGAGCACTGATGGCCAACTTCCTCACCCAAGGCGAGGTAAGTACCTGGGTCTGGAAAAGGCACCTCCATGCCTTCCACCTAACACCATGCTTTAAAACTTATTTTGAAATGATACCAAATTTAGAGAAAAGTTGTACAGATAGTTCAAAGAAATGCCATGTACCCTTGACCAGATTCCCCAATTGTTAACATTTCACCACATTTAACTTATTCTCTGTTTATCTATACATATGTAAGCATATTATTAATTTTTTTCTGAGCTGTTTTGAGAGTAAGTTGTAGATGTAAGGCCCCTAACCTCTGAGTACTACGCTGCATTTCCTAGAAACAAGTGCATTCTCTTAAGCACACTACATTTAGTATAATCAATTTATTAACATTGATATAATACTGTTGTTCAATCTACAGCCCTTATTTCACCATTTGTTCAACTAATGTCCTTTTAGCAAAAGAAAGCAATCCTTTTTTCTGGTCCAGGAATCAGTCCAAGATGATGCGTTTATTCATATTCAGTTGTCATATCTCTTTAATCTTTAATCTGTAGCAGTTCTTAAATTATTCTTGTTTTTCAGGACTGTGGCTTTTTTTTAAATTGACAAAACGACATATAAACACAAATATTTTCAATATATGAACATTCCATACTTGGTGTATAATTAATGGCTCACAGTATCATCACATAGTTGTATATTCATCACCATGATCATTTTTTAGAGCATTTGCTTCACTCCAGAAAAAGAAATAATAAGAAAAAGCTCATACATACCATACCCTTTACTCCTCCCTCTCATTGACCTCTAGTATTTCCATCTACACTACACAGTGTATTTTAACCTTTGTTCCCTCTATTTTTTTCTATACCCCTTACCACTCACTCCCTTTCATTGATCACTAGATTTTAATCTACTCGATTTATTTTAACATTTGTTCCCCCAATTATTTATTTATTTTTAATCCATATTTTTTTACTCACCTGCCCATTCCATAGATAAAAGGAGCATCAGACACAAGGTTTTCACAATCATACAGTCCCATTGCTAAAGCTGTGTCATTATACAAACATTTTCAAGAAACATGGCTACTGGAGCACAGCTCTACAGTTTCAGGCACTTCCCTCTAGCCTCTTATATAATATACCTTAAACTAAAAAGGGGATATCTATATAATGCGTAAGAATAACCTCCAGGATAACCTCTTGACTCTGTTTGAAATCTCTCAGCCACCGACACTTTATTTTGTCTCATTTCTCTCTTCCCCCTTTTGGTCGAGAAGGTTTTCTCAATCCTTTGATACTGAGTCCCAGCTCATTCTAGGATTTCTGTCCCACGTTGCTAGGAAGGTTTATACCCCTGGGAGTCATGTCCCACGTAGAGAGGGGGAGGGCAGTGAGTTTGCTTTTCGTGTTGGCTGAGAGAGAGAGTAGGCCCAGTTTTTAATAGGCTTAGCCTATCCTTTGTGGGGATAAGTTTCATATGAACAAACCCCAAGATCGAGGGCTCGACCTATTGATTTGGTTGTCTCCACTGCTTGCAAGAATATCAGGAATTCTCCATGGGGAAGTTGAATTTTCCCCCTTTCTTGCCCTTCTCCCCAAGGGAACTTTGCAAATACTTCTTTATTCACTGTTCAAATCACTCTGGAATTTATCAGTGCATCACACTGGACAAACCTACAAAATCTCATGCCTTGTTCAAGGTTCCGTGTACTTATGATGTTCAGTTAACCTGTCCATATTAAGTTATATTAGGAAATGCACTAGTCAAAATACAAATTTTGTACCAAATAAACTTTTTTTGCTTTAGTCTCAAACTGAAGTTGAAGTTTTAAAGTATGAATGAATATTATATTTTCAACACCCTGCAATATTGACATTCCTTTGTTCTTTGTCATGCAAAAATATTTTTTAATTTGTGCATTTAGTCACTATCATTGTATACTCTAGGCATTCCTAGATTATACCAGCACAATCTTTATTGTCTGTCTTTCCTTCTGGTTTCATATGTGCCTCCAGCCCTCCTCCCTCTATCATTCTCATCAGCTTCATTCATTGTACTTAAACATTGTTGTGCTACAATCAGGTATTACTGTGCTATCCACTTCTGAATTTTTACAATCAGTCCTGTTGCACAGTCTGTATCCCTTCAGCTCCAGTTATCCAATATCTACCCTATTCTATCTCCTAATGACCTCGGTTCTTAAGTGAAATTATCCAAGTTCATTCATTAATGTTAGTTCATAGCAGTGAGACCATACAGTATTTGTCCTTTTATTTCTGGCTAATGTCAATCAGCATAATGTCCTTAAGGTCCATCCATGTTGTTACATGCTTCATAACTTTATTGTCTTATAGCTGCATGATATTCCATCCTATGTATATACTGCAGCTTGTTTAGCCACTCCTCTGTTGGTGGACATTTGGGCTGTTTCCATCTCTTGGCAATTGTAAATGATGCTGCTGTAAACATTGGTGTGCAAATGTCCGTTTGTAGGAACATGGCATTTTGAAGAGGCCATTTATTTTTTAACATTTCCCTCATTTTTGATCTGTCTGATGTTTCCTGGTGATTAGATTCAGGTTATGTATTTTTGGCAAAAAATATCAAAAGGGTGAGATTGGGTCCTCAGTGGCACATGATGTCCATCCCATTTCTGGTGTCTTTTTTTAACAGTGAAAAATTTGGCTTACATTATCTACAATATATGTATTTAATTGCTAAGTCCTTATTACACTTAAAGTAGCTTGAGGTTTGTGATTCCATACCACTATGAACAATAAGCCTTCTAACTAGAGTACAAATTTTTTACAATTCTAAGGGTAGAGTCAGAATATTTTGTTCAAAAGTTACGTGAGTCTTTTCTTTTTTTCCTCTTAAGTATGCTTATCTTATTCATTTTTAATAATAGGTTCATTCATTTCTGTTTATATTTCAGATGCAGTTTCTATTCCTCCATCCTTGTTGATTTTAAAAATTTATTTATTTTGACTAGATGAAGCACTAATATGGTTCTAAATGTCAGAATTTTATTTAAAAAGATGCGTTCAGAGAAGTCCCACTCATGTATTTTTATATTTACATATAGGCATTGTATATTTCTTATTTCCCCTTCTTTTTTTGTGTGTGTGTGTGCTGTATGGTGGGGTTACTTCTCATTATTTTTCTATGTGAGTATCCTGTTATTGCAGCAGCATTTGTTAAATTTTTGTTTGTATTCTGTTTGTTTTGCTTGTTTGTTTGTCTTTTGGTAAGTGCATGGACCTGGTATCAAACCTGAGTCTCCAATATGACAGGCGACAATTTTACCACTAAACCACCTGTGCACCCCTCCCCTTCTTTTTTTACATGAAAAGTTAGCACACTATAGATACTCTTTTGCACTTTGCGTTTTGAACTTACTATATCCTGGAAATAACTACATTTCATTTCACAGGGCTCTTCATTCTTTTTTTGTTTGTTTGTTTGTTTTTTTGTTTTTAAAGTATTTATTTATTTAAATGTTTATTGTGAAAAATAACAAATCCAAAAAAGCAATAAATTTTAAAGCACACAACAATCAGTTACAGGACAGATTTCAGAGTTTGGTATGGGCGACAGTTCCTCAATTTTAGGGTTTTTCCTTCTAGCTGCTTCAAGACACTGGAGACTAAAAGAAATATCAATATAATGATTCAGCAGTCATATTCATTTGTTAAATCCTATCTTCTCTGTTATAACTCCACCTTCTCCTTTGGTTTTCCTTCCACTCTTTAGGGGTATTTAGGCTATGCCCATTTTAACGTTTTCATATTGGAAAGGGATATTGATAGGCACCAGTCATAGTAGATTAGGATCTGCTCAATCTAGTTTGGCTTCATCTTTAATAACATCTTCAAAGATCCTATTTCCAAATGTGAGCACACTCATGGGACCATGGCTTAGGACTTTAACATATCTTTTTAGGTGACATAGCTCAATCCATAAATATTAATGACTCAGACTTAGTTTTCCCATCTGTGAAATAGACATGGGAACAGTATCTGCCTCCTAGGGTTACTGAAGGATTAAATGGGATAATCCGTGTAATTCTTGTAAAATGTTTCTCTTGCTCTGCAGTATGTGATGGCTGTTATGGTTTTTATTTTTTTAGGCTACTATTATTTAAAGACTTATTTCCAAGGCTAGAGATTCCTCACTCAAGTGGATTGAATGAGGGTGGATATAGGGTATCCCACTGAGGTCGGAGCATGGCTCTGGAGAACACTAGAATGACCTTTTGCCCAAGCACAGGCCCTGGAATGGGCAACAGGGAAGGCCTGCTCTTGGGGGGAAGGGGATGTTGAGAGAGAGTCTCGGCATCCTTGAAGCAAGATGACATAAGCCCTCATTCCTGACCACTTGACCTATTGCTGCTATCACCTCTATCCCACCCTCACCCCCTCTACACCACCATTAGAGCCACTTTCCCGTGTCATTCCATTCTACATATACAATCAGTAATTCTTAATATCATCACATAGATGCATATTCATCGTTTCTTCGTACATTTGCATCGATTTAGAAAGAGAAAGACAACAGAAAAAGAAATAAAATGATAATAGAAAAAAACAAAAATAAAAAATAAAAGAAGAAAAAAAGAAGAAAAAAAAACTATACCTCAGATGCAGCTTCATTCAGTGTTTTAACCTAATTACATTACAATTAGGTAGTATTGTGCTGTCCATTTCTGAGTTTTTGTATCCAGTCTTGTTGCACAGTCTGTATCCCTTCAGCTCCAATTACCCAATATCTTACCCTATTTCTATCTCCTGATGGTCTCTGTTACCAATGACATATTCCAAGTTTATTCTCGAATGTCGGTTCACATCAGTGGGACCATACAGTATTTGTCCTTTAGTTTTTGGCTAGTCTCACTCAGCATAATGTTCTCTAGGTCCATCCATGTTATTACATGCTTCCTAAGTGTATTCTGTCTTAAAGCTGCATAATATTCCATCATATGTATATACCACAGGTTGTTTAGCCATTCGTCTGTTGATGGACATTTTGGCTGTTTCCATCTCTTTGCAATTGTAAATAATGCTGCTATAAACATTGGTGTGCAAATGTCCGTTTGTGTCTTTGCCCTTAAGTCCTCTGAGTAGATACCTAGCAATGGTATTGCTGGGTCATATGGCAATTCTATATTCAGCTTTTTGAGGAACCGCCAAACTGCCTTCCACAGTGGTTGCACCATTTGACATTCCCACCAACAGTGGATAAGTGTGCCTCTTTCTCCATATCCTCTCCAGCACTTGTCATTTTCTGTTTTGTTGATAATGGCCATTCTGGTGGGTGTGAGATGATATCTCATTGTGGTTTTGATTTGCATTTCTCTAATGGCCAGGGACATTCTGGCACTCCGCCTATTATTGATTTCCAACTTCATTCCTTTATGATCTGAGAAAGTGTTGTGTATGATTTCAATCTTTTTAAATTTGTTGAGACTTGCTTTGTGACCCAGCATATGGTCTGTCTTTGAGAATGATCCATGAGCACTTGAGAAAAAGGTGTATCCTGGTGTTGTGGGGTGTAATGTCCTATAAATGTCTGTTAAGTCTAGCTCATTTATTGTAATATTCAAATTCTCTGTTTCTTTATTGATCCTCTATCTAGATGTTCTGTCCATTGATGAGAGTGGGGAATTGAAGTCTCCAACTATTATGGTAGATGTGTCTATTTCCCTTTTTAGTATTTGTAGTGTATTCCTCACGTATTTGGGGGCATTCTGATTCGGTGTGTAAATATTTATGATTGTTATGTTTTCTTGTTGAATTGTTCCTTTTATTAGTAGATAGTATCCTTCTTTGTCTCTTTTAACTGTTTTACATTTGAAGTCTAATTTGTTGGATATTAGTATAGCTACTCCTGCTCTTTTCTGGTTGTTATTTGCATGAAATATCTTTTCCCAACCTTTCACTTTCAACCTATGTTTATCTTTGCGTCTAAGATGTGTTTCCTGTAGACAGCATATAGAAGGATCCTGTTTTTTAATCCATTCTGCCAGTCTATGTCTTTTGATTGGGGAATTCAGTCCATTAACATTTAGTGTTGTTACTGTTTGGGTAATACTTTCCTCTACCATTTTGCGTTTTGTATTATATATATCATGTCTGATTTTCCTTCTTTCTACACTCTTCTCCACACCTCTCTCTTCTGTCTTTTCATGTCTGACTCTAGTGCTCCCTTTAGTATTTCTTGCAGAGCTGGTTTCTTGGTCACAAATTCTCTCAGTGACTTTTTGTCTGAAAACGTTTTAATTTCTCCCTCATTTTTGAAGGACAATTTTGCTGGATATAGAATTCTTGGTTGGCAGCTTTTCTCTTTTAGTAATTTAAATATATCATCTCACTGTCTTCTTGCCTCCATGGTTTCTGCTGAGAAATCTACACCTAGACTTCTTGGGTTTCCCTTGTATGTGATGGATTGTTTTTCTCTTGCTGCTTTCAAGATCCTCTCTTTCTCTTTGACCTCTGACATTCTAACTAGTAAGTGTCTTGGAGAACGCCTATTTGGATCTGTTCTCTTTGGGGTGCGCTACACTTCTTGGATCTGTAATTTTAGGTCTTTCATAAGAATTGGGAAATTTTCAGTGATTATTTCTTCCATTAGTTTTTCTCCTTTTCCCTTCTCTTCTCCTTCTGGGACACCCACAACACGTATATTTGTGCACTTCATATTATCATTCAATTCCCTGAGCCCCTGCTCAAATTTTTCCATTCTTTTCCCTATAGTTTCTGTTTCTTTTTGGATTTCAGATGTTCCATCCTCCAGTTCACTAATTCTAACCTCTGTTTCTTGAAATCTACCATTGTAGGTTTCCATTGTTTTTTTCATCTCTTCTGCTGTATCTTTCATTCCCATAAGTTCTGTGATTTGTTTTTTCAGACTTTCCATTTCTTCTTTTTGTTCATCCCTTGCCTTCTTCATGTCCTCCCTCAATTTATTGATTTGGTTTTTGAAGAGGTTTTCCATTTCTGTTCGTATATTCAAAATTAGTTGTCTCAGCTCCTGTATTTCATTTGAACTATTGGTTTGTTCCTTTGACTGGGCCATATCTTCAATTTTCCTGGTGTGATTTGTTATTTTTTGCTGGCGTCTGGACATTTAATCAGATTTCCCTGAGTGTGAGACTCAGCAGGTTGAAAGATTTTCTTGTGAAGTCTCTGGACTCTGTTTTTTTTATCCTGCGCAGTAGGTGGCGCTTGTCTGTCTGTGGGTCCCACCAGCAAAAGATGTTGTGGCTCCTTTATTAATGCCACTATTGGTGTTTGCTTGGACCCAGTCCCTGCCACTGTTGGAAACTCCCTCCTCTCCCTCTGGGCAGCCGCCTGTGGGGGAGGGGCGCTAGTCATCGTGGCTTGGGGAGCCCGCTGATCCGAGATTCGTAGCCGGTCTGGGAAGCTGCCCGCGAAAGAGGGGCGCCGGCCACCGCAGCTTGGGAAACTTGCTTCTCCGAGACTCTCAGCCGATCCGGGAAGGAGGGAGGGAGGGACGCCGGCCGCCAGCCACCGCGGCCCGGGGAAGCGCGTTCCACTCGGGGAGCTCACCACAGCGGAGTCTCGCAGACGGTCTAGCCAGTCCAGACTGGGGTACGCTGTGTGTCCGTTCCCTGCCGTGGCCCCGGGAGCTGTTCTGCACTGTTCTGGTCACCTAGTAGTTGCTCTGGAGGAGGAACTAAGACGCACGTACCTTACTAAGCCGCCATCTTCCATTCTTTTTTTTTATGGCTGCATAGTACTTCATTATGCAGATACCATAGCTTTTACCTTATATGGACCTGTAGGTTTTTCACTGATGATTACAGATGAATGCTCCAGTGAATAACCTTATGCATATGTTTTTTCATATTGTTGGAGATAATAGTGTCAGGGTAATCCTTCGGGATTGCAAGATCAAAAGGGAAATGCATGTGCAGTATTTCAGGATATTGCTAAATTCCCCTCTAAGACGATTGTCCTAATTTGAATCCCACCAACGTTTTTACTATTTCCTTGTAGTCTCTCCAACAGAATGTGTTCTCTTAATTTTTAATTTTTACCAGATAGATGAGAATAGTATTTCAATGTCGTTTTAGTTTCAGTTCTCTAATTATAAATAGTGACATTGAACATCTTTTTTAGCTTTAAGGAATGAATATATATATATATATATAGTGTGTGTGTGTGTTGTCTATTCATAACTTTTGTTCATTTTTTCTGTTGGGCTTTTGCCCGCCCCCATTTTTTAACAGATAAAAAAATTGACATATAGTACAGTTCACTTTTAGTATACAGTATTATGAGTTTTGATTTTTCCTTATTTAATTAATTTTTTATTAGAGATGTGGGTTTATAGAACAGTCATGCATAAAGATTTTACCTTAAGTTTTAAGTAGTTTTATTGAGATATAGTCACATATCATACAATCCATCCAAAGTGTACAGTGTTTCACAATATCATCACATAGTTGTCCATTCATCATCACAATCAATTTTAGAACATTTTCATTATTCAAAACAAAACAAAACAAAAAAACCCAAAACATCCCATACCCCCTTATGATTGACCCTTAGTCTTGCTATGGTACATTTGTTACCTTTGATGAAAGTATGTTAAAATATTACTGTTAACTGTAGTCCATAGTTACCTTAATTTTTAAGAGTTCCTTAAATATTAGTGATATTAACCCGTTATTTGTGATGTGTATTGCACATATATTCTTAATGGTTTGTCAATTATCTTAGCTTTTTTTAGAATGATTTTTTTTCCTTGTAAAAGATTTTAATTTTTGGGTAGCCAAATTTATCCATCTTTTTATGCTTGCATCTAGATTTTTAGTAATAGTTAGAAAAACTTTTTCCAACTCTCAGATTGTAGAGAAATTCAGCTATATTTTCTTCTAGTATTAATAAGCTTTCATATTTTATATATAGGTTCTTGATACGTTTGGAGTTATTCTTGTGTATTTTTGAGATAGATGTCTAATTTTATCTTTTCCAAATAGCTAACCAGTTGTTCTAGCATCATTATAGTCTGTTTTGAGCCAATGGGTTGAGATTCCACCTTTATCATAAATGAATTTTCTATAACTACTTGGATCTATATTTGGACTTTGTTTTCTGTTTTACTGTTCTGATAGCGTTTGAACAGTACTTATGTTAATTTCTCTGAGAAGATCAATGTTCTGATTTGTAGACTGCTGGAATGTGATGTACCAGAAATGGAATGGCTGTAAAAAAAAAAAGGGGGGGAGTTTATTAAGTTGCACGTTTATAGTTCTAAGGCTGTGAATATGTCCAAATTAAGGCAATGCTATGAAAATGTCCAAGTTGAGCACATCCAGGGAAAGATACCTTGGTTCAAGAAGGCCAGTAATGTTCAGGGTTTCTCTCTCAGCTGGAAAGGCACATGGAACCATGTGCTAGCTTCTCTCCAGGAATCTTTAACGGCTTCCCTGGAGCTCTGTCTGTTCTGTGGGCTCTGTCCATTCTGTTGGCTCTGTTGGTTCTGGTGGCTTTAGGGGCTCTCAACCTTTTTCCAAAATGGTTCCCCCTTAAAGGGCTCTAGTAAGCAACCCCACCTTGAATGGGTGGAGACACAATTCCATGGAAACCATCTGATTGAAAGTTACCACCCACAATTGCTTGGGTCATAGTTCCATGGAAACAGTCAGGAAGATACCACCCAGCAATACTGAATGAGAATTAAAGGACGTGGCTTTTCTGGGGTACATAATAGATTCAAACTGGCACAGTCTAAATAGTCATTTGCAATTGTAGAGACAAGCATTGACTGTGACATGCACAGTTTTCTACTAATCCATTTCTGTTCCTCAGTCCCCTCACAATCTCACTTCCCATTCTAAAAATATACAGCCAGGGAGCCTTTTTCTCTTTCTCTTTGCTGGCTCTCCAGGCAGGGGCCATTTTCAGGCTCCCACCTCCTTTCTCCCTTTCACTCTCCCATTTATGCTTCCTCACCTCAATAAATCTGCTAAGCTTTGAAAATATATATATATACAGCCAGAGTAAGCAGCTGACTTGAGGAAGTATGAGACGTCCTGTGGGTCGTATGAATCTGTTAATGACTTAAAAAAATCTAAATAAAAAAAGATGTAATTTTTATCTGAAAGAGCAGATAGTTCATGCTCATGGGGTAATACATCCACAATTACATGTGTGAATACTATTCTGCATAGGGACAATTCTGAGGAATGGGAAATATCCCTTTTTTAAAAAATGCCTTTTTTAAGTTTGAATCTTTTGTATTTTATTTTTCTCTGTCCCTTTTTTCTACTGCGCATATATAAATTTATGTCTTATGTCTGTCCTTTAGGTTTGCTGTAATGGCACAAGAGTATTTGTGCAGAAGGAAATTCTTGATAAATTTACAGAGGAAGTGGTGAAACAAACCAAAAAGATAAAAATTGGAGATCCTCTTCTGGAAGATACAAGGATGGGGCCCCTTATTAATCGACCACACCTGGAGAAAGTCCTTGGGTTTGTTAAACAGGCAAAGGAGCAGGTGAGAAACAGGTGGGGGTGGGGTGATAGGGGAAAGGAGTATATTGTTCCTAAATCATTTGCTCTTGGCCCTTATTATATGTTAGTCTCTGTCTGACTGTTATTGTGCCAAGCAGTGTGCTGCTTTGTTCTTGCAAAGGGGTGACTAAATGTGCATTTGTTGAGAATATACTTGGCATTTTATGAATGCATATCAGTGTTTTAAAAATGTGTATCAGGGTTATATCTTTAGCATAAAGTATGCATTCTTTTTCATTTTTTTGGTAGGGTGCTGAAGTGCTATGTGGTGGAGACTTATATGTACCTGAAGATCCCAAATTAAAGAATGGGTATTTCATGAGACCTTGTGTATTAAGTATGTCATTTTCTTACTTGCTTTTAAGTTGTTTGAATGAAATATTAACTAGATACAAAAGGTATTTGTAAAACATATAAATGTGTAAAGCAGGAGTTGGCGAACTATGGCCTGTAGGCCAAATCTGGCCTATTACCTGTTTATTGTAGATAAGGTTTTATTGGAATGAAGCCATGCTTGTTCATTTATGTATCATCTCTGGCTCCTTTTGTGCTACCACAGCAGAGCTGAGTAATTGTGATGCAGACTATATAGCTCACAAAGCCTAAAGTAGTTATTGTCTGGTGCCTTTACTGAAAGAGTTTACCAACCCCTTGTGTAAAGAAGAATACCGGGGATCCCTGTGTCCCTACCACACAGATTTAAGAAGTAGAAGTGCTCTGTTACCTTTGAAGCCTCCTGTGTAACTCTTGGATGATCATGTGTTGGTTTACCTGGAGTTTTTGGAGTTAAAACTTCTGTTCTAGTGGCAGGAAGTTCAAAAAAGTGAAAGTGCATGCTTGATAAGAAATTAAGCATGAATTTCATTTCTCAGGAAAGTCAATAAAGAATGTGTTTTTTATTTGAATTAAATCATTTTAAGGAATTAACCATTTAAAAAGAACTTAGGCTGCCAGGCTGGAGACCCGGGTTGGATTCCTCTGGTGCCTGCCTGTGCAAAGAAAACAAAAAAACAAAAAAAAAAAAGGAACTGAGGTACAGTTTCCTTTAAAGTGAACGTCTCCCTCAGATATTTATTTTTAAGTTTATGTTTTTAAATTGGATTGTCTTTTTTATAACAGTTTCTAGTTTTAATCATAACACAGATATTAAGAAAATTTGAAAAATGTAGGAGTATTTAAAAGACGTTAATTATACATAATATTTTAAAAGAAAATTGGGATGATGATGTACATAGTTTTATAGCCTTTTCAGTGAACATTTTATCATGAGCATTTACTCATTAAATATTCTTCAAAAGCAGACTTTTAGAAGTTTCATAGACATTCATCATTAGGATGTGTTACACAGGTTATGGGATTATTTCCTTATTTTGGATGTTTAATTTCTAGTTTCCACTATGTGGAATGTTGTGATTAATCTTTGTAATCTTCATTAGCTATGTTCTTATGATTAATTTACAAAAATAGATTTAGGACTATAGAATCAGAGGCTGTTGCTCTTTAATACATATTGTTAAATTGGCATGAAGAAGATGTTCCAAACTGTACTCAAACTGGCAGGTCATACTGAAATTTCTTAAAGCTGCACATTTCATGGCTTACTGTGAACCATAGAAGATGCATTTTCATGTGCCAGGAATGATAATTCCTTCACTGAAGTTTGTGTTTACTAAAATGTTTGCAGCTAATTGCAGAGATGACATGACCTGTGTGAAAGAAGAGATCTTTGGACCAGTTATGTCCATTTTATCATTTGACACTGAAGCTGAGGTTCTGGAAAGAGCTAATAATACCACCTTTGGACTAGCAGCTGGTGTCTTCACCAGGTATGTGGGGAAGGACGCCCAAGGCAGCTTTGGAGGAGTGGGACTGTGGAATCTGCTTAGATGTGAAATTGCTCTTACTCCGTTTCTGTATTCCCTCACTGGAGTTTGTACTGCCATCATCATTTTCTGTTTGCTTTAAGTCAGAAAGTGTCAAAGCAGCATTTTATAGTTTGCCCTGCACAGCCAAAGAAACCTTGCTATGTTGAGTTGCAATTGGACTCTAAACTTTGTTGATAAAAATCCTGTCCTTTTTCATTCATTTATTGAATAAACATGTTAGGTTCTCAACTACGTAAAGAGTTGGGTTAAGTAACTGTTGAAAACTTAACATGTTAAGGAATTTAGAGACCTATGAACATGGGGGGCAGTATTCTTTAAAAATATGACCTTTAGTAAGTAGCTTTGCATATTGGAAGGTATTGTTGCAAGTAATACTGTGCATTTTATGAATGCATATCAGTATTTTAAAATACTGTGATTAATATTTTTGTGTTTTAAATTTTAACTAGGTTCTGTTTAACTGATCAGAATTTTTCAGTTTTTGTTTTTCTGTTTCTGGCCCTGCCTATTTGGAGCCACCCCCACCCCCCCACCCCCCTTTTTTTGTTTGTTTCCTAAGGAGGGTCTGCTCAGGTATAGACTCCAGTCAAATCTTCCCAGACTGGACTGGCCTCCTCTCAGGAGGAAAGAGTCACCAGCTTCAGTTTTCCCTGAGGATGAGACCCATCATGTTGACAGACTTTCCTGTGAAGTCTCTAAACTCTGTGTTTTTCCTGTCCTGCCCAGTATGTGGCACTTGTCTGCCTGCAGCTTCCCATTAGCATAAAGTGGTGTGGTGCCTTTAACTTCAGCAGACTCTTCCAGCCAGGGGCTGGGAGACAGAAATTAGGTTGGAGGCTGGCATTAATTGCTTCAGTTTTCCAGTACATGGGGCCTGAATTCCTTGAGGGAGGATTTCACTTGAGCTGGGCCCCACCTTTCTCTTGGAAAAAGTATAGCCTTTAGTGAATTAGGACCAGATGGCTTCACATGGGAATTCTACCAAGCACTGAAGAAAGAATGAGTACCAAGGCTGCTCAAACTGTTCAAAAAAATTGAAGAGAAGGGAAAGCTACCTAACTCATTTTATGAAGCCAACGTCACCTTAATACCAAAGCCAGACAGAGATACCACAAGAAAAGAAAATTACAGACCAGTCTCTCTAATGAATATGGATGCAAAAATCCTCAACAAAATACTTATAAATCGAATCTAGCAGCCCATTTAAAGAATTATATACCATGACCAAGTGGGATTTATTCCAGGTATGCAAGGATGGTTCAATATAAGAAAATCTGTTAATACACCATGTCAACAAATCAAAGCAGTAAAACTACATGATCATCTTGATGCAGAAAAGGCATTTGACAAAATTCAGCATCATTTCTTGATGAAAACACTTCAAAGGATGGGGATAGAAGGGAACTTCTTCAACATGATAAAGGTAATAGAAAAACCCACAGCTAACATCATCCTCAATGGGAATTTAGCTTTTCCCCTAAGATCAGGAACAAGACAAGGTTGTCCACTGTTACTGTTGTTATTCAGCATTGTGCTGGAAGTTCTAGCCAGAACAGTTAGACAAGGAAAAGTAATAAAAGGCATCCAAATTGGAAAGGAAGAAGTAAAGCTCTCACTACTTACAAATGATTTGATACTATATGTTGAAAATCCTGAAAAATCTATAACAGAGCTCCTAAAGCCAATAAATGAGTACAGGAAAGGGGCAGGGTACAAGATTAACACCCCAAAATCAGTAGTGTTTTTATACACTAGTAATGAGCAATTTGAGGAGGCAGTCAAGAAAAAAATTCCATTTACAATAGCAACCAAAAGAATAAAATATCTAGAAATAAATTTAAACAAAGATACAGAAGGCCTATACACAGAAAGCTACAAGAAATTGCTAAAAGAAATCATAGAAGACCTAAATAAATGGAAATGCTTACTGTGTCCATGGATTGGAAGACTAAATGTAGTGAAGATGTCAGTTCTATCCAAATTGATACATAGGTTCAATGCAGTAACAATTGAAATCCCCAAAACTTTTTCATTTGCAAAAATAGAAAACCAATAGCCAAATTTATTTGGCAGGAAAGCGTGCCCCAAATAACTAAAAATACCTTGGGAAAGAAAAATGAAGGGGGAGGTCTCACACTACCTAACTTTAAAGCATATTATGAAGCTTCAGTGGTCAAAACAGCATGTTTGGCATAAAGATAGATATACTGACCAATGGAATTGAATAGGGTGTTCAAATATAGACCCTCTCATCTTTGGACAACTGCTCTTTGATAAGGCAGTCAGGCTAACTCACCTGGGACAGAGCAGCCTCTTCAGTAAATGGTACTTGGAGAACTGGATATCCATATGCAAAAGAATGAAAGGGGATCCATATCTCACATGCTATCCAAAAATTAACTTAAAATTGATCAAAGACCTTAATTTTAAGAGTTAAGAACATAGAACTTTTAGAAGAAAATGTAGGGAAATATCTTACAAAACTTGTAGTATGTGGTGGTTTTCTAGTCTTACACCCGAGGCATGAGCATCGAAGAAAGAAATAGATAAATGGGAACTCCTCAAAATTAAACACTTCTGTGCATCAAAGAACTTTGTCAAGAAGGTAAAAAGGCAGCCTATGCAATGGGAGACAATATTTGGTAACCACATATCAGATAAGCTTCTAGTATCCAGAATATATAAAGAGATATAAAGAGATTGCCCAACTGAGCAACAGAAAGACAAACAACCCAATTAAAAAATGGACAAAAGACACGAACAGATACTTCTCAGAAGAGGAACTACAAATGGCTAAAAGGCACATGAGAAGATGCTCAGCTTCACTGGCTATGAGGGACATGCAATCAAAACCACAATAAGATATCATGCAATTAAAACCACAATAATTTATCATCTGACATCCATTAGAATGGCCATTAAACGACAAGTGCTGGAGATGGGATGGAGACAGAAGCACTCTTATGCACTGTTGGTGGGAATGTAAAATGGTACAGCTGCTGTGGAAGGCAGTTTGTGGTTCCTCGGGAAGCTAAATATAGAATTGACATATGATCCAGCAATCCCATTACTAGGTATCTATTCAGAGAACATGAGAGCAAGGACGCAAACGGATATTTGCACACCAGTGTTTATAGCAGCATTATTTACTATTGCCAAAAGATGGAAACAGCCCACGTGACCATCAACAGATGAGTGGCTAAACAAGCTGTGGTATATACATACAATGGAATATTATGCATCTGTAAGACAGAATAAAGTCATGAAGCGTGTAACAATATGGATGGACCTTGAGGTCATTATGCTGAGTGAGATTATCCAGAAACAAAAAGACGAATACCGTATGGTCTCACGGATATGAACTAACAATAATGAGTGAACTTGGAGAATTTAAATTAAGAACACAGGTTATCAGGAGATAAAAATAGGGTAAAGATTGGGCAGTTGGTGCTGAAGGAATACAGATTGTGCAACAAGACTGATTGTAAAAATTCAGATATGGATAGCACAATACTTCCTGATTCTAGCACAATAATGGAAGTACACTGAGTGAAGGTGAATGTGAGTATGGTAGAGGGAGAAGGGCTGGGGGCATCTATTAAATAAGAAGGTAGGATAGAGGA